>NC_054371.1:107867234-109067234 GCF_017654675.1 Xenopus laevis | reverse complement strand
AGCAGCAGCAGCAGCTGAAAGGCAAGCAGAGAGGGATGCTGCTACAGCTGAAAGACAGCATCAACTGGAGTTAGTCAAGCTCCAGCAGCAGGGATCACACTCACGGTCCAGTGAGACCCAGGAAGTACGCCCTTTAATAAACTCTGTGGATAAATTTCCAGTTATGGATAAAGATGGTGACTTGGATACCTTTTTGCGGTGCTTTGAAAGGGCTTGTAGACAGTATCACTTACCCCGTGAGCAATGGGCAAAATATCTCACCCCAGGGTTGAAAGGCAAAGCCCTGGATGCCTTTGTGGACTTACCACCAGAGTTTGATGGGGACTATGATGCTATAAAAAATGCCCTCATCAAAAAGTACCATCTTACACCAGAAGTATACCGCAAAAGATTTAGAACTGTGCAGCGCGGACCTACAGACAGCTACTCTGATGTTGTGAGTAGTCTGAGAACCGCTTTTAGATCCTGGTTGAGAGGACTCTCTGTTACATCATTTCAGTGCCTGGAAGATCTGATGATAAAGGATCAATTTTTGCAGACGTGTCCTATGGAAGTTAAGCAATTCATTATGGACCGCGAGCCCAAAACAGCAGATCAGGCAGCAGAGATAGCAGACACCTATGCTGCAAATAGGATGTCTGACCACCGCAGAACATCTGTACCAAGCTACAAGGAGCGATCAACAGGAGGAACCGCACACAGCAGTCTACAGTCTGGTGAGAATTCATCTCTTGGGGGGTCTGTTGCAGCTGTGGGGCAGAAGGATACCCGCCGATGTTTTTCCTGCAACCAGATGGGCCATGTGAGGACTGACTGTCCACAAAAGAAGGAACCAACTTCACCTGGACAGCCTGTTGTGATGCTCGTGTCTGGTAAGCCTGAGAATCTACATCATCATATGCAGTCTGTGATTGTGGGGGACAAAGTGACTCAGGGACTAAGAGACTCAGGTTCTAATTTTTCTCTGGTGCGTCCAGAGATGATAAACACTGGGGACATTATTCCTGGAAAGACTTTGTCCATAAAGGGAGTGGGTGGGAGCCACCCAAAGGTGCCTGTGGCAAAAGTTTTCTTGGATTGGGGTGCGGGGAGAGGTCTAAGGGAAGTGGGTGTAACTAATGAAATTCCTGTAAATGTCTTGTTGGGGAATGATTTGGGTTACATGATAACTGCTTTTGTGCCCTATGACCAGGTCTCACTAGGTCCAGCCGCGCTGGAGTGTGGCCACCCGTCTCAACAGGTAATTGCAAAAAGTACAATGCAGCAAAGTAACTGGGAGGGAGGACTGGGAGGCAGGAGCCAGAGTCAACCAGTGCCTGAACCAGTGTTGTCCCAAAGTAGGGATAAGAAGGGAGAGGGGGTGGAGATGTTTCCCCTAGGAGTCTCCCTGGTGCAGCCCGGTAGTCTACCGGCAGTGAGGGATTTCCAGCGTGTAATCCCTGATCCTGTACCCAAACTGCCCGAGGTCTTGAGTGGGGGTCAGCAGCTATGCCAAACTCAGGAGTCAGTGCAGAAGCATGAGGGACAGGTGGTTAGGACTCAGAGTAGGGTCCTAGTGGATAGTGCCACTCAGACTGGGGAGAGTGATGGTAGTGGTGGGCCAGGAATAGCCCTCACGCCAGAACCAGTACTGAGGGGGGCTAAGGTGGTCAGTACTAAGGAGGAAAGGCTGACAGTACCAGGAGTTGCTCCCAAGTCAGATAGCAACAAAGTAATTTTTCCAGAAGTCCAGAGTATTAAGGACGAGCCCAGTGGTTTATGCCAACCCAAGACTAAGCAGGTCAGTGGAGACCAGGGTGGCATCAAGGGGGTGGGAGGCCTCCAGCTACTTTCTATGTCTAGGCCCAGGGAATGGGAGATTAGAGATAGGCTGGAGGGCCCCTCAGTGAACAAGGTGGGAGGAATAGGTCAGATGCCTGAGGAGAGCAGTGATAGACCATTGCCTACTATGCAAACCTGCACTCTGTCCAGAGACAGTGCAGATAGAGGCAAAACGGGAAGTATACCTACATCAAACCAGTCCAGTACCTGGGATTATACTGATACAGCCCTCAAGGAACAAGACTTTAGGCCTGGGAGGTAGCCTGATCCCTCATACTGTATAATATGAATGGATATTTCGATAATGACCTGGCTATGGCTATGGATTTATGTTTTTATTGTGGCAAGGTTAAGAGTGACCTGTAAGTCAATCTCCCCTTGCTCACTCTAAAAAGGGGAGGTGTCATGATACAGGCCTGTAATAGTTAATAAAACAGGCCAAGGTATCATGAGAAATATTTCTACCAGCATCTAAATCAGACACATAACAGGCCTCTTTTCACTATGGTCAGAGGGGTCAGAGCTGTAATTCCCTCCTCCATGTCCTGGCTGATAAGAGCCATTCCATGGGGAGGGGGAAGCCCAAGGAGTGAGAACTTAAAGTTCCCAGCAAGACCCTCAAAGGTGAAGTAAAGGTTACATATAATGTATACTCCAATATATTTATCCTTACAGAACCCAGACCTGTTGTACCAACAGTATAAAAAACTGATGATGGGTTCAAGGCAATTTCATCTTTCCAACGAGTCCAAACATGACTAGGTTTGGTACTCTGTATATTAGATGTGAATATCTGGGCAGGGGCAGGTCACAAAGTATTGATGTTTAGTATCTATGGAATCCCTGAGAGAATTAATAACCAATGAATATAATATCATCTCTCTCCTATGTTCCAATAAGGAGTTATGGTCATTATATTCTTGGTCCAGTTCCTACTCACAGGAGGTCATAAAAACTCAATCTGTGTCCTGCTAGGCCACACCCCCTTACATTCCTGAGGGAGGGGGGAGTGTGCAGTTACCTGATGCCCTGAAATCACTAATAAATAGTCAGCTCTTCTGACTAAACTTTGGATTTACTTTGGAGGACCAATTGCGATTGGAAGTTATCCCGTTTGTTTCCCCTTGCCTCCAGGACCAGGAATTCTATATCTTTGAAGTTAAGTATAGGTTTTCCATGTTTTCCCTTTTATTTTACAACTGTTTGTAATCGTATTATTGAATGTATGTCTCTTTTTGTAACATCTTTTTGTATATTGCACTGTTATACCTTTTATAATATTAAAGAGAATTTAATAAGATTGTCTTTGATGCTCTAAACGAACCTAGCCTGAAAGAGTTGAGCCTTAACCCTCTGCATACTGAAGTACTTGTTGAGTCAGTAGGAACTAACTGACTATAGTGAGAGAGTGTGTATTGCATTGGTGTATTGTGAGTTATTACCTGTTAGAGAGAACAGGTAATAGATGATGAATGATAGATGGTGGCAGCGAATGAGTTTTGTGGGTGTTGGTTGGTGTTTGGGGTGCTTTTGTGTTAGTCTAACCTGTGTGCAAGGTGGGTGAGACACTGAGTGAGTGACCCCTGATAACCACACCTAAAGTCACGTGTGGTTGGAAGTACCGTGTTCGTGACAAGTGTATATATATATATATATATATATATATATATATATATATATATATATATATATATATATATATATATATAAAGCTGGAAATGGAGATCGCACTCGCAGGTCTTAAGTGAAAATTAGCTTTTTATTGTGGACAATCGCTGACGTTTCGGCTGATACAACAGCCTTTCTCAAAGTGAAAAATGTGTCAAACAAACGGAAATAAATACACAGTGTGGCGGGAACAGAATCAAAAAAAACCAAATAGCAAAACGAAGGCAGAGGAAGTGACGAGTGAATGACATCATAAATGAAAAAAACTAATGTAAAAGACAGCAAAAAGAACTAATGAATAGGAACAAAAATCAGGCAAAACGAATAAAAATACTTTAAAAGCGGTTACTCAAACGCAGAGACTAGTATCAATGATACTAGTCTCTGCGTTTGAGTAACCGCTTTTAACCCTTTCGCTGCCAGCCAATTTGGCCTAGTTGAAACTTCTATTGCCAGACCGTTTTTGAACATTTTTTGCTCTTTCACTTTAGGGGACTTGCCTGGGGGGGTCTTTTAGTTTACCCACGAAAACAAGGTATCGTTTTTCTCAGGACAACCTAAGCTTTCAAAATATGCTAGTATTTTGTTGTCATTCCACTCCAGTAAAAAGATATGGGGTTCTAAATGTATAAAAAAAAAAAAAAAAAAAACAGTTTCACATGATAAAAACACATATATCAGAAGCATAATTTATTTTATGCATGAGAACATGGCAGATTTGGAAAGTTCTGTGTCTCCTGAACGCGCCAATACCAAATATATATAGTTTTATGGAGATTTCTTACTTCTATAGATCAAAAACTTCGAAGCAGTAAACTACCAAATTTCCAAAGCACTGCTCTACAAAACTGCATACATCTGATTTCAAGACCAAACATTCCACTAACAGTAGGTTTACCCTAAAAAACTACCCCTTATTAGAAAGAACAGATTCTAACGAGTTCAAAATGGGTAAATATATATTTGTACTCCAAACTACCAAGTTGCAATTCTTTCCTAAAGTTAGCAGTTTTTATAAAAATGTGTTACATTTTTGAAAAATTACCTCAAAGTGTCCAGTCTACAGCATCGTATCTACCACATATCATTATATACCAAGATACAACACCCTAAATATGAAAGCCCTGGGTTCGCTGAACAGTTTGATGCCCAATATGCATAGGTACACCTAAGTATGTGGCGTATAAGGGCCCCAAAACGAAGACACCCCATATGAGTTATCAGTTCTGGAATTCCAAATACTGCAAAATCAGCACATTTACAGCATTTCTCAAGGGGCAAAAGTACAAAAATGCATGTTCACCCCAGAAAACCATATATTTTTGGAAAGTACACATTCTGACGAATCTAATATGGGTATGCATGTCTTTCTACTCCAAAGTACCAAGCCGTAAAGCGCTCCTACATTTGCCAATTTTTATGACATTACCGAAAATCATCTCAATATTGCAACTCTGAAGCATCGTATCTCCCACATATCATTATATACCAAGATAAAACACACTAAATATGAAAGCCCAGGGTTCGCTGAACAGTTTGATGCCCAATATGCATAGGTACACCTAAGTATGTGGCGTATAGGGGCCCCAGAACGAAGACACCCCATATGAGTTATCAGTTCTGGAATTCCAAATACTGCAAAATCAGCACATTTACAGCATTTCTCAAGGGGCAAAAATACAAAAATGCATGTTCACCCCAGAAAACCATATATTTTTGGAAAGTACACATTCTGACGAATCTAATATGGGTATGCATGTCTTTCTACTCCAAAGTACCAAGCCGTAAAGCGCTCCTACATTTGCCAATTTTTATGACATTACCGAAAATCATCTCAATATTGCAACTCTGAAGCATCGTATCTCCCACATATCATTATATACCAAGATAAAACACACTAAATATGAAAGCCCAGGGTTCGCTGAACAGTTTGATGCCCAATATGCATAGGTACACCTAAGTATGTGGCGTATAGGGGCCCCAGAACGAAGACACCCCATATGAGTTATCAGTTCTGGAATTCCAAATACTGCAAAATCAGCACATTTACAGCATTTCTCAAGGGGCAAAAATACAAAAATGCATGTTCACCCCAGAAAACCATATATTTTTGGAAAGTACACATTCTGACGAATCTAATATGGGTATGCATGTGTTTCTACTCCAAAGTACCAAGCCGTAAAGCGTTCCTACATTTGGCAATTTTTATGACATTACCGAATATCATCTCAATATTGCAACTCTGAAGCATCGTATCTCCCACATATCATTATATACCAAGATAAAACACACTAAATATGAAAGCCCAGGGTTCGCTGAACAGTTTGATGCCCAATATGCATAGGTACACCTAAGTATGTGGCGTATAGGGGCCCCAGAACGAAGACACCCCATATGAGTTATCAGTTCTGGAATTCCAAATACTGCAAAATCAGCACATTTACAGCATTTCTCAAGGGGCAAAAATACAAAAATGCATGTTCACCCCAGAAAACCATATATTTTTGGAAAGTACACATTCTGACGAATCTAATATGGGTATGCATGTCTTTCTACTCCAAAGTACCAAGCCGTAAAGCGTTCCTACATTTGGCAATTTTTATGACATTACCGAATATCATCTCAATATTGCAACTCTGAAGCATCGTATCTCCCACATATCATTATATACCAAGATAAAACACACTAAATATGAAAGCCCAGGGTTCACTGAACAGTTTGATGCCCAATATGCATAGGTACACCTAAGTATATGGCGTATCGGGGCCCCAAAACGAAGACACCCCATATGAGTTATCAGTTCTGGAATTCCAAATACTGCAAAATCAGCACATTTACAGCATTTCTCAAGGGGCAAAAGTACAAAAATGCATGTTCACGCCAGAAAACCATATATTTTTGGAAAGTACACATTCTGACGAATCTAATATGGGTATGCATGTCTTTCTACTCCAAAGTACCAAGCCATAAAGCGCTCCTACATTTGCCAATTTTTATGACATTACCGAAAATCATCTCAATATTGCAACTCTGAAGCATCGTATCTTCCACATATCATTATATACCAAGATAAAACACACTAAATATGAAAGCCCAGGGTTCGCTGAACAGTTTGATGCCCAATATGCATAGGTACACCTAAGTATGTGGCGTATCGGGGCCCCAAAACGAAGACACCCCATATGAGTTATCAGTTCTGGAATTCCAAATACTGCAAAATCAGCACATTTACAGCATTTCTCAAGGGGCAAAAATACAAAAATGCATGTTCACCCCAGAAAACCATATATTTTTGGAAAGTACACATTCTGACGAATCTAATATGGGTATGCATGTCTTTCTACTCCAAAGTACCAAGCCGTAAAGCGCTCCTACATTTGCCAATTTTTATGACATTACCGAAAATCATCTCAATATTGCAATTCTGAAGCATCGTATCTCCCACATATCATTATATACCAAGATAAAACACACTAAATATGAAAGCCCAGGGTTCGCTGAACAGTTTGATGCCCAATATGCATAGGTACACCTAAGTATGTGGCGTATAGGGGCCCCAGAACGAAGACACCCCATATGAGTTATCAGTTCTGGAATTCCAAATACTGCAAAATCAGCACATTTACAGCATTTCTCAAGGGGCAAAAATACAAAAATGCATGTTCACCCCAGAAAACCATATATTTTTGGAAAGTACACATTCTGACGAATCTAATATGGGTATGCATGTCTTTCTACTCCAAAGTACCAAGCCGTAAAGCGTTCCTACATTTGGCAATTTTTATGACATTACCGAATATCATCTCGATATTGCAACTCTGAAGCATCGTATCTCCCACACATCATTATATACCAAGATAAAACACACTAAATATGAAAGCCCAGGGTTCGCTGAACAGTTTGATGCCCAATATGCATAGGTACACCTAAGTATGTAGCGTATAGGGGTCCCAGAACGAAGACAGTTCTGTAATTCCAAATACTGCAAAATCAGCACATTTACAGCATTTTATGAGGGGCAAAAGTACAAAAATGCATGTTCACCCCAGAAAACCATATACTTTTGGAAAGTACACATTCTGACGAATCTAAAATGGGTATGCATGTCTTTCTACTCCAAATTACCAAGCAGCAAAGCTTTCCTACATTTCGCAGTTTTTATGACATTTACAAAAATCTCCTCAATACTCCAACTCTAAAGCATTGTATCTCCTACATATCATTATATACCAAGATAAAACTCCCTAAACTTGAAAGTCTGGGTCCGCTGAACAGTATGATACCCAATATGCATAGGTACACCTAAGTATGTGGCATATAGGGGCCCCAGAAAGAAGACACCCCGTACGAGTTCTGTAATTCCAGATACTGCAAAATCAGCACATATACAGGATTTTGTGACAGGCAAAGGTACAAAAAATTACGTTCACCCCAGAAAACCATATATTTTTTGAAAGTACACATTCTACCGAATAAAAATTTGCTAAAACTGTCTTTCTACTCCAAACGTACATACTGCAAAGCAATGCTAAATGCAGTGGTTTTTATGATATTTCTGAAAATCGCCTAAAAATATTGCAGTTGGTCGCACTTATCCAACCCAATTTCTTACATACAAATGGAAAACACCCTAAATATTGACTTCAAGAGTCTACTGAACAGTTTGATGCCCAATATGCATAGATATACCAAAGCAGAGGGGCACATGCGGACCCCAAATGAAAACAGTGCATAAGAACTTTCTCGGCTGTCAATTCGCCTTCTGTGAACATAGCACACTGACTGCATATAATGTGCTGTAAGACCCCCTAACAGTACAAAAACCCCCCAAAACTATATATTTTTGGAAAGTACACATTCTGCCGAATAAAAATTTGCTAAAACTGTCTTTCTACTCCAAACGTACATACTGCAAAGCAACGTTAAAGGCAGCGGTTTTTATGATATTTCTGAAAATTGCCTAAAAATATTGCAGTTGGTTGCATTTATCTCACCCAATTTCTTACATACAATTAGAAAATACCATAAATATTGACGCCAAGGGTCTACTGAACAGTATGATGCCCAATATGCATAGATATACCAAAGCAGGTGGGCACGTGCGGACCCCAAATGAAAACAGTGCATAAGAATTTTCTCGGCTGTCAATTCGCCTTCTGTGAACATAGCACTCTGACTGCATATAATGTGCTGTAAGACCCCCATACAGTACAAAGACCCCCAAAACAATATATTTTTGGAAAGTACACATCCTGCCAGATAAAAATTTGCTAAAACTGTCTTTCTACTCCAAACGTACATACTGCAAAGCAACGCTAAAGGCAGCGGTTTTTATGATATTTCTGAAAATCGCCTATAAATATTGCAGTTGGTCGCACTTATCTCACCCAATTTCTTACATACAAATGGAAAACACCCTAAATATTGATGTCAAGGGTCTACTGAACAGTATGAAGCCCAATATGCATAGATATACCAAAGCAGGTGGGCATGTGCGGACCCCAAATGAAAACAGTGCATAAGAATTTTCTCGGCTGTCAATTCGCCTTCTGTGAACATAGCACACTGACTGCATATAATGTGCTGTAAGACTCCCTAACAGTACAAAGACCCCCCAAAACCATATATTTTTGGAAAGTACACATTGTGCCGAATAAAAATTAGCTAAAACTGTCTTTCTACTCCAAACGTACATACTGCAAAGCAACGCTAAAGGCAGCAGTTTTTATGATATTTCTGAAAATCGCCTAAAAATATTGCAGTTGGTCGCATTTATCTCACCCAATTTCTTACATACAATTAGAAAACACCATAAATATTGACGCCAAGGGTCTACTGAACAGTATGATGCCCAATATGCATAGATATACCAAAGCAGGTGGGCACGTGCGGACCCCAAATGAAAACAGTGCATAAGAATTTTCTCGGCTGTCAATTCGCCTTCTGTGAACATAGCACACTGACTGCATATAATGTGCCGTAAGACCCCCTAACAGTACAAAGACCCCCCAAAACCATATATTTTTGGAAAGTACACATTCTGCCGAATAAAAATTTGCTAAAACTGTCTTTCTACTCCAAACGTACATACTGCAAAGCAACGCTAAAGGCAGCAGTTTTTATGATATTTCTGAAAATCGCCTAAAAATATTGCAGTTGGTCGCATTTATCTCACCCAATTTCTTACATACAATTAGAAAACACCATAAATATTGACGCCAAGGGTCTACTGAACAGTTTGATGCCCATTATGCATAGATATACCAAAGCAGGTGGGCACGTGCGGACCCCAAATGAAAATAGTGCATAAGAATTTTCTCGGCTGTCAATTCGCCTTCTGTGAACATAGCATACTGACTGCATATAATGTGCCGTAAGACCCCCTAACAGTACAAAGACCCCCCAAAACCATATATTTTTGGAAAGTACACATTCTGACGAACACAGAATTGCTAAAAATGTGTTTCTACCCCAAATGATCAAAGTGTAAGCGATGCTAAAAAATGACACAAGGAAAAACAATGCAAGCATAAAACTGCAATAAAAATCACAAAAAATCAAATACAATTAGGAAAATCAACGAAATAACAAAATGACAGCGTGGTTAGTGGTCAGAATGCTTGATCCAGTAGTCACGCTATGAAATCTAACATTTTTTGGGGAAATAACAAGAGGGAAACTTGAAAATGAAGAGCTAAAAAAAAAAAAAAGTACAAAAAACCCCTATAAGTGTGTGTTTGTGTATGCATGGATTTACAGCTCTAAAAAGTGTATACATTTGTGCATATGTGTATGTGAGTGTGTAAATAAGTGCCAAAGTGTGAAAAATCAAAAAAATCAGAAAAGTCAGAAAAGTAAAAAAAAAAAAAAAAACTACTTTTACTAATATGTGCATTGTGTACATGTAAATGCTTGTAAATGTACTAAATAAGTAAAAAAAAGGGGGCACTTACCGAATCTAGATGAAGGGGGTCCTTTTCAGAGCTGTAGGGTCCAGGATCGATGAGTCAGAGCAGCAGGAAGTGCGTGGGCGGCGCTGGAACACGTGAGGTCCGGGTCCTGCGACAAGGAAGCTGTTGCTGCGTCTGTGTCGCTCCTGGAGAAGGGTGTCGGCGAGGATCGGCGATCTGCTGCAGGTAAGCTCGTTGCCTAGGGGGTTGTGGCGCTGATCGCTCCTCTCTGCACGCTGTTTTTGCTGCGCGTGCAGAGGGAGCGCTGACTTAGTAAAGAACGTAGCTCCTACGTTCTTGGCACTTAAAGCCTTTTTTAAAAGAACGTAGGAGCTACGTTCTTGGCACTTAAAGGGTTAAAGTATTTTTATTCGTTTTGCCTGATTTTTGTTCCTATTCATTATTTCTTTTTGCTGTCTTTTACATTAGTTTTTTTCATTTATGATGTCATTCACTCGTCACTTCCTCTGCCTTCGTTTTGCTATTTGGTTTTTTTTTTTTGATTCTGTTCCCGCCACACTGTGTATTTATTTCCGTTTGTTTGACACATTTTTCACTTTGAGAAAGGCTGTTGTATCAGCCGAAACGTCAGCGATTGTCCACAATAAAAAGCTAATTTTCACTTAAGACCTGCGAGTGCGATCTCCATTACTTCTATTGATTTTCCTGTACGACGACTGCACCCAGGCACGGATTACTTCAATATCGTGAGTGCCGGCTCCCTTCCCTTTCTTTTTCTCTCTCTCTCTCTCTCTCTCTCTCTCTCTCTCTCTCTCTCTCTCTCTCTCTCTCTCTCTCTCTCTCTCTCTCTCTCTCTCTCTCTCTCTCTCTCTCTCTCTCTCTCTCTCTCTCTCTCTCTCTCTCTCTCTCTCTCTCTCTCTCTCTCTCTCTCTCTCTCTCCACACATACACAAAATCTAAACTATATAAATAATGGTCTTAAAAATAATAATTAAAAGTATGATCTCTTTTGCCATTGGATCAAAAAGAAAATATTTGTGTGTGTGTATGTTTTACATAAAAATGGTGCTGCGCTGTAGGGACTTGCTTAATCTGTAAAAAGTTAATATTTATGTAAATAAAATGTAATGCGTAAAAAATTAATGTTAAAGTTAACGTGATTAGTTCCAAAGCCTTATTGGACTGGATAAATAAATATGTGCGAACTGTATTATTTTTATCAAATTTATGATGGTCTCCCTGAGAGACACGGAATAAAGCCTACGGGTCATCACACCAGCATCAGGGGCATTAGAGATGAAAAAGTGAAGGTTTAGAAGCCTGCAACACATGGAATACCTTCAATAAAATACTTCGCACAGTTTTCATATGTTTTATGTATGGACTCTTTACTTCACCTAACAACATCTCCCCTTGAATCCTTTAAAAGGCTGCTATACCCAAAGCTTTTCCATAAATTAAGTTTAATTCTCTGGAGAAGCCATAAAAAACCCAGGAAGCTGTCCCTGATGTACTAAGTACCTTTGATGAGCCCCTTTGCCTGGTCTGTGATGCCTTTGCCTGGTCACGCCTCAATGATGTCCCACCATGCTCATGACCATCATATAAAAACCTCTCCTGATTTATTGTAAAGGGATTATAAATTAAAGTTCAACGTTAGCTTTGCTGCACATGCAACTGGATGGACCAGAACAAAATGAAGACAGAAGAATCCAAAGATGGTGATAAGAATCTTCTGCAGACATGCCCTGGGCCAGTGACGTTTTTAACAAACATTGGTTAGGGTAAGGTAAGTGAATCTAATCACTGGGGGCCTTGGTCCCCCATTCACTGCTTGGACACCCATGCATGGGCCAGCACCACAATTTGAGAACTCCTGCTTTAACCAGACCTGAGAGTTCATGTACGTCTGCAAGTGCAGTCAGTTGCACTAACGCCACTTTCATTAAAGGTACTTGCGTCATAACATTCTTCTTGCAAGTTCATATATAGCTGTGCACAACCCCACTCAGTCCCCCTGCCTTCCATTCTGAATTAAGAGCAGCAGCACCAATTAACGCAGGGCCCTGCATCAATGTGCGTGTCCTTTGTGTCTGACATCAAAATCTAAACAGTCCAGAAATGGTTGACTTACCAATAAGAATTATTACTTTCATTTTTTTGTAAAAATATTACCTGAAAAACACATTTTCACAGCCATCATAAAACAAATTAGTACAGCGATTGGCCACACAAGCTCTTTTCCCATCAGTCTAGAAGTAGAAAACAGAACAGTTAATTTACTGAATATAAAAAATTGGTTACTGTAAAGTGAAATGTGAATGGGCAGGACTTGTTAAAAATTTTTTCCTAATATATAAAGAGTAACCTCTAGATCTGTAGAAATAAGTCAAATCAACTGGACGTACTGTGTTTTTTCCTTGAAGATGATTTACCAGTCATCCAACTGGCTCTCAATTCAGAATAACTTGTCACAAGTTATTCTGAATTGAGAAAGCCAGTTGGATGACTGGTGAAGCATCTTCAAAGAAGAAAACACAGTAAGTCCAGTTGATTTGACTTATGTCTACAGATATACCATGACCTGGATGAATGAGAATCTTCACAAACATAGCAACCTCTACTTATGAATAGGGTATATTTCAGTACACAAAAGGGAAAAAGGAGGGAAGGTGACTTTTAACAATGGCAGTCTTTTGTTTTGCATATTTTAGGAAACTGTTTCACTCACTTCACTCACAGATGTAACCATTTCCAGAGAGGAGCCTACTTCTTTGGCTGCAGTACTGTCTTCCAGTTTGCTGCTTGGAAGACATATTTCCCCATCTGTCTGGATTATCTGTGAACAAAGTACCATACTTAACATTAACAGCAAGCAGAGGTATGCAGCCTTCTCTGTAAGACAAATAGTATACAGGCATATTTGATTACCATGGAAAGTGTGGTGCACAAAAGTGCGGCAGCCAATGTCAGTTCTGTCAGTGATGTTAAAAACTACAATTACTAAAAGAGTTAGAAATCAAACAACGTTTTATAAATACACTGAATTCAACTTTGTAGCTTGTTTTTAATATAGATAACAGTGATGGCTCTGCTTTAATACAAAAGCTGTAATCCAGAGGGAAACATTTCACTTTCACCAAAATGGGAAGCAGCTGCTGGTAGGAACAAGGCAAGCAGAATGGATCAGAAGACCCAATGAAGCAAATGTAAATGTTGCAAATCCTTCCATTTACTGGCACATATATTTAAAGGCGAACTATTGCAAAAATGAAGCTTTTAATATAAAAGGTCATCATGCCAAAATAAGATATTTTCAAAATACAATCTATTAAAAAGTCTATACCATTACTGAATAATCTAATTAAAGCCCCAATACAAGAGCAGATATAAGATGCCAACAGATTAAGTCGGTATCTTTGGGCAGTGTATGGGGCCCTCAGATGGTTTTCCTGGTAGATGACAATCAGGTGAGTTTAAAAATCCCGTATTCTCCCGATTGTGATCCAATTGTGGGGCCCTAGGGCCCATGATTGCATCAGCCCAATATCTCCCACCTCAAGGTGGGCATATAGGGGAGAGAGACGCTCACTTGGTGACGTTGCCAAACAAGCGATTCTCCAGATGTATGGCCAGCTTTAGTCTTCTTTATCTCCCCTCTTAGCAATCTCTCTTTCTCTCTTTATGCAAACATTGGATTCAGAGTTTTAATGACAGATATCTCAAGTACATTCTTTGGGGTGGGGGTTGCACTCTTTGCCAACTCTTACAAAAATCCTGCCTACTATGTTAAGATTTTGCTAGTTCCTGAATCTATCACGAGTTAGTTCTAATACATCTGGTAGGACAGAGAGCCCCTGTCTAAAAGATATTTTAGATCTAACCATCAATCAAAATGTTTACTCCTGCATGAGGAGAGAATGAAGAGATGAAGACAGATGCTGAGATGGGGATGTGAAGAGTAACTTGCTAATTTCAGAAACGGTACAGAATTTTTAATTGATTATATTTAGAATGTTATTTCAGTTTTTATCAGTTTCAATTTTTGTTTCAGTTTTAACTTAACTTTGCGTTTTCATACTTCCCCTTTAACAGTCATATTTTATCCCATAATGTTATCTGACCTGTATAATTAAAAACGTAATTGAAAAAAATATTATATGAATACCAATTGTCTTAAAATACTAAGTGACTGTAAAAACACAAAATGTATTTAAGTACCGTATATACTCGAGTATAAGCCGACCCGAGTATAAGCCGAGGTACCTAATTTTACCTATGAAAACTGGGAAAACTTATTGACTCTAGTATAAGCCTAGACACAACTACAGCCCTGTCTCCCAGCAGCGCACATTCTGCCAAAGCGACCCCCCCCAGCGATCAACCGGACTTCTTTGCAAAGTTGATGGTGACAGAGAATTGCCAAACGGATTACTGTGTGCATTGTCCCACTGTCCCACTACCATGTGCAGAATGTGCTGTTTGATATTGCCATCACTGTTAATCTTTCGTATAACCAACAGAGGGCGCTGTGTGATATTGCAGTCACTGTTATTCTTTCATATAACCAACAGAGGGTGCTGTGTGATATTGCAGTCACTGTTAATCTTTCATATAACCAACAGAGGGCACTGTGTGATATTGCAGTCACTGTTATTCTTCCATATAACCAACAGATGGCGCTGTGTGATATTGCAGTCACTGTTATTCTTTCATATAACCAACAGAGGGTGCTGTGTGATATTGCAGTCACTGTTATTCTTTCATATAACCAACAGAGGGCGCACTGTTATTCTTTCATATAACCAACAGAGGGTGCTGTGTGATATTGCAGTCACTGTTATTCTTTAATATAACCAACAGAGGGTGCACTGTTATTCTTTCATACAACCAACAGATGGCACTGTGTGATATTGCAGTCACTGTTAATCTTTCATATAACCAACAGAGGGTGCACTGTTATTCTTTCATACAACCCACTGATGGCGCTGTGTGATATTGCAGTCACTGTTATTCTTTCATATAACCAACAGATGGCGCTGTGTGATATTGCAGTCACTGTTATTCTTTCATATAACCAACAGAGGGCGCACTGTTATTCTTTCATATAACTAACAGAGGGCATTGTGGGATATTGCAGTCTCTCCCCAAGTGTACTGTTGGTATAGGAATGATTAAAAGTGACTGCAATCTCAGCTGCTCGGGTCGGGTACCGCTGACCCGAGTATAAGCCGAGCTAGACTTTTTCAGCACATTTTGGATGCTGAAAAACTCGGCTTATACTCGGGTATATACGGTAACTAGTTGGACCCCTGTTAATTTTAGTAGGCACATATCAACTAGAAGTTAGGTAGGTTTTACATGGGTGATATGTTGAACTAAGTATTGTTTGTCTATCTTAGAGGGCATAAACAGTCAGCAAACTGGCAAACACATCATTTCTAAGGAAGGTCAGCTCTTTTTACAAGATTCAGCTCAGTTAGCCAAACTTAAAGACTGATGGTGCAAGTTTTTACTGACAAAATGTATTAAGGTACCACACGCTCCTGCACATGGCTGCCAATGTGTCCATCCTGCCTTCTCAAAAGAATGGTGGCTATTGACGCTGGAAAATCTTGGAACTAGATCTACCCTAAACATAGCAGTAGGTTCAGGGTTGCTCCAGGGGGGTTATGTCAATATATGCATTCAACTTGCCGACTCTGAAAACTGAAACCGTGCTTCATTTTCTTTTTATTATATATGAGAACCAGTTGAAAACACATGCTTATGATTCTGTTACCTCAACCTCTGTTTTATTGTGCACTTCTTTTCTCTTTTGTTCCTTATCCTCTTTTTCTCTTTTAAGCCGTTCTTTCAAATCATCTGGAAAGCCATCAAATACAGAAGGCACAGCATCTAGTCTCAGCCGAGGAATCTGTGCTCCTGGGCGCAACATGTAATCATCATGTGTAAAGTGATCACTGCAGATTCTACTGGTATCTGAAGGCATCCAGTTCTTTCGTCGAATTGCGGCGATCCAGTCATAAAGCCGTTTACGATCTTTCAACGGAAACCTGCCAAAACAATTCATAAATAGTGATAGACACACTTAGGCTTATGTCACATATGCCATTTTCCCTGCTGACAGAAAACACCACTTCGCTCTGATTCTCACCCCGAATAGTAAGCACCCACATCCACCTGCCAGTGCTCATTTTGGCTAGATTTTGGCAGATATGTGCCATGTACATACTGAACATTAAGTACACTGACAGGGCATAAAAATATTTGGCAACATAATGGATGCCAGTGACTTAAACTACCCAAATATAAGGGCAATAAAAGTCACACTGATGTCCTGTAGCATACAGTATATATAAAAAAAAACTGCTCCTGCATACTCATGCAGATAATTGAACTCCTTTTTTTATATGTAGCTTAGCCACAAAGGACTAAAGTGCCCTATTATTCCCTTTTTGTCAATACTGTTCAGAATGGTCTTAAACGTGATGTATGGCCACTTCATTAACCGCAGCCCTGCATAAAAATATTAGAAAGTTCATCAAAAAACATCACAATATTTTGAAGTCCATATGCAATATGTATAAAATGTAGCAAAGACACACTGGGTGATATTGGATGCTTTGGAACAAATAATTTTCAGTTTACAAATGCTTTTGATAAGACTAAGAAAATCAATAGTTCTCTTTGTCTTTCAAGTGTCTTCATTATGTCTGATTGCCCTACCTGACCAAATACTTACCTGAAAAACTGCTTTTTACATCCTTTGTAAAACCGGTTATTACAGCCGTATGCTATACACGTCATTGGCATGTTCTCTGGTAGGATACTCAGTCTGATATTAAAACAAAATTAACAAGTGATAAGTTACAATGATAAGTGCACATCTTAATGAATACAATATAAACTGTTACCTTGCACTGGTAAACAAAATATGTGTTTGCTTTAGAAACACTACTACGTTTTACGAATAAACTTCTGTGCAATCATGGTGGCAGCCATTCAAACTGAACTGGGCAAAAAGGCCCAAGTTACATAGCAGATAAAAGATAAGCTCTGTAGAATACAATGGATTAGATTCTTAGACAGAAAGATAAACATGCGTTAAATGCTATGCATGGCTCTCTACAGGACTACAGACTAAAAACCTCACTCATATAAAATAGGACAATTAGCGTTGAGCAATTTTAGGTGTTCTGGCACCTACAATTTTTCATTAGCTTGAAGGCAGTAGGCTTTGCCTACTGAAATGCCATAAGGAAAAAAATATATATTTAACACAAGAGGTGTAACTACAGAGGAAGCAGACCTTGTGGTTGCAGGGGGGGGGCAGGAGTGTAGGGGGCCCTGTGAGGGCTTCATTAATGAGCAAGTTTAATATTTTCTAGTAGAATAGGCAAACATATAAATATTTGGGTGCCCTTAATTGAATTTGCTGCGGGCCCTGTTATGTCCCTAGAACCATTGTTGTCAATTATTTTACAGGTATGGGACCTGTTATCCAGAATGTAAATACAATATGTTTGTTTTGCCTGCAATAAGAATTAATAATATCTTAGTTTGGATCAAGTACAAGCTAATGTTTTATTATTATTAAAGGGGACCCGTCACCCACAAAAATTATTCAAAATCCTATTTTATCACATTAGTCAAGCAAAATGAACTTTAATTACACTGTATAAATTATTTGAATCTTGTTTCCTTCAGTCTGGGAATTCAAAATGATAGCAAGCAAGCAGCAGCCATTTTGTGGACACTGTTATTAAGACAAACTTTGCATCATCTCAAAATCTTGTTTGTGCACCAGAATGGGACCCGATGTCCATTTCTATGCACTGGCTACACAATTAAATGTTAAAAAGAACAGGGGAATGTGGTGAGAGCAGTGACATCTATGAAGTGCTGAATGGAAAGTTAAAGTAATTGTCTGCCCCGCCTCTATGCCCATGGCATAGAGGAGGGGCAGACAATATTTGATTGACAGCTGAGATTTTTAAATGAGCTTACAACGGCCATGAATGCTTTAATAAAAAATAGAAATTGGATTTCATGTTTAATTTGAAAAGGACTTTTATTATACAGATGTTTGTGTCTGGATGACAGGTCCACTTTAAGGAAATCATTTTCTATTATAATGGAGTCTATGGGACACAGTTGTTTTCTTTTAGCTTTCTGGATAATTGCTTTCCCATACCTCTATAATAATGACAAGTCCACTTTAAATGGTTTATGTATATAGGTTCCTACACGTCAAAACAATCCAACAAAATTAGATTTATAGTAAAATAATATGACAGATGGTACCAATGCAAACTTATTATGTACCAAACTTTAGGCTCATAGCAAAAATTTTTGTTTTGATTGCCACAGTACTCTAGGAGAGGGCTGTGGCAACCTAAATTAACTTTGTGCAGTAAGTATTTGTAAATTAAATGAAGAGAGGGCTGTTGTTGGCTCCTGACCCGTGGGGAGGGCTTGAAAAATGGGCAATGTTAATATATGTGTGTGAAAACGTATTATATAAAAACGTATTATATGGCACTTAAACTCATCAGGTCTAGACTCGGATCCAAAATAGGCCCTGATATATCAAGTACACAGAGACCAAAACAGCCCCACTCCAGCTCACGAAGCAGTAACTGTCTATGACAACTTACAGCAGTCCCTCTGGCATTAGCCAGACCCCACATATTGCCAGTCCAGGTTTGGAACTCATTATGATGGCAAGTAATTATATATGAATATACAGCTTCATTTCAATGTTCTTTCAGGTTTCTGAAATGTAGCAGATGACAAGACAGAGTTGGCCAAAATATTTTACTTTAAAGGGGTTGTTCACCTTTGTAACAAATTGACAAATCTAACAGTTCACATGAATAGAACAAACTTTTCCATAGAAATAGTTAACAGAAAAAGTACAGTTCAAGAGATATTCACCTCAGAAGTGTCCCTGTACTAATCCTTCAGTTCCACACAGACCCTGTGCTGGGAGGGGGTCACTGACCCCCAAAAACACTACAGTGTTCACTTCCTCTTCCTTATATGACATCACACATTGTACTGGCAGCTAACTTAACTCCTATTGGCTATGTCTGCTGTCAATCTGCCACTGCTTCCTGTGCTGGGGAATTTGAGCAGCATTCAGGTACTGAAGAGAAACTGTTACAAGTTTGTGAGAGGGAGGGGGAGTGTGGGCTGTGTACTGCAGAGACTTCAACTGTGCAGATGGGGGGGATCAAGGTGCTTGGGACCTGGAGTTTTCTGGATAATGGATCTTTCCATAATTTGGATCTTCATACCTTAAGTCTACTAGAAAATCATGTAAACATTAAATAAACCCAATAGGCTGGTTTTGCTTCCAATAAGGATTAATTATATCTTAGTTGGGATCAAGTACAAGGTACAGGTATGGCATCTGTTATACAGAATGCTTGCGACCTGGGGTCTTCCGGATAGCAGATCTTTCTGTAATTTGGATCTTAGTACTAGAAAATGTTGTAAACACTAAATAAAGCCAATAGGCTGGTTTTGCTTCCAATAAGGATTAATTATATCTTAGTTGGGATCAAGTACAAGCTACTGTTTTATTATTACACAGGAAAAAGAAATCCTTTTTAAAAATTTGAATTATTGGATTATAATGGCTACTATGGGTGATGACACTTGTACTTTCCAGAAATATATTATTTTTTTTTTGGGGGGGTCCATGTATTATTTTGTGTATTTACCTCATAAAAAAGGTAAAATATTTTTCTGGTATAGATCCCTATATCATGAAAAATATAACTTTTTCATTTTTTGGTATTTAGAGCTCTAAATCTTGTTCCAGAAGTGGAACACTTAAAAAAGGTATCGTTTTCCTAGGTAAATTACCGCCCCCCCCCCCCCGGGAGAGCGCACAAAATGTTCAAAAAACGTACCAGCCCTCATCACTGCTCTGCCTGTGACTTAGGGTTGCCACCTCACCCTTTTAAAACCAAACACATATGAAATCCACAGCCTGCATGGCTAATTAGCAATTCATTTAGATGCATGATACATGGCTGCACAGAAATCAGTTCAGTCTGCAGCATCTAAATTATCCATGCAGCCTGTGGATTTCATATGTGTTTGGTTTTAAAAGGGTGAGATGGCAACCCTACTGTCCCTGCTAGATGTGTAAGTTACATACGTTTCTAAGCAAGTCAGTGCTGGTTTTGTTGCAATTTTGTAGATAACTGACATTATGCTTAATGCCAAAGGTTGCCAAACAATGTTGCTCCTTTCTTTTCTGCAGTATTTGTCTGCATGACTGTGTGATTGTTTGTTGCAAGGCAGGTTTGTTTATATGCTGCGTCTGTTAACCTCTGCCATTACAATTTAGTAATCAACCAATGACCATTCAAATTATGTGACTGGTTACAGTTCACAAGCACCCAATAAATTACTAGGAGGAGGGCAGTATCAACATCCAATAGGAAACAAGTAAGGGCAAAGCCTGGGCATGATGATGTCATCATATAGGAAGTTCTTGGTGTGTCAGGTTCAAAATAGGCCACTCCCATCACTTCAGAAAACTGGTCAGAGAGACAGGAGAAGGAGTGAGTTAATAGGTATAGAAATTAGCTTTTACAATGGCATTTTTACTTTTTGTTGTGGAAAATGGTTTTGCTAACACATTGAGAGCATTGTTAGTGGTTTCATAAGATTTGTACATTGAAGGTGAACAACCCCTTTAAGGTGACCATCTCTTCTAGAAAATAATTCAGAAATAAGTGCCACACTTTTGTCACCACAGTCTGGCTCCTCATCTGGGTCAACTCGGTAAATTCAATGTCTAAGATCAATTAGATGGAGAGTTTGGGCTGATGCAACAAACTGGCTGGCTGAAGCAGCAATGTTTTAATTTATCTGTAACTTCTGAATTATAATTTTATGCTATACAACAGCCATGAATAGCCTCTAAATTACAGCAAAAAAAAAAAAAAAGTAAAGCTGTGCTCACCACTAAATTTTAAACCATTAAGCGGGGGTGCAATGAGGCTATTACCAAAAAATTAATACAGACAAATACAAGAGGTCCTCTGCACTCACCAATTATCAATTTATATAGAACATTGTGACATTATGCGCATTAAGCTACTAAAAATACCCTCCCCATACATTTTTACACAAAGATACATTATTGCCTATATAATTCACTGAGCTGTCAATCCCAGTGAATGCATTTTCATGTGCAAATGCTCTCCTAAAGCAAGGGCTGGAACTAGGGGTAGGCACGGCAGACGAGGCACTTGCCTAGGGCACAACAGTGGGGCTCATGTCAGGAATTATGAACGTGTGCGAACTCAAGAGACAAATGAGCGGGTGGTAGGGTTGCCACCTTTTCTGGAAAAAAAATACTGGCCTTCCTATAGATTTATCTTTTTCCCTATTAATAACATTGGGATTGACCATCATTTTTACTGGCTAGGCTGGTAAAATACCTGCCAGGTGGCAACCCTAGTGGGCGGGTGCCGGGGGCGCTTACGTTAGGCTCGCTCAGGCCCGGCACTGCCTGAAGCCTCTGAATACTACCAGCACATGCACGCACACTCCCTATGACATGACTTAAGGATTGCTGTGCAGGTATGTCTGGAATTCAAATAAAACCAATCAGGATACGGATGGAACACCTGTGATGGAACACTAAACCGGAAGGGGGGGGAGGCCTGTACCAAAATCTGGTAACTCCTGAAAAAATAATGGGAGGTTGACAGCTAATTCATTTAAGGGTGGCACTGGCTAAAAATCAATAACCAAAGTTATAAAGCTTAAAAAAACACTGCTTAAAATTGTTTAGTGTAGTGCGTGTGAAGAACATGTCATTTATATATCGTAGTTAGCCTATCTTTGGCAAATGACACTACACCCTTTTGGGTCAATGCCTCCAGTCCCCATACTTAGAGACGGTGGACTCTTGTTAAAAACGATTATTTATAATAGTATTGTAAATTCTCTAACCCTGGGACGCAATATATATACACGCTTGCAGTGACAATCAATTTAGAAACAGAAGTAGTACCCACCAACAATATGGTGATCCTCAAAAGAACATGTAGGATGTCTTTTTGCCTACCACAAACATGGCCGACGCCTTCAATCCATGACGACACAAACAATTGACCTGGCCTACCTTAGCGACATTCCGAAACTTGAACAAAATCTAAAACCCAAGTCTACACCCTCAACCTCTACAACCATTATGCCCTCTCCTCAGTGAATTTTCCAGCCTGTAGCGACGTCCTCGCAAAAAAACAGGCAATACTAAGAACACCACACAGCACTGCAGTATTTCCCTGTAGCCATCAGGCACTGTGTGGGTCGCTTCAACAAGGGTCCTCCTCCTACTACTGCCCTAGGAAGCAAGCGCCGGAAATCGTGCTCTTGTTCCTGTTTGGTCTCGTGCAGAAAACATGGACGACGAGGAGGAAACTTACCGGCTATGGAAGATCCGGAAAACTATTATGCAGGTAAGAAAAAGGAGTTATATATTTTTTTTGTTGTGATTTCATAATATTTTCCCTTACTTAGCAACTTTATTTCCGGTGCAGCAGCCACGTTGTGTTGAATGCCATTCTTTTCTGCTTCCTGCATTCACCTCCTATGCTTCATCACAGTCTGTAGCTTTTTCAGCCCAATGTATTGCTTGCCTAACTAGAATCCTTCTCTCCTTCCCTAGCTGTGTCACGATCGTGGTTACTTGGTAACGCAGGATGAGTTGGATCAGACACTGGATGAGTTTAAAGCCCAGTTTGGTGACAAACCTAGTGAAGGGCGCCCTCGACGAACTGATCTGACAGTATTAGTGGCTCATAATGATGACCCCACAGACCAAATGTTTGTTTTCTTCCCAGGTGAGTAGATTTAAAAACCAGTAGACCATGTCTTAATGGTGACATACATGCAGAAAAAGCAATATTATATGTGTGTGTGTCTTATTTGCAGAGGAGCCCAAAGTTGGAATAAAGACAATTAAGATGTATTGTCAGAGAATGCAAGAGGAAAATATAACAAGGGCTTTAATTGTGGTTCAGCAGGGAATGACCCCATCTGCCAAACAGGTAATTCTGCAAACTCTCTTGCACCTAACCTAATAGTGTCATAGAATGGTTAGTTACTGTGTGAACTGCACTAATGATCCAAAGCTTTTATAAATTATAATTCATTCCTTTTATTTGTCTTTCATTCGTTTTACTGGGAAAAGCCTTTTTTTTTTTTTTTTTTTTTTTTGGAAAACAGAAAAACGTTAAAAAAAAAAAAAAGTACAGGCAAAGTTTCCAATTGACCACTATTAGTGAAACTTTCATTATGTGGCATGTACAGGAGGTACAGAGATTAGTACTAGGTGCCAGCTGTGATGTAAGGGCACTTGCAGTTTAGCTGGCACAACTTCCTCTGCTGTAGATGCAATATGCACAGGGGCCCAGTGTATAACGCCAAGGCAGAAGTTGTGTACAGGGCTCTCTTGAACTTGGGTGCAAGAATGCATGTATGCAAGTAGGTTTAGGCCCTGTGTTTATATAATGAATAAAGTACTCCCTATAGTATAGTAAAATATAAGGATATTCCATTAATGGTCACGGCACTCCAATGTGACTTCTTATATCCTTATATTTTACAACAAGTGGTACTTTATTTATTATAATACACAAGTTTTAGTGAGTCGTGACAAAATCACTACTCACCATTTATAACTGATGACATCACTAGTCACTGTTTATAAGGATATAACTTACAAGATATTTATTTATGCCTAAAATATATACCAGAATCTAAGCTGTGAATTTAAATATTCAATCTGGTAAAATGTGGTTGCATTCAGCTAGTCCATAATAGATGCTTTTGCAGGATTTTCTTGCCTTTATGGCAATCTTTCTTTATTTTGCAGTCCCTGGTAGATATGGCTCCCAAATACATTCTGGAGCAGTTTTTACAACAGGAGCTTCTGATTAATATCACAGAGCATGAGGTAAGTTTTTAATAGAGGGATTCAATGTTTTCACTAGCGTTAAATGAAATTTTTCGCCAAGTTTTGCTGCGCCCATAGACTCTAGTGGGTGAAACAAAATTGTCACACATCAAAAATTTGTCATGCAATTTGTCAAAAAAAATGGTCGACCATAGATTTCAGTGCATTTCGGCAAATTTTTGCAGTTTTGCAATTGCAAAGTGAAACAGGTCAGATTCGCCCATCACTAGCTTTCACTCCAATAGTGTATAAAGTTGTAAAATGTACAATTGTCATCAATACACGCCTTTAATAGGTGGGTGCACATTGGTACGCTATGTGCCTTTTTGATAAGTGCATACAATATTAAAGGAATAGTTCAGTGTGAAAATAAAATCTGTGTAAATAGATAGGCTGTGCAAAATAAAAAATGTTTTTAATATAGTTAGTTAGCCAAAGATGTAATATTTAAAGGCTGGAGTGAACAGATGTCTAATAAAACAGCCAGAATCCAATTCTCTGCTTTTCAGCTCTACAACTCTGAGCTAGTCAGCGACTTGAAGGGGGGCCACATGGTACATTTCTGTTCAGTGAGTTTGCAATTGATCCTCGGCATTCAGCTCAGTTTCAAAAGCAACAGAAATGACCCATGTGGCCCCCCCTTAAGTCTCTGATTGGTTACTGCCTGGTAACCAGGGTAACCAGTCAGTGTAAACCAAGAGAGCTGAAAAGCAGGAAGTAGTGTTCAGACTGACATCTTATACATCAAATCACTCCAGCCTTTATACATTACATTTTTGGCTAACTAACTATATTAGAAACATTTTTTTATTTTGCACAGCCTATCTATTTACCCAGTTTTTATTTTTACACTGTACAATTCCTTTTAAGTTAATCTTCAAATATGTATAGTTCTACTAGCCCAGGGATTTTACATTTGCAGACTAGAGTTTTGCAGGCTAAAACTAAAGTTTTGGGTTTTGATACCTCTGTATTAGTTAATGATAGGCAGGACATTCTGAATATAATTAAGGCCCACTACATTTTCACTTTTTTCACCTTTTCATTTTCCCAATCTTCTTTGGTATGCATGTATTGTTATGTTTCACATTAGTATGTGCTGGTGCTATAATCACTTTTAAAAAAAATATATATATATATATATATATATATAATATATAGTGAATAAAGTACCCCCTCTTGTAAAATATAAGGATATTATAAGTTACCGAGGAGTTTCACGACCATATAAAAGTACGAGGCCGAAGGCCGAGTGTTTTTATACAGTTCATGGAATTCCGAGGTAACTTATAATATCCTCATATTTTACAACTGGGGGTACTTTATTAATTATAATACACAAATTTTAGTGAGTCATGTGACAGAAATTACATCACTACTCACCGTTTATAACTGATGACATCACTACTCACCATTTATAATTTACAAGATATTCACGGCTTTTGTGCAAAAAATAAATAAATATATATATATATATATATATATATATATATATATATATATATATATATATATATATATATATATATATATATATATATATATATATATAGTCAACTACAAGAGGTCCTCTGCACTCAACCCATTATCAATATATTTAAGACAGAGACATTTTGTGCATACTGCTACTAAAAAATGCCTTACCCTTTAAACAACACAGGGATTGTTTGTCCATATATTGCAATATATTCAAGCTGGCCAACTACGTCAAAGTCATCCCATATCTGGCCAGTCCTACGCTTAATTTTCATCTGATTCATTAAGAATTCAATTGCTTATACATTTTACAAAGGGACTAAGTTTTACCTGCAACTTACTAGCTGCTTTCAAAGTAAAACTCCCAAACTTGGCTGCCCTTTTATTAGACACCAGTGGGATCACCTGACTGTAGCTGGGAGGGGTGGGAGCTACAACATAGAGCTGGTCACTGCTCCTGTATAACTATATAGGAGTTATAGTTATAGTTATACAGGAGCAGTGACCAGCTCTATGTTGTAGCTCCCACCCCTCACAGCTACAGTAAAACTTAGTCCCTTTGTAAAATGTATAAGCAATTGAATTCTTAATGAATCAGATGAAAATTAAGCGTAGGACTGGCCAGATATGGGATGACCTTGACGTAGTTGGCCAGCTTGAATATATTGCAATATATGGACAAACAATCCCTGTGTTGTTTAAAGGGTAAGGCATTTTTTAGTAGCAGTATGCACAAAATGTCTCTGTCTTAAATATATTGATAATGGGTTGAGTGCAGAGGACCTCTTGTAGTTGACTATATGTATTTTGTGGTCACACCCTCATTGCACCCCCGCCTAATGGTTTTAAAAAGTAGTGGTGAGCACTACTTTCCCTTGTTTGTTATATATATATATATATATATATATATATATATATATATATATATATATATATATATATATATATATATATATATATATATATATATATATATATATATAGAGTGACTGGTGGCTGAGGAGAGCAATTCAAGGATCCTATCATTCTTACTGCCTTTGAGCTGGTGCTTCTTAAAGATACACAATTGGCAGTATAGGGATATAGATATGGGAATTTTACAATGCTGGAGGTTGCAAGGCATTTACTCGCCTTTATTGAAAGCAAGTGTACGGGGGGGGTAAGTTTAGTCAGATGCAGTCAGGCTTTACATACCCACCATAGCTATTTCCCTGTATCATTTGCAGTTTTGGTGTGGGATATGCAATAAATTGCCAGTGAAAAAAGGATGAAAGTGGGCCAGTTCTGACTTGTGGCATAGTTATAATGTCCCCAGTGTTTACTCCAAATGTGCCACTTGATTTGATAGCACATAAGAAACCATCTGAATGCATTCAATGATACCTTCTTGCAGGTATGCAATGTAGTGTTGTCCTGAAGTGGTAAAGATTTCTCTGTGTATAGAGACATTTGGGGGAAAAAATCTAATCTAATTGTATTTCACATCTCAAAATTAAAAACTCCATTCTTCTGGTCTTGTTTGAATACAACATCTGTGAAGGTAAAATCAAATACAAAATATATTAAATGAGACGCTAACCAGGCTATTGTTAAAAATTGCATATTAATTGTGTTATCAATATTAAAAAAAAAAAAAAAGTGTTTTTGAATGTGATTTTATTTTTGAGGGCCTTCTCGTCAAACAAAGATTAAAGGTTGTCTTCCCTCTCAGGATAGATGGTTCAGTACTAAAATGTACTGCAGTCAAGGCAATCAATATAGCAGATTCTTTATATTTGCATACATTCAGTTGAAGATAGAATGAATGAGGTTTCACCACCCATCTCACCCCCAGCTGATCTTTAGGGAGGAACTCCACGGTGCGTCTCGAGCCGGCACGTCACCATGCGATGAAACGCATGTAGATACAGGAAGTGAAGGAGAAATCACAGGTAAGAACTACACGCTGCATTTTCATCCGACAGTCGGATAAATGTAGTTCTTACCTACTATTTCTCCATCCCTTCCTGTATCTACAGAAAATCCGACACGTCTCATGAGTTTCGTCGCATGGCGACGTTTCGGCTCGAGCTGCACAATGGAGTTCCTCCCTTAAGCTGGTCTTCCAGGTGTATCTAGAAGAGCAAATAAGCATCCTCCCCAGATGTCACCCTAACTGCCATTTAGCCCCCCACCCCCTGCTCCAAGACATCCATTGGTGCCAGCTCACAAGCTGGGGTCCTCTGCCTTACACTTTGTAAGAAAAGTCATAGTAAATCACCTGATGTATAGTTACATTTTTGGGTGGAAAAAATGAAGGTTTTGATGATTGTGGTTGTAAAAAACAGACCAGTGTAGGATTTCCTTGTTTACACAATTACTCAATTACTTATTTTTTTCCAGCTGGTGCCAGAACATGTGGTCATGACAAAGGATGAGGTGACAGAATTGCTAGCTCGATAGTATCCTTTTTTGTGAACTTGCTTTTCTTGGAGAGTGCGTTTGCACACTATGATGGAACTTGGATCAGAGCTAATTATTATTCTAATATGATCCTTTTTAGGTTAATGGATAAGGGATGCAGTACCCCCACCCCCCCAACTCTGGCACTCGCATACTATGTTGGCCATAGCAATAACGCACTACAAGAAACATCTTTTAAACACAGAGTATGGGACTTGCCAGGAAATATTTTTTATTAGAAAAGCATATTTTTTTCTGCACACATTTTTTAAATCTATTTTATTGATTTACTTAAGTAATATCATTTGTCCTTAATCACATCTACAGCAAACTGCGGGAGTCTCAGCTTCCCCGTATTCAGGCTGGAGACCCTGTGGCAAGATACTTTGGGTTAAAACGTGGTCAGGTGAGAGATTTTATTTCTTTTGCTAAGACTAGAGGGATAGCTATTAGTGATTTGCAGGTCGGGATTTCCCCGACCTGCATCTGACGCTATCCCGCCCTCCCATGGCACTTGCCCGCCCGCATCTGCACTTGTGGGTTGCCTTCATAGACCCGCCCTGCCAATGATGTCACAAAAGGGGCGGGGTGAGCAGGCGCAGCATCCTATAAAAGACGAACCCGGAAGTCGGCATTTGACTGCAGGAAAAGCAGGAGAAGAGCTCAACCCGCACCTGTCCGCCAACCGCTAAGAAGCGTGTGAGGTCGGCCGGAAACCCGCCAGTATCGGGTTGGCCCGCACATCACTAATAGCTATATGTCTAGTAAAGGAAAATCCAGCTTCATTATTGCAGTCTTTTGATCCTTATCGTTGGTTTGTATGAAAAAATCCTGCTCTTCATAGTTTTTTAAGCCCCTTTCTTAGTATGAACATCTTTTAATCCACCATCTTTTCTATATCTCTATGGAATTGCTACTGAAATATTCTTTCATTAAATATATTAAAATACAGCTGCAAGAAAAAGTTTGTGAACCACATATCTGAGCCCAGGGGAACTGGTAAACTAGTTCCAGCAATCGCACAGACAATCTGGTTTTCATTTTATCTGAGGAATTTGGTAGGTCGGTGTAAAATATATATCTGAATGTTCAGAGGGTTCTAGAAGGCCATCTGAATGAGCTCGTCAAAAAAGGGGGTTAGAATTCCCTTATGTCTTAAATAGACAAACATGATTTGCTTAAACAAATACAACACACAAATAACTGTACTTCATGTATTGATATGTTTGCACAGAAAGGAGTTTGTGTGCTTTTGTCTGAGTGGCAGGTCGATGGACACCTGATGATTATAGGGCCCTATTACATGAATGCACTAGGGAATTTTAAACTTCAGTGTGACAGGGACTTTAGTTATCAATATTACTTATATAGCACTAACATATTCTGCAGCACTTTACAAAGATTATGCATCATTCACATCAGTCCCTGCCTCCGCAGAGCTTAGTCTAAATCCCTATTACATTCCCTATGATGAATTGTAGCTGGAGCCAATTTTTCAGTTATTTTTTTTGTGGAAATAATGTTCAGAGTATCCAGAAGAGACTCCATCAAGCTGAGAGATTGCATACAAATCCCTTGCCAATTGTACCCTGGCTGCAATTGAACTCAAGACCACAGCTCTGAGGCAGCAGTGCTACCAATACACCCAAATGATTTGCAATCTTTGTAAATGTGTTCGTATTATATAAATAAAAGATAACATAGTTGTGCTAATAAGTTGTTCAGGCCCTGTGCTGGAAAACCAAGATACTCCCTACATCAGGGCCTCTGTGGTATTGTATATATTTTTCATATAAATAGTGTATGAGTAGTATTATGTATGCAGCGCTGTATCGTTGATATTGTTCCATTAATAAAGTCCATTTCAACCATACTACATAACCATATTGGGTAGGTATTGCAAGTTGGGTTGTTTAAACCTTGTAGATCAAGGATTATCTGTCCTGGGGAAAAATTGTGTTGGCCAAAAAGAAGGCAAAAGGAGCAGCAGCTCATCTTTACTTCCTGTTATTTAAATAATGAAACAATAGAAAATTGCCGATACACCTGTATGACCCCTTGTATGATATCCATTCTGTTTGGCACACAGGCCATCATTCACAGTACTGTGCAGGACACCTTGTGGATCAGTGAAATCCCTGGACATTAGACTAACATTTTCATAAATAATGGGGCAGTCTAGGTAATTCCAAAAGGTTCACAAACTTCCTTGTAGCAGGGTGTATTATATTTTTTTAGTTATATCTAAAGAGACAATGTTTATATCGTCACCTAAAGATCCGATATTTGCTTATTTTCATAGGTGGTTAAAATCATTCGTCCTAGTGAGACAGCTGGCCGTTACATAACTTATCGCTTGGTTCAGTGAGGAGAACACACATTGACGGAAGAGACTTTTCATTTGCGGATGCTCTTTTTATCTTTAAGGTGATGCCTGGATTTTTTCTCCAGACTGTGGTTTGCAGCTGCCTTATCATAGTTACTTGCCTGCCCATGGTTATACAGCTAATCAAACATAGAGTAGTGTAGGCTCCTTGATGCAAAATATAATTTGGAGCTCTCGCAGCTCATTAAAATAAGGGGCTGGCATTCTGTGAAGAAAAATAACCTAGCTATGCATTATATTAAATGCAGTTATAGCCAGTGGTGGCTCTTCTTCCTATAGAAGACTTTTTTTTTTACGAAACTGAGGAATCAACCATTAATCAAAGCAATTTGGAAACTGCAATAACTTTAAAATAGAACAAATGACAGACCCCTTTCAACTGGTTGGTAGTATTGAAAAATACAGCATATTTGCGTTATTCGGATACATTTAGTATAGTATAGGATAAACATTGTACCCGTATATTTTTCCTCCCTCTGTATTATCATGGAATGAATAAAGCTGCACTGTTTTATATTAAAAAAAGAAGTGTTCATAAAAAGCATTTATTTCAAGCTGATGCACAAATTATGAATATAATATATCCAGCCAGTTTCTGCAAAGAAAAATTGTCCTTATAAGTTCTTTATGCTGCAGGCATATTTGACAAGGTTTTTAAAGACTTCCTGGCCTCAGAATTTACATCAGATTGTCTTTAGACCCTAAAGGGTCACTTAGACAAGTATTTTCCAACGTCCCAAGGATAAACCTCGTTCTCGGAATAAGGCTTTCCTCACAGCAGTGTTACCAAAGGTTTTGCAGTACCAATTGGCAGGAAGATATTTAAAGGAGCTGCTAACTGTTTCCCTTTAGAAAAAAGGAGGATGGCGATCAGCAGAAGTCACAAATTTTTCAGAAAGACATTTGAAGGAGGTGCTATTCCATTCTCCTTAGACAAAATGAGGCCGACGGTCAGCAGAGCTCACGTAAATTTTTCCGTGCATCATGCGAATTGCTGGGAGCTGAGTGTGGCAGTGGAAATGGGGCACACAGCAGTGGCCATTTACTGCAACGTTGTTTGATTGGTTTGTATTGTTCTCAGCCAGATTCTCTTGAGTTTGATCTCTGTCTTCTTCGGACTCCGACTGGGCCTCTCCCTCAATATAGGGGATGTCTTCTGCACTTGTTACACTTGCCTCTTTAGTGAGATGGCCCCGGGTAGTCTGGGGTTTCCATGTCCCTGGGATATCTTCTGCACCATCTGATTCAGAGTCAGATTCCACAGTTGATGCACCAGGTTCTGTAATAGCATGGTCATAATAGGTCATAGGGGAAAAAAATCACAATGTTGTATGCAAGACTTCTAAACTACCCTATAATTAAAGGACAAGGAAAGTCTAAAATAAAATAAGGCTAGAAATGCTGTATTGTGTATACTAAACATAACCATGAACTTATTGCTCCACAAAGCCAAATCAAACAAATGATTTATGCTTTCAAAGATGGCCACAGGGTCCTGTCATCTTGTAACTTTGTTAAACATCTTTGCCTGACCCTGACCCTGCACATGCTCAGTGTGGTCTGGGCTGCTTAGGGATCGTCATAAACATAGCTGCTTGAATTCTGCATGGCTGGTAGGTAAGGCGGGGGCTCACCCTGCTGTTCATAAGTTTGATTGTTTCTCTGCTCAGCAGTTAGGGACCATCTGACAATTCCTATCCACAGCAGTAAATGAAAGGAGAATTTCACTGAATACAGTCAGGTTTCTTATAAAAACGGTACACATTTTTTAATTAAAGTATATTGGAGATAGGTTTCTTTTTCATTAAAAAAAGTAAAAATGGGATTTTATTTTTTGCCTTTCCTTGTCCTTTAAACAGTCTGATTCTAAGACAATGTTCTTGTACATTGTATAACTGAGGGCTCAAAAACAAAATGTTTTTTTTTGGAAGAGACCATACCAGATAAGGAGAAAATGGGTATGGACACTATGATGGGGTGCGTCCGCTCATGCATACTTTGTATAAACCATAAAACTAAATGCAGACATTTGGTGCACTGAATGCATTCAAATTATTTTGTGTTCTCTTAAAGTTATACAGTGGTGTCCTGGGGTAATGTGTATAGTATGTACAACTGAGGGGGCAAGGCAGACTAAGGATACATCAAGAAAGGGGGTTATATAGCACCCATCAGGTGTTTGATCTAATTAGTCCAACTGTACACGACAGGTAACATAATAGCAAATTGATTGTTATAGAGAAGTAACAACTGAAATAATTGTAACTTATTACTGCACCACAACCTCTAAGGCAGTAATTAATATGTTGCTCACTAACCCCATAGTTGTTGCTCCCAGTGGCCTCAAAGCGCGTACTTATTTTTGAATTCCTGGCTTGGAGGGAAGTTTTGGCTGTATAAAAACCAGGAGTACTGCAAAACAGAGCCTCCTGTAGGCTGCCAGTCCACATAGTTTTTTTACATTTGAGTGTGGCTCATGGGGAAAAAAAAAGTTGGGGACCTCTGCTTTAAAATGTATTCTTTCCATGGCGTCTAATGTAAACTGTTTTAACATGGTTTCCTTACCTTTGAACACTGGTATTTGGTATTCTGGTGTTAGCTCAGACAAATCCTCCTCAACAGTCACTTGAAGTCTTGCTCTGCTTTGCATTGAAGCAGTGTCCTGTAGGAAAGAATTACACACCAGGGGCTTAATATGTTTAAGAGAAACATCTGTAACAGCAGCAGACACACACACCCATGTACCCTTTTACTTACATCACTAGAGGAATTCCCTGTGCCTATGTCTGTGTTACTGACTGGTTCCTGGAAAATAGTGCTATAAAAGATGATCAGGGTCTCCACGATGCGCGCCTGGTGAGGATAGTCCACAAGTGAAGACAGTGATACAGTGGCATCTGTAGGACGTGGGCGCATAAGAGCAGGGCCAAAAACAATCCCCAGGTTACTAGGGCTCATCTTGTTCAACTGCTCTTGTTCAGAGACCCTGTAGAGAGAAAGAGGGATTGTTTTCAGTCAACATTTTTTCTCCATCATTTCTGATAATTTCTATGAAAAAAATTTTTTTTGGTGTTGATTAAAGAGAGTCAAATTTAAAACGAAGTCATAGAAAATAATGTATCTATAATGTATCTATAATACAAAAAAAATTATGACTTCACGGTTATTCCCCAGATCATATACCTGCAAAGGTGTTTCACCAAATACTGCAGAGTAGTCCTGTTCTCAGAAGGCAGGTCCTGCAAAAGTTCCTTCAACTGCACAACGATGGATAAAACATCTGTTTCTGTATTAGGGCCTTTGTCTTGCAGGCGAGGTCCTTTCCCTGTCTCCGTTCCTCTCAAACTTTCTTTTGCTAGACCCATGAGTCCATTGTAGAGACGGAATGGTATCAGGGGTTCTGGAAGCTGTGATAAGACAAGCATTTTTGAACTTGTACAATTTAATTATATATATACATATGCACACACACTCTCTCTGTTCCTGTGGGGGACTGAAACAAGAGCAAATTAAACCTTTGGAAGATTGATTCAGAAAGTCCTGTGAGTGCCGTTTTTCTGCATTGCTTGTGAGCCTTTTGCGTCCCGAGGTCTTGCATACCTGCATTGCCTTGCTATTGTGGCATTGAGGGCACTGTATCCGTCTTGCTATGCCGCATAACTTATGAATGCTGATTCAGCATTGGGCAATTATATTGCATACATTATAAAAGCTATGCTCTCATTGGTCAATTATTTTGCATAAATTATAAAAGCTGTACTCTCATTGGTCAATTTTTTTTGCATAAATTATGAAAGCTGTGCTCTCATTGGTTAATTTTTTTTGCATACATTATGTAACTGTCCTGTCATTGGTCCTTTATTTTTATTTTTGCATACCCCCACCGGCCCTCTCCCTATGTTGTATAATGGAAATGTTAAAGCCGTAGTGATGGAAAGTGTGTGCATTGGTTCTCTTATGACTGTGGTGTTAAGGGCCATGTAGCAGTCTTGTGCTGTTTCCGCTGACCAGCCTTTTGGTTGCCGGTAGTGATTTAGCCATGTGCTCTACTCCTGACAAGTGTCAAGGCCAAGATAATGTATTGCCAGTGCACCCGTGTCCAGATGAGTACCATTCAACTAATTTGCTAGGGTCCAAATTAACTTAGCAACCATGCATTGATTTACAGAGCATTTGTTTTTTAGAAAGGAGTCAGTGACACCCATTTGAAACATAAATAACTATTAAACATAAATAATGAAGTAGCTTAGAGTCGCCGTTCTATAACAATAAAAGTTACCTTATACATAAAGTATAGTTCATAAGTATATATATATATATATATATAAGTAGCAAATACATATATTTTAGTGTATATATGAAGGCCTTAAGCATTATAAAATATATTTACACGGTAAGATGGAGCTGGGAATGCTTGGCACATTCAGTTAGAGAAATATGATATACACATCTTATTTTACCTGACGGAGGTAAAGTTTCAGAACATTGCTCAGATCATGGGGTGAGGCCTGTGAAAGTTCAACCAATTCCTTTCCATTCTCAAAAGCCTGGCATAGCTTTTCCACTCGGGTTTTTACACCATTTACTCTGTATATGCCCTGTTTGCAAAATATGAACATTTCAGTGATATTGAATTTTAAGTTAGAGATTAGTACAGTATATTAGCAAATAAAAAAAACGATTTTTCAAAGTGCAACCTTTAAATCGGGTTTCTGTGCATTTAACTCAATGTGTTCATAGGATTATATATTACAAGAACATTCCAAGGTGTCAAATGACTTCACACAGCAGGTAAAAAAAGTGACAAAAGCTCCCAATACTTTCATTCACATGCAATGTATCACCTTCATGATTAGAGCACGCTCTTCAATCTCTGACACACACTTGCGAATGAGGAAAGGGATGTGATCGGGTGACCTGAGTGCCGTCTCTGAGAAGTCTCTACCAAACAGTAAAAGTCGGCCCTGAAGCTTCTTGTGACCACATTGGATTGCCAGGGTTTCCAGGCATTTCTTGTGACAAGCAAGGGAACACTAGGGGAAAAAAGCAAGAGAGGGTAAATAGGTCAAATGCAAATATACAGTAAGTGATCTGAGAGTTGGTGAAATATGATTTTCCACTCTCACCTGTATACATTCCAACCTCATTTGACCATTTACCTGCCTCACGCAAATACAAACCATGATTATCCCTATCATTTATACAACTTTGACTTACATTTGCCCTTTCTTTTCTCTGCTGGAATCTTACCTCCTCACACTCGGCTCCTTGGAAGTACACGTAGCTATTGCATTCTCGACATTTGCTTGGTGTCCGCAATTTGCGCAAACGGTGAGTCAGTGCTGCCCTCGACAGGCCAATATTGCGGAATGGGCCAGTAGAATTCTGCACCTCCAAGCTGCCAGAAAGCCCATTTATACCTAATTTTGGGGAAACAGTAATGAGTGGTATATGCACAGTGGTACAATTTAAGGTATCTGCAAAGGGTTTGGAAACTAAGCTGGTATAATCTATATTATCTATCAAAATATATAATCTACTGGCCTAAGTAAACCATCATGATAGAAGAGATAGTACCCTGGCACTGATGTAAAATAGTTTTTGGTTAAAGCTAATAACCTGGCAGCTCCCATTTATATGTAAAATGCAAATGTGCCATTTTTTCTTGCTGTACAAGAAGGAAACAACCAAAAGATAATTTATATCCTAATATGTGACCATTTAAAAACATTTCTCAATGCAATGTGGCATTAGGCTATGGCACATGCTATAATTAAAACATAAGATAACCAACATCCCCCAGCAGATAAAAGTTGTCTCAGAATGACAGGACATTTAACAGCTGCCGTAACCTATGGTGGACTGTCCTAAAATGAGAGAGAATGGCTCCTTACTTTGCTCAAATGATGCGCTCAGCCTCTTCTGATCAACATTCTCAGTGGGAGAAAGTGGTTGATGCAATTTTTCTGGGAATGCTGGAACTGAGAGGGATCAAGGTAAGTACTGTAGCTCTACCTTTTCCACTGAAGAATTGTTATTGTTTTTGTATAAAATTGTACCTGTTGCACTGCTTACAGCTGGGTCACCTTCAGTTATAGCAGTTGGCCATGACTTATGCACTTGATGACCTCTTCCTCCTACCAAAATAAAATGTAAAATGGAGTCATCCCATATTATACCAAATACATGACCTTAATTGGTTCTCTCATTTTATATACGTGTCCCCAGTCTCACCTCTCCTCTCTACACCTCGCTCCTCTCCACTTATCTCCTTATTTTCTGAGGATGGTATATCTTGAGAATTAAAACTGGATTTGCGTGCACGAATGCAAGGAGACCTAAAAGATGAAAGGAACTAATAAGAGAAATGTGTTTCATATTAGGAAAGTTTGCTTTACCATCTTAAGAAATGTGGTACCATGTGATCTGAGGAGTGTAAGGCTGGAAGTCATAAGAAGTCTCTGGCTCATTCACAGCCCCTAGCTGGCGCACATAGGATGCATACTGCTGGCCAAGGTCATACAGCTTGCTGCTTTCACAGAGCATCTGGAACCCTACTGGCAGGGGAGCGGTCTGCATGTGCATGCTCTGATAATAGGAAATGGTGGCCTGGGATGAGAGAATTTGAAGGATGAGCAAGAGAACCAAGAGAATGCAGGTGAGTACACTATGAGAAAAAAGCAGCATAGTCAATACCAAGTGAGCAATGTTGGTTAAAGTGAAGAAGTTTGGAAGAGTCTGAACTAATGGACATATGGAAAGCTCTTAAAAAGTCTTAATTGACAGAAGGAAAGTGCAAGGTATGCTGAAGTACAGAACAGCAGGATATTGTAACAGTACCGAACGCAAAATCTGGTCACTCTGTTTGATCAGCTCCTGCAGCTGCCGTAAGACATTCACTTTGACATCCTCTAGTTCCTGCTTCTGGGTTTTGGCATCTGCTATACAAGTTCTGTAAGTTGCCATCGCCTCTTCTGCCTGCAGGAAGATATATTATTACAACTGATGTGGGGAATTTAGGGGGGGGGGTATATCCGCTAAAGCAATGAGCTATTGTCTGTGGATGAGCTTTGTGCACGTGCTTTCCATCCATGTTTTTGGTTTTCAAAACATACCAAAATGATTTAATCTCTTTTCAACTCACCCTGTTCTTTGCTTCTTCCTCTGCTCTTCTTTTCTTATCAAGTGACCTGGTACCACTATGACTCTGTTCTTCTTCTGCTCGTGTTGCATTGTACAGTGCTCTTTCATGCTCCTCACTACGCTGCATGTATGCTTGACGTGCCTTGCGGAGGTTGCTTTCTGCTTCCATCTATATGAATATTAGAGGGTGTCAGTAAAAGAATGGAAGGCTATGGGAATGGACAAAAGTGCACAGTGCTGAGAGATTTGCAAAGGCCCAGAACACACCGGCACAACATGGGTAAGTCTAGCAGGATTAACCTTGCTCGTTTATTGCGGATGCAACGTTTCGGGGCGTGACCCCTTTCTCACGCCCCGAAACGTTGCATCCGCAATAAACGAGCAAGGTTAATCCTGCTAGACTTACCCATGTTGTGCCGGTGTGTTCTGTGTCTACGCTGTTTTTGAGGTTGCCCAATTCCTCTAACATCGAGCACCTGGGATTCGTTTGTCTTTGGACGGCCAGGGTGTGCGAGTGTAAGTTTTTCTGTTTTGCAGATTTGCAAAGGCCAACACACTGCAGTATACATACCAACTTGCGCTGGGCTCTTTGCCACTGCTCCTTCACCTCTTTCCTGCGCTTTTCATGTTCTTGCCGTCGCATGTTGATTGGCTGCAAATAAATAAGTCAATATCAGAACTTTGTATTTTTTAAATATTTGTGATTTTATATAATTCATAAGACTCCCAAAGCACTATTATCTGCCTGTGCACTGCGCAAAACAACATTGGCTGTGTCTCAGTAATATAACTTTTTGTTACCCAGGATCTATTCTTATATTTGTATTTAGGCCTGAAGTGGTGCTGTATTATTTTATTTTATAATTATAATTCTTTCCAATAATAAAGATGATTTATTTTGGCAAAATATATTAAGGGAGCTTCCAGATATATGCATAACTGTAAACATGTAGACATTCAGAACAGCAATTAGTAGGTACACCTGTCGGAAAACTGGGGGTCCTGAAACTCCGTACAATCCAATACTTAGTATGGTTCAATATGTCAGAGTGGGATCCAATCTTTGGACTTGTACTGGATTATAGTGAAAAAAAATGTGCATGTGCCCATATGAGCTGCTGTCTGTTTAAGAAAACCGACATAGAAAGAAAGAGATATAGATATAAAATAAATCCTCACTGTTTAGGAGACAAGAGAACCATTTTCTCTGAAACAGGGACACAATTATTCCTTTTTGTTCTAAGCTCCCTCTTTTCTAAGACTAGCTATGTTATGGCTGATGGGCACATTGGTTGAAGATGATGTATGATTTACCCATCAACATAGATGGCGATGTTGCACAAATACAATTGTTTGGCCCATGCCCTGAATGAGCAGATCTTAATAACTTTCAGAATGGACCTTTATCATTCATTTTATTTTTTTATTTTCCTGTGGCATCTTTATATCTTTCCTCCGTCCAACATAAATGCATAAATTACAATTATGTATGTCTTTAATATATCCACATACCTGCAAGAATGTTTGATGCTGAAGAGTTAGTGCTGTGTGAAGTATGCCATGTCCATGTTCTAAATCCTGCTCCAGAGCTACAGAATAAATGGACTGGAAGGGCATGTGAGTCTGAGGGTGGAAACACATGACATACAAGGTGAAAAGCACACCTATTTTTTTAAAATGTAGTCATATCATTCCAGTCTGTCTTCTCCATGTTATCCATGCTTAAACTCTTACTCCATCTACAGTAAGATCCACCACCAAAAGTAACGAAAAAAATATATAAAACAAATACAAAATGTTTACACAGTTGATACATGGTGTAAATATTGCAATAGGGTTTAATTTTTTAGTTTTTGTGGTTTTGAATTATTTGGCCTTTTGTGCAGCAGCTCTTTAGTTCGGAAAATAAGTAGTTTTCTGGTTGCTAGGGTTCAGTATAGCTTAGCAAACAGGCAGTGGTTTAAACGAGAGACGGAAATATTAATAAGGCTAAAGCCAGACGGGGCTGAAATCAGCCTGCTGAAATCCGCAGGCCGATTTTAGCCCCCGACCGCTCACAGAATTCTTGCCAGAACAATTGGCATGATAGTGTAATAATCAGTCTAGTAGCATCAGCTTATAGGAAATGCAAACTAATTTTCTGCTTGATGGTTTGCGAAAAACCCTAAGCTTAGTTTCTCAACAACAGCCCAGAGCATGTGCAGGTTCACTGACACTATTAAGAAAATCCATGATGGCGAGCTCCTGTGACAACTTTGAAGACCTGGATCATTACTGCTATAGAGATGCTGAACCTTTAGACTGCTTTAGACTGGTGCATTAAGCTCATTATATAAAATAAGGCATTGCTAGCCTTATTATTCACAGGCCCGGATTTGTGGAAAGGCCACCTAGGCCCGGGCCAAGGGCGGCAGGATTTTAGGGGGGCTGTCCAACTACACCCACATTGGTTAAAAAACACTGGGGATGCACTGGAGATACAATCATTTTTTAAATTTCCCATGCACCAATCCCCATTGCAGATAATCCAGATAATGAAAATTTGTCCAGATAATGAAAATTTGTCCAGATAATGAAAATTTGCACAAATAAACAGGAGGGTACAGGGGCGACGAACGGCAGTGGGCCTAGTGGCGCCCGCTATGTAAATCCGCAAATACTAACAAACAAATTATTCTTAAACTGAATTAGTGAACATAATGTATTTGTAACATGTGTAAGTTTTGTCTACCTAATAAAAAAAAACTCAGTTCTTGGTGGTGGACAGTTGAATCCAACTACATATGTTAATAGCTGTCTATGCCACCAATTAGATGGCTGGTACATGCTAGGGGAATAGTTATAATGCTGAATAGAATAGAATAAAATAAATCAGACACTCTTCATTCCAATTGAGAATTAAAAGCTGCCTCTTACCTCCTGGTTCAGCGTTCCTTTGTATGCATTAACCAGTTTCTGAAGTCCTTTGGCATATTCCATCTCTAAAATAAAAAGAAATAATTGAGGGAACACACATAGCTATGTGTCGAGAGAGAATTACAGCAGTAATTTCAAAACCATTGGGAGCAGATGAATATGGAAGCGGATGCTAATAGAAATGTACCCCTGCTTGTGTGGTTTTTAGTGTACACAAGCAGTGGGCATAAGTTACTTATTTTATTTAAATGTATTTATTGCAACTCATAGCAACCAATGAGTTCTTTCCATCCAGTTCATATAGTAAATAGAACCTGATGATACAAACTATGCAATTTTGCACCTGTCATTGCGCACACGGGGTCAGTTTTTAATAGAAAAGTTTCAAGTGTACGTTTGCTGCCTAAAATTCGCCCCATGTGCAATTGTAAGTTGTTCAGCAAGACATGCCTCGATCAAAGATATAATTTTTTTTGTTTCTATTTATAGCTCATTCTATACACTTTCTCTGTGTACTGTATACTGACAGATTTTTAACCAAGTCCACAGGACATGGGTATGACACCTATGATTCCCTATGAAGTTTGCTTTTAATATAGTGGAATATAACACTGTTAAGGAATTCATATTGAACGATTCCAAGGCAGTACAGGAAAAGAGTCGTTAGTATCTAAAACTAAGAAGGGGCTTGAAAGAGCAGGAAGAATGAAATAAATAAATGTGGGAAAGTGCCATTAATCCATCAACTCACCCAAAATGGTTCTCTTCTCTATATAGCTGCTCAGATCTTTCAAGTATTTTGCCATATTTTTTGCATACAGAAGAGCAGCTTGGACACCCCCATCACTACGCTGTAAGATCACATCCACGTCTTCTCCTAAATGGCCCCCTAAAATAATAAATTTATAATATCTGATGTATTATTCTGTTTATTGTTTAGCAAAATCCTTCTGGACACAACAAAATATCCTCCTAATATGCAGCCCTTTTTAGACAAAACAACTCCTGCATTGCTCACCTGCTTCCACATACTCATGAGCACTAGGCAATGCTCCCTCACCCCCAGACAGACCACCACACAGACTTTCCATTGACTGCTGGAACAAAGCGCAACACTAAGGGTTATACGTGGAAAAGCCATACATGGGAATATGAGACATCTGAATGTGTTTCTTGTATAGTATATTGTTATGAATTTAATGTCAAGGAAAAGGTTTACTGGAGAAATTCAAAGATGGCTTATCCAGTCTGTAAAAAGTGTAGATTTGGTTCTACAGAAGCATAAATCAGGGGTGATATTGGATTTACAAAACAGTGTATAATTTTAGAGCCATGGTTCAATGTAGAAGCAACCAGGGGACCAATACAGAGAAAAACTAAAGAACCAATAGAACTGAACATATGGCTAATCACCTGACTCTGGTCCCCAGGAGGCAAAGATAACAAAGTGCTGCTGTCCACCTCCCCCATAAGGAATTCTGAGATCCTGGAAGAGAAAGAACAAATTAGTAGGGTGACAAAATACACCCTTAGATATAAAGGCCAAACATTTAGATTAAAGGTCTAATATCCTCTCTTACGTGCTGCTGAAGCATACGGCCATGCTTTCCAGTGCTTTTTCAAAGTCACGCTTATCATTTTCAATGCTGGATTCATAGTGGAAACCTGTGGAAAAAAGCATTCAAGTGAAGAAAGCAGTATGGCGATTGCCTTACAAAAGAGCATGAGGTGTGCAGAAGATGATGCAGAAATAGGTATGAAATTAGGATGCCTTTTGGATCAGTAGGAAGATTTGGTAAGCTTAGTAGAATATTAGATTAAATGAAATTCCTCAAACAAGGCTTTACTCAGGAATTCTGGTAAATACAAAACATTTTTTCTGTCTGCTTGCCTTAAGTAAAGGTTGTGTTGAAATGAACCAGTATTTGTTTTAAATTCCTACTGACCTTTAACCTTCGAGATGAGGGTACCAGCTGCAGTCAGAGTCTCTACAGTGTTGAGCAGTGGGTACTTGTTAATCACTTGGCGGAGAAGTCTCAGTGCTTCCCCAAGACACTCATGTGCCAGAGGTCGTCTTGTCTCTTTAAGCTCTGTTGGTCACAAGGTGAGAATTATAGGATTAGTAAACTATTAGGATTAGTAAATAGTAAATTATTAAACTAAATACTCACAACAATTAACTCAATTATTGAGCGCCAGAAGTCTGCAAGTCTGTATCTTAAAAAAACATTTGCATATAAGCATTTATATATGTACTGGATGTCATACAAAGTAATCAAATGCAAAATATAGCATATTTGGTGGCCTAATGTTTTTAATGTACCAGGCAAATTATATCATATACATGTCTGAGGGCTGTACTTATTTTTAACTGTTGATACTGTACAATGACCCAGATGGAGCTGTTAAGAATGCTGGGGAGCACCTTTTTCCGGCTAGACAAATTAGTTCCAATTCGTAAATACATGGTGTCCTGTTAACAAACAGCAATACAAGCTTTTTTTTTGCAGAAGGTTTGATACTTACACAGCACTTACTAATACCCACCTTACTTCTTTGATGTATGCTACGGCTTTTTTAGAACAAAGTTTCAAGCCTTACAGTGAACTATACTAAATTGGAAGCTCTAAATATCAATATATTAATATTATAAATAAGAATATATTTACCTGTTTATATTGTTAAGCATATTGCAGTTTTTTTAAAACTCTTCTAAAACCTTGCATCACAAATATTTGGGAATCCATTTTACCCTCAATAAATACAATATCTACTAAATAAGATATCCTGGCTTGGACAGATGACTACGCAAAATATTATACTTTCCTTACCTTACGGAGATCTTGTGATTACACAGAGCACTATTTTTAAAATCCTTTCAGTTATTACAGGGTTTTCAAAGAAACTTTCTATAAAGCTAAAAGATGCAAAGGTTTTAGATTGCCTCACTTATTGATATTTTGTCAGGTCTTTCAACTGATCCCCATTGCTCAAATGTATATGCCTGAGTCCCCTTTCTTTGGCTGCCTTTTAAATACCCATGACAAATGTCTAAGAATGTTGGGACCCTGGGCCCTTTATATTTGCTATCAAGGACTTGACATGTCCTTACTTTCTGTATATACATGCACGTTTCAACCAAACTTCAGGTATGCCTATGTTTTCTCTTCTCTTAATATGACTAGAGAATGCTCTGTAATGTACTTATTCTTTTACTGTTAAATGTTTTGTTGCCATTGTCTATTTTTTGAAAACGTATATTTTCAAAATAAAGCAAATCCCTTCGTCAAACTTTTTCCCTACTAAAGGATCTACCACCATGGACAACTCCCATTTCCCCCCATGTACTTAATATTTTATACTAACATCCTGCTGGACTGTCCTGGCCTAATGTATAAGAAAGATTCATTTTAAAAAAAAAAGCAAAAAAAGAGCACATAGCTTACTTTGCAAATATTTATTATCAATGGAAGACAAGCAAATCAACCATTGTCATAGGAATAATTTGCAACAGAATAAAGGATGAGGACTTTGACCTATAAAGCTTGTGACACATTGAAAGATCTTGCCAAGCAAGCGTATTCCAGACATGCCCACCTTGAGGACAAAGGGCCAAACTATCAGATCACAATGGCAGGAATGCAGGCCATACAGATGAGGACTACATCAATGAGCCCACGCAGTCCTCATCCTAACTGGATTTCTAAACCTGTTCAGTCAATACAGTATCTGACAGAACTCAGTAGGGCAGGCCCTTGGAGCCAAATTGGCAGCATAAGTATACCCATGTATGAACACTTTAACAGGGGTGCCCAAAAGGTAGGTCAGTAACCCAGCATTTCCCACATACATCACATTATATTATGCTGCTGGGTACTTCCCTCTGTAAACTGCAAATATGCAGTTCATTGCAAATTATACTTTGTTATACTTAACTGTATAATTATAAGAAAATATATAAAGTGTAACAAATAGGCTGCAGTTTTCTTTTATGTAACTATGCACATAAGTTATGGAACAGGGTACACAGATGGACAGAACATATTCTTAGTATTCCTACTTAATAAGTAACCTCGCTCATCCTATAAATCAATTGTTAACTATGTATTTTATGTTTGGTATATAGAATTAAATGAACTATGTAACTATGTAACCATAGTCAAGGTTGGCAACAATGAGCACAGTGATTTCAGATAGTTTGTTTCATTATTTATTTGTTTTAAAATAAATGAAACTAGGATCTTCACAACTATACTTCCTAGGCAGTGTGGCATACCCTGAGGTATGATTGCCACTGGCATAACCTCAAATCTTCTCTATTTCTCCTAATCATCCTATCATGTTGTGTTATGATTGAACACTGAATATATTGAAAAAAAACATAAAAAAAGAACATTTGATAATTATATTAAAATCCAAAAAGAAGAATGTGAATACAAAAGTGAATGGTCAAGAATTCCGTTCTGTAAATTACAAGGTTGTCCTACAGTATAGCAGGAAAAATAATAAATAAAAAGGGTGGGAAAAAAGTGCGCCAGCACTCCTATAATAAGCAGCAGGTAACAATCCAGCTGCACCCAGAGTGATGCCCTGAGCTACTCTTGGGCCATAGTGTAAACTGGGACTTAATGATTTAAATATACACTGTATCATTATATATCATGAATATATTATATATAAGGCCATCTTAATATGCCAAGCTATAGGGTAATGCTATGTAGGGTAATGCTATATAGGGTAATGCTATAAAAGGTGCAAGGTCTGCACCATGTGTTTGAGTGCTTTCATATGTTTCTACATTTTATTGAGAATGTGACAACATAGTATTCTTGAGTACCATACAATAGAAAAGTTTATACAAAACAAGCAGGTGGCAGTAGATAAAGTGTATCATAAGGGAATTATTGTCTAAATGTGCATAAGCAACTATGTAGAGGCAGAGAAATTGGGAGAAAGTCAGATAGAATGTGAGAGAGGATTTAAAAAAAAGGGTGCGGCCGTAGCAAAGTCTTGAATGTGTATACAGTGACAGATTAATGACGTGCCACCCTAGGCTACATCTACACAGGCCCCCCTTCAAGGCTACTGTTGGGGCTGGATGCTTACATATCCAGGCACTTGTGTACCTGAGCTCTCTACACTGGGTTGGGTTGGTGCACCCCAGTGATATCACTGGATCTGCACATACTGTATCTGGGCATGCACATTCGCCTTGCCAGCCTTCTTCTCAAAGCAGGTGCATCTGAGCAGACCCAGCAGCACAAATAAAAATAATTATTAAATGAAAAAAAATAAATAATTGAAAAAACCTAGACGGTTCACTGATAGCACTTGGTGCCTAGACTATAGGCCTGTGCATTAATCCACCCATGTGCTTATATGTGAAGCAGTAATACGTGAGATGCAGAGGAGCAGATCAATAGAAGAGCAAGCTGTTTGGTGATTACTTGGAGATAAGTTCAGAATGGGAGAGTAGAGCAAAATTGTAAATTGCCGAGCAGGGGAACTCAAGCTGGATGTGATGTTGCACCAAGTGAATATGGCAGCTGCTATCCTAAACAAACAGAGAGAGCTTCTAGAGCTGTTTACTCAGGTATGGTAAAACATTCTACAGAATAAATATAGTGTTATAGCTGCACTATTGTGGCTAATCTATTGACTATAAACTTCTTCGGTACCTTTCCTTCTCCTTTAAATGAAGAGTCAGTAATGTAAATTTTATCCTGAAAGGTAGTAAAAGCCATTGCAGAGACTGACAGAGAAAGAGCAGTTAATGTGGTGCCTGAGCCTGGCAGCTGCATTCATAATGGACTTGAGCAGTGGCAGTCTCTGGTAGGGAACGCTATTCAATAGACAGTTAAAGTACTCAAGATATGTTAATATTGAGGACATCTAGTGTGATAAACATAAAAAAAAGTATGTGAAAAATCTAACAAAAAAAAGCATTGCATTTCCCCCCATATACTTACAAGCATAGTAAAAATGTTATGGATTGTACCTCTTGCTGCTGTAGAACAGGAAAAAGCGAAGATCTGCTAGAGGAAATAGCACTCATGCTGCTGTAGCTCTATGATAAAGCTCTTATGGTACACTGTGCGCTTTTTCTTTTTTTAATGTGTGGAATATGATTAGACAAAATGAAACGGATTCTTAGAGGGCCAATTTGTAAAAGGTACCAGTTTCTAAGATTATGTGTGAGGCAAGTTTGATTTTCCTGCCAGGGTGGGGACCACATGTGTTGATTCGGTGCACTCGCCAACGGTCTGCCACAATCATAATCCGACTGGCAACCTCATACGAGTGGATCTTTACATGTATGGCCAGATTAAGGCTGTTTTGTGGACAGGGACACATTTAGCAATCAATCAATTACTAGGGAATGTTGGATAGCATGTAATGGCTAATAGTAGCCTATGAAGTTACAAGTCAAACAGTTGATGAGGTGAAACATATACAAGGTTCATTAATACCACACGGTCATTTATTAACACTGGGCAAATATGCACATAGACAGTAAGCCATAGCAAACCAATCAGTGATTAGTTTTCTAATATAAAACCAAAATTTTATCATCTACATTTTATATGTTCCTCCTCATTAACTGTTTGACTTGCAACTTCATAGGCTAATATTAACCATTATAAGCTATCAAACATTCCCTAATAATTGATTGATTACTAAATGTGTCCCTGTCCACAAAACAGCCTTAATCTGGCCATATACTGTATGTAAAGATCCACTTTTTTGGTGAGATCTCCAGTTGGATTTTCAGCATTCCTCTGTAATTGATTTCCCTACATATATGCATGAACTAACTGCACATATGATGGCAATAGGGCCTGAAAACATATTCAGAATGTCTCTATATATATTCTAGTAAACACTTCAACCCAGGCAGCATTTTAACCTGGGCTCTAATTCTTGAGCAGTTTAAGGACAAACTGGTTCTGAAAAAAGTGTTGACTAAACATGAAATGGTAGTAAGCAACTTAGACAGGTTGCGTCATGTCTTGTTTTCTAGTAATATTTATTCACACTATTTGTAAACACCTGGATACGTGATCCTAATTGTGTTGTTTTTCACCATGCTGAGTGTAACTAGAGGCAGCTTGTCATCATTAATAACAATTTGCCACCTTACAAGCCAAATTAGCAAGAACTACAAGTTTGACTTTGAGTGTCATAGAAGAGTTGCTACAGTAGAAAAAAAGATTGAATCACTGGGCTATGTCAAGTTCTTAGGCCAGGTTTTGATCCTGGTTAGCACAACTGAGAATCACTTTTAACTTACTAAGCACAGACCATTTCCTACCATGTTAATTAATTGCTGCTAATTGTAATGAACATTTTCGTAGCAGGCACCAGCAAAAATGTTGGAATTCTTGGAATAAAACCAAGCCTTGCTTTGAGTCTGCTTTAGCACTATGCACATTGCAATTGCATTGGTAAATGAGCCACTAATTATTCCAGAGAGATATTTCTTCATTTAATTGAATACTGATAAATTAATGTATGCATTTATATTTATGTGAATTCAATATTTAATGAACGGAAATTTGCATAAGCTAAATTAGGCATTTTCAGCCAAAACACATTAAACACATAACCGGTTTTCTCAAAAATGAAAAAAATCGCAAGTAAATGACTCCACGTGATTCTTATGCAGCTTTCAATACATTGCTAACATTGTGGAAGAAGTGGGCGTCCAATCCAAGGGCACAGAAAAAAAAGAGTCAGAGACTGGATGGTTTTGGGGAAGTGTTTGGACAGAAACAACATTGTCTGGAGCACAGTCACACATGATATTTATATAAGCATTTTTGTTTTATTAAAAAACAAAAACAAAAAACAACACACACACACACACACACACACACAAGACCCTATTCTACCCACCACCGGACCCCCTTCAGATGGGAGCTCAGTGAATAAAGCAGTATGGGGAAAGGTCTATAATTACTTAATTTCTCTGTATTCAACTGCATAAGATTTACTTGCATGAAATTACATACAACTCAATTGTGCAGGGAATTACCCATATTTTGTCAGTATATAGCACCTTTAATACATTATTGCAGCTGACGTGCAAATATATAGGCACGGTTTCACCTCAGCACACTGGCCACTCACAGAGGCATATTGTTAGTTAGTTTTATTCATGGTGGGCTGACCTCATGCCATGTGCAGGCCAAAGACCCCAGGCAGCTTCAAATACAGCCTGTTTTGAGAAAGCTGGCTACAAATCTTATCAAACAGCCATTGGGTTGAAAGACTAGATTTGTCTGTTGTAATTTTTTCTATTTAAGAAAAAAAAATACATCCAAAATACAATATAGTTATATTATACACTGCTCAGGTGCTGGACCGCTGACAACAATCCGTTATTAACAAAAACATTTGAAAATATGGACAGGTGCTACATCCAGGGTGCACAGGGAAGTCAGCACTCATAATCTTATTTACAATCGTCTAAACACATTATTTGTCTATCCGGACTGAATGTTCAAAGGAGGCATTAGTAGGTTAAATAGATGTCCCCTGCATCATGGTGCTTAAATATTGACTATACATACGAGGGTCAATCAAACAGAGCTGATCAGTACTAATTGACGTTAATTAGCTTTCTCTCACCCTCCTTACTGAAAGAACTCCTGCTGACTTTCTTTTTTGGTTTCTATTAGTTTCTGCAACAGAGAAAGAGTTCTAGAATACACTGTGCATGGGAATGCAGCTCCAGTATAGCGCGACAGACCTATGCTGAACTGTAAGTAACTGAGTGAAAGGACAATTGGCAAATCTGCAATCACTATGTAAGAATTAAAAGCATATCAAATTAGTTAATCGACAGTTAATGTGAACTGAAACAAACTGTTGGGGAGTTGTGGGTTCTGCTGTCTACCACAAGAGAACCTGCAAGTCTGACATCTCTGAAAAGTAAAAACAACCTTTACCAATGTGCACAGCTTCTTCTTTTATATATAGAGAAAAAAAGAAAAAAGTATGACCCATAGATTTGCACCATCCCACACTGGTTAACTGGATTCCCAAAGCAACAAATTAATGTAATAAAATATAACTTTTATTAAATATATCCTAAAATTGTAATGAGACAAAATAAGGGTAAAGCGTACATTAAAATCAAGGTTAGGTAGGGGAGCTGAAGTAGACTCAAGATCATCAGCTAATAGACGGTATTTGCTTGTCAGAACAATGCGGTTTACGTTCAAAAGTGCGGTGAGGCGCTCTTAGAATTTTAAAACTGTTAGGCAGGGACGGTGTCTTGAGTAACTGCGGGTTTAACAAAACGGAAGGGTGGAAGGGTGGAAGGGTGGAAGGGCGGAAGGATGATGTGGGTAATATCGGCATACTGACACAAGCTGCGCTGCTCCGTGGCTTTGTTACTCTCCAGCCGGCGGTTTGGTCTCATTAATGGAAGGGTGGTGCGGGTTGAAGCCGACAGTTAAATCTGATTAGAGAAGCCTCCTCTCCTTGCCGGCGTTGACGGCTATTTGTAATGGAGTAAGCGGGCGTTTGTTTCTCTGCATGTACTGGACGGTCCGCACACCAAGTATAATTATTTTCTGTCTAGCTAAACAGAGCAGACGGATCTCGCAACTCGGCGGATTCGGTCTCTCTTGGCTTAGAAACATACAAAGTTCATTAAGGCTATTAAAGGATAAGGGACTTCAAACTGCCCAAATAGAGTCAGGTCTGTAGAATTGGAACTTATTCACGGACCAGTTCGGGGTTACACATATAGTACCACTGAACCCTACTTCCACCCGATCCACATATACATGGTGGGTCACTAGTACCCCAAGACTGTGAGTGAAGTCTTGGGTAACTCACCGCACTTTTGAACGTAAACCGCATTGTTCTGACAAGCAAATACCGTCTATTAGCTGATGATCTTGAGTCTACTTCAGCTCCCCTACCTAACCTTGATTTTAATGTACGCTTTACCCTTATTTTGTCTCATTACAATTTTAGGATATATTTAATAAAAGTTATATTTTATTACATTAATTTGTTGCTTTGGGAATCCAGTTAACCAGTGTGGGATGGTGCAAATCTATGGGTCATACTTTTTTCTTTTTTTCTCTATATTTAACTATTAATGACCTTGCACACCACTATTTTTGTTTCAAATCACTATCAATGGGAGGTGCTACCTACCAAACTACCATACCTCTTCTTTTATATATAAAAATATTTTTGCATGCTCCTGTAAGACCTGGTTACACTCCAACTAAAATGGCTTTTTTTTTTTTTTTACAGGAATTTGGCTAGCACTGGACATTCTGAAATAAACTAGAGATTTTTTTCAGATCACGTTACAGTCTAACCTCTTAGTTGTTTAAACACCTTTCAGGGCTGATTTTGACTGATGGCTTTAGATCATCTCAAAAGCAGCAGAAACTAAATTCAGAATGGGTGGAATGTAGTTGGGATTATACTTCTTAATTCTTCTAGTTGTTGCATGGTGGTTTAGCAAGGCAATGGAAAAAAAATTACCTATGCACTTTTAAATCTGCTCCAATGCAGCTTTGCCTTCTGCAGGAAAGTTGAAGAAGGCTGCAACCAATTCTATGTAACAGGGAAAGGATCAGCTGAGAAAGTACAAAACTGCATAGATAATTAAAATACCAACCTTTACAATACTATATCCACCTATAACATACCAGATAAGTGGTGTTTTTTTTGTCATAAAAACCAGGTGACATTTCATAGGAGCTACATTTTTCCCTATATGCCCTCCTCCACTTAAACAAATGCAAATTGCAAAAACATAAATCTCTGTTGCCTCAAAAAAGTAGAGCACCAAATGAAAAGCACACATCAAAAATTTTCTGAATTTGTTAGTATTGTGGGTGGATTTTAAGGTTTATTTTGGCTCAAGAAAATGCAGTCAAAATACCTTGCATTCTAGTTAGATCACATTGTTTTAAATTTGGCATATCTGCCTTGCAACCTCTCAATTTTATGCATCCAATGAAACCTAATTTTGATGGTTTTTTTCCAAACTTCCAAAAAAAAAACCTGTGTAAATTGCATTCTTATAGAAGCAATACATTCACAATTTTGTGGAATATTCTTACACTACTCACAAGTCTGTATATTTGTATCCCAAAAACAGCACAAACTAGGTCTGTAGCTGTTTAAAACCAGATAGACGCTAATTAACAGTGAGTTTAGGTACATGCTGCTGCAGACTGCCCTGGAGTCTGTGGCCTTCCAAACTGTCAGTTGTAAACTGCATCCCCTAAAAAGGTTTCTTTTACTCACCTTCAAGAGGCTGCAGAACTTCAGGAGCTGCATCGCTGGGGTCTCCCAGAATATATTCTATTCTGGAACACAGACACATTGCAAAAGGTGTAGAAGTTACCGGCTACCCAGTCATAACTTTAAGTTTTCAGTAGCACAAGTTAGTTTAGCAGACCCAATGGCCTTCTGTTTTGTAAACACCTCTCCCTAATTCATCGACACCACAAGCAAAGAATATTTCCTTTCTCGTGAAGTGCCTCTCCTTTCATGCTTTTTCAATTTGTCCTCTCCCTCCCTCCTTTCTCCTCTGTTAAGACTACTCTCCCTCCTCCCATGCCCTGCAGGATGCTTTTTGGATGGGGGAGGAAAGGTCTCCTTCCACCTATTCAAAGCAGCATACGGTCAAGCTGTATAAATACAGCATACAATCAGTCAAAAGAGTGTGAGGGAGGGGGCTTGATGAGAGAGATGTTCAAGGGATTATACTAGTTCACATACCAGAAGAGCCAGACCTCCCAGTATGAGAGAATTACATATTTAATGAGTACATCAGTTTAAGGGCATTAAGGACCACATGCGGTTTTATGCCGCGTTTTCATGCCGATTTTCTATGCTTTTTACAAGCATTTTTTAAAAATACCTACTGCTGCATAAATACGCTAGCCTAGTATGCCATTGCCTAAGTTTGAAAACACACTCCCGGAATTGCATGTATTTACATGGTGGTCAGTCTTTTTTAAAAAAATGCTCCTCAAAACGCATGTGTGTCTATGCCCTAAGCTATATTTTGTTGTATGCCTGCCCTGTTGGATACAAGGTGGAAATCACCTTTCGTAAGGAAAAACCACAGAGTTAGTAAAACTGTCCTTGTAATTTTACGAAGGTAAAGTATAATGAATCCCACTGTGAGCTTGTCCTAAAAATCTTCAGTCAAACAGGCAGAAGTTAATGTTTGCCTGCCATAGAAATCTCAAAGTTATGGGGTAATTTTGCATTACAAAGAAAGCAATTACTGTCTGAACCTGTTCTGATGACCTGCAGTTAGAAGGCCACTGTTAAAACAAGCCGGAAGCTCTCCTAATCATTTCCAGTCTAGATATCCTGCATATTTTAGCACACCGCCCTAAATGTGTAATAGTGATCTGGTCAGGAGATCACCATCCATAAACATTAAAAACAGTACGTCTCAATAACCTACAACAAGCATTTACACTTCAAATAGAAGACAAGTAGCATTTGAGCATGTCCTGATGATTTACTATTACTTTTTATAGAGCGACAACAAATTGTGCCGCAATTTACAGAGATTAAACCTCATTCACATTAGTCCCTGTCTCAGTGGAGTTTATAATCTAAAGTCCCCATCACATTCACACACAGGGGTCAATTTTATCAGGAACTGATTAATCTACCTGTAAGTTTTTGGATGTGGTGGTTAAGTGGGTCTTTTATCTCAAAAAAAGAGACCGGTTACCATAACATGTGATTAACATTATCACAGGAAGCAGCTTATTGCTTAAGCCAAGTTGCAGTCAGACTGGCAAGTGTCATATTAACCTATCACTCTGTAATACTTAGCTGTCAATTTGCACTGCACTAGGACATATATTAACCATGTTTGGGCATGCATTTTGGAAGTCTCAGTCCTAGCCCTAAGCTGTTTTCTACAGTGAACAAAATACATTTGGAAGAATACCTGCCAAATGATAGATTTCTCCTGGGCACTCAGCAGAAAAGGGGAAGTGCTTTCTGAAAATGGGAGAGATCAGGGTGAACTGAGGCTGGACTTGGCGGATCAAGGCATAGCTAAAAAGTCTAAATGAAAAGGATTCATACAAGCTCTCCAGCAAACACATGGTTTCCAGGCAGAGGTGATTCTGCTGCTGCTTTATTCCTAATGCTTATTTGTTTTTGTGCTCTGCTGGTGCAGAGAACACAATTTAGAGTTTTTTAAACTATAAATCCAGCTCCAGTCACCATGAGTGGATTATTGCAGTCCCTGGTAACTAGTGTGGCACTGCCACCAGGCAAGTTTCGTAGGTGGGTGGGTTAAATGGTTTCTGTCATGATTTTTATGGTGTAGTTTTTATTTATAAAATGCACTGCAAATAATTCACTCTACCATATACAATTTTATTCCTGAACCAACAAGTTAATTTTTTTAGTTGTAATATTAAGAGTAGGAGCCATCTTAGTTCATTTTGCCTGGTCATGTGCTTTCAGAAAGAGACAGTATTTCATGATAGAACTGCTTTAATTTAGGCTATTGTTTCTTAAAGTCAATGTAACTTAAAGGGATACTGTCATGGGAAACAATTTTTTTTTCAAAATGAATCAGATAATAGTGCTGCTCCAGCAGAATTCTGCACTGAAATCCATTTCTCAAAAGAGCAAACAGATTTTTTTATATTCAATTTTGAAATCTGACATGGGGCTAGACATATTGTCAATTTCCCAGCTGCCCCAAGTCATGTGACTTGTGCTCTGATAAACTTCAATCACTCTTTACTGCTGTACTGCAAGTTGGAGTGATATCACCCCCTCCCTTTCCCCCCCCCCCACAAGCCAAACAAAAGAACAATGGGAAGGTAACAAGATAGCAGCTCCCTAACACAAGATAACAGCTGCTTGGTAGAGCTAAGAACAGCACTCAATAGTAAAAACACATGTCCCACTGAGACACATTCAGTTACATTGAGAAGGAAAAACAGCAGTCTGCCAGAAAGCATTTCTCTCCTAAAGTGCAGGCACAAGTCACATGACCAGGGGCAGCTGGGAAATTGACAAAATGTCTAGCCCCATGTCAGATTTCAAAATTGAATATAAAAAAATCTGTTTGCTCTTTTGAGAAATGGATTTCAGTGCAGAATTCTGCTAGAGCAGCACTATTAACTGATTCATTTTGAAAAAAACATTTTTTCCCATGACAGTATCCCTTTAAGGAGTTACAGTGGGACTCGGATTTATATATTTGAGTGCAAGTCGCATATCTACCAGGAAGCTGTTATCTTGTGTTAGGGAACTGTTATCTCGTTACCTTACCATTGTTCTGCTGATGGGCTGCTGGGGGAAAAGGGAGGTGGGTGATAAAAATCCAGCTTGTAGTGCAGCAGTAAAGAGTGACTGTAGTTTATCAGAGCACAAGTCAAGTGACTCAAGAGGGCACCAGGAAACTGACGATATATCTAGCCCCATGTCAGATTTCAAAATTAAAAATCTGTTTATTAACTGATGCGTTTTGAAAAAAAACATTTTCTCCCATGACAGAATCCCTTTAACTTGCTGTGTAAGAAGTTACAGGTATGAGATCTATGCATTGGTGTTACTTTGGTAGTTCAGAATCGTGGGTCATCCATAATTTCAAGTGTGTTGTTTGTCACACATTAAATCACAGGTCTTTGGAATGTTATTGCCACCAATATACAGTCATGCAGCTAAGTTAGGATCAAGTACAAGGTACTGTTTAATAACAGAACATTTATCTGTACTTTTAATACCTTCTGTGAACTTATTTTTTAGCTTGTTGTGCATCCTTAAAAGTGCACAAAGCCCTTCTTTTATGTCACTTTTATACTCACCAGCCAGAAGGCCTACAAGGTGTAATCATAAGGCGAAGAAGGTTTCCTTTACATATGCCCCCCCCCAATGGGAGCTCAGGGGGTCAGAGCCAGATGGCCACCATCCCTCCTAAGATCTTCAGGGGCATAGCTCATATGGTGCATCTGCACATGCTAAATCCTTGTTTAAAACTGAAGAGTGATGAATATAAGAGAGAGATTAAAGAGAAAAAATCTGACTGATACAAAATGTTATAGGCCTTCAATAAAGCCAGGGCAAAGGATCATATATGCAAAAAAGTGCCCATCTGAGAATTGTGGGCCTTGGTTGCTTTATAGAACTCAGCATAAACACTTCAGTATAACATGTGTGCAACAGGAACTTTTCATAGAGAGCATACACAGGAAGAGGAAGAAGAAAATCACACAGGGTTACAGGTCAAACATGACATCACATTGCTAAGCAACAATAGACCCTCCCTGCATTAAGTAACATGCACTGGAACAATCTCTATCTGTTGTTGTCCAACACCCCTTCTCAACAATATGGAGATTATTCCACAAGATTCATTCTTTCAATCAGTTTCTCAAAATGATCCTTGAGTCTTTGAACAATATCATCACTGTCCCCTTCTTGCTCATAACAGACTAGCACATCATCCACATAGATCAATACATATATCCATCAGTTGGTTTCTTTCTTACTGTAAATACATGTATGTAAGACATTCTGCATTGCTTCTGGAAAATCCTCCATGTAAAAGGACTTGATTTATTTTCTCATTCCAGGCTCTGGCAGCTTGTTTAAGTCCATATAGGCCCTTCTGAAGCTTGCATACCAAATCTATGGTTTCTGGATTCACAAAACCAGGTAGTTGTTCCAAGTATAGGTCTTCATCAATTTCACCATAAATAAATGCAGTTTTCCCATCTAGGTGTCTTACTTGCATACCTTTGCTGACTGCCATACATAAGAGAGTTCTCACAGTTGTATGTTTCACTACTGGTGCAAAAGTTTCATCATAGTCCTGATTTTTGAGACTAATCTTGCCTTGTATTGCTCAACTTCTCCATTTGCATTGTATTTCACTTTAAATACCCGCTTACAACCTGTTGCTTTGTGACCCTAAGGTAACTGAGTCAAAGTCCATGTTTCATTTTTGTTCAAGGAATCAATTTCCTCTTGTGCTGAAACTTGCTATTTTTTGGCTTTACTTTTTGGTAGCTGATCTCTTCCCAGGAGTTTGGTTCAAATATTTCTTGTGTGTAAGCTTGGTATCTGGGAGCTGGTATCCCTTTTGTGGTGTGGGTTGACCTTCGCAGTTCAGTTTCCGCTGTGGCATTTGGTTGTTGAGGTGTACTTTGTGAATTTTCCATCATGTGCTTCATAGAGTCACCTGTTTTAGCAAGTGGCTCTACCCCAATTGTCACAGACACTGTTGCTGTCTCTCCAGAGGATTCAGGTATCATGGTTTTTGATAAGGAAGACTCGTCAAAATATACGATGGGGCTTACTCTCACTTTGCAGGTTTTAGGATTTAGCTTTACTTTGCTCACTGTCAGGGCCGCCATCAGGGGGGCACAGGGGGTACCATTGTACCGGGCCCGGGCCTGTAGAGGGGCCCGGCTGTGTTACATTTTTCAAATAAGCCAGCCCCCCCTAGCAGCGAAGTTCATGTGCCGCAGCGCCGCTGAACCCGAAGCTTGACTTAAATACCAAAGCCGTGCTTAGAACTACTGTTGCTGCTCAACGCTGCTCATGCTACTCAGTTCTCGGATCGCTACGCTCTGTGAGGCAAGGTTACATTCTCTCCAGTTCTTCCCGTGCTGCTGCTGCCGAGGGTGAGGCTGACGTGGGAGTGGAGAAGCAGGGAGGGAGGGGGAAACATTTAACCCTGTGACTCCATCTGTGAAGAAGAGTTAGCCACTCTAACATTGGCACTGGGAGCCTCTCTTTCCAGCATGTAAGTTCCACACCAATTTTTTTTTTTAATTTTATTAAACCCCTGGACAATTTTTTTTTTAAACATTCTATGGGTCCCCTGACCACCATTGTTATAGTAGAAACTTCTATGGGGGGCCCTTGTGCAAATCTTTTTTAATGTTTAGGGGGGCCCTGACCACTAATGATTTTTTTTAAACTTGTAGGGGGCCCTGACCACTAATGATTTTTTTTTAAACTTGTAGGGGGCCCTGACCACTAATGATTTTTTTAAACTTGTAGGGGGCCCTGACTACCAATTTTTTTTAAAAAAAAAATTTAAGGGGGGCCCTGGCGCCAATGTTTTTTTTTAACTTATAAGAGGGGCCCTGACTAGTCACCACCAATAACTTCTTTTAACTTGTAGGGGGGCCCTGACCACCAATAAAACTTTTATGTGGGACCCTGGCTGCCAATTTTTTTTTTTGTGAGTGAGGGGAGTTACTGTTTTTAGCACTGGTGTTTGTGTGGACGTTTTACTGTGGAGTGGGCGGGGCCAGGGGGCCCAGAAAATTTTGCTGTATGGGGCCCCGTGATTTCTGATGGCGGCCCTGCTCACTGTATCCAACCAATACACCTTCTGTAGCTCTGTCTCCCAGTTTGTGGCATTTTTCACTTTGGAAGTGCTCATATGCCTTGTAACCAAATTTTCTCAAGTGATTTACACTAGGTTTCTTACCATTCCACAGCTCGTAAGGGGTAGCTGCTATAGATTTTGTTGGTAGACGGTTTTGTAGGTATGTTGCTTTTTTATTACTTCTCCCCAGACTTTGTTTGGGAGGTTGGCATCATTTAGCATACACCTTGTCATCTCTACAAGTGTGCGATTCTTTCTTTCTGCTACACCGTTCTGTTCTGGAGTGTATGGAGCACTTGTTTGATGTTGAATGCTTTGTTCCTTTAGATATGCTTTAGCTTCAATGCTTGTGTACTCCCCTCCATTGTCAGATCTTAGTGTCACAGGATTGCGCTGAAATTTGTTTGTGGATTCTGCTATATACTCCTTGAGTGTTTCACTTTTGCAGTTCATTAGATATACTTCTGTATATCTGGAGTAATCATCTATGAAAGTCACAAAATACTTGTTTCCAGCTGGGGTCTGTGTTCTCATTGGTCCACATACATCACTGTGAATCAACTCTAAGGGTTGACTTGCCCTGCTCTGACTTCTTTTAGGTAGTGGTAACCTTTTAAATAGAAGCTGTGTAGATCCGCGCTCTGCCTAGTAATCCTTTCCCATTTGCATGCATCAATCCTCTCACAAAGATGTACCAATCATCCCAGGATATCCACTTTTAACTGAAAGAGAGGAGAGCACTCAAACGCAGATTAACTGCTTGTGATTATTTATTATTCATGCTGCTTTACACGACATGTGTTGCCCTTTCTCACTTGAGAAATTACCGTAATAATCAGCCCTATAACATAAGCTTATATGAGACAAACCTAATCTTTTGCTTGAAAATTTTATAAACTTATGTGCTTGTCACTGACACTCCTGACAAAATTCAAGATGGGGAGCTCCTTTGAAAATATAATTGTTCACTACTACTATAGAGATGCTGAACCTTTATGCTGGAGCAATAAGTTCAGTAGATAAAATATGGCATTTCTAGCCATCTTAAAAAATGACTCTAATGATCACTAACATTAAGATTGATGAATGATTAAATAGAAGAACATGCAGTAACCTGATTTTCTTGTAGAATAATGCAAGAGGAGGCATTTCCTGCAGTTATTCTAGACACTGCTGCATGTAAAAATATTTTATATACACAATCCCAGTGACTATTTTCAGGAGATGTATCGCCCATGGTAGTGCAGAATTCCCACTGTTGCAAACTCTCCTCGAAACAACCATTTGAAATTCGAAGTTTTTTTTATTCATTCCTTCACTCGAGCTAAGTATATGGGCCCCTGAATTTATAACCAAGGAAAATAGCTTGATAACCAGCATGCATATCACATGTGGCATACTGCCACTCACCCATGTATGAGGAAAGGATGCCTCAGTAGATTGTATTGCACAAAGTATCTCACTTCTGGAAAGACTGCTAAGAGTTCCATCCCATACTTTTGTGCTATATGGTATTTTTCTTGCAATGTATATATTAGACAGCCCTTAACAGATGGTATGACACTCATTTGGCTAATCCGCAAGAGAAAAAGGTAAGCGCAGGGGGTCCTTCAGGGAGCTGTGGCTCAGCAGAGGGGCAGGAGGGGGCTTTGCGTCTGAGGCGGGCTTGTGTACACTGCTTGTGTGTGTTTGTGTTGGCAGAGTATATAGTATGCAAAACACCTGCCTGTACAATAACTGTATCTGAAACCAAGAAATAAAGACTTTTTCCAGCTTCTTTTTCTACCGTTTTTACAAAATTTAAGTTTATAAAGCTGGCCATAGACGCAAAGATCTGAAAGTTCCTCGATTCGTACGATTTTTGGACCGTGTGTGGAGAGTCTCGACATTTGTCCGGCGGACGTTTCAAACCTTTCAATAGGGATGTCGCGGACTGTTCGCCCGCGAACTAATTCGCGCGAACATCGACTATTCGCGTTCGGCGAATGTTCGCGAACGTCGCGCGACGTTCGCCAATTTGGGTTCGCCTTAGCTGGCGCTTATTTTTGCCCTCTCACCCCAGACCAGCAGATACATGGCAGCCAATCAGGAAGCTCTCCCTCCTGGACCACCCCCACACCCCCTGGACCACTCCCCTTCCATATATAAACTGAAGCCCTGCAGCGTTTTTTCATTCTGCCTGTGTGTGCTTGGAAGAGCTAGTGTAGGGAGAGAGCTGTTAGTGATTTGAGGGACAGTTGATAGTAACTTTGCTGGCTAGTAATCTACTTGATACTGCTCTGTATTGTAGGGACAGAACTCTGCAGGGATTTGAGGGACATTTTAGGTTAGGTAGCTTTGCTGGCTAGTAATCTACCTTCTACTGCAGTGCTCTGTATGTAGCTGCTGTGGGCAGCTGTCCTGCTGCTGATCTCTCATCTGCATCTGTTCTTCAAACAACTGCCACCTAGCTGTCTAAATATCAATAATAATACCGTCTCCAGAAACACCACCCGAGTGACGTTTTTCAAGCAGCAATAATATATTCCGTATCCAACGGCTGTAGTGTATACGTTGACCTTGCAGGCATTATTTGCCCAGTCTTTAACCAAGTGCCACCTAGCTGTGTGAGCTTTTTCACATTCCGTGTCCAGAAACATCACCTGAGTGACGTAGTGTGATTTCTGCCCTTTACAGCACAAAACGCAGCGCTGTGTCAACAATGGATTTTTCAGATACATTTTTGCCCTTGATCCCCCTCTGGCATGCCACTGTCCAGGTCGTTGCACCCTTTAAACAACTTTAAAATCATTTTTCTGGCCAGAAATGTCTTTTCTAGCTTTTAAAATTCGCCTTCCCATTGAAGTCTATGGGGTTCGCGACGTTCGCGAACTATTCGCATGTTTTGTCGCAAGTTCGCGAATATGTTCGCGAACATTTTTTCCGCCGTTCGCTACATCCCTACCTTTCAATTGCAATTACATTTAAAATAATTGAATTTTTTAACATATACAGAAAAGTTACTTAGAATTAAAGGGATACTGTCATGGGAAAACATGTTTTTTTCAAAACACATCAGTTAATAGAGCTACTCCAGCAGAATACTGCACTGAAATCCATTTCTCAAAAGAGCAAACAGATTTTTTTTTATTCAATTATTTTGAAATCTGACATGGGGCTAGACATTTTGTCAATTTCCCAGCTGCCCCTGGTCATGTGACTTGTGCCTGCACTGGTGCGTTTTGAGAAAAACAGTATCCCCATGACCGTATCCCTTTAAAAGATTACTGTTGGCTGCGGGTAATATCTCTGCATTTATTGCCGATTGTACGATTTTCAGTGGGACTGTCACTAGCTTTGTCGGACATAACTATGGTACAATTGCTGTCAGGGGCAGAACATCGGCTGATCTGTTCTTTTGTACTGTATTTGATCGGAATGGTTAGTGGCAGGTCGGGAGATGGGGAAGTCCGATCGTACGTTGATTCGTACGATCAGATCTTTGCGTCTGTGGCCAGCTCATGTCTGGCAACCCAGTAATTGAGGTGCAGATTCTGAACTGTTTCTCAGCAGCATCTGTGGAATATTAGCAACTATTGTATCAATTATAACAGCTGCCTTTAATGAAACTCAGGGATCCTGCTCAGTAGGGAGAAAGAAATGCATCAATTTAGAATAGTTTTACAGAGTCGACGACCCCCCCCCCTCGCAGAGCTGCTTCAGAAAGGCATAAAAAGGTGAAAACCTTTAAACTTCAATATTAGCCAAACAGAACAGACACAGAAACTAATTGGAACAAGTCTGGTGAACTATCTGAAAATAACTGAACTAAAAAAAAAATGTTGGAAGGTGAGCAACCATTTTAAAACTTTAAATCCACTGAAATTACTGTCCCCCTGTGCCTCCCTGATGGCAACCCTAATCACACATTCAGGTAGTTAGTAATCTTCTGGCATTTGCCACACACAGACTGCCATATGGAGGAGAATTCTTATCACTCCAGGCAATGTGTTTCCACTGCTCCTAGGATTGCCACCTGGCCGGTATTTTACCGGCCTGGCCGGTATTTTACCGGCCTAGCCGGTAAAATACCTGCCAGGGCCGGGGCCGGTATTACAAATTTACCGGCAATGTAGCTGCCGGTAATTTGTAATACCTATAACAAAAGCCCTTGGCACTTCGGCAGAAATTTACCTGTCCTTCGTCTTCTGCCCCTCTCGCGATGGGGCCCCGGCCCTTTCGCATCACGACACACGCGGCTCCGCCCCTTTTTACATCACAACCCACCCATTTACCTGTGGCCCCATCCCTTTTTACGTCACGGCGTTACCGCCTACATCACTGGCCGGTAAAATATTTTTAAAAAAAAGGTGTCGACCCTAACTGTTCCAGATGTTCACTCTACAGATTTCCAGCCATGGGGTTATTACATCCACCCTACAAGTTACTAGGGGCAGCAAAAATCAATTGCGCTCTGAGGACTAGATGCAGCCCCCGTCAGCATCGGCTAGGCCACCTCAGGGTGACACTGATTGCCAGAAAGGCCCTTGTTCCAGCCAACACTTGGAATTGTCGTTTTAGGATACTTTTAGTCAAAAAGGCTGAGGGTTCAACATGTTCCAGCCTAATCCATGTCCACACTTATAACCAGTCTCTCTCACTCGTCATACAGACCTGCTTAAATCACCAGTCTTAGGAGACCATAAAACTGCGATAATCAATTGAACTAAAAAAAACAGTGATTTGCATTCTCTAACCCCAGAAATATCTTCTCCTATGGATAACCAGCACATGGGATTCTAGCTGAAGTTGAATCACCAGAATGAGAATGCTTGGAGTTGTCTTTCAGCAACAGCTGGTAACAAAGGTTTACTGTTGCTAACATGTATTGTTGGCTGCTCTATAACATAGACAACAAGATTTTGAGATTAGATGTATGTCCTTACACTGGAGTAAAAGCCTGTGTCTCTAAAAGGCATTATAAGATTATATTACTTAAGAAAAGTAGTAGGTGAAAGTAAATGGTTCCTTTTCCTCCACACCTTTGTTCTAAAGTCATGAGGTGCAGAACACAGCCAGAAACCAGACAAAATGAGCATGAAGAGTTGAGCATTTGTGCCCTTTAGTACTCTTGCTAGGATCCATGTAAATTACTACTTATATTTTTCTAAAGCAAATCACTAAAAGCAAAGCCTGTTCCACTGGTAGGAACATGTATATATATTTGCCAATTTGTATTTACTAATGGAAATATTTTTGACACTTTTAAGACTAGCAGGTTGTTTTGCAGCTGCCGTTTCTGTCAGTTTAACAGAATTCTGGGCTCCTGTGAATTAGTATAAATTTAATTGAATCATATATTTCCTGGCCATCCCCCCGTCAACATGGAAACCTATACTTATGGGTAATCTCCTACTGCTTCCCAGCCTGGACAGAAGAAATGGTTAATTTTCCAACCCCATAAAGCCCACCCCTTCCTATTCCTCCTCAGTCTTTTCTTCTGTCCCATCCTGGATGCAGTAAGAGATTGTTCCCTCTGTATCTCAGGTAAAATCATACTCACACCAGATTACCGGGTACAGTTCTTAGGGAGATTCTCTGTACCCGAAGCCCCTATCCTGTGTGGCAACAGCGTTGTCTGGAAGGGGAGGCATGGCGAGGCTTGAAGTTCGCGGCTCCGGGTTGCGCTGGTTAGCGCGATGAAGTCATCACCTGGCGACGGCTGAAAATTTAAAAGTCTGGCGCCAAAGGTCAGCACTGCCATTAATGTTGCCGCATATGCAATATAGATCCAGCTGCCCCAAAGAGAGCCGCTTCCAAGGTGTTAGTGTGAGTACATCCTTCTAATTGGGTTTCGAAAAGAATCTCCCCTGAATAGTGGCTTATACGTGCCCTTATTTTTATAGTGCCTCTGCTCCTGAAGAGCCCAGTAAGAAGAGGGACAAGCAGGATGCTGAAAGGAGATGTCGGGCATGTGATAATTTGGCTATGAAAGATAAAAGATTCTGCCAAGACTGCTTTGATGAATACCTCTCTAGACAGGTTAACCCTTCTGTGGCCAGAGAGTCCCTTCAGGATATGCCTGTTCCTTCTACTTCTGCCACTTTGCCTGATCAGCAGTCTTTGATGTCATGGATTAAAAGTGCAGTATCGCAAAGTCTTAAGGAGACAGTACTCTCTACCCCAGACTTATCTGTATTTAATAGAGAATCCTCTATTCAGGAAATTTTTTCAGATATCAGTTCCTCAACTGATGAGGAAAATGCTGAGGACGAGATTTCAGTATTTGATCAAAAACATCTGGGTCCACTAATTAAAGCTATCAGACGTACTTTAAATCTGGAGGATCCAGGTCAGCCTTCCATCTCCCTTCTTTTTTCCAAGAAAGCGAAAGTGGCTTTCCCTATTCATAAGGAGGTGCAGGATTTAATCCATTTAGAATGGGAAAAGATTTCTAGAAGAATTCCAGCTGAAAGAAAGATTGAGAAATTATACCCTTTTCTGGATGATATTCAAGATATTTTGAATACCCCTCCTTCGGTTGATGCTCCGGTAGCAAGGTTATCAAGGAAGACTGCATTACCCATAGATGATATATCTGCTTTTAAGCATCCCATGGACCGCCGCATGGAAACTGAATTGAAAAGATGTTATATGTCAGCTGGAGCAGCCTGTAAGCCTTCTATAGCGCTGGTCGGTTACTAAGGCACTCTCCCTGTGGGCAGAGAATTTAGAGCAGGCTGTTAAAGATCGAATTCCCAGAGAGAAGATTTTAGAAGGTCTTGAAGACTTCAGATTGGCTTCTAATTTTTGCCTTCAAGCATCTCTGGCCAGAGAATTCCTTTCGAAGAAAGGATGATACTAGAGATTTCAGAACCTCAACTTGGCACTCAGGTCAGACATCTTTCAAGTCCAAAGTTAGGCCTCCGAGATCCCCAAGGTCTTCCTCAAAGGCTCAATGACGGTCTCTCTACCCATCCTCCTGTGGGAGCAAGACTTTTGGCTTTTCAAGGAGTATGGGCCAAAGAGTTTTCAGATGCGTGGGTAGTCGCTACAATTCAAAGAGGCTACCTTTTGGAATTTTCTTTAAAACCTACCTTAGACCATTTCGTTGTTACAGACGTGCCCAGGGGTCCAGAGAAAAAAGAAATTATTTTTCATTATGTTCAGCAACTGTTGATGAAACAAGCAGTTTCAAGAGTTCCTTTTCAGGAGGAGGAAACAGGATTTTATTCTCCTCTTTTTCTAGTCTCCAAAGCCACAGGAGATTTACGTCCAATTCTGGATCTTCGAAAAATAAACAAATTTCTCAGCTATCAACCGTTCAAAATGGAAACATTGGCGACCATAAAAGCAGTCATTCAGCCAGGAGATTGGCTAGCATCCTTGGATTTAAAGGATGCCTACCTTCATGTGCCCATTGCTGTAGAGCATCAAAGATTTTTATGGTTTTGCCTAGAAGACCAACACTATCAATTCCGATGTCTCTCGTTTGGGCTAGCAACATCGCCCAGAACCTTTACCAAGATCCTGTTAGTAATAATAGCCAAATTAAAACAAGAGAAGATAGAAGTCTATCATTATCTGGACGACTTACTTCTTGTAGCCAGAGATCCGAAAATGTTATCTGTCAACCTTCAGAGAACCTAAGTAGTTCTGGAGAAATTTGGCTGGATCATAAATACTGCCAAAAGTCAGCTGATACCAATTCAGAAGATGGTCTACTTGGGTGCTCAAATAGATACAGTTCTAAGTATGGTGTCTCTTCCATTACCGAAGATCCGGCATATGGTTCTGCAGGTCAGTCAATTCCTGGAGAATTCCTATACATCAGCAAGGAGATTCATGAGTCTCTTAGGTCTCCTCACCTCGACGATAGGTCTAGTGAAGTGGGCCAAATGGAGGATGAAACCGGTTCAGCTTTCGTTCCTCAAGTAGTGGAATCCTGTTGTACAGGATTGGTCTCGATCAATTCGAATCACCAGGGAATGCCGACAATGCCTTGCTTGGTGGAGGGTTCCCAGCAACCTTCGGAAGGGGTTTCCTCTCAAGAAACCTGCTTGGTTAGAGATATTTACGGATGCTTCCGGTCTAGGTTGGGGAGCTCACCTTCTGGATCTTTATGCTCAGGGAGTTTGGAGAGAAGATCTCTCCGAGATTCCATCCAATGTCTTGGAGATCAGGGCGATTTTACAAGCACTTCGGGCGTTCGAGAAGATCATTCTCGGTTCCTCTATGAAGATCAGGACAGACAATGTCTCAGCCGTGGCATATATCAGGGGCCAGGGAGGAACGAGAAGCAAGACTCTTTTCAGAGAGACGACACCGATCATGCAATGGGCTCAGGTTCACCTTCAGGACCTTACTGCTCAACAGTCACCATTTACTGAAAGGGGAATGGGAGCTGAAGCAGGAGATTTTTCTCTGGATAACATCTATTTGGGGTCGCCCACAGATAGACCTGATGGCGACAGATCACAATGCCAAACTTCCGATGTTCTTTTCCAGAGCCCCTTGTCCAGGAGCAGCAGCAGTGGATGCCTTCTCCCAGGATTGCTTATGTATTTCCCCCAATACCGGTAATACTGAGAGTCTTACGGAAGATTTTATATACGAGAATGGAAGTAATAGCGATTCTCCCCAATTGGCCCAGGAGACCCTGGTATCCTCTGTTGAGGCGCTTATCAATTGCAGATCCATTACCAATCCCGCAGACCAAGGACCTGCTACTTCAAGGCACTTGAAAACATCCCAATCCAGTCAGTTTCAAACTGATGGCTTGGAGATTGAGAGGACGATTTTGAACGAATATGGCTGTTCTAATTCAGTCATTGAAACCCTTATTAGATCTAGGAAAAATAACACCAATTCCAAATACCACAAGGTTTGGAGAACCTTTAATTCCTGGGCTACAAGTAAATTCCTCGATCCTTTGAAACCTACTGTTTCAGTTATATTAGAGTTTCTTCAGGAAGGTCTTCAGAAGGGATTAAGCCTTAGTACCTTGAAAGGCCAGGTTTTAGCTGTCAGCGGTTCTAGGGAAGAGATGGTCCAAGGAACCATTAATACAGAGATTTTTTCAGGGAGTAAAAAGAATTCGACCTCCATCTTCCACTTGTCCTGAAAGCACTGTCGACTAAACCTTTTGAACCTCTGGAGCAGGTATCGCTATGGTTACTTACCTTAAAGACTTTCCTTTTGGTTGCTATTACGTCAGCCTGCAGAATTTCCAAACTCCAAGCTCTTTCAGTGGATCCTCCTTATACCATTTTTCATGAAAAAAGGTGCACCTTAGACCTGTTTTCAGTTTCCTTCCTAAAGTTGTGACTAAATTTCACATCAATGAGCCAATTATTTTACCTTCATTTGAGAATCCTACATCTTCTCAAGAGAGAGATTTATCACTGGATGTTAAAAGATCTTTGGAAATATACATCAAAAGAACAGAAAGTTTCAGAAAGTCAAGAATGCTTTTTGTTATTCCCACTGGGAAAAGAAAAGGAGAGCAAGCCGCTAAATCAACTCTAAGCTCCTGGATAGTCAAGACTATATCGAAGGCATATAAGGAGCAGGGCAGCTCTCTACCTAAAGGAGTAAATGCTCATTCGGTTCGTGGTGTGGCAGCCTCTTGGGCAGTGGAGGCAGGAGTCTCATCTGAGGAGATATGCCGAGCAGCGACCTGGGTTACATCCAATACATTCATTAGGCATTACCGATTAGATGTCTTTTTCTCAAGCCCAATTTGGGCAGTCTATACTTTCTTCTGCTTCTTCTGTATAATAAATTAAGCAGCATTATATCCCTCCCCTGTTTTTTACTGATTGCTTGGGTATGACCCATAAGTATAGATTTTTTTTTAGTAGACTTAAGGTATGAAGCTCCAAATTACAGGAATATCCAGAAAACTCACTGTCTGCAGCATTCTGGATAACAGGTCCCACACCTGTATTAATAAAAGTGTTGAGAAAGGGTATAAATATGAAGTTTGTCATCCCTTTGATGTTATAACAACATCTTATCTTTTTGAAGGTTTTCCACAAGATTTCGCAACATCACTGGCCAAATATGTTTCCATTAAAGGGGAAACAAAAACAAATATAGAGGCCCGCATAACACAAAAACCCCTGATATATCCATCACAGTTACCTGTTTCTTCAAAAAGTATGAATAAATGCTATTTTCTATGCTGAAATCCAGCTGTTTAACAGTTCTTCTCTTTCTGCATCATTTGAAATCCTGGCAGTGAAGGAGGGACAAAACATTGATGTTACAAATTGTAACAACTTCTCCACAGCTTACAGACAGCATGCAGGAAGTACACAACGCACAATGCATTGCACTGTGATGTTCTGTTCCTTATTGAAATCACGTGTGCACAGAATTGTATATTTTGTATTGTGTTTGGAGGATGCAGGCTAAGGACAGATGGCTGTTGATACAAAGTAACAGTAGTCAGCAAAGTAGTCAGAGAGATTAGCGGGAGAGCAGGGGGCTAGGCTTAGGGAACTGTCAGAAACCATTAAAAATCATTAAAAGTCTACATATTTTTTAATTGATGTATTTTGCGAAGTTGCTTGAAATTATGTTTACTTTTCAAAAAAAAAATGTTATGTTTTTGTGGAGTTCCCCTTTAATCTATAGAGCATTACTAAGGTTGAGCACTGATTATGGGTGATCAGGTGTGCTTTGTAGTCAGTGATTCACTTTATCCCACACAGTTGGGTTGATATCAGGGCTCTGTGCAGGCAGTCAAGTTCTTCCACTCCAGTCTCAGCAAACCCATTCTGTACTAAGGTTGCTTTTTGCATGGGGCATTATTTTGCTGAAATGGAAGAGACTACTCCTGTTACCACAAAGTTGGAAGCTTGGACTTGTCTCAAATATACTTGTAAACTGTCATTTTTTCTTAACTGGAAAATAGACCACTATTCTTCCTCCACCAAACATTTGTTGACCCTTTAACAGATACTTCCCAGCACTCCTCCCTTTAAAAATTTAAAAAATCAGCCTTGTAGCATCAGCTTTTTACAGGCCAACCTCATTTTCTGCTTGATAATTTGCAATGACCCCTAAGCTTAGCATCTTAACAGCTGCTCAAGCCCACTGAGCATGTGAGTGTCACAGACACTTTCCAAGATGGTGACCCCTGTGACAAGTTTAAAGTCCTGGATCATTGCTGCTATTGAGAAGCTGAAACATTTGGCTGGTGCCATAAGTCCAGTTTATAAAATATGGTATTTTCAACCATATTCATTTTTAAGGTTTAGTTCTCCATTATTGTAAAGATGGACAACCCCTTTACAACATTTGCACTGATTTAATGCCATAAAATAGAACAAATAATGACAGTTACTTTTGCATCAGGGGTACTGCAACTGACTCTCAATGAAGAAAGGTGTAGGACTGAGGGGCAGATTTACTAAGCTCGAGTGAATAATTCGAATGAAAAAATGATTCGAACGAATCGAAGTAAGAATCGTTCGACCATTTGACCATCGAAGTACTTGTCTCTTTAAAAAAAACTTTGCCTTCATACTTTGCGAGTTTAAACCTACCAGAGTCCAATGTTAGCCTATGGCAGGAGTCCCCAACCTTTTGTACCTGTGAGCCACATTCAAATGTAAAAAGAGTTGGGGAGCAACACAAGCATGGAAAAAGTCCCTTGGGGTGTCAAATAGGGGCTGTGATTGGCTATTTAGTAGCCCCTTTGTGGGCTGGCAGCCTACAAGAGGCTCTACTTGGCACTATACTTAGTTTATATGCAATTAAAACTTGCTTTCAAGCTTGGAATTAAAAAAAAAAGCACCTGCTTTGAGGACCCTGAGAGCAACATCCAAGGGCTTGTAGAGCAACATGTTGCTCACGAGCTACTGGTTGGGGATCACTGGCCTATGGGGACCTTCCCCAGCACTTTTCTAAGTTTTTTTGGGTCTAATACAAATCCTTCAATCGATCGCTTAAAAACGATCGAACGATTTCTATTCGATAGAAGCTTTAGCGCTAAAATCCGTTGAATTCGAAGGATTTTACTTCGAGGGTCGAATTCAAGGGTTTTTTAACCCTCGAAATTCGACCCTTGATAAATCTGCCCCTCAGTGTATTTTGAGATGGGAAATCAGATTCAGAGAGGAGTGAAGGAATTTTCAGAAATACTGTAGTGGCCACCAAAGTCACCAAATTTGAAAGGAGTGGTTCACCTTTAAGTACATTTTTAGTATGTTATAGAAGGCCCTATTGCTAGCAACTTTGGAAAATGAGTAGTGGTGGGTGAAATTTTTTGTCAGGTTTCAACATGAAAAAAAAAAGACCCCAATGTAAAAATTTGCAGCAAAATATGTCCATTGACTTCAACACATTTTGTGAATTTTTTCCAATTCGCAAAAACACAAGAGACATTAGCCGATTGCAATTAGTGAGTTCTTCAACTGGCATCCTCTAATGTAGGCACAGCCACAAGTGATTCCTGCAATGCATTAGCCAAAATCTTCTTGTGTCTGTCACAGGGGGTGCATGCGCCCAAATGCGTCAAGTAACGTTTTGTAACGTGTCTTTTAACCATGGACGAATACATTTTTTGACGTTTTAAACATTTTGGAGTGTGGAACCATCTCTTCTTGTCTGTCACAGGTATACCATTTTTTAAAGACTCCCAGAAGTATAACAGTCACCCTTGAAATCTAGTTTCAGTTTTAGCAGAATCAAATCAAAAAGAAGAAGCAGAAAAATCACATTTAAAGCAGCACTTCCCTGTAGTCTTACTTCTGCTAAAACAAGCAACATGTTTACAGTTTTTGCAAAATGTAATATTTACCAGAAGCTTTTGAAGGTCAAAACACTGGGCAGCTTATGTGCTGAACTTCTATGTATATCTGGCTTTGCTTACTGTCCAGAGGCTGTGCTATACTCTCAAAAGCCTGAAAAGCAGATAACTATCCTTAGCAATCTTTAACAACTGGTTACTAGCTATACAAAAACAAGATGGTTAACAATGAATTAACACAAACAGCACTTATCGAAGAAAATATGGAAAGTGCTCTTTTAACACAGCATAGAAAACAAGGTCCTGATTTATAGGAAATTCTCAAACTACTATTTATCTGATTATTGTTTTTTCCTGATCCAATGGTACTAAAGAAAGGCATATCTTCCCTCTGTCCTGTGAACTGTCCTTTCCCCACTTTCTTTTAACCAAGAAGGTTCATTACATCCTGGACAGTTCAACAGTGAAGTACATACAGACCCCCCACTCCATAAAGAGTGGAGGTAACAACAGCTGTGGTATAAATCCTGACCCTGTCAGTGGGTTTTAGGGTGGAAGGTTATATAAACCAGCCTTGATTGCCTTCAGGTTAACAGGGATTACAGCTAAACATACAGATAATGAAAGGCAATACTAAATTCAGCCTATGATTGTCTCTAAAGTTAAATACCCAACAGTGTGCAGTTTCTTGTCTGGTCCAGGAAGCTAATGTGCTTTTGTTAGGCCAGACTTGTGTGAGCTTTGTATGCCACGAACTTACCATGCACAGGCAAACACTGGGCTAAAATCGGTCACTCTTGACCAATTAGAAGCCTAGTGAGCAGTGTATGGGGCCCTCTCTGAGTAATCTATCTGTATTTTTATGCTACTTGTTCTGTACTTTTCTGTGCCACTTTTTTTATACTGTTATTCAATCTTGATACAGATTCACTAAATATTCAATTACAGCTAAACATACAGATGATGAAAGGCAATACTAAATTCAGCCTATTATTGTCTCTAAAGTTAAATACCCAACAGTGTGCTGTTTTTTGTCTGGTCCAGGAACCTAATGTGCTTTTGTTAGGCCAGACTTGTGTGAGCTTTGTATGCCACCAACCTACCATGCACAATTAAAACACTAGGCTAACATCGGTCACTCTTGACCAATTAGAAGCCTAGTGAGCAGTGCATGGGGCCCTCCCTGAGTAATCTATCTGTATTTTTATGCTACTTGTTCTGTACTTTTCTGTGCCACTTTTTTTTACTGTTATTCAATCATGACAGATTGACTAAATATTCAATTACATTTTGCATTTTTAAAGGAAAACTATACCCCCAAACAATGTAGGTCTCTATAAAAAGATATTGCATAAAACAGCCAGGGGTGCTTCACCAATGAGGCGAGTTGAGGCTGTCGCCTCAGGCGGCAGCACCCCACTAGGTACCAGGGGCAGCAAAAATGCTACTCCTGGTACTTTAAGAGCAAATATGTAAAATCCTGCTTTATGTAAATAAACCATTTTCATAATAATATACTTTTCTAGTAGTATGTGCCATTGGGTAATCATATATTGAAAATTGCCATTTTAAAAAATAAGGGCTGCCCCCTGGGATCGTAGGATTCACTGTACTCACAAACATACCAACAACCCATACATGTTAGGTCACATGAGCCAATTAACAGACAGAGTTGTCTCTTTTGCTTCCACACTTCTTCCTGTTACAGTTAGAGTTGTAGTATTTCTGGTCAGGTGATCTCTGAGACAGCACACAGACCATCACGAAGTTTGTAAATCTGATGTATGATCATCAAACTTCTTACAATAGGGCGCTGGGCACATAATACACAAAAAGAATCAATTAAAAATGCTGTACTGTTTCTGAAATAATCAAGTTTATCTTCACTATTCCTTTCTCAGCATCTTTTTCTCCTCATCATGCAGGGGCGATCCACCAATGACGGCAGCACCAGCTAGGTTTCCAGGGGCGGCAAAAAGCCGCTCCTGGTGCCTTTAAGAGCTGAATTTCTTCTGAAAATCGGCTTTATAAGGGCGAGAGAGTGTTGCTTCCTCCCCACCCGGAAATGTAATCGGGCTGGGGGGGGGGCATTACTTAAAATCACCAGAAATCCTGTCTCTCTACATGCAGAATTTGTGCAAATGTGTGTATTTTGTGAGATTTTGTTTGTACTGGAATCAGTTATTTGAGTGAGCTTTAAGATATCTGCTAGGAAAGGGAGCCCCCTATCAGATATTTAGGATCATTAATCTGGCACCCAGTTGACTGGAGGAATGCTGATGTAATTCCACAATTTAAAAAGTGTATGCAGTCTCATTCAGGCAAATACTAGCCTATAGATTTAACATCTGCAGTGGGTAAATTCACATGGGCCACATATATTATACCTGTACTAGGCCCTGTGGGAAAGTAAGGTTTGGTTTCTAAAAGTGACCCTGCTACATTACATTGATAGTGCCCTATCTAAAATCTGCAGAAAATGTCACCAGTACTTAAAATGGATATTACTGAAAAAAGTAGCTATACAGACCACCAAACATTTCCCTTATACAAAAAAAGTAGGGTATTGAACATATGTAAGATCTTCGTTAAGAAGAAACATTGTACAACTTGGCCTGGTTAACGCTGAAGTAAAGAGACTTCCATTCTTTATATATAACCACTATGAATACATATAAAAGGGGACTGTTCATTGGGCTCTGGTGCCTTATTCACCAAGATATCTTTTCAGAAGACTTAAAGAAGTCCCTTGAGGTTAGAAGAATAATGGTTTTAATTGTATTGTGTAAAATGCCACTATCTATTTCCTGTTCATACGAGCACAATCAAACAACAAATCAACAGTTCATGAGCTGTACAATACTATATAATGTAAGATTTGCTAAGGTAAAAGGTTAAATTTGAACTTTTTTAACCTCAACTACTACATAATTAGAATAGAATAAGGGTTGTCAAAATGGGGACTGGATCAGTCATATGTGACCTGAAGACTGAGGCAGATGCACTCTGTAAACAAGTATGCGTTTATATGGATTTACTTTTCCTTTCAAAACTGTTCCCGCATAGGCTGCAATTCTGGTTATTTGTAAAATGGGCTACTCACGTGGAGGGCTGCATTAAAGCAACTGATCAGATCACAGACAAAAAGGCAAGCTCAGGTGTAGCTTGCAGAAGTATCAGTTTTGATGGATATTTACATATAAACCAAAGGAGTCTCTATCTGAAGTATTAATAATGAGCAATGCAATATTTTTGTATTGGTGTTTTACAGGCATGAGCTATGAGAAGGTGTCACAAATGCTACATGCTTATCTAGTGAAAATATGCTGTTCCAATCTTTACACTGGAGGTAAAGGCAGGTAGCTAAGCTATCTATTTCTTTAACTATGGACATGGGTTTTGTGGCAGGGCATGAAAAAGTGAGGATATAACTAAGGTATGTCCTAATCTTAAAGTGATCAGTAATTGCCAGAATAGGTACATTATCAGATATGCCAGGTTAAATTTGATGGATTTGATGTATTTTTATACCTCATTTACTATGTAACTATGGAAGTTCACTAGAATTTGATTCTGCATTTCTTGAAATTGTTGTTGAATATGAAAACATATTTTGCTTATACATTTTTTTTGTAATAAAGATTTGCATTTATGTGAGTTTAACATGCATCTTTTTAATTTACTATATTTTGAATGTGAATCAAATGCATAAAATCGTAGTACACTGCATTAAAAACCACAATGGATCGCAACTGTACCAAAATGAAAGTTTAAAGACTCATGGGTACAACCATGTGATTAGGTTCTCCAAACAAATATCAAATGCACAAAAAAGCCCAGCAGTGGTCAATAACAAATGACAGAGCAAGGTGCAAAGTGAAAAACGTCTCCATGTTAATTGCACTTTGCAAAGTGATCACAAGCACAGGACTTTGTACATCAGAATGGAGAGCAAGGATCTGTGCCTTTGAATTACTATATGGGCAAATTCACTAACCTCAGAAAATTCGCCAGCGACGGCTTCTCTCACAGTGCAACACTTCGTCAGACGTAGATTCGCCAGGACAACACTAATTCACTAAAATCCAAAGTTGTGTCCAGGGCACCGAATGCTGGCGATGTTGTGCTAGTGTTACGGCGCCAATCGAAGCGAAGTTGGCTAGGGTTGGCTAATTTGCATACGGCGGAAAGTTAAACTTCAATGGACATATATGTTGCAGCAAATACATTACACTACACAAGCCTGGGAAACCTTAATAAAATAAAATAAAGTTGTTATATTGCCCTACACATGAGCCCAGTGTATAGTTTATGTCCCATATGTGAGGAAATGTAGGGGGGAAGCCGGTTACCCCAAAAAAAATTACGCTATTTTTCAGCCTATCACCCTGAAAAAGGAAAAGACACCAGCGTTTTTTGGGACTTTTGGGAAAAATTTTCAACTATTTTTTGAAGAACTCCTATCTACTCTATTGCACTTCACCTGATCTGAGGTGGCAAAAGCAAGTCTGGTACAAGAAGTAATGTTCAGTAAAATCAGCATCTTAGTGGATTTGCATATTCCCTAGCCCTCTCCATGTCAGTACGTATCGGGTTAGCTCCGCCCCTTATGCCACGTCAAGAACCCTCCCACTCAAAGTTAATAAAGCTGACCCCTGAACCCTTGACCAGTGTCTTTTTTTGTTCTTCGCACTTATGCCGCTCCTTTGGAGCGTAGTCTTATTTTTAGGGGAACTAGCAAGGGCCTGCTCGTAAGGCGGCCCTGGAACAGCCTTTTTCCCTTCCGTTCATATCCTGACGGAAGGTTTTTTAGGGCTACCCCACCGGGATCTATCCTGACTTTTTAGTCACATGGGGGGAGTTCCGCCCGCTTCCAGGCTACCCGGCCTGCCCTAAAGCGTCCGGCGCCTTGAGCCGCTCCCCTAACATGGGGGCGTTCTACCTTATCTCGTGGAAGCGGGAGGAGGGGAGGCGGCAGGTCCGTTACGCAGAACGTTGCATCCGCAAGGCTTCTTAGCGGTCACGTCACTTCCGCTGAGACGCTTCCTGTCAGCTGAGCCGACAAGCTGCCTTGCGGTGCCGCCTTACTCCGATCCTCTTCAAGAGACCGGTAAGCTCTCGGGATTGGTATAGAGGGACAGCGGGAGAGCCTGCAGGGGTTAGGATTTTCATTCCTTCAGCACCTTAACACCCTCTTCGTTCTTTGTTTGATTCCAGGCTATATTTTTTTTTTTTCCCGTTGTCCCAGCCGCATCCCCTCAAAAGCCTAGTTCCCCTGGAGAGGTAAAAAAAAAATAAAAAAAATAAAGGAACAATGGGTGGGCCTGCGTAGAACGTATAGCCCTAACCTATGCCTCTCTCATTTCTCTTAGTGCCATGGATACTGCCGCTAAGCGAAAGGAGGCGCCTGATCCTTCTACCTTGCCTGAAACGGAGCCAGGAGTATGCCTAGGCTGTTCAGGACAGGCCCTGCCTAGTAAGAGACTGTGCCAGTCCTGCATGTCGGAGGTTGCAAGTACCTCTTCGGGTCCCCCTCCAGACCTAAGAGCCTGGATTAAGGAAGCTGTGGCCCAGGAGTTGGGGGCAATATCTAAAACCAAGAAAAAGAGCCAGGAGGTTTCTCCTCTGGACACAGAGGAAGGAATTGATATCATCAGATCATCTTCTGAGGAGGATTCGGATGAGGAGCTTTCATCATTTGACTTCACATTAGTCTCCCCTTTGGTCAAAGCGGTCAGACAAGCATTAGATATAAGGGATGAGGAAGGTCAGTCTACATCCTTCCTACCACCATGCAAAAAGAGGAACAAGGTCTTTCCTTTTCACCAAGAGGTGTTGGAATTGATCAAATCTGAGTGGGAAGTACCTTCAAAGAGAAGTGCAACCCAGCAGAAATTCAGTAAATTGTACCCTTTCAGAGAAGAGGACATCAAAGACTTTTGTTCAGTCCCAGGAGTGGATGCCCCAATCCTAAATCTGTCAAAAAGCGTGCTTTTGCCAGTCGATGATCAAGCTTCTCTTCGTGACTCCATGGACAAACGAATGGAGACAGATTTGAAGAGAGCCTTTTTGAACGCCAGTGAATCTATCAAACCAGCAGTAGCAGGTCTTTCTGTATCCAAGGCCTTGGAGACCTGGGTGTCCTGTATAGAACAGGCCCTTCAAGAGGGTAAAGACAAGAAAGATATTCTTGAAGATATGGCGGAATTGAGGCTGGGAGCCTCCTTCTTGACCAGCGCCATGGTCGATCTGGTTAGGCTGGCCTCTAGATCTATGGCCATCTCGGTCTCTGCCAGGAGAGCTCTTTGGCTTAGGTCATGGGATGCAGACGCAATTTCCAAAATAGCCCTCTGCACCCTTCCTTTTCAAGGTCATCTCCTTTTCGGGAAAAGAATGGAGGAATTGATTTCCAAGGCCTCTGGAGGCAAAAGCCAGTATCTTCCCCAGAGGAAGAAGCCTAGATTCTCAGGACCGCAAGCATCAAAAGGGAAGATGCCTTACAGGCCTGGGAGGCCTTCGGACTCCTATTCCTTTCGGGATAAGAAATCCAACACGAAGCCAAACAACTGGAGGGGCCAGCCAAGGTTTTTCCAGCAAACCAAGGGGGAAACCCTTCAGCGATAACCGTAAGCCGTTATGAAGGTGGTGGTCCTCAGGGGCCAAAAATTGGAGGAAGGCTCCGCCTCTTTCTGGCCACCTGGGAAAGTTCTACAGAAGATGCCTGGGTTCAAAGCATAATCAGGGAGGGCTACAAACTAGAATTTGGGTCCAGGATTCCACTACACATTTTTCGTCCTTCAACAATTCCGGTCAATCGGGAAAAGAGAGAAGCCCTTTTTCAGTGCCTCAGGCATCTGCTTCATCAAGAAGTGATTGTTCCAGTCCCAAAGAAGGAGATAGGGAAAGGAGTCTACTCCGTATTCTTTCTAGTCAGAAAGACATCAGGAGCTTGGCGCCCGATCTTAGATTTAAAGACAGTCAACGGAACCTTGAAAACAAGGAAGTTTCGGATGGAGTCCCTGGATTCTGTAAAGAAGGCAATATGTCCGGGGGATTGGATGTGCTCTCTGGACATTCGAGACGCATATCATCATGTTCCCATTGCTCCCCAGGACCAGAAATTTCTCAGATTCTCAATAGAGGGATACCACTTCCAGTTCCAGGGACTTCCTTTTGGTCTGTCCACAGCCCCACGGGTTTTTTCGAAGATCCTTGTAACACAAGTGGCTCAATTGCGGTGGCAGAAAATCAGAGTTTTCCACTACTTGGACGACCTGATTGTCCTAGCATCATCCAGAGATCAACTTCTGGACCATCGGGATCGGGTTATCCTCTCCCTACAGTCCCACGGGTGGTGCTTGAATTGGGACAAGAGCCAACCCCGTCCATCTCAGAGTCTGCTGTACCTCGGAGCCAGGTGGGACTCGGTCAAGGGCCAAGTATGCCTTTCAGAACAAAGGCAACAGGCAACTTTCAGGGCTATCCAAGAGGTGATTTCATCATCTTGCGTCCCGGCTTCAAGAATCTTGAGCCTGTTGGGGATAATGTCTTCGGCTATAGGCCTTATCCCTTGGGCACATTGGAGATTGAGACCACTTCAGGTGACATTCCTTCGCAGCTGGGACGGGCTGGATCTGAATCAGAGCATCCAGATATCACCGGACATACATCAATCCTTGGTTTGGTGGAACAATCCTTTGAACATAGCGAGAGGCTCCAATCTGTTTCCAACTCCATGGTCCATACTGACAACAGATGCCTCAGGCGTAGGTTGGGGAGCAGAGTTCAAGGGACAGGTAGCTCAAGCCCAATGGCCAAATCCAGTTCCAGGCGTATCCTCAAATATCCTAGAGATCAGGGCGATAGTTCAGGCCTGCTTGAGTTTTCGCAACCAGCTGGAAGGCTGCAGGCTGAAGATCCGCTCAGACAACACCACCGCTGTAGCCTACATCAGGAGACAGGGCGGCACAAAGAGCAGCATCCTGCTAGCGGAAGTGGAACCATTATTTTGCCTAGCAGAAGAGACTCTGTCAGATCTCACAGCTGTCTACATTCCCGGCAGAGAAAATACCCAAGCAGATTTTCTCAGCAGACACCATCTTCTGAGACACGAGTGGAGCCTGCATCTACAGATCTTCAGCAGGATAACTCAGAGGTGGGGACGTCCTGTAGTGGATCTTATGGCCACTTCAGGAAACACGAAATGCAAGAGATTCTACTCGAGGGAACTAGACCCGGCAGCATGGGCAGTGGATGCCTTTTGTCAGAATTGGAATCAGACTTTAGCCTATGTCTTTCCTCCTCTGCCTCTGATTCCCAGAGTGATACAGAAGATCAGGGAGGACAGAGCAGAAGTGATTTGCATAATTCCAGCCTGGCCAAGGCGACCTTGGTTTCCACATCTAATGCATCTCTCAGTGGAACCTCCTTGGAAGATTTCCCTAGCAGGTCCTATACTGATTCAGGGCACATTCGTCCATCCGGACCCAGGCCCGTGGGCCTTAACGGCATGGAGATTGAGCGGCGGAACCTAGAGGTTCAAGGTCTCTCCGAGGTCGTTATAGAGACACTCCTAAAATCCAGAAAGAATTCCACCACTAGCAGATATGAAAGAATCTGGCAGGTTTTTATCCATTGGAGTCAGGAGAAGCACATTTCATTGTCCTCATTGACAGTAGGTAACATCCTGGCGTTCCTGCAATCAGGACTGGATAAGGGCCTAAGCATCAGTACACTGAAGACCCAAGTTTCAGCCATTTCAGCCTTTTCAGAATCAAGGTGGTCACAACATCCCTTGGTGGTCCGGTTCTTCAGAGCAGCTATCAGAATACTTCCACCAAAAAGACCTTCCTGCCCTCAGTGGGATTTGCCTCTAGTATTGGCGGCATTGGCTTCACCACCTTTCTATCCAACAGACGAATGTTCGGTCTGGCATATCACCCTCAAGGTGGTATTCCTGGTAGCCGTTACCTCAGCCAAGAGGGTTGGAGAACTTCAAGCCATTAGATACGACACCTCCAGCCCAGTATTCTTCCAGGACAGGGTAGTCTTAAGATTCGCAGACACCTTCAAGCCTAAGGTGGTCTCACCATTCCACTTTAAGGATGAGTTATCCCTACCAGCCTTTCCGGAGGAGGGGGATCAGGTCCTAGGAGCCTTGGATGTGGCAGCAGGAATAAACTTATACTGCAAGGCCACAGAGACATTCCGAAAGTCAGACCGTTTGTTCGTGATTCCTGCAGGGAAGAACAAGGGAAAAGCCGCCTCTTCATCCACAATTGCAAGCTGGATTAAGACAGTCATTAAGAAGGCGTATGCCTCCCAAGGTCTACGGGAGCCTGAAAAGGTCAATGCGCACTCTACCAGGGGACAAGCAACCTCATGGGCGGCTGAAGCGGGCACACCCTTGGAGGTAATTTGTAAGGCGGCATCCTGGTCTAGTCCCAACACATTTGTCTCACACTACAAATTAAACATAGCCTCAGCAGAAAATTCCCAGTTCGGTTCCAATGTCCTCAGATCTGCGGCTGGAAAACATTAAAGTTTTAATTGCAACTATCTGCTATGGCTTCATTATATTATTGGTCTCCCACCCGGGATTGGTAGCTTGCTACGTCCCGATACGTACTGACATGGAGAGGGCTAGGGAATAGGGAAAATTGCGTCATACTTACCGTGATTTTCCTTTCCTTGACCTCTCCATGTCAGTACGGCCCTCCCAATGAGACCACAAAAAAAAAAAAAAAAAAAAAAGCTCGTAACTGGACACTGGTCAAGGGTTCAGGGGTCAGCTTTATTAACTTTGAGTGGGAGGGTTCTTGACGTGGCATAAGGGGCGGAGCTAACCCGATACGTACTGACATGGAGAGGTCAAGGAAAGGAAAATCACGGTAAGTATGACGCAATTTTCCCTAGTTACGTCCATTCGCCAGAGCGCAAATTTGGCCGGCGTTAAGGAGCGAAGTACCACTAGAGTCTATCTCCTTCGCTAGCGAAGTTACGTCAACAACCGTTAGTAAATCGGCGAAGTAGCGAATTTTCGTCCACGTTAGTCACTTCGCCCTTTAGTAAATTTGCCCGATAGTGCTGTCTGTGTTTATTCACAAGCGGCAGATGGGAAGAGACACTTAGGCAACTTGTGCATCATTCAGACAGGATTTTTGCCACCTATATTTTCTAACACTTGCGTGTGGGGCGTTTGGGACCATAACATTCCAAGCAGACTCCTATATTACAGCCAAATTGAGAATGATTTACTTACGAAAGTGCTAAACTGCATCATTGTAGTTGCACATAGAAAGCAACACAATCTTTAATTTTTTTCAATTTAAGTAGACATTTTAAAAGTAATTGCTGATTAGTTTATATTGGTGGATGCACCGCAGTTTAGCACCTACAGTATATTAATAAATCGGTATATGCAATATGCACTGTATACACATATTTCTGGCTGCGTGTCAATCAAATGCAGTGTACATAAACACACTGTTTTCTCTGTTGCCATGCAGTGAGTGATATGAAAACTCTACAGCAGACAGTGGCAAGGAGAGGCAGTCCTCTGGGGGGGTTATACAAACATTGCGGAGACACTGAGATGATGGTAAAGGGAGACAGAAGGCATAGGGAGAGGCAAGGTAATTGTTGAACTCACTGGTGTGTATAAAGAACATGCAGACAGCTAAATCCAGATACATGATATCTCATGTTATGACTGGGCACTACAAATTGTTTGTTGTGCCGCAGTGAGACGTAACATTATCCCATTACTTCATTGTACATCAAATGACCAAGTTATATTTCATGGGACATTTACTTAAACCACCTGTGGTGCAACTTCACCCTTGCGAAGATCACATGGTAATGATATTTATATGATACCATCTAGAAACTGAATGCCGTGTGCTTTATGTGTATACATGTTATATACATTAACCCCTACATGCCTGAAATAAGATGAATATGTTTCTCTCGCCCTCCCCCTAAGTCAGTTGGAAATTGAGTAAACAGGAAACAAGTCAGATGAGAATCTGCCTTCCTCAGGAAGCTGCCCCCCTCCCCGCAACAAATCAGCCTCCTTCAGTCTGCACTCCTCACCCAGATCTGCACCTTTCTTTGTTACTCATAAGAAGAAAATATGTCTATGTTATAATCTGTCATTTATCCTTAAATAAACACCTCAACATTAAACTGACCAATTCACCTCTTTACATAGAGATATTCTGAAACATATGCATTCGTCCATCAAAATAATTGTGATTTTATAAGAAACCGAGATATCATCTCACACTAATCTTTATCTATTAAGCTTTTACTGTGCAATAGTCTTCTAGTACTTTTAGTTATATTAATAGAAACTGAAAATGTATTTCAGGCTAAAAACTTTTAAAATGTCTGCCCAACATTGAAAACATTTTTCTGGTAATGTAATAAATGTTCTTAAGTTTGCTAATGGTCAGTAACATTTACTGGTTAGCAATGCTAATTGCAAAACAAATGTCTGATTGAAAGCTCAGATGTTGGCAAACTAGATTTTTTTTTAATACATTACCCCTGTTGGCAAGGTGGGCACCCAAATTTCCCAGCTTAAGGGTATCTATGTTCTTTGCATTGATCAGCACTATGCTTGACTTCTCTACGTTGTTTCAACCCCACGCTGTACTGTATTTTTAAAGTCATCATTTAAAAACTGCAATGAAGAATGAAAATACAATATGCAATAGTTATTGCCTAAAATACCAGCATCATTTAACTGTTATTCACTAAGGTATTTGCATCGATACTTATTCCTTGCAGCTTGCAAGAAATGCTCCTGCTCAGCCTGCTTTGATGACCTGCATGCAGTTGTGCGAAGTACAGGGTGTACATATTCCAGGGACATAGGAAGCCCCTGAACTGAGGTGGCACCATCATTGAGGAGGTGGTCCTTCCAGGGTTAAAGGAGGGCTCACGTTTAAGTTAATTTTTAGCATTTATTTAACAGAATCAGCTATTCTTTGCACCTTTTCAATTGGTCTTTTTTTGATTGTTTTTTAATGTTACCTTTTCTGGCTCTTTCTGGGTCTTAAACAGGGGTCACTGATCCCACCAACCCATAAACTACTGCTCTGTGAAGCTACAATGTTATTGTTTTTTTAATTTTTATAACTTATCTTTCTATTCAGGCCAACTCCTATTCATCTTCCTGTCTTTCTTTCATTTCATGGTTGCTAGGGTGATTTGAACCCTAGCAACCAGACAGCATTTCCAAACTGCAAAGCTGCTGAACAAAAAGCTAAATAATTGAAATTTAATAAAATCACAAACAATAACAAAGGAAGACCAACTGCATTATACTAAAAGTTAGTTTAAAGGTTAACAATACCCTTAATTGCACCTAATGAACTGTATGCTAATACAGTGCTTTGTGTGAAAAATCAGCACCACAACTTAAGTCAACTTTAAGTGCTAATTTGTACCGGTGCTAGTAAACAAGCCTGGACTGGGAGTCAAAAGAGGCCCTGCCATTCTAAGTACAGTGGCCCAAACAGCCCCCTACCAGCTCACTATATGGTAACTTTCTATGGAACCATACAGCAGCCCCTCTGGCATTTGCCAGAACCCACAGATTGCCAGTCCGGGCCTGCTAGTAAAGGATATTAAGTTGTAGCACACTGGAATTCTGGGCAAAAAGCTGCATTGTTTGTAAAAGCCAGTAATTCTTGGTGATGGTGATTTGTTCTGATATTTTTTAGAACAGTTCATTGTAAAGGACAACCCTAAACATTCATGGTGATTATAGTCACAGCAAAATATTAAGTGTTATGCTTATGGAATATATATAGTGATTTGAGAGTGGCATGTGGAAAGTACTTGTTATTTAAGACATGCTTTCCAGTTACAATAGCTGATGTTAGCCCATAACCTGCAGCTGACAATTGTTATGTGTAGGGTTGCCACCTTTTCTGGAAAAAAATACCGCCTTCCTACATGTCCTTCTTTTTTCCTTTTAATTACATTGGGATCAACCATATTTAAATAAAATATAATACTGACCAGGTGGCAACCCTAGTTATGTGACATGTAAGGGTCTGGGGATTCTTGTTGTGCATCCTCTTGCCATAAATGGTAAATTACCCATAGAACATTGATTACCCCAAACTATCCACCCCATCACTGCTCTAGCCAATCACAACAACAGTTTTACTTTGATATACAATGCACTGTAATATATTAATGCATTGCAGCATTAGTATTAGACTATGGGGGCACACTATGTGCAAGACCTCTCTGACAGTCAGATGGACAACCTAATGGCCAGGGCAGGACCATATTTATACATACAGGCACCCGAAGGCCTGTGCTTAGGGTGGCAGATTTTTGGGGACGGCCCTCAGGTTCCAATATAATTCAATAAATTAAACCCCACTCCAGCTGCCATGGCATGGGACACTCATTGTGTAAATCTGGTGGTGGAGCTGGTGGGGTGAGGGTTAAATGGCTGCATTGGCCCTGGATACAGCCCTGGGTCAAGGCACACGGAACATTGTCTTTGCTGCTAACAGCTAGGGTTGCCATCCGGCCTGTATTTTACCGGCCTAGCCAGTAAAATACCTGCCAGGGCCGGTATTACAAATTTACCAGCAATGTAGCTGCCGGTAAATTTGTAATATGATTAAAAGGAGCCCTCGGCCTGCCCCCAATCCCCTGGAACTTACCTTTTCTTTTGCCTCTTCTAGCGTCCGTGGCGCGGCCCCGCCCTTGGCCCCACCCCTTTTGCTGTCACAGCCCGCCCCTTTTGACATCACGGCCCACCCCTTTGTGTCCCTGCCCCCACCAGCCTGTAAACCAGTTTAAAAAAGGTGGCAACCCTACTAACAGCCTGTGTTTTTTTACCAGGCTGAAAAAAGGCTGTTCTGCTGCCTTCCCCAGCTTTGTTGATCTGCAATGAAAAGTACAGCTTCCACTTGAGTGCATGTACACAAAGTGGAGAAGAGGTCAGCCAACAGTGTGCCCTCAGCATAAACCAATAAATGATTTGGGCATGACTGTATGAAGTGCAGACTAATTGGACTTTGCTATTTTCAGACAGAACCAGGGCAAAATATGCATCTGGTTAGTATTTTAAATCTCTTAAATTTTACAAATAACATTCACAGAGGACAAAAACATTTTTGGAAACATCACAACAATCCAGAAAAATATGCATTATAACTTGTTGGCACCATAAACAAAATGTGTAAAATGTGTGAAAACTTGAAATTAAAGTATGTAAAATTGAGGCTTCACTGTACTGCCAAACTATAACCTCATAAAAGGATACTGACACTTGTAGGATTATTGTTCTCCTGTCTTCCCCAGGATGTTTCCTTTGCTGGGTGGTCAGTCAAAGATCGAGACATTACACCCTTAGCAGCACTGGATTCAGGCTGCTGAATGTGTTATACAACTAGTAAATGTATATACAACTTTCATATCAAATATAAAAGCAATTATTTTCAAGATCATTCTAATTAAAGGAGAAGAAAAACTACAGAGGCATTTTATTGCCAATAGAGCTGCAATAGTGCAAGCTAGAATGCTATATTTATTCTGTAGAATGTTTTACCATACCTGAGTAAACAGCTCTAGATGTTCTCTGATTGTTTAGGATAGCAGCTGCAGTATTAGCTTGGTTTGATATAACTTCTTGTCTGAGTCTTTCTCTGCTCACTTATAGCTCTGGGCTCAGATTACAGCAGAGAAGGGAAGAGGGGAGAAGAGGAGCAAACTGAGCATGCTCACGCCTGGGGCAAGGAGGTTTAAGCTGAAGGCAGGAACCCTTGTGTACACAATAGAAGGAAAGAAATGCTGTGTTTCTTTTAACAGAGGACTCAGAGCAGCATTACTTTGAGGGTTTACTGGTATATTTAGGTAGGCATTTCTGATAAGGCTTACTTAGTTTTAACCTTTCCTTCTCCTTTAAGTATTACACATTAAAAGTACCAATCTCACAGGGGAATTCCCTTGATTTCCACAGAAACAGTTTCATAAATAATATGTATTTTTTCTGGATCTATAATTGTTCATTTGAGGGATTGCCAAATAGTGCAGTCAAGTAAGTGCAAATTTGATGACATTCCTGTTAAAGTAATAACATGTCCCAGCATCCTCAGTCAGACACTGCAGAATTTGGTATTGCTGTTATTGTAAAACAGCTGTGATAATCACCTTACTAGGACTACCATCATGCACAGCCAGCTCAGCGATGAAACTAGAGTTTACTTCAGTCAAAGGCAATGCTCACCGCCCAACCACAAAATGTTGATTGGCTGGCATCTAACGTTGCAAAGTGAATGCTCTCCTAAATAGCCTAGGAAAGCAGCCAGTAGAAAGTGTAATTCATGGCTGGTGCAGCAAAGGTTTCTGGGGAATGTTAATTAAGGAAATACAAAAGGCACAATGTAAAATAAAACACTTTTTTGACATTTTAATACAGTTGATCTTATAATCTATGACATTAACCAACATACCAGATCCATGTAGCCCTATGGGTAAAACACATTGGAGCTCATTTATCAACACTGGGCACATTTGCCCATGGGCAGTTACCTATAGCAACCAATCAGTGATTAGCTTTTTGACGCCAGCTGTAAGTAGAACAATGAATGCAACAATTTGATTGATTGACATGGGTTACTGCCCATGGGCAAATTTGCCCAGTGTTGATAAATGACCCCCATTGTCTTGCAACCTGTGATGCTGGCTGTGGGCCCATAGCCGGTACTCATTGCATTTTGCTAGCAGTGCACACAAAAATATGTGGACCATGGGGTTAAAATTCCTCACACACTCAAGGGGAAGAGGAGTGAATAGAATACAGGTATGGGATTCTTTATCTAGAACCCAGTTATCCAGAAAACTCAGAAATTTTGAAAAGGCCTTCCCCCATAGACACCATTTTATCCAAATAATCCAAATTTTCTATAATAATACATTTTTCTCTGTAATAATAAAACAGTGCCTTGTAGTTGATCCAAATTAAGATATAATTAATCATTATTGGAAGCAAAACCAGCCCATTGGGTTTATTTAATGTTTACATGATTTTTTAGTAGACTTAAGGTATGAAGATTCAAATTACTGGAAAACCTCAGGTATAAAGCATTTTGGATAACAAGTTCCATACCTGTACTTGATTATAAATATACCAGTTACAATGTGCCCTCATCTATTGGCAACAAATGGGATCTGCTCTGTAACATGGCACTTTAAGGGGCCCATTCATTAAGTTCGAGTGAAGGAATAGAAGAAAAAATACTTCGAATTTCGAAGTTTTTTTTGGCTACTTCGACCTTCGACTTATAATCGAACGATTCAAACTAAAAATTTTTTGACTATTCGACCATTCGATAGTCAAAGTACTGTCTCTTTAAGAAAAAACTTCGACCCCCTAGTTCGCCACCTAAAAGCTACCGAAGTCAATGTTAGCCTATGGGGAAGGTCCCCATAGGCTTGGCTATCTTTTTTTGGTTGAAGGATAATCGTTCGATCGATGGATTAAAATCCTTCGAATCGTTAGATTCAAAGGATTTAATCGAACGTTTATTCCTTCGATTGTTCGATCTAATGAATTGCGCAAAATCATTCGACTTCGATATTTGAAGCCGAAGGATTTTAATTGTCAGTCGAATATCGAGGGTTAATTAACCCTCGATATTCGACCCTTAATACATCTACCCCTATATGTCCTAATGAAATCTAAGTAAAGCTTAACTAGAGAAGTAGGGCAGAAATGTACATTATGTTTTGTTGTTCTACACCAGTCCAAGGTAACCCCATTACATTTTTTTTATGGTCTAACTTGTCAAATTCGGCTAGTGAATTATCCAAACTCGATTTGAATTTGAAAAAAAAATTTAATTTTTTTTTCGAGATTTATCAAACTCTGGCCCTTTAAGAATTCAAATTTGACTATTTGCCACTTAAAACCTGCTGAATTCATGGATAAGTCAATGGGAGAGATCCAGTGACCAATTTGAAGATGGCAGTAGCCTTCCTAACATTCAAGTTTTTTTTGGAGAAAAAAATTGTTTCGAGTTTGGTCTAATTCAATTTGAGTTCGATTCAAGTTTTTGGGTCGGTAAATTAAGTCCGAGTTTTAGATATTCTATTTATTTCAATAAATAACCCCCCAATCGAATTTCCAGTAAAATTTTGAAAAATTTTGATTTAAAAAACTCATATGAATTCAAAATTCTACCCTTGATAAATCTGCCTCTTATTGTACCTGTATATCATATAAATGTCACAATATAAATAGTAAATAATTATTGGCAGCTCAGAAACCAGCACAGCTAGCATAAGAATTTAATAATCTGCCCTGTAGTATCAGCATATATTACAGGCAAAGCTCATTTTCCACTTCATGATTTATGACAACCCCTAAGATTAGCTTCTCAACAGCATGCACTGAGCCTGTTTGTGTTGCAGACACACATAACGAAATGCAAGATGGTAGACTCCTGTGACAACTTTGAAGGCCTGGATTACTACTGCTACTATAGAGATGCCAAATCTTTAGGCTGTTTACATACATTTCTAGCTATACTAGTTTCTAGGGTTCAGTTCTCCTTTACATCTAAAGGAACTAAAAAAAAATTAAAATCGTAATTTAACCCAAAATGATTGTTTTGCTTTCACTAAGGATTAAAACTGTTAGTTAGTACTAGGTACTGTTTTATTATTACAGAGAAAAAGGGGGAAAATGTATTGTTTCATTAAAATGGGGTCTATGGGAAATGCCCTTCCAGTAATTTGGAGCTTTCTGGATAAAAGATCCCATACCTGTATTAGTTTGTGATACTGTGTAATGTGTGTTTTGATGGCATCTTCAATTTCCATAGGAAATTGAATAGGAATACCCTTCTTTGAGGACTGCAGTACTGGAGTATATCTGAAATAACTGCTTCTCTATCTCCTCTCTCTTTCCTTTGACATTCTTCTAGACAGTAGCTTTTTACAAAAACCTCTTTTACAGAAGACCTTTTGAGGTCAAACTTTTGGTCAGAACCCTCTTAGCTTGCAACAAGGTTACAGTTATATGTAAATTAATGTATTAGCCATACAGCAATAGTCCAAATAATATCCAGAACAGCAAATAAGTGTACAACCCTATTTTCAGCCTTATTAACCTTCAAGTCAGGGCTCCAATAATTATAAGGGAGTAAAGTTACTGTTCCTAAAACTCACCTTTACTGGCATTAAAGCTGCGTCTTCCATACACTGCTCCTGACCCCCAATGCACTGCACTACTCTAATAGTGATATATAGCCTTCAATTAACATGCTCTTTCTCCTGAGTTACCTACCTTCATCCTGTACAACATCCCGAAGTTTCTCAAGCCTTTCTGCAAATCTGGCTACATCCCCCAAAAGCTGTGAGATGTCCTCTACGTCTATAAAAGGACCTTCCCCACTCTCTGGAGGACTTGGGGTACTTGCAGGCTTAGTGGCCTTTCCTCTTGGAGATGAGAGAGGAATTCCTGCAGCACTAGCATGACGACTCAGACTTGAAGGTCTCTTTAATGTCCCTGAGGAGACTGGGCTGCTGTTTGATGGAGGGCTTGATGCCAAATCATTGGAGGAGTCCGTAACATCTTTTCGTGTAAGATCCTAATTACAAGACAATAATTTTAGAGGTGTATGGCATGTTATTAAGGCAGTAGCATAAATGGGATCCATAAATGTGATCCTCAAAGCAACTCTCAAAAGATCTAAAAACAAAGATTGTTCAGTATCATGGTTTAGGGGAAGGCTACAAAAAACTATCTCAGAGGTTTAAACTGTCAGTTTCAACTGTAAGGAATGTAATCAGGAATTGGAAGGCCACAGGCACAGTTGCTGTAAAACCCAGGTCTGGCAGGCCAAGAAAAATACAGGATCAGCATATGCGGAGGACTGTGAGAATAGTTACAGACAACCCAAAGATCACCTCCAAAGACCTGCAAGAACACCTTGCTGCAGATGGTGTATCTGTTCATCATTTTACAATTCAGTGCAATTTGCATAAAGAACATCTGTTTGACAGGGTGATGACAAAAAAGCCCTTTCTGCACTCACGCCACAAACAGAGTCGCTTGTTGTATGCAAAAGCTCATTTATACAAGCCACAGTCATTTTGGAACAAAGTGCTTTGGACTGATGAGACAAAAATGTAGTTATTTGGTCATAACAAAAAGCGATTTGCATGGCGGAAGAAAAACACCTACTACCGAATTTGGTGGAGGTTCCATCATGCTGTGGGGCTGTGTGGCTAGTTCAGAGACTGGGGCCCTTGTTAAAGTCGAGGGTCTGATGAATTCAACCCAATATCACAAAACTCTTCAGGATAATGTTCAAGCATCAGTCACAAAGTTGAAGTTATGCAGGGGTTGGATATTCCAACAAGACAATTACCCTAAACACACTTCCAAATCTACAAAGGCATTTATGCAGAGGGAGAAGTACAATATTCTGGAATGGCCCTCACAGTCCCCCCCACTTGAATATCATCGAAAATGTATGTGATGATTTGAATCAGGCTGTCCATGCTCGGCAGCCATCACACTTAACTGAACTGGAGACATTTTGTATGGCTGAATAGTCAAAAATACCGCCATCTATGTTTACATATAAAATTATATAAAATTCGCAGCACAAAGGATTCAAGGCGTAAAGGGAAAAATGCATCCCTTATTTAAAACATAAGGCTTTAGAAGACAGCATGGCTGCATGACAAGTGCTTTTATACAGGTTAGGAGCCTTGAAGTGGCATCACTAAGCACAATTTATAAGGCGATAAGATACCATATACATGATTATTACATAAAATATATTCTAATGGTACTTAGTGATGTCATCAGTTAGAATTGGTACTAAGTGATGTAATTTGTGCCACATGACTCAGTGAAACTTGTCTATTATAAAAAATAGTGTAATACTTACTCTCATAATATGAAATAATATTTATTCTCATAATTATCTCATATTTGATTCCTTTTAAACAGTCATAACTACTGTATATAATGTAAAAATGTTTACTGAGCTGAGAGTTTGTTATAACTTTGTTATTAGCTTAATATTTCACTGTGCCTGTTCCAAAATTGTTATACAAGTTTGGGATCCCTTATAGGAGAAACCCAATATTTAAAATTAAACAATTTCCTTTTTCTCACTAATAATAAAATAGTACATTGTACTTGGTGTTAACTAAGGGGCAGATTTATCAAAATGTGAGATTAGAGCTCACTACAAAAAAATTCACTCACTTTCTATTCATTCCTATGGGATTTTTAGAATTGTAGTTATCAAATGGTGACCCCCATTGATAAATACAGTTCTAAAAATTCTATAGGAATACATACAAAATTAATGAATTTTTTATGTGGTGAACTCTGATCTCACATTTTGATAAATCTGGCTCTACGTTCCATCATATTGTTGGCAAAAAATTTTTTTGGGTTTATTTAATGGTTTTTTTTATAAGACATAAAACATTTATGGTGATTCATATTACAGAAAAGCCCCTAGCCAGAAAACCCAAGCATTGTGGATAATAGATCACATACCTGCAATGCATTTTAAAGCAGAATGTGAAAGTGAATGCATAGAGCCCAGATGAATTTTGCAGTGTGGTAGTGTTAAATTTACTGACAAGTGCTGTTAAGTGCTGTGTAGGTAGTTGTGCTATGTGAAGAGCTATCTGCTATGCTGTATTCAAAGTTAGCTACAACAAAACTTACATTCTGCGGTGCTGGGCTTCCTGCTCTGCTTTTCTTTGATAAGGACGGGGTTTTCATCAGTTCCCGCTTCTTCCTTGAAAACATCCTGGGTTAGATATCTCTCCTGGTTTTATCACAAATATTTCCCTTAGCATGGACGATATTCAATTTCAGACCCCTTTTACCAGGTCCTGCACCCCTCTATGGGGGTGGCAGGTTTTAGGGTTTTTTCAGAGAGCTGATGCTTGGTGCTCAGAACTGCTGCTGTCAGATGCCATGTGATGTCAGGCGGTTTCCTAATTGGATGACCACTACCCCAAAACTGACAGACAGGAAGAGGTAGAGGGCGTTAACTCAGTGAATGCTGGGACCACAGCAGCATCCTGTCTCCTCCTACAGCTGCATGCTTGTCATGTGTATATGTGTACCCTTAATGAATGTTTAAATGGTAACAATAGAGGAAGTTATGCAGAAGGTTCACATAAAGGAGATAATGTATAAGTTGCATGGAGAACAAGCCAACAAATCTAAGCTAGGTGATTGTGAACTTTGTGAACCTTTTTCATTATATAGCTGACAATATTTATATAAATCTGTATGCATTTCCCAATGTGTTTAAAACAGCTGTGTTCTGACATTGCCAATCAAAGCAATAAACAAAAACATTTTCCTATACCTACAATGACCAAGAGTGTATATAGAGCCGTCAATTATTAAACAGGAAACCTTTAGCAAATGGAGGGCAGCATTTGTATGGAGGGCAGTATTTATAACAATTATGTTAACTCTCCCAAGTGGTCGCTTCAGGCATATGTTAATCTCTGTGCACTGTTACAGTTTCCACAAACGCAAACACCAATAAGGTACTAGAGTTTCCAAAGAACTCCATTTCTAACATGGTCTTTTTTAGGTGGTCAATGCCTTAGGGCTTGTTCAACTTTTACTACAATGTACATTGTAATATTCTAAGAACATTTGCAATGGTTTTAATTTTTTATCATTTGTGGTTTTTGAGTTATTTAGCTTTTTATTCAGCAGCTCTCCAGTTTGCAATTTCATCAATCTGTTTGCAAGGGTTCAAATTACCCAGCATCCATGCATTGATTTAAATAATAGACTGGTGTATGAATAGGAGAGGGCTTAAATAGAAATATGAGTAATACAAAGTAGGAATAACAATACATTTGTAGCCGTACAAACCATTTGTTTTTATTATGGGGTCAGTGACCCCCCATTTAAAAATTGGAAAGAGTCAGAAGAAGGCAAATAATTCAAAAACTATAAAAAAGAAAAAATTAAGGCCAAATGAAAAGTTGCTTAGAATTAGCCATTCTATAACATACTTAACGTTAACTTATAGGTAAACCAGCCCTTTAAAATACTTTATATGTTTATGAAATAGGTGCACCAAGTATGCCGGGACACTAAGTTACTACTTCAGGGTCACAAGGAAGTTGCCACAGGGAATCAAAGCAGAGTCTCTTGCATGAGAGCCCAACATTATAATACATGAGAATTCGTTCTTCAATCCTAAAAGTAATTTATTCAATGTTTAAATTATTTTATAGTAGCTTTGGATCAGCAAAATATGGACAGACCCCTTATCTGGAAAACCCCAGGTCCTGAGCATTCTGGATAACAGATCCCATATCTTTATTACTGTTATATCTGTTCTCAGAAATCCAGAAATGTGAGTATGGTCAAATGGCCAAATATTGGGTAAACTGCCATTGCTACAGTCTCTGTTAAGCCTTCCCAAAGCCTACTATCCCCTCTGTAATAAGTCCTTATGTCCTGCCATTATAAATGAAGTAAATTTAAGGTTTTTTTCTCACATTTTTTTCTGCTAACGCTAAACATATCTGGGATAAGATGTCACATGGCTCAGAGTCACCTTATTTGAAACATAGGCTTATACAGGTATGGGATCCGTTAACGGTAAACCCATTCTGACCAAGTTATGGGAAGACCATAGACTCAAATTTAATCAAATCATTCACATTTTTAAAAGTTATTTCCTTTTTTGCTGTAATGGCAAAACAGTACCTTGTACTTGATCCAAACTAAGATATAATTAATATTTATTGGAGGCAAAACAATCCTATTTGGGTTTATTTAATATTTAAATGATTCTGAAGATCCAAATGACAGAAAGGCCCCTTATCTGGAAAACCTTGGGTCCCTAGCATTCTGGACAACTGTCCCATAACTGACTAGATATTCAGTATTACCTTATACAAAATTACCACTAGTGTTATAGGAGATATCACATCCACTCTGCTTGAAACTTAGAAAATATATTAGACATTATCTCAGAATTCAGTGACTCATAAAGGCACATGACTTATCTTTTTTATCATATGGTCTGCAGTAAAAACACTGCCCCATAAAAATTATTTTAGGTTTACAGCTATATAAAACCCACAAGTGTAATACTGAAATACCGTTTGGAATCACGACCAGGGTAGTTGGTGATCACATCCACGGTACAATAACTAAAGAGTCCACAATACAGCATTTTTCCCCTCAAAATGTTAATTCAACCATGGTAGTGAGGTGGCAACGGGCCAGACATGAATTTTATGCATATCAGACATAATTTAACTGATAGTCATAGTAACATAGTAACATAGTAAGTAAGGTTGAAAAAAGACACATGTCCATCAAGTTCAACCTTTTTTTATTTTTTAATTATTGTTTTTTATTATATCTGCCTAACTGCCAGTTGATCCAGGGAAGGCAAAAAAAACCCACCTGAAGCCTCACCAATTTGCCTCAGAGGGGGAAAAAACTTCCTTCCGGACTCCAAAATGGCAATCGGACTAGTCCCTGGATCAACTTGTACTATGAGCTATCTTCCATAACCCTGTATTCCCTCACTTGCTAAAAAGCCATCCAACCCCTTCTTAAAGCTATCTAATGTATCAGCCTGTACAACTGATTCAGGAATTCCACATCTTCACAGCTCTCACTGTAAAAAACCCTTCCGAATATTAAGGCGGAACCTCTTTTCTTCTAATCGGAATGGGTGACCTTGTGTCAGCTGGAAAGACCTACTGGTAAATAAAGCATTAGAGAGATTATTATATGATCCCTTTATATATTTATACATAGTTATCACATCACCCCTTAAGCGCCTCTTCTCTAGCATGAACATCCCCAATTGGGCCAGTCTTTCCTCATAGCTAAGATTTTCCATACCTTTCACCAGCTTAGTTGCCCTTCTCTGTACCCTCTCTACTACAATAATGTCCTGTTTGAGTGATGGAGATCAAAACTGTATGGCACATTCTAGATGGGGCCTTACAAGTGCTCTATACAGTGGAAGAATGACCCCCTCCTCCCGTGACTCTATGCCCCTTTTAATACAGCTCAAGACCTTATTTGCCCTTGATGCTGCTGACTGGCATTGCTTGCTACAACCAAGTTTATCATCTACAAGGACTCCAAGGTCCTTTTCCATAATGGATTTGCCTAGTGCAGTCCCATTAAGGGTATAAGTTATAAGTGGCTTGGATATTTTTACATCCCAGGTGCATGACTTTACATTTATCAACATTGAATCTCATTTGCCACTTAGCTGCCCAGATTGCCTGTTTGTCAAGATCGTGTTGCAAGGATGCCACATCCTGGATGGAATTAATTGGGCTGGATAGTTTTGTATCATCTGCAAAAACTGATACATTACTTACAACACCTTCCCCTAAGTCATTAATGCACAAGTTAAATAAAAGTGGACCTAATACCGAGCCCTGGGGGACCCCACTAAGAACCTTACTCCAAATAGAGAATGTGCCATTAACAACCACCCTCTGTACCCGATCCTGTAGCCAGTTTCCTATCCATGTGCAAATGACTTCATTAAAGGGGAAGGAAACCTAGTCGGCGCAAACCCCCCACCCGTTTGTTGCCCACCCTCCCTCCTCCCCCCTGGCCTACCCGTCCTGCTGGGCAAATGCACCTAACTTGTTACTTACCCTTCTGCACAGGTCCAGTCCAGGGAGTTCACAGACGACATCTTCTTCCACGCGATCTTCTTCCTGCTGTGAACGGCGTTTTGGCGCATGCGCAGTAGGATCATTTCGCCGGTACGGATCTACTGCGCATGCGCCAAAAGTCACGCGCATGCGCAGTAGATCGTACCGGCGAAATGATCCTACTGCGCATGCGCCATTCAAAGCAGGAAGAAGATCGCATGGAAGAAGATGTCGTCTGTGAACTCCCTGGACTGGACCTGCGCAGAAGGGTAAGTAACAAGTTAGGGGCATTTTTTATCCAAATAGACTGGCACAGCGTCGGAGCAAATTTTGATGTAAGATGAACGCTGCTCTTGATTAATCTGCCCTTGTAAATTAATATATTAAATAAATGTTTAATTTTCATATTATTATGTCATTGTGAATCTTGTCATTTATCTCTGCCAGTGCTAACTAACTTATTAATGAAACAGTTTCTAAAAGGTTCTGATACTTAATAGGACAACTCACAACTCACAAAACAACATAGAGGTCAAGTGCAAGAGCACTAAGGGGCACAAAAGCCCCCTGTATATTCGATTTATATACCCATCTATTACACAGCACCATAGAATATGCTGGTACTTTATGAATACATGTTGATAATGTCTAACTAAAGGCTGATGATGATGATGATGAAGAAGAAAGTATTTTGCTGCCACACAGTGGTTTAGTTATGGTGGTGCCTTTATGAATTTGTGTCAAGAAGGCCTGATTTCAACAGTGCAAACCAGAAACTTGGTTGTGCAACTTGTTTACCTAAAGCGATAAGCAATGTAACTACAAATTTACTTGTGGTAACATTTAACACATCTTTTCTGGAACGTGTCCAGTATTAGTGCAGCAATAGTACATAGTGCACCTGAACAGACTGTATAAATAGAACCCCTGGGACTCCAGTGAGTCTGTTTGAAACAAGCTGCTGACTGAAAAAAGCAACTAAAAGCAAACAAATCAACTGAAAAGGATAAGTATTTGTTATTAACTGCTATTTTATAATAAGGTTTTATATTTAAATACTGTGGTTTTGTTTTTCTGTCTTGGGTGCTAAATAGCAAAGTTTGGTGTGCTAGTGTGCTTACAGCAAGTTTGTCACAACCTGCTTTACTTTGCAGTTAGTTTTCCTTCAGTTTGAGGGGGTGGGGTTTGATTAGTTGCACCTGAACAGACTGAAGGCTTGTTAAAGGATCACATTCAAAATGTTGTCTTAGTCAATGGCATTATGAGCAGCAATCAGCATAGCTTTATGAAGGATAGGTCATGTCAGACAAATTTGATTGCTTTTTATGATGAAGTAAGTAAGATGCTGGACAGTGGGGGAGCAGTAGATATGATCTATTTGGATTTTGCCAAAGCGTTTGATACTGTGCCCCACAAACGACTGGTTTCTAAACGAAGGTCTGTTGGGCTTAATGAAGTCATTTGCGCATGGATAGGAAACTGACTACAGGATCGGGTACAGAGGGTGGTTGTTAATAGTACAATCTCTATTTGGAGTAAGGTTCTTAGTGGGGTCTCTCAGGGCTCGGTATTGGGTCCACTTTTGTTAAACTTGTTCATTAAACTATCCAGCCCAATTAATTCCATCCAGGATGTGGCATCCTTGCAACACAATCTTGACAAACTGGCAATCTGGGCAGCTAAGTGACAAATGAGATTCAATGTTGATAAATGTAAAGTCATGCACCTGGGATGTAAGAATATCCAAGCCATTATCCATTATGGAAAAGGACCTTGGAGTCCTTGTAGATGATAAACTTGGCTGTAGCAAGCAATGCCAGTCAGCAGCATCAAGGGCAAATAAGGTCTTGAGCTATATTAAAAGGAGCATAGAGTCAAGGGAGGAGGGGGGTCATTCTTCCACTGTATAGAGCACTTGTAAGGCCCCATCTAGAATATGCCGTACAGTTTTGGTCTCCATCACTCAAACAGGAAATTATTGTATTAGAGAGGGTACAGAGAAGGGCAACTAAGCTGGTAAAAGGTATGGAAAATCTTAGCTATGAGGAAAGACTGGCCAAATTAAGGATGTTCACACTGGAGAAGAGGCGCTTAAGGGGTGATATGATGACTATGTATAAATATATAAGGGGATCATATAATAATCTCTCTAATGCTTTATTTACCAGTAGGTCTTTCCAGCTGACAAGAGGTGACCCATTCCGATTAGAAGAAAAGAGGTTCCGCCTATATATTTGGAAGGGGTTTTTTACAGTGAGAGCTGTGAAGATGTGGAATTCTCTCACTGAATCAGTTGGCTGATAGGGGTTGGATTGCTTTTTAGCAAGTGAGGGAATACAGGGTTATGGGAGATAGCTCATAGTACAAGTTGATCCAGGGACTAGTCCGATTGCCATTTTGGAGTCAGGAAGGAATTTTTCCCCCTCTGAGGCAAATGGGAGAGGCTTCAGATGTTTTTTTTTTTTTTTCCTTCCCCTGGATCAACAAGAAGTTGGGCAGATTAAAAAAATAACTAAAAGGTTGAGCTTGATGGACGTGTGACTTTTTTCAAACTTACTTACTATGTTACTATGTTACTATGTATAAATAGAACCCCTGGGACTCCAGTGGAGCTTGCTCTAGTGTTTAGCTGCTCTTAAGTGTTTGCTCTTTAAGTGGGGGATCTGTAAGTGGAGTTACAAACACCGGAGTTAAGTGGGGGATCTGTAAGTGGAGTTACAAACACCGGAGTTAAGTGGGGGATCAGTAAGTGGAGTTACAAACAACGGAGTTTCAAACTAAAGGAGGTTCAAACTAGGTCAAAAGTTTGTTCTAAACCCTAATTATGTTTTTTTACATTTTTATTCCTGTTTTGATCTGTAACTGGGATAATGAGTGCTAGCAAGATTGAAGGTCTGACTCAGTGCACAATCTGTCATATGTATGCAGATTTGGAACAAGATATCCAAAATGCATGGTGGTTGTGAGCAAATTGCCACTTTGGAGGCTCGAGTTAGAGAACTAGAGCAACAAATTGCAACACTAAAGTCAATTGACAATCTTGAAAGGAGTCTCTTGCTCACTGAGCCGGACCTAGCGGGGTCAGATAGTTTGGGGGGAACAGAACAGCAGTAGGATATTGAGGCAGCGAGCTGTGTGACAGTTAGAAAATCTAAGGTGGGCAAAAGGAAAATGGAGGCTGATTCGGAGTTTATACATTGCAACAAATTTGCCAGATTGTGTGATGATGATGGGATTATGAACTCCGGATTGGCAATTCTAGATGGGGTTTATCTCTCTAACAGCCGGGAGACCAGTTTCTCTAGTAGTGGTGGGGAGGAGAGCAGAGGCAGGCCTAAGCAGATTGTGGTTGTAGGGGACTCAGTTATTAGGAAAGTGGATAGGGTAATCTGTCATCCGGATCGCTGCAACCGAACAGTTTGCTGTCTACCTGGTGCCAGGGTTCGGCATGTGGTTGATCGGGTAGACAAATTATTGGGTGGGGCTTTGAGATTCTGTTGCAGAAGCAATTCTATAAGGGAGTAACTAAAACACTAAATTTCAGACGTGCAAACTTTGACAGTATAAGGGCATCTCTGCAACATATTAAGTGGGAAATGCTTTTCACAGGGTTAAACACGGAACAAAAATGGGAAGTCTTTAAAATATTGCTTAATAAATATACATGTCAGTATATTCCCCTTGTAAGCAAAACCTATGTGTTGGTATTGAGGTGGGTAAGAAAAGGCGTGATTTTAAGGCTTTCAAGTTAGCTGGGACAGCCAAATCATTTATAAGGTACAAGGAGGCCAATAAATCATGCAAAGAAGCTATAAGGCAAGCTAAAATTGATATTGAAAAGGATATTGCAGCAAGCAGTAAAAAGAATCCAAAATTATTTTTTAAATATGTTAATAGTAAAAAAAATGAAGCAGGAAGGGGTGGGACCTTTAGTTTCAGAGGGGGGGTCAGCTGGTTGATGAAAACAAATTAAAAGCGCAGATTCTGAATTCATATTTTTCGTGCCTACACAAATGAGAAACCAGTTATTGAAGATTTCCTTCTTAATAGTCCCAATTCTAGTAATACAACTAATGATGCATGGTTTGCACATGAGGAAATTCAAAAGAAACTAGAACATGTTAAGATAAACAAAGTCCGGGGCCAGATGGTATTCATCCCACCTCTTTACTTAATTTTACAGGATTCATTAAAGTCTGGCATAGTGCCGAGAGACTGGCAAATTGCTAATGTGGTGCCTCTATTCACAAAAAGGATCCCGATGTGATTTACTTAGACTTTGCTAAAGCATTTGATACAGTGCCACACAAAAGGTTACTGGTTAAATTAAGGAATGTTGGCCTGGAACATAGTATTTGTACCTGGATAGAGAACTGGCTAAAAGATAGACTACAAAGAGTGGTGGTAAATGGAACATTTTCTAATTGGACCAGTGTTGTTAGTGGAGTACCACAGGGCTCTGTACTAGGTCCCTTGCTTTTCAACTTGTTTATTAATGACCTGGAGGTGGGCATTGAAAGTACTGTTTCTATTTTTGCAGATGATACTAAATTGTGCAGAACTATAGGTTCCATGCAGGATGCTGCCACTTTGCAGAGTGATTTGTCTAAGTTGGAAAACTGGGCAGCAAACTGGAAAATGAGGTTCAATGTTGATAAATGCAAGGTTATGCACTTTAGCAAAAATATATATAAATGCAAGTTATACACTAAATGGCAGAGTGTTGGGAGTTTACTTAAATGAGAAGGATCTAGGGGTTTTTGTAGATAACAAGTTGTCTAATTCTGGGCAGTGTCATTCTGTGGCTACTAAAGCAAATAAAGTTCTGTCTTGCATAAAAAAGGGCATTAACTCAAGGGATGAAAACATAATTATGCCTCTTTATAGGTCCCTGGTAAGGCCTCATCTGGAGTATGCAGTGCAGTTTTGGACTCCAGTCCTTAAGAGGGATATAAATGAGCTGTAGAGAGTGCAGAGACGTGCAACTAAACTGGTTAGAGGGATGGAAGACTTAAATTATGAGGGTAGACTGTCAAGGTTGGGGTTGTTTTCTCTGGAAAAAAGGCGCTTGCGAGGGGACATGATTACACTGTACAAGTACATTAGAGGACATTAAAGACAAAGAGCAGGGGACCTTTTTACCCATAAAGAGGATCACCGTACCAGAGGCCACCCCTTCAGACTAGAAGAAAAGAACTTTCATTTGAAGCAACGTAGGGGGTTCTTCACAGTCAGGACAGTGAGGTTGTGGAATGCACTGCTGGGTGATGGCTGATTCAGTAAATGCCTTTAAAAATGGCTTGGATGATTTTTTGGACAGACAGAAAATCAAAGGCTATTGTGATACTAAACTCTATAGTTAGTATAGGTATGGGTATATATAATTTGTGTGAAAGTAGGGAGGGGTGTGTGTATGGCTGCTGGGTTTTCATTTGGAGGGGTTGGACTTGATGGGTTTTCTCTTTTTTCAACCCGATTTAACTATGTAACTATGTATGTATATATTGGTGAAGTCAATATTACTAAAAATAATAAGATGCTGATTGATAATGATGCAATTGAATGCCTGTCTTAGTAAATCACCTCTTATTTGTTCAATTTCAAATAACAATTTCGTTTGTACCTGGGTCAGTAAGACACAGAATGTTATGCATTTATACCCAAATCGCAATAAATCATACTATGGGATTTTATCTTGAATTCCATGTTGAGTTGTATCGGAATTAGGGTTGCCACCTTTTCTGGGGGAAAAAATACAGCATTTCCTAAATTTTTATCTTTCTGCCCTATGAATAACTTAAAGGCATCTAGTGCCATTTTTAATGGCCAGGCTGGCCATAAAATGCAAAATATATCCACATTTTGTAATATTATTTAATATGACACTTAATATGATACAAGGTCTTTGCCTATCCAAAGTAGCCTTCCAAGGCAGCATTTATACTCATATTATTTGGCATATTTATAGCAACCATGTCCCTCAAAGTATTAAAGAGGTGGTTCACCTTTTTTTAATTTAGTATGTTATAGAACGGCTAATTCTAAGTAACTTTTAAATTGATCTTTATTTTTTATACTTTTATTTTGACTTTTTGCAGCTTTCAAATGGGGGTCACTAAAAATCAAATGCTCTGTATCGCTACACATTTATTGTTATTGCTACTTTTATTACTATTTTTTCTATTCAGGTCCTCACCTATTCATATTCCATTTTCTTATTCAAATAAATGCATGGTTGCTAGGATAATTTGGAACCTAGCAGCCAGGCTGCTGAAAATGCAAACCAAAAAGCTGTTGACTAAATAGTTAAATAACCAAAAAACTACAAATTATAAAAAATTAAAACCAATTGCAAATTGTCTCAGAATATCACTCTCTACATCATAGAGATGTAGAGATGTGCTCATGTGCGCAAACTCGCAAAAAGGAGAGATTGATGGAGGGGAGGAGAAAATGACAGAGAAGTGGGGAGGAGAATGCGATGGACTGGAGAATAAGGTGACAGGAGGGAGTGGAGTAAGGGGTGTGAACCTGGCTAAGGGTAGGCAGGACAATTTTAGAGGTAGCTTCCCAGCACCCCTCTATTATTGCTCCCTAGGCAGCTGCCTCATCTGCCTACCCCAAGTTCCGGCCCTGGGGATGCAAGTCTGGCAGGAGTGGGCGGGGTCTGGAAATGTGCTGGGTGGAGGCAGGATGGGAAGTGGGAGGGAGGCTGGGGATAGGAGTGCGCCGGGCCCCTCTGAAGATTTTTTTGCAGGGGGGCCTGGTGCACTCTAGTTACGCCACTGCCTGTAGTGCAAACTCATCTGATGGGCCCCTGGCACACCAATCTGACTACTATTTCTATAATATACAACAGCCTTCAACTGTTGACATGATGCTGAGTCTCCTGGTTCCCTACGCCTATATATATATATAAAGTTTGGCATTTCGATGTAGCCATTAGAATTTCTTCCCCCTACCAGGCCTGGACTGGCAATCTGTGTGTTTGGGCAAATGCCAGTTGGGCCACTTGTTTCCCCATAAATAACATTGTCATGAAGCTATATATATATATATATATATATATATATATATATATATATATATATATATATTGTATATATTGTATATATTGTATATATATCAATATATATATCTTTTTTTATATCACCACCTCATCAAAAATTGCAAAAAGAAGTGGGTGTTATTTTAATTGCACGGAAATGGTATTTCTGCCCATCTGAACTATAACGAGTATTTTTTTAGAAGAAAGCCTAGAATTACAGCGCAGACACAACCCCGCCCTGGCTATTCGGTGCAGTGATGTCAGACAGTAACTGTGGCCCAGGCGGTATTTTTGGGTTACATGCTTCTGTGACTGCTAATGTCTGTGAGTAGCAGCCTGGAACAGAGCAGGAATGGGGAAGGGAGAGGTAGGCCCATTATATAGTGAATAAAGTACCCCCTCTTGTAAAATATAAGGATATTATAAGTTACAGAGCAGTTTCATAACCATATAAAAACACGAGACCGAAGGCCGAGTGTTTTTATACAGGTCATGGAACTCCGAGGTAACTTTTAATATCCTTATATTTTGCAACTGGGGGTACTTTATTTATTATAATACACAAGTTTCAGTGAGTCGTGTGACAGAAATGACATCAGAACTCACCATTTATAACTGATGACATCAGAACTCACCGTTTATAAGGATATAATTTACAAGATATTCATGGCTTTTGTGTATTATAACTAAATAAGCACACAAATAAAGGCGACACACCATATTATCTATACATGCATATAATAAAATTGGTTGTCAAGCTGCACCATTAGTGAACCACAGCTCCCAGCATCCCCTAAAAGTCTTAAATCCCCTTGCACAAGTGGCTAGCATTTTAGTCTTCATTTGAAAATCCAAGCTGAAAACATCCAGATTAATTCTTTGTATAGAGCTAAATATCGACATATTTGTCCCTGCAGGGAACGTGCCACTGGAGAGGATACCTGCTGTAACAAGGAGCAGTGAAAAGTAAAGCTAGAATTTTGTAACTGGCAGGAAATACCCAACCCAAGGAATTCGGCACTCTGTGCCCATATATGGGGATTTTACCTTTCAGCCAATGAAGGGATATGGGCAGGGCCACGAGGGGGACACAGACATTGAATCAGGGGAAGCTGACTCAGACAGACAGAAGGGGTGGGGGTGAGAGAGACATCGTCTGAGCAAGTGGAAGGGAGTGTGTGAGATTGCAGCTGGCGCTGAGAGAACTTCTACTGAGCTTCTTCTACCTGCAGGCAGGAACACCATGAGCTCCCAGTTTAACAAGGGCCCGTCCTATGGCCTGTCTGCCGAAGTCAAGAACAAGGTAATGATGCTGGGTACAGTGAGGAGATGTGGGATAAGGGGGAGAACGAAGGGAGTTTCTATGTAGTCATGCAGCAGACAATGAACATCTGCAAAGAGAAGGGGCTTCTAGACAGATATCAGATTTACTTTTTAGTACAGCTGAATCACTTGAATCTTTCCCAGGGCTTCGCTGCATTTTGCATTGCTGAAACTTTTAATTACCTCGGAGCCACCTAATTCCTCAGGTAGTCCCTCCATTGTACCTCGCATAGTTAGGATTTCTGCACCATTTCTGCCTCTATACATAACCAGAATTCAAAAGGATATGTGGGAAGCCCCTAGGGAGCCTTAGGGATTTTGCTTCAGGTCAGTAAACGATGTCCTCACTGGAGCACCATTGTTTTTGGATACTTTTCAGAGTTTGAACCATCCTTCGATGTGCACATTTAGTTAGGCCCCACCTTGGCACATAACTGATAAGAAAATATTGTTGCACCATCAAGTCACTTACATATCTATCTAGGTTTCATCCCCAGGTTTGCCAGCCCCACATAGTTCTGTGACCAATTGCGAAAAGGGATTTCATAGGAGTGCGCACCTACTTACCTGTAGAAATGCCCTCCTTTTAGCAAATTGGCATCACATCTGGTAAATTATAATTTCAAGTACTTGGCTGATCCTGCCTGGCAACATGTAGAACACACCCAGCAATCTGACATTAAACAAAATAAATGCAGGAGCCAATGCCTCTACCACTTTAGTGTCAGCATGAAAAGATTCTTTTCCTGGGAGGCTGCCTTCCATGCATTCTGTCCTTTGGTTCAACAATGGGAGAGACAGTAGGGGGTAGTTTCAGCTGTTTTGATATTTAATCAGACTTAAAAAAAAACATGGTGAGCAAAACAATAGAAAAATGTTCCACCTTTGCCAATAGAGAAAGTGAGTGGAATAATGATAGAGAAAGTGAGTGGAATAATGGGTTCACTGTAAAGTTGCAATAAGAATTATGCTACATTAATGTGATACGCATATTCAGGATTTCTTGTGGTATCTGACTCTCAGCAAAGACAGTAAAGGATGTCAATGTTAGGATAACATTATTAACCCATGCCACTCCAGACTTGAGAAAAGCTATTGGCCCATGTATAGGGCCAAAACAACCCAAAAAAACTCCACTTAAGTACATCTTCTGTGAGGCTGGTGAAATTGCTACATATTTTAAACAGCAACCATTGTAATCAAAATGTTTCTGTCACATTGCTTTTCTTCCTTTAGGACAGAGTCACACACAGGGATTCAAACGCATTTCTCAGCCTGTGCTTTCTAAGCATTCTTAGAAAAGCGGATCCACTCTCATCTGCAGCTTAAATGGAGATTGCAGGCATTATTGGCAAATCTCTGCTTTACTTTGTATGACTTTGCCCTTAGGCTCTGGCCACATCGGGCTGATTCATGGCCAGCAGATAAACACAGGCCAATTATCAACCCTAAGGTTGAACTGGAGTTCTCTCTTGTGTTTCCACCCTTGGAAAAGGGTTTTACCCCAAAACGTTGCATTAATGGTCTTCATCAAGTCCTACGCTCCCCACTCATATGTGTTCCCATTACTGCACAAAGAACTGTATTAAAAGTATTTAGTACACTCATCCAGTTGCAAAACGTTGCATGCGGCAATAAATTCTAAGCAAGGACTTAACCTGCTACCTTGTGTGCCAGCGATTTCTTGTACCACGTGTTTACACCCGGAGAGACTGTGTCGGCCCAGGTGTTGGCACATGAAATGGATTTTGGCGATCAAAGCGCATACTGACACATTTTGCCACTGAAATCCGCTCCACGTGCCTGCACCCAGGCCGACACACTGAAGTCATCCTAAGGCCGAGAATCAACTTAGTGTGGCTGTAGCCTTAGAATCTTCAGTTGAGTATTTCGTGCATAAAGGAATATACAGATTAAATGACCTACCCAAGGCCACAAGAAGTTAAAACTGGAGTCAAATTCGTTTTTCTTTAAACCAAAGTCCAGTGTTTTTTTTAGTTGTCTTTAGTTATGTAACACTAAATATGGGTTTAAATGCATTTTCCATTCTCTCTGACAAAAATGCCTGTTAGCTGAAATGGATGTTCAGTTTTTTGATTTAAGAAAAAAATGTAAGTCTGCTGCATTTGGTTGAATCAATGGTTTTGTGCCTTTTCCTGCCATTTAGTCCTTATCTCTATGCAATCCACTCTGAGCTACATTGCATTCACTGTGGGGACACATAGCAAGATAATTTGCAATTGTTTAGCACAAAAGATGTTAACTGCAGACTGAGATTTCCCTGTGTGGTTGTTTAGTGCTGGAACAGATGTGGAAATAAGAAGCGTTGGCCACATTTACCAGATGCATCTCCAGATGGCAGAAAATGTATAGAATCAATAATGGAAATGAAAGGCATCTGTGCTCTTAACATATGTCAAGAGTAGGGCAAACATATACAGGGGCGTAAAAAGAAAGAAGGGGAATTGGAGACGAAGGGGAGGGGTGGTTGATCAGGCTGAGGGAGGGCAAGATGAGATCCGGTATGTGATGTTCTTGAATGCTCAGGAAGTTGTCATTTGTGTCACACAGAGCAGAACCTTTTCCTTTCCAGTACATTAAGAACATAGAAAAAAAAATGTTGGCTCATTGTGTCTGTACAGTTGTCATTCAGAGATTGGTGGATATATTTAGGAGTTGGGCACGCTAGATAAGAGGAGAGTCTAAAAATTCCTTTGGCCAAACAATACTGCTTGTCAGGGCCTAGTAACTGGTTTGTAAGCAGTGATGTATATTAAAAAGAAACTGTATAAAGCCTGACTACCGAAGTTCATAAACTGAATGTATACTATCCTTTCACTTGACTTCCTAGAGCCATGTCAAATTTGATATCATGTGAAAAGTGCTAATAATATATGAATAAAGTAAATAAAGGCTTTTGAGGCAGTGCTGTTTCCCAGTTGAAATTGCCGTTCTCAATTGACAATTGGCTAGCTTCAGAAGTTTGCTGGGAGAACAATAAGAAGGCAACAGCATATAACCTGTTGTATTGAGCCATTAAATTCATAATCACAGTTTCTTCTGTATTTCTCAAGTTGGCACAGAAATATGACCCCCAAAAGGAGACAGAATTAAAAGTATGGATAGAAGAAGTAACAGGAATGTCCATTGGGCCAGACTTCCAGAAAGGATTAAAAGACGGCGTCATTCTATGCGAGTAAGCAATCGTTTTTCATTGTGGGTTGTCACATGAATTTGTACTGTGATTGTGAAGGAAGAGGTGTACAAGGCATTTTTCTATCTCAAACAGCTGTAGCAATTTGATTACAAAAGGAGGAAAGGGTGTAAGTTTGTTTCTTGAACTGGCTGGCTGGTTTACACCATAAGATAAATTATAGAAAACAAAAATGCAGTACTGCAAAAGGAAACAATACCCTCGCCTTTAATTATAACATGTGTAATTGATAAATGCAGAAGTGTATTGTACCTATAATGTATGAAGAGCAATGATAGGTAAAGCAAACTGTAAAAGCAACTGAGGATCAAAATATTATCTTATGTATTCACTAAAACATTCATATACTGTTTTTTGTAAATGGTTTTGGTTTGCCTTTTTTCAGTGCTTATATTAATTTAGCTTAATGAACGCTTATTCAGTGCTGCATTACTGTCAAGGAACTGTATTAAGATGTGTGCTTCAGTCCTATTAAATTATGTTTTAACACTTTTCATTCACTAATATTTCAGGCTTATGAACAAATTAAGACCACGTGCCATCCCAAAAGTGAATGTCTCCCGACAGAACTGGCACCAGGTGAGAAAGGGAACTTTATTTACTATCGCCAGGAAAATGTGATGATTCATAGATCCTGTGAAACTATGGATATTTCTGCTTTATCTGAATAATAGTGGATATCATCTGGTTTTTATTAGGTAATGAAGAATAGCAGGTTTTTTGGGAAGGAATTTCAGTTAGACAGGCAATGGAAATTCTGAAGCAACTGCATGAAAATGTGATGCTAGCTTTTGCTTTCTGTATACTATATTCACACTTTATCCTTTTCTACTGCAGCTGGAGAATCTCTCCAACTTCATTAAAGCAATGAGTCTTTATGGAATGAAATCGGTGGATCTTTTTGAAGCCAATGACCTTTTTGAGAATGGCAACATGACTCAAGTACAGGTGTCTTTGCTGTCACTTGCTGGTCTGGTAGGTCTTGTTTTATGGAGAGAGTCTTGTACCTTTAGTTTTGTTTTTTCAAGCACACCATTTCTAAATTATATATTTATCTTAGGCGAAGACGCAAGGTTTGCAGAGTGTAGACATCGGGGTGAAATACTCAGAGAAAAAGGAGCGGAATTTTGATGATAATACAAAGAAAGCAGGAAACTGTGTCATTGGGCTGCAGGTATGAAACAAGAGACAGATTGAGGGCAAAGAGGAATGTGGCAATGGGCCACAATTCAAAAAAACCAGAGGGAAATATATGGAAATATATTGAAAAAAACAATGTATATGTGCGTGTGTGTTTTTGCATACGTTTAAAAAATTGCAGTCTCATTTCTCATTTCTTCCCTTTTCAAAAAGATGGGCACAAATAAATGTGCCAGTCAGTCTGGCATGACAGCATATGGCACAAGGAGGCATCTGTATGACCCCAAGAACACAATCCTACCACCAATGGACCATTCCACCATCAGCCTACAGATGGGCAGCAACAAAGGAGCCAGCCAGGTGGGGAAACCATTAAAATGCCATACAAAATGCACTTTTATCTACTTATGCTAATCTGTACTAATGTCATTTTGCTGGTTGTGCCTAGATCAGGCAGCAGAGATGTCTGTTCAAGAGAGCCCTGTACCAAATACCTTTCTTGATGAGGCATTAAAGGGCTCTCTTTGCATGTTGTTCACTGTTCCAGTTGACTCGCATGCAAATTGAAAGTTGTGTAAATGTACACTACTTTTTTCTGTCCAGATTTATTGTTGTCGATTTTTTACTTTGTTTATATTTCATAGAGCATCTAAGTGAACATCAACTTTGAAGTGTACACTGCATATATCACCGAAACTGGAAAGTAGGAATAGCTTGTTTTTATTTAAACAGGTATCCTATTAAACTGCCACACAGATATTAATACTTTTATGCACACTGCATTGTCTTTACCTAGAAGTTGGGGGGGAAGTCATAATTAATTCAGGAATGACTTAGTATCTGTATACAGAGGCACATACACATACATACCTTTTGCATTCAAACACACACACACACCCTACTTTTAAAAGCAAACAATCTGTTGACTATAAAAACAAGGTTTTTTTTCTATAGATTTTGCAGACACTGAAGTTTATATAAGTGTTTTCAGAAACACCTGGTGAAAAAAAGGGCTTGTTGCCGCTTTAACCCTTTTTATAAATATGTCCTTTAAAATCCTGTGCAAGGATTCTCATTTACATTACTAAAAGAAAGCCACAGAAGAACATATTCTTGAGAGAATGCATATCCAATTTTACCTTGCCTTGTATGTCTTTTAGCTTATAATGTGCTAGTAAATTTTTCTTCAGGCTTTATAGGTCTCTTTACAGGTCTCTAAATTCTTTTTATTTGTTTGTTTTACTTCTGACAATCCAATTTCAGTTACAATGCATGCTGAATTACATATTAAGTATGTACTTAATTAAGTATGTATTACGTATTACGTCTTCACACAATTTCCTGTTTGTGGTATATTGGATTTCTAATGTTTCCAGGTGTTTTGATCTATTTACACTTTTCTGATTGGGGAAAGGAAAGGTCTTTAATAAATCAACACTTATCATTCACTGTTTTGAACAGTAAAACTTTGTTGGTATAAGACATTTAAGCTTAATGACAGCAATTACTTTTAACAACTGCAGGGTATTAAAAACAATGCATTAAAACTGATGCTTTGTAAATTTTTCCAGGTGGGCATGACAGCTCCTGGCACTCGGCGTCACATCTACGACACCAAGTCTGGAACTGAGAAGTGTGACAATTCATCTATGTCACTGCAGATGGGATACACCCAGGGAGCCAACCAGAGCGGTCAGATTTTTGGGCTTGGCAGGCAGATCTATGACCCAAAATACTGCCCCACGGGTAATCGAGATGATCTGCCTCATGATGAAAATGAACAAGAACAGTACCAGCAGGACTTCTGAACCCGTGTATGGGGCGACATTGCCATTACGACCAATAAGAGCTACCTTAAAATTTGAAAAGGTGTACCAAATTAGAAATATTTCCCTTATTTATCCTCGGTTGCACACAATAACTGGACTTCATGTTAAATCTTGCATTAGAATGTATAAAGATTCCAAAGATTATTTTTATTGCAAAAGAAAAACTGTTGAAGAAAATAATCAGGTTGAAGGGTCTGCCATTTTACTCCATAATAGATGCCTTTACAGTGTTTGCTAGTTAGAGATTGTCTAACTGTAATTTGCAGGCATAAACTTCAGAATTCCTTTCTGCTGATCCTCCAGAGTAGTGCCTTACATTTTAAACCACAGAGCAGATAATACCGCCTTTAATATTCTGCTGTGAGGGATGATTAAACAGGTTTTCTCTTCCAGCCCATTGCCATAAGGATAACTTCAAAAAGAGAAACATGCAGAGAGCCAAAGCTCTTTGTATTTATATACTAATGATATTTGAGATAATATTGGAATCTACTTAAAGAAACAATGACTTGCACTGGAGGTTTGCAAGAAATCCCTATGCAAGCTAATGGTTTTGATTCCATGGGTATTCATGGATGAAAAGAGGAGATCATCTTACTTTAAATTCCTCTCTGCCTGGTGCTTTGAGATGAAATGACCAAGCACCATGCTTTGCAGGTCTTTTCTAATGTGAATGGACCAAACACAGTTTGTAAAAGGAAACATTCTGTACAGGAATTAAATTTGTATTGTTTGTATATTTTAATACTTTATTAAAGTATTTCCTCTTATAATACCATTGCCTAGGAAGTGGAGTGGCTATATTGGATACTAATTTTTGGGGTTATGCGCCCCTCCTGCATATGCTGATAAATACTATTGCAGCTTTTTTGACCCCAGGAACATACATTACCTATCTTTCCATGTAGCAAAGTAGCAGGAGTCTGAGTTTGCCTGATACACAGCACTATATGTGCAGTGTTAAGACAAGCTAATAATCATTGTAGCCCAAACTCCACTGTGTTAAGCAATGAGATTTTAGAGCCTTACTGCCTCAAGAACTGCACCAAAATACTGCACATGCTGCCTTATGCCTGTTACAAGTCTTTGTAGTTTATTGTGACTAGTGTGTGTGACTGGGAGAAGTTCCATCCTCTAGTTTCTCCAGCCCCTGCCTCAAGTTTTATTATAAACAATGTTTATATAGGTCAGAAATGTGTTTGCCATGGTTGATTATAAATGCTGATAATGCTGACCAATGTAGATTATGTTACTTGTAGAAGGCAATCAAACACTCTTCAAGTGATTTTATATAAAGGAACAGGCATGTTGAGCTACTTTTCAATAATGTTATTCTCATTGACTAAATGTCCTCATTTTTTACAGGTAACTTGTCTACAGAACCAAAATCTTGATCATTGTTTAGTGCTAAATGTTTTCATTCTAATACAGGGTTTGGCTTTTTAATTTCTTTATCTTTATAAAAAAAAGTTTTTTTTATCCTTTCAGTTTCTGTAAAATATCTATTGGATGTGTAATATGGGCCAAAACTTTTAATAAGTTGTCTGTGAACAGGATTCATGCCTATAATACTGTAACTAGATGACTTTACTTTTGAGTTGTGTATACCACATTTAACAAGCTGCATTAGGAGTTCTATGATAAAACATAGCTTTTATTTGCATTTCATAGGTCAGAATCCCACACTACAGCTCAAACACAAATTACCTGTGTGGGATTAAAAAGCACAGCAAGATCAAGACCTAAATACAATCTGTGAATGAGTTCAAAAGTGTTGTTGGATAGATAATAAAGGATTTAACTGGATATGTTTGTTTTCTGTTTTACATTGTTGAAAAAGCATGATCTGTTGGAAACTGGTGTTTCTTAATCACTAGTTATTGAGATGCCGAATCTGTAGGCTGGTACAATAAGTGCAGTATATAAAATATGGTATTTTTAACCATATTCATTTTTAGGGTTTAGTTCTCCTTTAAGCAATTTGTGTCGAAATAAAGAACTTTCTAAATTCCAGCAGTGCAGCTTATGCATTGCTGTACCAAAATGAATACTTCTATGTTCCTGCTGCTCAGGAACACAGAAGTCCAACTTTCCCAGTATGCATCATATTTAAAATTCCACTGCTCTATTTTCACTTGTATTAGATTCTTATGGGCATATTTATCAATTGGTAAGAGTGAAATATGAATGATATGTTCCTAAGAATTCTGTACAAGTGAATAGAAAATGGCAGAATTGCACTCGAGCTGTGGCAAGATCTATTTTCATACGGCTCATAAAGTTGGATAAATATGTCCTTTTGTTGGCAAACAATAAATAATTATGGTGAAGACTAGGAGCAGAAGTAAAAACACTGGAAGGTAGAACAAGTGGCTTTAAAATATTCATCCTGCTGTGTAGAAGCCAAAAATGTATCAGTATGAGATATATGTATAGGTTTGAATATTCAGCTTATTATTTTCCATGTGAATTGAGTATTACTGGCACTATGTTCTTCTTGATATCTGTGTGTTGTCACTTGATGCATGCTTCCAACCATTCCTATGTTCTGCAACATTTCTTGCTTGCTGTGACAACAATGACAGCTGTGTTTTTTTAGCCGCTTATACATAATTCTCATAACTATACACAAATATTCATTCACAGTCTGACCACACAAAGAGGCATGGTTCTCTTAACTTACCTAAAAAGAAAAAGAAACACAAATATCACTCAGATGCCAATCTAGTATTCTTTGACATACTCTAATACTGTGATCATGTTTACACAAGCATTTTAATGTTCCAAAAACCATTTAGGGCAGAGACAGATGAGAAGATTTGGGGAGATTTAGTCACCCGTAGACAAATCGCCTCTTCTTCGGTTCTCCCCGAACTGCCTCCCCGCAGGCTAGAATCTAAATAGCTGGCGGCACATGGAGCACTTTGTTTTCCGAAGTTGCCGCACGAGGAGACTTCGTAAAACCAAGCGCTCTGAGTGCCATTTCACGAGCGATTTCGATTCTAGCTGGCGGGAAGGCAGTTTGGGGAGATTAGTTGCCCGAAGAAGAGGCGATTAGTCGCCACGCGACTAATCTCTCCGAATCTCCACGTGTCTCTGCCCTTAGGTATTTGTGTGGGTAATAAATGCAGTTTTAAGGTACTGGCACATGGGGTATTTTACTAGTTTTGCTTTGCTGAGGCAAAAGGATTATGTCTGTCTCTAAGAGGGGTCTCTAAGAAGGGCACAAAATCATTGTAAATATCCATACATTTGATAAGCATTTAACCCCCAGATACATATAAACTTCAAGTTTATTACATACTTTCTGTTGTGTTTTACCCCTATTTATATTTTCCCGTTGCAAGTTTACCAAGGTCAGGAAGGTCAGGGGTGCCATACATTCATTACAGAGCGTTACACACAGTGTGGGCCAAATTGGGCTGATATGATTGTTGGCCCATTGGAACCTATAGAAACCCATTGAATGAGAACCACTTAAAGGGATCCTGTCATCGGAAAACATGTTTTTTTTCAAAACGCATCAGTTAATAGAGCTACTCCAGCAGAATCATGCATTGAAATCCATTTCTCAAAAGAGCAAACAGATTTTTTTTATATTCAATTTTAAAATCTGACATGGGGCTAGACATTTTGTCAATTTCCCAGATGCCCCCAGTCATGTGACTTGTGCCTGCACTTTAGGAGAGAAATGCTTTATGGCAGGCTGCAGTTTTTCCTTCTCAATGTAAGTGAATGTGTCTCAGTGGGACATGGATTTTTACTATTGAGTGTTGTTCTTAGATCTACCAGGCAGCTGTTATCTTGTGTTAGGGAGCTGCTATCTGGTTACCTTCCCATTGTTCTTTTGTTTGGCTGCTGGGGGGAAAAAGGGAGGGGGGGTGATATCACTCTAACTTGCAGCAGTAAAGAGTGATTGAAGTTTATCAACAAAAAAAAAAAATGTGCGCGGGGGGGTCCACAAAAAAGTTTTCACCCTAAAAACCTCGACCAGAAAAAATTTAGGTCAATAAATAGGGCCCATAAATGTGTGTGTATCGAGCAATGTTCCCTCTAATTCCTTCTGGGTTATGTGCGTAAAAAAAATTATCTTGTTCGCACATTTTAAACTTGTGTGCACATTTTTATAAACTGTGTGTGTACTTTGTGTGCACCACAATTTGTTGGGTGTGCTGGCCTCAAAATTTGTTAGTTAGTAGCAGTACATGATAAGATTTCCTCACACAACCTGTACCAACTGAATTAAAGTAACTCGTTTTTATAACAATGAAAAAAACTTTAGCACTCACCGCCTCTCTCGAAGGGAGTGTAGCACCTGGTTGATAAATGTGTGATGTCTATATTCTGTCTGTTTGCTTATTACCTTAACTAGTTCAGAAAGCGGTAGCTGCAGTTTCTCCACACCTAGCCATCTTGCAGACATCTAGAAGGAGTGACATTTTTGGATATTACTATTGGGAATGGAATATATACCATAGTTTATCAGCTGTTATCATATATTGTTGAACTGCATTGCTTCCTTTTATAATTATACCCCTGCATATAGAAATATGTAGGCATCGTGTTTATAGATGGTACTACTGACAAGAGGAAATCATTTCAGATAGTGAGAGGGGAATTTACAATTAGGTAAAGTACATAAAAAGTCTTTGCTTCAGAGACACTCCTACAATTTATATAAAAAAACCTGTTGTGTAGCCATGGGGCAGCCATTCAATTTGAACTTGGCCAAAAAGGCTCATGTTTACACAGAAAATCCCTGTAGAATACTGTGTCTACTTTCTGAATAATGCCATTCATGGATCCTGACAGGGCTAAACAATGAAAACCTTTCTCATGCAAAAAAATTGTTTATTTTAGCAGCAGGATCAACAGATAGAAACTATACATTTTAGAAGAGGTTAGAAGAGGGGTGCAAATTGGAATAGATAGCTTTTTAACAACAAAAGTATATGTTAGTCGTTACAAATGCAGTCGTTATTAATCTGGGAGGAGTTTATTTCCTCTTGCCTTGCAGCATTGCTGTGGGTTAGGGGATGAACCTATTGCTATTTTGTAGATTGATTCTGAGAATATTTATTTCCACATGCAGGGTTAATGAATGAAAGCATGATAATCGGCAGGTGTGTATTAGTACCGTTGTAGTTCCTGCTTGTATTTATGCCAATGACTAAGAACGCAGGAGTAATGGAACATTTTAGTTTTTTCTTGTGGCAACGATTAAGTCTATTTCTCATAAATCCAGCTGCTAAACAAAAACAAAAATTGGCCAAACAGTTTTTGGATAAATGGTTATCCGTGAAAAAAATATTTTATGGTGAAGGTGCTGAAAACAAATGTTGAAAAATTCAACACTGTTAGCGGGATGAAAATAAAATATAAATATTGAGTGGACACAGGAAAAAAAACTACACAATGCCCCTATATTGCTAATTCTGCAAACACTTCTTTCTCCAGTTGAGATCCAGTTAACCTTTGCCCTCACTAATAAACCTAATGTTTTTAATTTATTTATTGCTGTACCAAAATTTATTAGCACATTTAATACCTTTTTTTATGATAGTGTTACTAGGAATTATGATAAAATAATCTACCTTTATCCAGTGTCAAGAAAAGGGGAAGGCAATAAAGTTATATGCTAATATAATTTTAAAAAGATTTTAGAGAGTATGAGAAATGATTGAAGTATAAGGAATCAGGGATTGGTAAATAATCATATACTGATATTTCAAGGAAATTGCTGAACGATGAAATAAGTTTGGGTATAATTAATACTGAGCAAATAAATAGACAATAAGGAGTCAGACATAATTAGTTCACGCTTAATAATAGGTTTTTCTTGAAGGGATGTGACACCACCATGTTGACATGATTTGCACCCAGGTTTGGCTGCCTGTTCTTGGAGTTGTGGAAACTAACTTTTCTCAATACTCATGAGCTTGGCATGGGCCTTTCCCTATCGTGGCGCTACATTGATGATATGAATTTGACAGTAGAGAGATCTATCAGTGGATGTACTAGAATTAATTACTTAAAGGGATCTGACTTTCATCAGAAAAATGACAATGTTATTTAGGATAAGGAGATATACCCTGCTACATTGATGATGTCATAGTGATATGGAATAGTGGTAAGAATTTGTAAAGGGGTTAAGTGAAAATTAGCAAAACTTTTAGTTCAATTATAATACAGATATGGAACCTGTTATCTAGAACCTGGGGTTGTATGTTTATGGTGGTTCTGAGTTGTAATCAATATTTATATAACAATAGCCCACACAGTGTAGAAGAATTTTTTTTGTAAGCACATTGGTTCGAGTGCACAAGGTGTGTGGAGTAATTTGCTGCTTTAAAAAAGGCTGCATTTAGAAGGGCTTGGGAGCACTTCAGTGACCACATATATATTTTCTAACTGATATTCAGGGTGAAAGTGGCTTGACAGGATTCCATGGAAAAGTGGGCCTTTGCTTCCCCTAGTCCATGGCCGTTTAAGAGCCAGCTTTTGGTTATATCCTCAATGGCCTGCTGCCCTCTTGAAGCTGCTGCCCTTCTTCCTCTAGATTAAATAAACCCTATTAAATCAATATAAACATATATATTTTCTTACTGATATTCAGGGTGAAAGTGGCTTGACAGGATTCCATGGAAAAGTGGGCCTTTCCTTCCCCTAGCCAGGGGCGGAATTACCGGGGGAGCAGGGGGTGCGAGCGGGCCAGGGCCCGCACCCCCTCAGGGCCCCCCGGCAGTCCACGCGCCACGCAAATCCCAGCCAGTTCCGGGTTTATGTGTGTCCTGCGCCAGGGCCCCCCCCTCTAGGTCAGTTTTTGCCCTAGTCCAGGGCCGTTTAAGAGCCAGCTTTTGGTTACATCCTCAATGGGCTGCTGCCCTCTTGAAACTGCTGCCCTTCTTCCTCTAGATTAAATAAACCCTATATAGGAATTGTTTCACCAAAGGGCTGTACCTATCATAGGCCATGTTTATAAAGTGGTAAAGGTGTCTTCTTGTATTACTTATAGTGGATAACTTGAAATGAGTTGTTATTCCAAACAAATAAAACAATTGGTTTGGTTTGGATCCAAATCCAAGCACCCTTGTAAATAATCCTTCAGGGCTACTTACATTTCTCTCTTGGCCCTGCTTTTCAGGCATCTTCTTCATTGGTTCTTGACTTACAATAATTTTGGGGAAGCAAACTGGAGGCAAAATGCCTGATTTGTCTTCTGGATGACATGTTATTGTCCCATTATTAGATACTGATGCTAAACTTAGCCTAGCCAGTTTCACTGGAGATTCTAAGTTCTCAACCTGGCTTTGTGCTATTGGTGGTAGATACATTCTGAACTCCTCTGATGTAGTGCCCTGGGATGGAGACAACATTTCGTGCTGTTCTTTTACTGCCTCTTGCAGCTCTAATGTTTTAGCCCATACAAGTGGAGGATCACTAGAAGAGTCTGAACTGTTGTATCCTTCCTCTCTTGTATTTAGGACCTGTCCCAGAGCAGGTCGAAGGTCCACAACTATTTTCTGTATTGTACATTCTTCAGGTTTTAAAACAGTTAGTGGGTTATTGTGCATCTTGGGTGGGCACCTGTAGTGATGAATCTGCAAGATTAATACAGCAGCTAAATACGAGATTATGGAGTTGTAATAACAGAGATCAGAATTGTGTGACTTTAAAGAAAAGTAGATTTACTGGGAACCACATGACTTGGATCTACATAACTGCCTCCTTTCTAGAAACAAAAAAAAGGCATGCATTTTTGGGCCAAAATCCGTTCTGTATAGCTGCAATCAGGCCAACACTATGCCTGTCAGTAGAGATAAACAATAGCAGATCCTCTTGTCTCTGCCTGAGAGAAGCAGACCATACACCCTGTGTGCCCTTAGGCTTATGGCATCAGGGGCTGTGCCTCAGCTTTTCTCCACTTACTTTTTCACTGCAGTCAGAGAAAAGCTGATGCTCTCCCATCCACTCCTCTCTGTATCTGTACTGACAGGCATGGTGTCAGCCTGTGTACAAACAAAAGGAGTGTATTTTAAAGTGCAAATGTGAAATTATGCATATTCACTCCAAAATCTGATCCCTGTTTACACAGGCCAACACTTGTCAGTGCAGATACACAGAAGAAAGAATACGAGTTCATTGACTTTTCTCTGCCTACATTTTCCCCATGTGCCATTATCCTTATTCTCAATAGCTTATAATAAAGCTTAAAATCCAGGCATTATTTTACAGCAGCATACAATTTGGAAAAATAGATAAACCCTGTAGGGCTATGGTACATTCAGAGATTAAACTGAACAGCATCTGCAATTAAAACTAGTAAATGCAGCCATGACAAATGCTGGGGAAAAGTGACCTATAAGTCACTGCCACAGGTTTGGGAATGTTTAAAATAAAAGTACATGAGAGTCATGTATGACCCAAAAAATACATGCATAAATGAATACATACTATAGAGGGAACGTGCATTGTTTAATTCCTTCTGGGGAGGTACAAGTAAACATTGTTATTCTCATGATTGTGTATTACAAATTACACTATAAAAACAACCAAAGGTCATAGTATGCTCTGTAATGAAAAAGTGTTGCATTGTTGATCTGCTTGTTGGTTCATCTCTACCAGTTTGTAAGGCTGCCAAAAACCTTTTCTTAAAAATAGGTGCAAAGTCTAAATCAAATTATATTAAATAGCTTGACTTGTAATTTTGTTTTTAGCTCCAGATATATTTCCTTGTTAGTCTCTAAAAGGAGTGAAGTTATTGCTTTTGCTCTATAATGATTACATTTCCAAATGGTTATGACAAAGGTATTGCTACACTGCTTTCAGTTCAAGTTGTAAAATGTCAACTTGGCTCTAAAGACAAATATAGATGCATACAGGCAATGTATTTTTTTAAGATATGAATATGAACCATTCTGATTTTCATAGACGTTAGGGGGAAGTTCACCTTTAAAAACATAGGAGGGTGAGTAGCCCCAGGGATGCTTAAGGGGGCAGGGCAGTTGCAAACTTTGACCCCCATGTCTGTGGGTGTCTAGTTCCAGTTGTGAAAATGTTATGTGAATCTTAACCTTCCTTTTAATTAGCAGACCATAATATTTCATTCACATCTTACCTGAAAGGAACGATGCAAGTCCAAGGAACCTATTGGCTGAAAGTCACCTGGGTGGGAGACAGGTTAGTGAAATATTTTATTGTTATTTATTGCACAAGAAATCATTAGATAGAAACACTGTTTATTTGGGGGGCATATGAGGAGCAGAATGTATACAAACTTGGTCAAAAATCCCTTATCATTTGTAGTATTCGACTGGTAATTATTGGAGGAGGTAAGACCTCTAAAGTATTCTTACTATTAGGTTTTGCTAGGGGGGATAGCAAATTAATAATATGTGTTGGATTCTGTGTAGTCTAAATTGATCAACATATTGCATACAGTAGGCTTCTACATTTCCTTTTCTAAACTGTTTGCTGTTTCAACGCATAACTTCTCCATGAAGTCAAGGCCAAGGGTAGACAGCTTTGGGATGGGCAGCAACCCAATAGGCTAAAGGACAGATGTAAAAATTTCCAAGCTCAATGTGACTTTTGCATTGCAGACCCATGAATGGTGACCTTTCCACAATCCATGCCTGGTCTTATTTTGAAGAATATTACTAAACAACTACATTTTACATATCACTCAGTGAACTCCCCATGTGTCTAATATACAGTATTTTTCTGCATGCTTATTGCATACATAGTATGATAATTAAACAAACCTTTATTTTGTTCCAGTACTTTGCTCATATGGAAATTGGAGCATGGTAAACAATTATGCCATTCTCTCTCCCGAGCATTGGTCACTTTCCTCATCATGTGATGTCTTTATATTTTCACCTGCTGGGCAAGGTATCATATGCAACAATCACTGACAGTGTCAATCGCTAAAACTGTAGCTAATTAAACTAAGCCTATGCAAATAATGGCTCCATACCATTTCTAGCAGCTGGTCAATACATCTGATCTGAGAACTGGCATATGGGTGCTTTTTAGGTGCTTTAGGTTGAGTGGATTAGGTTGAGTGTTTTTCTTTATTTGTTTGGTATATTTGTATGTATATTTTTATTTATATAGCTCTGCTTATGTACGCAGCACTGTTTTGTGTATACATTGTAGGCAAATATTGCTTCTAGATGCCATCCAGCCATTAGAATTAGGATAGTTAATTAAATGGGGCTTAGAGTCTTCCATTATCTTCTCACTAAAGCTACAAAGTAAAGGGTAAGTGTAACATTTATATATGTATGCCCGCAATGGGGGCAGGGTAGAACAGGATCTAAGGCATGCTTTCAGCTTGGCCCAGCAATGAGGTGCACATTAAGTAATACCTACCATGTAAAGAATCTGAATAGATTCATATTTGCTTTCTCTCATTTGGCTGTTTGCCTTTTCTATCTTTTTACCTTTTCTGCATGATCAATGCATAGGCGTACATGTGATATGAGAAAGAAAGAAAGAAAGAAAGAAAGAAAGAAAGAAAGAAAGAAAGAAAGAAAGAACGATGTGTTCCTTTCCAAATCACAAGGGACTCTCTGTCTTGTAACTTCAGTTTGGAAATATTATACAGTGTGGGGAGGGGCACACTGCTAGTCAATGTTTGCCAGGCATGTTGCTCTCTTATAAATGAATATGCCTTTAATCATAAACCACAGTCACATTGGAAAAAAAGGAATGGATTTTTGTATAGAAATTATACACATACTTAAATACACATAAATAAATACAAAACCTGTTAGGTTGGGAAAGGTCTATGTCTGACTGGTCCAAGTATGTTTAGAAATTTAAGGAGTAACTTACAAAGACCCTGGACACTAAATAAATGACCCTGTTGTGCATCACCAATGCAACGACTGGGCCAAACAGCAAAACCATTTTCACGCCTTGAGGGAGGTGAGCAGCTTTATATTGGAACTATTTGTCTGGAGACCTGTTCTGTCCCCTATACTCTTTGGCGTCTTCTCTCTGATCTTTACTAATCCTATACATAACTAACCTCTTGATGCTTCCATTAAAATAATTGAGGGCTATTAAATTAGTATGTGATTATTTAACTAGACAGAAAACAAAATGCGCAACATATCGTTCTAGTAGCCTTCTCATTTCAACACAGAAACTGTTGCCAGAAGACAAGCTACTGCTGTACTCACACGGCCAACATTTCAATAACCTACATGCAGGATTAAATGCCTTTGTGAGACCCCAGATAAAACCATTTATTTACCTATGGAATAATTTAAAATTAATTTTCGCACTGCCTGGTCTTTTCCATATGCTCCCTTCATGGCTATGGAAGGGTGGCACAAAAGTGGCCATCTTAACACCTTTACAGAAGAAGAATTAACACAGCTATAACACAGTGTTTTATAATACCAAAATAATTAATGTAGATATAAAAACTATTCATAGCACCAGGCTTTCACACAGGGGCTACTTTACTAACAGAGGTTCTTAGCTGCACCAATGTAGTTGAACGTAGCAATAAGTCAACAACTAGTTTAGTCTACTACAAGTCTACTACAAGTTAGAAATTGAAAGCAAAGGTCTGATCAATTGCTGTGTTGTGGGCTTTGTGGTCCTACTGCAAGGCCGCAACTATCTCATGCATGGTATGTGATAGTAAGAGCACCTCGCTTCCTAGTAGCAACCAGTTGATTTTGGCAACTGGAGATTTGCTTTTTGTGTATAAAGTATATAGTTATATTTGGCTTTAAATAGATCCAGCCATTGTCTGATTGCAACTGGTGGCTGGAGATACAGCAGGAGACACACTAATTATAAGAGCAAGTCCTTTTCCTAAGTGTCAGTTTTAAAGTTTAGGAAATGCTACATGGGGCGTTTTGAATGCCGCTGCTGTCCAGTTGAAAACATAATGACCATCTGCCTTAGCAGCCGTAAAGATGATAAAAGAAGACATTATGCTTCTTGTTGAACACTCTATATTTTGGAAATTATAAAGATAGACTTTTTAAATAGCTGCTAGGAGGAGATGATCAAATACTGTCATTTTAGGAATATCTAAACCATGTGTGGCCCTTTGGATTTAAAAATTCCCCCACCCCCCAGGTATGTATTATATTTCTCCTGAACATATTCGTCTGTACAATACCTACTTAAGCCAAGTAATAGAAGTGCCTTTTTAAATAAACATATTGTCTCATTAGTACCCTAACATTAATAGTTGAGACTTTAAGAGTTAGAACTAACTATCATTTTAGTGCTCTATATTTATATTTTATGAAGTTCCTCTCTAATTGCATTGGAATAAAAATATTCTAATGGTTATCAGTTTGCAAGAATTTCCATAATGGAAATTGCAACCCCTCCTCCTGCTTTTGAAAATGTATTCCCACCCTAACCCTCCAAGGGAAAAACATGTACACTGGAAGCTGTAGTAACATGGTAGTGAGCATCAATAAGCAGGATGTACTGTTTAGTGACAGCAGGTAGCCTGCACATCTCTGCAGATATAATAACCATTCAATGAGCCACAAGTGCTCCCCAGTAACAGAAACCATTCTTGCACCACAGTATCCTAATGCTCACCACCCATAGCACTGAAAGTTTGAATGCAACACTTGGCCCTATATCCCTTTTAACATTGGGCACTTGATAATCATAGACCCAGCGCTTGTGCCCCCACTTACTGTGCCCCACTCTCTTACCTTGTAGAACAGTGTCCCTTACAGACAAATTTGCACCATGGAAATTATAAACTCTCTGTCCCGTCACAGTACAGAGCAGGAACCAAGCAACGATAACAGAGCAGAACAAATAGAGGAAGGTATGAAGCAACACCCATTATGTGAGCATCACAAAAGGTAATGTTACTGCTCTCATGGGATATCATACTACATTAGAGAATGTGCAGTTGTCACACAACTCAAGTTCAGAAACATTTTGTACTTTGGAAAATCAAAGGAGATCATTTAAAAATGTAAGTGATAAAGTAAGTGATAATTCCAGCAACTTGGAAACTGATTGGTTGCAGTGGGCTACTCTACTGCACCGATGCAAAGTTTTTTTAAGTGAGGGCCAACGTCCCTCATACTGCACTATAAAAAAGGGCACTTGCCCCTTCCTGAACACATTTCTTAAAATAACAATTAAGAATCTGCGATATAAAAGGCTTACATCTTGTGGTCAGCACCTCTTCAAATAATGGACCGGCCCAATGCTTATTCTACTGCTCAGCGCAGCAGTCCGGTTTAGCTCTGCCCCTTCCCTCTGCTTCCTGCTCTTCAACTGTGTAAGGAAAGTGAGAATCAGAGGAGAGAATCAGATTAGATCATCTTATCCTTATAAAACAGCTTCTTTCCCAGGGCAGATGAGTGTGAATTCCAGTGTATGTGTGTGTGTGTGTATCAATGCCAGTGTATATGTGTGTGTCTTTGTGTGTTTTTATGCCTGTGTGTAAATTAACTGTTGGGTGCAGATTTATCAAGGGTCGAATTTCGAAGTGAAAAAAACGTTGAGATTCAACCATCGAATAGGCTAGTCCGACATTCGAAGTCGAAGGATTTTTAAGATTGTGTGATCGTACTATGATCGTACTTCGAATAGAACGATTTAATTGTACGATTTTACAAAAAAATCCTTCGTCTTCTCAAAATTTAGCCAAATACTGGCTATAGGTTCTAGGAGGTCCCCATAGGCTAACATAGCAATTCGGCAGGTTTAAGGTGGCGAAGTGTCGAAGTCAAAGTTTTTTAAAGAGACAGTACTTAGATTTTCAAATGGTCGAATTTGTGAAGTATTTTCAATTCGAGTCGAAGTGACCTATTCAATGGTCGAAGTACCCAAAAATTACTTCGAAATTCTAAAATTCACTTCGACCCTTAGTAAATGGGCCCCTTAGTGTTAATGTGTGTGTAAGGGCAACTGTGTCTGACAAACTGTGTGTTATAGAGACTATAATAAACCTGTGTATAACTACATTCATTATTGAATCCTATATATTATAAAATATATTTTTGCACCTGATCCCCCCTCTCTGCTCTTGACCTGTATCCACCTCATTGCTTATTTTTATATGACTCATCTTTAACCCTTCTGCCACTTTGGGAACAAAGCAGCTTTCCCCTAGACTGAAATAGAATGCATACCTCCCAACTGTCCCGTTTTCAGCGGGAAAGTCTGCTTTTGACAGCTCAACCCACAGTCCTGTGTTTGTACTGGAAATTTCTGATTTTCTCTGCACTGAACTGAACTAAAGAAGACATACAATGTTTCTAACTTAATTAGCTTTTGGCAGAGAGCCCAGAACAGCCACAAGGTTCAGATAAGATACTTTTGTAACAATTTTGAGATAAGCAAATATGTCATTGTAACAATTTAGATAACAGGTCCCTTGGGAGTAGTTAGACTTACAGCTTAAAGGGTAATACACCTTCATTAGCTAAACTGTAATAGCTGATAAAAAACACAGAAATATGTTCAAACTTTCATAACCTGCCAAATGTTGTAAAATAAACATGGCAATTATGGGTGTGGCCAAAAAATGTGTTGGAAAACAACAGACAGAGATTGTTTTAGCACATGTTACTTAATGCAGGGAGGGTCTATTGTTGTTGACCTGCAGGTCCGGACTGAGAATTAAAATAGGCCCTGGCATTTAAGGTACACAGAGGTCCAATCAGCCCACACAGAGGCCCAAACAGCCCCCACCAGCCCACTAAATATTGACTTTCAATGGGACCTTATAGCAGCCCCTCTGGCATTTGCCAGAACCCACAGATTGCCAGTCCGGGCCTGTTGACCTGTAACCCTGTGTGATTTTCTTCTTCCTCTTCCTGTGTATGCTCTCTATGAAAAGTTCCTGTTGCACACATGTTATGCTGAAGTGTTTATGCTGAGTTCTATAAAAGCAACCAAGTTATTGTTCATATGAAAAAACTTAAAATGAGGGTATGTAAAATGGAGGTGTGCTGCCCCAGCAGTTAAAGTTATCAGCGTTAGAAAATATATGTTTAATTGCTTATGTTTATATGCATACCCATTGTTATGCTGCCACCTGCTGACCAAGGCTGTATTGCAAGCTCTGTATTTCCTTGTTTGTAAACCCTCCTCCTATTCCTTCCTTATGTGTGATGTCAGTTCCTCCCATCATCCTCTTGTGTTCCTGCCTTCCATGAGTGAGGAGCTACAGCTCAGAGGTTAGGAAGGAAATATTCTTTTTGACCTGCAGCACTTATTCATCCACTGCTACATTGTTTATCCACCTCAAATAGAGCAGCTTTGTGGACTACAAGTGTCTGGTGAGTTCAGCTATCTGGCAAAGATTGTCCTCAGTGGTTGTTACAGCTCCATACAGGCCCAGCAGGGAGGTCTCACGGGGATTCAGCCATTATTACAGCAATTGGAGTCAGAATAGTCAAAAAGAATAAAATTCTATAACCTGATGTCACAACCTGATGTATGTTCCATCAAGTCTCCACTCACTGGCAAGTCACTTATATTCAATCTGCAGCCAAGTTTAATGCAGTCTAACAACTCCCTGCAAGCACATGGTTCTACAAGCACATGCTGTTCCCTGTGAATGTTCAGGACTGTTTTATGTAACTGGATCGTGTTATTGTACTGCTTAAGCTCTTGTATATACTGCTCTCAGGGTCCTGCTATAACACTGCTGCAGTTTGCCCCACACTCCTGCCACTGCTGTAACTTTCTTAAAGAGACAGTAACCATTTTCAGCAAAAGTGCAAAATGTCTCAGCAAGGCTCTGTGCATTCATTTTCAACTGAAGCTAAGCAAGTGCACCATGCACCAGAGCTCACAGACATCCAGGGAGAAAACCCCATATATACTGCAGAGCAAAGCGTCAGGCCCAAGCGCATAATAAAGCCATCTCAAAAGTCCAGAGAAAATTATGAGATTACAAGGGATGAGTTTTCAAGCAATTTATCAGAACTATGGGATTAGAACTGTGCAGTGCATGTCTGTTCTTTCACATTCTAACAATGACGCAGCCGATTTAAGAGACTGTATAAATCGCTTATCTGCTAACTATGAACGTTATCAGCGGCTGTCTGCTAAATATACTACCTTCTTAAAGGACACTAATATAGAGGAATCCTTAGCAGAGCTAACCAGATCTGAAGCCTTAGACCAAGAAAGAGTCCTTTTGGTGCAAAGCACTAAGGATAAGGCAGAGCTCAAGATTACACACCTGCAAGAGACTAGGTCTCACAGATCCACATCATCACGGCTCACATCAAGATCTTCCAAGACCTCTCATTCTAGGAAATCCACACTAAGTGACAAGCTTATAGAGGCCCGTGCTAATGCGGAAGTAGTTAAGGTGCAAATTTCCTATGCTAAAAGAGAGGTTAAACTTAAAGCAGAGATGCAAGCAGAAGCTGCACACCAGCAATCAGAGGCAGCGGCAGAAGTTGCAAAGCAGCAAGCATAAGCTGCACGGCAGCAAGCAGAAGCTGCACACCAGCAATCAGAGGCAGCAACAGAAGCTGCAAGGCAGCAAGCAGAAGCTGCACGCCAGCAAGCAGAAGCAGCAGCAGAAGTTGCAAGGCAGCAAGCAGCAGCTGCACGCCAGCAATCAGAGGCAGCAGCAGAAGTTGCAAGGAACCAAGCAGAAGCTGCACGTAAAAGGGCAGAAATGGAAGCCGAATTAGAAATTCTTCAAATGGAAAAGGAAAAGGCAGCAGCTATTGCAAGGTTAAAGGTCTTTGAGCAAGCACTGGGAGAATGGCATGAACCAGACTGCCCTATCCCAGCAGAGTCTGAAGATCCTATTGAACGCACAAGTAAATATGTACTAAACGAGGATGCATCTAATGACAACCAACCAATCTTACAAAATCCAAGGGTAAAGCTCCCCATAGACGCGACGATTCTTCTTGCCGAACGACCGACTTTAGGGAAGCCCGACCAATTATCGTGTGGTTAGTGGTATTCGAACGATCGTACATCTTACGATTTTTCGGCCGACATCTGTCGTGAAATTGATCGGCCAGGTCAAAAAATCTTTGTCGGTCCCAGTGCAATCTCTCTATGTTTGCAGGGCAACGCAGGCAGCTCCCCTTTGTTTTCCTGGTAAATTGGTCTTTTTAGTTGATGGTAAATTCGTATGATCGTACGATCGTTCTGAGAAGATCGTGGTCTCACGATCAGGATCTGATCTTTTAAAAATCTCAACATCTATGGCCAGCTTAACTCCTGCAACTCATAACACAGGTCAGTCTCTTTTACCTGTTACTACTAACACTGCTGTACCTTACAGTACCCAAACCATGGAGCTGCCACCGCTAGCACAGCGACAGACCAACCACACAGATGTAGTCACTCAGCATGAGATGATACCCCCTACCATCTCTCAGGTGAATTTCAGTGACAAATCTCAGTTTAAACTAGAGCCAGCAAAAGCCTTCCAGACCGAACCACTGCTTAATGCTTACGCCACTTCATTTTATCCTGGTTCATCTCACCTTTATACACCGGGAAGCTTATACAACCCCCAGGTTCCACAAGTTACCCAGGCACCAAAGAGTGAGAGATCAGACCTGTCTGACATTGCCAGGTACATGATACGTCGTGAGCTCATTAACGTTAGTCTCTCAAGGTTTGATGGCTGTCCTGAGAATTATAGAGCCTGGAGATCTACGTTTAAAGCTGCAATTGCTGACCTTAACCTCACAGCCAAAGAGGAACTTGATTTACTCATCAAATGGCTAGGTCCAGAGTCTGCAGATCGTGTTAAGAGACTAAGAGCTGTGCATGTTGACTACCCAGATGCAGGTCTTGCTGCTGCTTGGGGAAGACTTGAACAAACCTATGGCAGCTCTGAAGCTATAGAAAGTGCCTTGTTTAAGAGACTACAATCTTTCCCAAAAATAACCAACAAAGACAATCACAAGCTGCAAGAACTCAGTGACCTTCTGATGGAGCTGGAGTTAGCTAAGGCAGTCTCTCAGGACTTAGCTACTTGGATACTGCTCATGGGGTGAACCCAGTAGTATTGAAGCTACCATATGGGCTGCAAGAGAAGTGGGCCACAGCGGGTTCAAGGTACAAGAAACAATATAATGTATCCTTCCCTCCATTCTCATACTTATGCAAATTCCTTAGCGACTATGCCTGGGTCAAAAATGATCCAAGCTTCAGCTTTAGTGAACCCAGCCTTTCTGCCTCATCATCTGCACGGCATGACAACACAGCTACTAAACACAGAGACTTGCGTGGCACCGTGTCTGTTAGAAAGACAGACATCCCTCCTGCTGCAAACTCTTTAGCTGACAAAACTTCTGCTGGAAAAACCGAGGATCCCAACCGTCAGTGTCCAATTCACAAGAAACCACATCCACTTAAGAAATGCCGTGGGTTCAGGGCAAAGCCTTTACAGGAGCGCAAGGAGCTTCTCCAGAAGTTTGGGGTCTGCTATAAGTGCTGTGCCTCCTCAGACCATATTGCTAAGGACTGTAAGACTGTTATTAAGTGTACTGAGTGCAGCAGTGACAAGCATATTGCAGCAATGCATCCAACACCTCTTCCTGATAGTCCACAGTCTCCAAACCCCATCTCAAATCATGGCGGGGAGGAACAAGGATGTGTTCCTGCTTCAACAAAGATTTCAACTTCATGTACCGAAGTCTGCGGAGAAGGCTATAGTCCCAAATGCTGTGCCAAGGTATGCCTAGTCCAGGTATATCCTGAAGGTCGACCAGAGAAAGCAATAAAGACTTATGCTATGCTTGATGACCAAAGCAACAGATCTTTGGCAAGACCGCAGTTCTTTGAGATTTTCAACATCAAGGGAGATGCAGAACCCTATACACTCAATACCTGTGCTGGTCATATAGAGACTCTGGGCAGGAGGGCTAATGGGTACATTATCTCCTCGATTAAAGGTGACATTCATCTGCCTTTACCTACACTAATTGAATGTGGGGAGATACCTAAAACAGGGAAGAGATTCCCACACCAGAAGCTGCATGCCACCAACCCCACTTAAGGCACCTCGCCAGTCAGATTCCTGCCATTGAAAAGGATGCTGAAATCCTGCTCTTGTTGGGAAGAGACATTCTTAGAGTTCATAAGGTACGGCAATAGTGCAATGGTCCTCATGATGCTCCCTATGCGCAAAGACTTGAGCTAGGCTGGGTAATAGTGGGCGATGTTTGTCTAGACAAAATGCACAGGCCATCTGAAGTTGACTCCTTTAAAACTCATGTATTGCAAAGTGGACAAGCAACTCACTTCACACCATGCCCACATCATTTTGAGGTAAAGGAGAATCCTAAGTATATGATCCCAGTGTCACTCCCATCTTCTGTGATGACAACTTTGGGGATACGGTGTTTCATACTACAAGTGATGATAACAAAATTGCACCTTCCATTGAGGACAAGGAGTTCATAAAAATTATGGACACTGAATTCTTTAAAAACAACTCTAACAGTTGGGTTGCACCCTTGCCATTCCACTCTACAAGAACCAAACTTCCAAACAATCATGAGCAAGCCATGTCCAGATTTGCCTCACTGCAGAGAACTCTTAAAAGCAAGCCTGAAATGAAAGAACATTTTATTGCCTTTATGAAGAAAATATTTGACAATGATCATGCTGAACCAGCCTCGCCACTACAAGAACATGATGAATGCTGGTACCTACCTTCCTTTGGCGTGTATCACCCACGCAAACCAAAACAAATAAGGGTGGTATTCGACTCTAGTGCCAAATATCAAGGTACTTCTCTCAATGATGTTCTTCTCACTGGTCCTAACCTAACTAACAACCTTGTAGGGGTACTTATGAGGTTCAGAAGGGAGCCAGTTGCAATCACAGCCAATATCCAGCAGATGTTCCATTGTTTTATGGTACGAGAGGACCACAGAAACTTTCTCCGATTCCTCTGGCACCGCAACAATGACATCAACAGCGAAGTAATGGAATACCGCATGAAAGTGCATATCTTCGGTAACAGTCCATCATCTGCTGTTGCTACATACGGTCTAAGAAGGACTGCTCGTGAAGGTAAATATGGTGCAGGTGCTCAACACTTTGTGGAGAGAGACTTCTATGTGGATGACGGCCTTAAATCTTTACCAACAGACCAAGAGGCTATTGACTTACTCAGAAGGACACAATGTATGCTTTCTGAGGCTAACCTCAGACTCCACAAGATTGCTTCAAACAGTACAGCTGTAATGAAAGCCTTCCATTCTGATGATCATGCCACAGAATTTAAAGACTTAAATTTGGGAACAGATGAGCCACCCATTCAGAGAAGCCTTGGCTTAAGATGGGACTTATTGCATGACACATTTGGCTTCCAGGTTACCGTGGCAGATAAGCCATTTACCAGACGTGGTGTCTTATCAATAGTGAACAGCCTGTATGACCCACTGGGGTTTGTAGCACCCATCACCATACAAGGTAAATCCTTGCTAAGACAGCTATCAGAGACTGTTAAGGACTGGGATACTCCTTTACCAATTGATAAGCAATCAAAATGGGAGTCATGGAAGCATTCTTTAAAGGCCCTGGAAGAGCTTCACATACCTAGGTGCTATACTTCAAATTCTCTTGCTGCCAACCAGGAGAGAGAGATCCATATTTTCTCAGATGCATCTACTGAAGCCATAGCGGTTGTGGCCTACCTCAAGGTAAGAGACACTTGTGGCCAACCTCATGTAGGTTTTCTGTTTGGCAAGGCTAAGTTAGCACCAAAGCCTGAGCACACTATCCCAAGGCTTGAACTTCTACTAGCAGTAGAAATCGCAGACTTTATATTGTGTGAGCTAGATATTCAAATTGATGCCGTCAAATTCTACACAGACAGTAAAGTTGTTCTAGGCTACATATATAATCAGACAAGACGTTTTTATGTGTATGTTAGCAACCGCATAGAGAGAATCAGAAAATCCACTAAACCAGAACAGTGGCATTATGTTCCATCTGAACTTAACCCTGCAGATCATGCAACCAGGCCTGTGTCCACAGCTATTTTTGCAGGAACCACATGGTTAGCAGGTCCTGAATTCTTGCTGGATCGCTCAGACAGAGGCGGGCCTGGCTGATCGGGCGCCCAAGGCAGTGCAGCCAGCCAGCTCGCCCCGATCGCTGCCCCACGCGCGCACGTCATCATCATAGTGCGCATGCAAGTTTTCAGTGCTTGTGCGCGCATACGAGGCATCAGCGCTCATTTGCACATGCGCGGGCCGGCATCATCACTCGCATGCGCGGCAACAGCATTAGCGTAAGCATGCTCAGAAGGGCCATACTCAAGCGCAATTCTAGTGCAAGGTTTGGGAGTAGGCAGAGGAGGTAGCTGCCCAGCGCCCCCCAACCGTTGTGCCCTAGGCAGCTGCCTCTTCTGCCTACCCCTAGTTCCAGCCCTGCACTCAGAGGCTACAACAACTGCAGATGCCTTCCGGCTCTTAGATCCTGACAAAGACTCTGAGATTCGTCCTGAAGTTTCAACCCTTGTCACAAGAGTTAACCAAGGGTCCAATCTGGGTTGCCAACGCTTTGAACATTTCTCCAATTGGACAAGACTAGTGCTCACCATTACAAGGTTAGTCCACATTGCACGCTGTTATCACACAAAATCCAATGATGCTAAGGGCTGCTGTGGCTGGCACTTATGTCATAAATCAACTACTGTAGCAGATATTGCCCAAAGTGAGTTAATCATAATACGCAGTGTACAGCAACATGCCTTTCCTTCAGAAATCAAGTGCATTCTTAATAAGGACAACATTTCCAAAAATAGTCCTATTGCCAACCTGAACCCAGTAATTGACAGTGATAGTATGTTAAGGGTTGGAGGCCGCTTGAACATGGCCACAATACAACAGAATGAACAAAACCCTTTGATAATACCTGGTAACCATCACATTTCCACGTTGCTTATTCGTCATTACCATGAACAAGTCAAGCACCAAGGCAGACATTTCACTGAGGGTGCTGTAAGGGCTGCAGGGCTGTGGATTATTGGTGCAAAAAGACAGATAAATAACATCATCCACAAGTGTGTTCAGTGACGAAAATTAAGGGGGAAGTATCAACAGCAACAGATGTCGGACTTGCCTCCTGACAGATTAAGCACTGATCCTCCTTTCACTCATGTTGGCCTGGATGTGTTTGGGCCATGGACAGTTATGGCACGTAAGACTAGGGGTGGCGAAGCACACAACAAACGGTGGGCAGTATTGTTCACCTGCATGAGTGTACGTGCAGTACACATTGAGGTCATAGAGTCTATGGATACCTCAAGCTTCATCAATGCCCTTAGGCGATTCGTTGCTATCAGAGGGCCAGTGAAACTGTTATGATCAGACTGTGGAACTAACTTCACTGGAGCCTGCAGAGATTTGCAGTTTGATACCAAGCCTGTCAAGGACTACTTATCCAGTAATGGTTGCTCATGGATTTTCAATCCTCCCCATTCTTCCCACATGGGTGGATCCTGGGAGAGAATGAGGCATAACACGTAGAATACTTGACTCTATGTTACTGGACTTGAATTCTACAAGGCTCACTCATGAGATTCTTACCACATTCCTTGCAGAAGTGTCTGCTATAATCAACTCAAGGCCTCTGGTTCCAGTGTCTGCAGACCCAGAATCTCCAGTCATCCTCACCCCAGCCACTCTTCTCACCCAGAAAATTGGAAATGCTCCCATTCCACCTGGTGACTTTGCAGCAGGGAACCTCTACCAAAGCCAGTGGAAGCGTGTGCAGCATTTGGCTAACTGCTTCTGGAACAGATGGAAGAGGGAATACCTCACTCTTTTGCAAGGACGCAGAAAGTGGCAAAGACCGACTCCTAATCTGAAGGTAGGAGACCTTGTCCTACAGAAAGACCAACAAGCCCAGCGAATTGATTGACCAATGGGACTCATCACAAAGTGCCTTCCTAGTGAGGATGGTAAAGTACGTAAGGTGGAAGTCAAAATCGTTAAAGATGGCAACACAAAGACTTTCAGTCGGCCTATCACTGAACTTGTACTCATCTTACCCTTTGGGGATTGAACTCTGATTTGCTTCATCAGTTCTTAAAACAGAGACTCCCACGGATTTTAACAGGAAAACCTACTAAGGACATTGGTTTATTTTACAATGCCATGTTTATTGCATTGCATGCCTGTTTTCCTCTTTGTTTTTCAGATCACAGGAAAGTTCTTCAAGCAAAACTGCTGAATGTTTATTTTGCATTTTCATAATTGCATTTATGTTTATTATAATATCGTGGTATCTAAAAATACCAGACGGGGAGTGTGCTGCCCCAGCAGTTATCAGGGTTAGAAAATATATGTTTAATTGCTTATGTTTATATGCATACCCATTGTTATGCTGCCACCTGCTGACCAAGGCTGTATTGCAAGCTCTGTATTTCCTTGTTTGTAAACCCTCCTCCTATTCCTTCCTTATATGTGACGTCAGTTCCTCCCATCATCCTCTTGTGTTCCTGCCTTCCATGAGTGAGGAGCTACAGCTCAGAGGTTAGGAAGGAAATATTCTTTTTGACCTGCAGCACTTATTCATCCACTGCTACATTGTTTATCCACCTCAAATAAAGCAGCTTTGTGGACTACAAGTGTCTGGTGAGTTCAGCTATCTGGCAAAGATTGTCCTCAGTGGTTGTTACAGCTCCATACAGGCCCAGCAGGGAGGTCTCATGGGGATTCAGCCATTATTACAGCAATTGGAGTCAGAATAGGAGGCTTCGCTGTATGTATCCAGCTGTAACTAGAACTCTAGAGGGAATAACATTCTACAAACCGCTGGTTAGTAATTTTGCTAAGAAATAGAAAAGACCAAGTGCTGTCCTGGCAAACAAGGAGTTTGTGTCACTAATAGAATGGAAATGATATATTTGTGCAACAGTTACTACTTTATATATTTATAGAAAGGCTGTTGTTAGGTTTGTGTGGAAACCAAAATATAGGGGGTACAAGTAATTTGTGTAATAAGTTTTTTCCTTGCCCCCCTGGAAATTTTTCTGCATATGCCCATGTATCTCAGTGCTCCATTAAAATGGTGGTTCACCTTCAAACAACTAGTTGTTTTCAGATAGATCACCAGAAATAACAACTTTTTCCAATGACTTTCTATTTTCTGTGTGTGACGGTTTTTCTAATATTGAAGTGTAAAGTGTAATTTTTCACCTTCTGAAGCAGCCCTGAGAGGGGGGGGTCGCCGACCCTGTAAACTGTTCTAAATGGATACATTTAGTTGATACATTTCTTATCTTTGTCCCTGCTGAGCAGAATCTCTGGGTTTCGTTACAGGCAGCTGTTAGAATTGATACAATAGTTGCTAATACTCCAGAGATGCTGCTGAAAAATGTATCAACTAATTAATGTTTACAAATCTCTCCGAACTGCCTTCCCACCAGCTAGAATGAAAATCGCCGGCAGGAAGGCACTCGGAGCACTTTTTTCCGAAGTCACCCAAAGAGGAAATCTTCCCAAAAATGCCCATGTGTCTCTGCCCTTAAAGGGAAACTGTCATGGGAAAACAATTTTTTTCCAAAATGAATCAGTTAATAGTGCTGCTCCAGCAGAATTCTGCACTGAAATCCATTTCTCAAAAGAGTAAACAGGTTTTTTTTTATATTCAATTTTGAAATCTGACATGGGGCTAGACATATTGTCAATTTCCCATCTGCCCCAAGTCATGTGACTTGTGCTATGATAAACTTCAATCACTCTTTACTGCTGTACTGCAAGTTAGAGTGATATCACCCCCCTCCCTTTTACCCCCCAGCAGCCAAACAAAAGAACAATGGGAAGGTAACCAGATAGCAGCTCCCTAACACAAGATAATAACTGCCTGGTAGATCTAAGAACAACACTCAATAGTAAAAACCCATGTCTCACTGAGACACATTCAGTTACATTGAGAAGGAAAAACAGCAGCCTGCCAGAAAGGAGAAAATCGTTATTATACTTACCGAGATTTTCTTTTCCTGGCCATCCTCCCAGTCAACATGGAACCAAAAACACTAATGGTTATTTCCCTCTAGCTCCGAAGCCAGGACAGAAGGACCAATCTTGAACGGCTATAAGACCCTCCCCTTTCTGTGAACCGACAGTCTATTATAAAGCTGAAAAATACAACCACAAAATTAGGGAGGGCATGTTGACTGGGAGGATGGCCAGGAAAATAAAATCTCGGTAAGTATAATAACGATTTTCTCCTTTTCTGGCCATCCTCCATCAACATGGAACCAAAAACACTAATGGGTTATACCCAAGCAATCAATCCCAGGGTGGGAATAATACTACTGATTCATGCTGACACACTTATTTATTCTGAACAGAATGAATTACTGACTGCCCAAACAGGGCTTGATAAACTGAAAAAACATCTAATTTATAATGTTTAATAAACATGTTTGGCGTAGCCCACGTTGCTGCTTTGCAAATGGTCTCCATGGACACTCCTGCCTCTGCTGCCCAAGATGCTGACACCACTCTTGCTGAATAAGCCTTCACCCCCAGTGGCGGAGATTTGCCTTGTTCCTTATAGGCTTTTGAAATGGTCTTGACAACCCATGAACTTAAGGTATCTTTGGCCGCTGGCTCTCCCTTCCTTTTCCCCGCAGGGATTACAAAGAGAATTCTCGATTTTCTGAATTCCTCTGTTCTCTTTATATATATCTGTAGACATCTTCTGACATCCAAAGCAGAGAGATCCTCCTGAGTCATCTCCAACGGACGTAAGGCTGGTAGAATAATTGGTTCATTAAGATGAAATGTAGATACCACCTTTGGTAGGAATTCCAACACAGGCCTCAACACTACCTTATTATCGTGAAAGATGGTATAAGGGTGGTCCACCGACAGAGCCCGAAGTTCCCCAATGCATCTGGCTGATGTGATAGCCACCAAAAAGACAACCGTCAATGTTAGCAGCCATAAAGCCACCTGCTCCAATGGCTCAAAAGGTGCTACCATGAGTGCTCTCAAAACTAATGGTAGATCCCAGGCAGGCCATACTGGTCTTTTTGCAGGTCTTAAACGACTAATCGCCTGGAAGAACCTTTGAATTAGAGGGTCCTTAGCCCATCTATTACCAAGAATCGCCGATAAAGCCGAGACCTGACCCTTGAGAGTGCTGGCACTTAGGTCTCTCTGCAGTCCGACTTTGAGGAATTCCAGAATATCCGGAACAGCTGGAGAAACTGGGTTAAACTTATGTAATCTTGCATAAGATGAAAAACATTCCCACACTTTATGATACTTGGAAAGAGTACTGTGTTTCCTAGCTTTGATCAAAGTGTCTATGACTACTTCTGAGCACCCCTGCTGCCTCAAAATTCTCCTCTCAACCTCCAGGGCATTAAATTGAATCTGTGTTGATCTGGATGTTCCCATGTTCCTTGGACTAGAAGACTCGGAAATTGAGACAGGTCCAGAGGTTCCCGGATCGATAGCCTCCTCAATAATGGGAACCATGGCCTCTACCTTGGAATGCCAAATTTTCTGCAACACTCTCATTATCACTGGCACTGGGGGAAAGATATAAACAAAAAGATTGTCCCAACTCGCCAAGGCTTCTGGACAAGGTATTCGAGAATAGAACGCCGGAAGCTTCCTGTTGTCCACTGTCGCCATCAGATCCAACTGAGGACAACCCCAACGCGATGTTATCCAAGTGAACACTGATGAATTCAGGGCCCACTCCCCCTTCGGGAGACAATGTCGACTGAGGAAGTCTGCTCTTACATTCTGCGGGCCCGGTATATACCGAGCTATTATGTCTAACAGGTTCTCCTGAGCCCAATCCATTATTGGTTTTGTTGCTCTGAAGAGAGAAGCACTCCGGGTACCCCCTTGACCTCTGATATAAGCAACAGTTGCTGCATTGTCTGACCTGATAAGCACTGCTGCAGCCAATAAAACATCTTGGAATGCTAGAAGAGCTTGAAACACCACCTTGAGCTCCAGCACATTGGATGGGATCACTGAGAGATCTTTGCTCCAGCTTCCTTGAGCCCACAAATCCTGAAGATGGGCTCCCCATCCTATGCCCGACGCATCTGTGAAGATCTCCACCCAAGGAGGTTCCTCCAAGGAAAACCCCAATCTCAGATTGCTGGGTTTCTGCCACCAAACTAGCTTCTGCACTCCTGCATGATATGAATCTTTTGAGACCAATTCTGTCTCACGGGATCCCATTGCCTCAGGAAAGATAATTGAATTGGCCTCATCCTCCATTTGGCCCACCTGACTAGGCCTATTGTGGATGTTAAGAGACCAACCAGACTCATGAATTCTCTTGCTACCACCGAAGATCTGTCCTTGAACTGAGACACAGCTCGGATTATCCGCTGTATCCTCTCCTGAGGAAGAGAAAGGAGCCCCAAACGCGTGTCCAGCTGAGCCCCCAGATACACCATCCTCTGGGATGGAATAGTCTGGCTTTTTTCCTCGTTTATTAACCACCCAAAGTCCTCCAGGACTTGTCTCACTTTCGACACATTCTTCTTCAGAGTCTTCGGACTCCTGGCCACCAAAAGGAGATTGTCTAAATAGTGATATATTTCGATCTTCTGGAGTCTCAACTTTGCTATCACTACTACAAGGACCTTGGTGAATGTTCTCGGAGATGTTGCTAGACCGAAAGGTAAGCAACAAAACTGGAAATGAAGGCCCCGGAAAGAAAAACGCAGGTTCCTCTGGTGATCTTGTGCTATCGGAATATGGAGATATGTCCTTGAGGTCTAAGGACGCCAACCAATCCCCTTCGAGAATGACCTTCCTCACCATAGCTAATATTTCCATCTTGAAGGTCTGCCGTTTCAGATATTTGTTTAACATGCGCAAATCCAAAATTGGGCGTAAAAATCTCCCGACGCTTTTGTGATTAGAAAACGAGTTGAATAAAACCCTTCTCCGTATTCGTGACTTGGAACTGGAGCTATAGCCTGCTTCTCTAGCAGCTGTTGAATATATTGCAGTACAGCTTTCTGTTTCTTTTTGTCTGTTGGCACGCTTGTGGCCACAAAATGATTCAAAATAGGCTTCTTTTGAAACTCCAAACGATATCCTCTTTGCACCGTGGCTAAAACCCAAAAATCTTGAACTTCTCTTGCCCAAACCTCATAAAATGTGAGGAGTCTTCCCCCCACTGGAGGTAGGGCATGCTGACCATCATTGGGCCTTGGGTTGCTGTTTAGGCGATCTATGAGCCTTGGCTCTGGAAGGCCTGAAAAAATTGCTCTGCCCCGATCTCCAGGCTGTAGATCTAAACTCTCTACCTGGTCTATAGAATCTTGGGTCATCCTTTTTTCTGGAAAACGCATCAGACTGTTTTCTCGTTGGCTCACGAAAAACGCCTTGTTTGAGGCAAAAAAGTGCTTTTCCCTCCTGTAGACTTAGATATTATGTCATCCAAGGCTTTACGAATAGTCTTCTACCCTCATAAGGCATCTTACATAAAGCGTTCTTCTATGCTGTATCAGCAAACCACTGCCTGACCCACAAAGCTCTGCGGGTTGCTACTGCAAATGCTAAAGATCGAGAGGATAGCCGGGTAATATCCAAAGCAGCATCTAAACAAAAATTTTAGGCTATTCTAAAATCTTCCAGAGCCAGTAAGATCTTTTCTCTTGGTGACATCTCTTTAACAGCCATTTCCAATCTTTCTGCCCAGAGGGACAAAGCTTTAGTCACAGAAACCAAAGCTACAGCTATCTTACTTGCAGCTCCAGCCAACATATATGCCTTCTTTAATTCTGACTCCATGCGCCTATCCATAGGGTGTTACAGGGCCGATAAATCATCTATCGGTAACGCTGTCTTCCTTGACAGCCTTGCTATAGGCGCATCAACTGTAGGGGGCATATTCCAGATCTCAACCATCTTATCAGAGAAAGGATATAAGTTTTCAATTTTACTTTCAACTGGTATCCTCTTAGATAACTTATTCCATTCTAACAAAATCAGATCCTTGATCTCTTTGTGCAGAGGAAAGACTGGCTTCTTCTTTTTAGAAAAAAGCAGAGAGGCTGCTGAGTGCTCCACCTGCTCAATATTCAACGTAAGCTTAACTGCTTTAATTAATGGGCCCAAATGGTTTTGGTCAAATGCAGAAGATAATTCTTCTTCCGATGACATATCAGTCTCGGAGGAACTATCATGAACTGAAATAGAGTCTCTGGTTCTGTACACTGGTTTTGACATAGTATGTATAGAGTCCTTGACCGTCTGAGACACTGTCTCCTTGATCCATGTCAATAGGGTTTGCTGATCAGGCATAGCTGCAGATGTAGAAGGAATGGCAGTATTGTCAGACAATAATTCTGCAGAAGTGGAGAATTATTGTCTGACAATACTGCCAGACAATAATTCTCCAGAAGTGGAGCCTGAAACTTCTCTAGCCATCTCAGAAAAGCATTCTCTGCACACCCTCTTATCCCTCATAGCAGGATTGTGACAAGCTTTACAGCGCCTCTCAGCTTCTAGCCTATCCCTCTTCTTCTCAGGCTCTTCTGAAGGGGCAGGCATACTGAAAGAAAGCATGCAAGGTATAATAGTACCAGCAATAAGGGGAGTTCCTTTCGTAGTTAGAGAAAAAAACAAGCACTCACTCTCTCGCCTTGGGAGCGGCTCTCTTACTGGCAGCCGGATCCATCTTCACAGCAATGGAACAGCACCGGCATGGAACAGCGCCGAACGCTCATTAAATCTCCTCGGCGCCTTCTAATGACGTCACGTGATGCGCCCTTCTCAGAAGCGCCACGTAAGAGGCTGCTAAAGCAGCAAACACCCCACCACAGGGGTCCCCGCCCAAGCAACGCCGTTGCTACACAGGGACTGGGGCAACGGGCGGAGGGAACTCCTAAGGACTGCGCCCGGTAATCGTGATCCAAAGGGACCACGTGAGTGCTTAAAAAAAAAAATAACATGTCCGAAGCTCAGACAGAAGGAAAAAGACTGTCGGTTCACAGGAAGGGGAGGGTCTTATAGCCTTTCAAGATTGGTCCTTCTGTCCTGGCTTCGGAGCTAGAGGGAAATACCCATTAGTGCTTTTGGTTCCATGTTGACGGAGGATGGCCAGGAAAGCATTTCTCTCCTAAAGTGCAGGCCCAAGTCACATGACTGGGGGCAGCTGGGAAATTGACAAAAGGTCTAGCCCCATGTCAGATTTTAAAATATAAAAAAAATCTGTTTGCTCTTTTGAGAAATGGATTTCAGTGCAGAATTCTGCTGGAGTCGCGCTATTAACTGATGTGTTTTGAAAAAAACATGTTTTCCGATGATAGGATCCCTTTAAAGGGGAAGGAAACCTAGTCGGCGCAAACCCCCCTTCCCGTTTGTTGCCCACCCTCCCCCCTGGCCTACCCGTCCCGCTGGGCAAATGCCCCTAACTTGTTACTTACCCTTCTGCGCAGGTCCAGTCCAGGGAGTTCACAGACGACATCTTCTTCCACGCAATCTTCTTCCTGCTTTGAACGGCGTTTTGGCGCATGCGTAGTAGGATCATTTCGCCGGTACGGATCTACTGCGTATGCGGCAAAAGTCACGCGCATGCGCAGTAGATCGTACCGGGAAATGATCCTACTGCACATGCGCCGTTCAAAGCAGGAAGAAGATCGCGTGGAAGAAGATGTCGTCTGTGAACTCCCTGGACTGGACCTGCGCAGAAGGGTAAGTAACAAGTTAGGGGCATTTGCCCAGCGGGACGGGTAGGCCAGGGGGGAGGAGGGAGGGTGGGCAACAAACGGGAGGGGGGGTGGGGGGTTTGCGCCGACTATGTTTCCTTCCCCTTTAAAGTAATAAAAATACAATGCAGTGTTGCCCTGCACTGGTAAAACTTCTGTGTTTGCTTCAGAAACACTACTGTTGTTTATATAAATAAGCTGCTGTGTAGCAATTGGGGCAGCTATTCAAAGGAGAAAAGGCTCAAGTTACACAGCAGATAACAGATAAGCTCTGTAGAACATGAAGTTATCTGTTATTCATTATTTATTGTGCCATATAGCCTTTTTTCAATTTATGCAATTGCTACTCAGCAGTTTGTTTATATAAACTATAGTAGTGTTTCTGAAGCAAACATATCAGTTTTAACAGTGCAGGGCAACACTACATGATATGTTCATTACTTTAAAACACTTTCATTTCAATAACACTTTCAAAACTGCCCAGGAGACTACTAACTTTAGTGGCTACTGCCCTCTAGTGACAAACCTGAAAATTACACTTGACTATAATATGACAAAAATGCCTTTTTCTACTAAGGAGATTCTGGGGCAGCTGCCCTGATACTATCTCCCTTGACCCTCTAAGTTTTACTTAATTTGTGATTAGAGTGGGTTGATGGATGTGCTTAGTTGTACTCGCTGCACTAAAAGAGACAAATTTTCCCTTATTAAAAAAATTTCTCAAAAGGTTAGCTAACAGAAAAGAAGGAATACATATAGAAAACGTTTAACCCTTTAAGTGCCAGCAGAATTTCACATTTTGGTTACGCAAAATGCCAGCCGTTTTTAAGCATTTTGTGCTCTCTCACTTTAGGGGCATTTTCTGAGGGGAAACCTATAGTTTACCTAGGAAAACTATACATTGTTTTTTTCGGTAGAAACTGAGCTTTCTAAATCTGCCTGAGTTTTCATGTATTTCCACCTGTGCAAAAAAATTTATAGTGCTAAATAACAAAAAAAAATGAAAAATTACCATTTTTCATTGTATATCAATTTATACCAGAAAAATATTTCATTTTACAGATGAAAATCCAACTGATTTGGAAAGCCTTATGTCTCTCGAACGTGCCAATACCAGATATGTATAGTTTTAGGGAGATTTAGGATTTCTGTACAGCAAAAACTCCCGGCAGTATATTACTGAATTTTGAAAGCACTAAGGCAGAAAACGGCATGCTTTAGATTCCAAGGCAAAAAATCCTGAAACCATAGGTTTACCCCAGAAAACCATACATTTTTGAAAAGTACACATTCTGCCGATTACAAAATGGGTAACTATGTCTCTCTACTCCCAACTACCAAACAGAAAAGCTTGTCTGAACATAGCGGTTTTTCAAAATAAAATTCAAAATTTTGAAAAATCATTTCAAAGGTTTTATTTTGCTGCTCCGCATATCCCAAACTATATTACGTACCAAGAAAAAGCACCTGAAATATGATTGCCAGGGGTCCACTGAACAGTTTGATATCCATTATGCATAGGTTTACCAAAGTATCTGGCATTTAGAGACACAAATATGAAGTTAGCGCATCCAAATTGTTCAGGACTTTACTTCAGCTACTGAGAAATCAACACATTGACTGCATTTTTTGTGGGGTAAAAACACAGAAATATATGTTTACCCCCCAAACCCATATATTTTTGGAAAGAACACATTCTACAGAATCTAAAATGGGTACCCATGCCTTTCTGCTCCAAACTACTGAGTCGCAAGGCTTTCCCAAAATTGTCGGTTTTGGTGAAATATCTGAAAATTGCCTCAAAACTTCAACTTCCCAGCACCATATCACCCATGTATCATTACGTACTAAGAAAAAGCACCCTAAATATGATTGCCAGGGTTCCTCTGAACATTTTGGTGGCCATTGTTCATAAGTTTACCAAAGTATCTGGCATTTAGAGGCCCCAAAATGAAGTTAGCGCATACAAACAGTCCCGTGAGTAACTTCATCTAATGAGAAATCAACACATTGACTGCATTTTTGTGGGGTAAAAACACAGAAATATATGTTTACCCCCCAAAACCCATATATTTTTGGAAAGTACACATTCTACAGAATCTAAAATGGGTACCCATGCCTTTCTGCTCCAAACTACTGAGTCGCAAGGCCTTCCCACAATTGTCGGTTTTGGTGAAATATCTGAAAATTGCCTCAAAGCTTCAACTTCTCAGCACCATATCACCCATGTATCATTACGTACTAAGAAAAAGCACCCTAAATATGATTGCCAGGGTTCCTCTGAACATTTTGGTGGCCATTGTTCATAAGTTTACCAAAGTATCTGGCATTTAGAGGCCCCAAAATGAAGTTAGCGCATACAAACAGTCCCGTGGGTAACTTCAGCTAATGAAAAATCAACACATTGACTGCATTTTTGTGGGGTAAAAACACAGAAACATATGTTTACCCCCCAAAACCCATATATTTTTGGAAAGTTCACATTCTACAGAATCTAAAATGGGTACCCATGCCTTTCTGTTCCAAACTACTGAGTCGCAAGGCTTTCCCACAATTGTCGGTTTTGGTGAAATATCTGAAAATTGCCTCAAAGCTTCAACTTCTCAGCACCATATCACCCATGTATCGTTACGCACCAAGAAAAAACACCCTAAATATGATTGCCAGGGTTCCTCCAAACAGTTTGGTGGCCATTGTTCATAGGTTTACCAAAGTATCTGGCAGTTAGAGGCCTCAAAATGAAGTTAGCGCATACAAATAGTCCTGTGGGTAACTTCATCTAATGAAAAATCAACACATTGACTGCATTTTTGTGGGGTAAAAACACAGAAATATATGTTTACCCCCCAAACCCATATATTTTTGGAAAGTACACATTCTACCGAATCTAAAATGGGTACCCATGCCTTTCTGCTCCAAACTACTGAGTCGCAAGGCTTTCCCACAATTGTCGGTTTTGGTGAAATATCTGAAAATTTCCTCAAAGCTTCAACTTCTCAGCACCATATCACCCATGTATCGTTACGCACCAAAAAAAAACACCCTAAATATGATTGCCAGGGGTCCTCCAAACAGTTTGGTGCCCACTGTGCATAGGTTTACCAAAGTATATGGCAGTTAGAGGCCCCAAAATGAAGTTAGCGCATACAAATAGTCCTGTGGGTAACTTCAGCTAATGAAAAATCAACACATTGACTGCATTTTTGTGGGGTAAAAACACAGAAATATATGTTTACCCCCCAAACCCATATATTTTTGGAAAGTACACATTCTACCGAATCTAAAATGGGTACCCATGCCTTTCTGCTCCAAACTACTGAGTCGCAAGGCTTTCCCACAATTGTCGTTTTGGTGAAATATCTGAAAATTGCCTCAAAGCTTCAACTTCTCAGCACCATATCACCCATGTATCGTTACGCACCAAAAAAAAAACACCCTAAATATGATTGCCAGGGGTCCTCCAAACAGTTTGGTGCCCACTGTGCATAGGTTTACCAAAGTATATGGCAGTTAGAGGCCCCAATATGAAGTTAGCGCATACAAATAGTCCTGTGGGTAACTTCAGCTAATGAAAAATCAACACATTGACTGCATTTTTGTGGGGTAAAAACACAGAAATATATGTTTACCCCCCAAACCCATATATTTTTGGAAAGTACACATTCTACCGAATCTAAAATGGGTACCCATGCCTTTCTGCTCCAAACTACTGAGTCGCAAGGCTTTCCCACAATTGTCGGTTTTGGTGAAATATCTGAAAATTGCCTCAAAGCTTCAACTTCTCAGCACCATATCACCCATGTATCGTTACGCACCAAAAAAAAACACCCTAAATATGATTGCCAGGGGTCCTCCAAACAGTTTGGTGCCCACTGTGCATAGGTTTACCAAAGTATATGGCAGTTAGAGGCCCCAAAATGAAGTTAGCGCATACAAATAGTCCTGTGGGTAACTTCAGCTAATGAAAAATCAACACATTGACTGCATTTTTGTGGGGTAAAAACACAGAAATATATGTTTACCCCCCAAACCCATATATTTTTGGAAAGTACACATTCTACCGAATCTAAAATGGGTACCCATGCCTTTCTGCTCCAAACTACTGAGTCGCAAGGCTTTCCCACAATTGTCGGTTTTGGTGAAATATCTGAAAATTGCCTCAAAGCTTCAACTTCTCAGCACCATATCACCCACGTATCGTTACGCACCAAAAAAAAACACCCTAAATATGATTGGCAGGGGTCTTCCAAACAGTTTGGTGCCCACTGTGCATAGGTTTACCAAAGTATATGGCAGTTAGAGGCCCCAAAATGAAGTTAGCGCATACAAATAGTCCTGTGGGTAACTTCAGCTAATGAAAAATCAACACATTGACTGCATTTTTGTGGGGTAAAAACACAGAAATATATGTTTACCCCCCAAACCCATATATTTTTGGAAAGTACACATTATACAGAATCTAAAATGGGTACCCATGCCTTTCTGCCCCAAACTACTGAGTCGCAAGGCTTTGCCAAATTTGGCGGTTTTGGTAAAATATTTTGAAAATTGCCTCAAAGCTTCAACTTTCCAGCATCGTATTGTCCATGTATCATTACCAGCATAAAGCATCCTAAATATAAACATAGGGGTCTACTAAACAGTTTGATGCCCAATGTGCATAGATATACCAAACTATGTGGGGCACAGAGACCCCCAAATGACAATATGTATAGACATTTTCACGGCTGACGCGCTGGCTGCTGCAATATAACCACCCGGTGTGTGTATTATGCGACATTAGACCACCTAACAGTACAGAGACCCCAGAAAACCATATATTTTCAGAAAGTACACATTCTGACGAATCCAATATGGGTAAATATGTGTTCCTACTGCAAACTGTCAAACTGCAAAGCAATGCTGAACGTAACGGTTTTTATCAAATTTCTGAAAATCGTCACAAAGCTTGAATTTTACCCCATTATATGCCCCACATTTCGTAACTTATCAGCATAAAACATCCTGAATATGAACGCCAGGGGTCTACTGAACACTTTGATGCCCAATATGCATAGATATACCAAACTATGTGGCGCACAGAGACCCCCAAATGACAATAGTGTATATACATTTTCACGGCTGACGCACGCTGGCTGCTGCAATATAAGCACCCGGTGTGTGTAATATGCGACATTAGACCCCCCTAACAGTACAGAGACCCCAGAAAACCATATATTTTCAGAAAGTACACATTCTGACGAATCCAAAATGGGTAAATATGTGTTCCTACTGCAAACTGTCAAACTGCAAAGCAATGCTGAACGTAACAGTTTTTATCAAATTTCTGAAAATCGTCACAAAGCTTGAAATTTATCCCATTATATGCCCCACATTTCGTAACTTATCAGCATAAAACATCCTAAATATGAGCGCCAGGGGTCTACTGAACACTTTGATGCCCAAAATGCATAGATATACCAAACTATGTGGCGCACAGAGACCCACAAATGACAATATGTATAGACATTTTCACGGCTGACACGCTGGCTGCAGCAATATAACCACCCGGTGTGTGTGTATTATGCGACATTAGACCACCTAACAGTACAGAGACCCCAGAAAACCATATATTTTCAGAAAGTACACATTCTGACGAATCCAATATGGGTAAATAAGTGTTTCTACTGCAAACTGCCAAACTGCAAAGCAATGCTGAACATAACGGTTTTTATCAAATTTCTGAAAATCGTCACAAAGCTTGAATTTTACCCCATTATATGCCCCACATTTCGTAACTTATCAGCATAAAACATCCTGAATATGAACGCCAGGGGTCTACTGAACACTTTGATGCCCAATATGCATAGATATACCAAACTATGTGGCGCACAGAGACCCCCAAATGACAATAGTGTATACATTTTCACGGCTGACGCGCGCTGGCTGCTGCAATATAAGCACCCGGTGTGTCTAATATGCGACATTAGACCCCCCTAACAGTACAGAGACCCCAGAAAACCATATATTTTCGGAAAGTACACATTCTGACGAATCCAATATGGGTAAATATGTGTTCCTACTGCATACTGTCAAACTGCAAAGCAATGCTGAACGTAACGGTTTTTATCAAATTTCTGAAAATCGTCACAAAGCTTGAATTTTACCCCATTATATGCCCCACATTTCGTAACTTATCAGCATAAAACATCCTGAATATGAACGCCAGGGGTCTACTAAACACTTTGATGCCCAATATGCATAGATATACCAAACTATGTGGCGCACAGAGACCCCCAAATGACAATAGTGTATACATTTTCACGGCTGATGCGCGCTGGCTGCTGCAATACAAGCACCTGGTGTGTGTAATATGCGACATTAGACCCCCCTAACAGTACAGAGACCCCAGAAAACCATATATTTTCAGAAAGTACACATTTTGACGAATCCAATATGGGTAAATATGTGTTCCTACTGCAAACTGTCAAACTGCAAAGCAATGCTGAACGTAACGGTTTTTATCAAATTTCTGAACATCGTCACAAAGCTTGAATTTTACCCCATTATATGCCCCACATTTCGTAACTTATCAGCATAAAACATCCTAAATATGAGCGCATGGGGTCTACTGAACACTTTGATGCCCAATATGCATAGATATACCAAACTATGTGGCGCACAGAGACCCCCAAATGACAATATGTATAGACATTTTCACGGCTGACGCGCTGGCTGCTGCAATATAACCACCCAGTGTGTGTATTATGCGACATTAGACCACCTAACAGCACAGAGACCCCAGAAAACCATATATTTTCAGAAAGTACACATTTTGACGAATCCAATATGGGTAAATAAGTGTTTCTACTGCAAACTGCCAAACTGCAAAGCAATGCTGAACATAACGGTTTTTATCAAATTTCTGAAAATCGTCACAAAGCTTGAATTCTACCCCATTATATGCCCCACATTTCGTAGCTTATCAGCATAAAACATCCTAAATATGAGCGCCAGGGGTCTACTGAACACTTTGATGCCCAATATGCATAGATATACCAAACTATGTTGCGCACAGAGACCCCCAAATGACAATATGTATAGACATTTTCACAGCTGACGCGCTGGCTGCTGCAATATAAGCACCTGGTGTGTGTATTATGCGACATTAGACCCCCCTAACAGTACAGAGACCCCAGAAAACCATATATTTTCAGAAAGTACACATTCTGACGAATCCAAAATGGGTAAATAAGTGTTTCTACAGCAAACTGCCAAACTGCAAAGCAATGCTGAACATAACGGTTTTTATCAAATTTCTGAAAATCGTCACAAAGCTTGAATTTTACCCCATTATGTGCCCCACATTTCGTAACGTATCAGCATAAAACATCCTAAATATGAATGACAGGGGTCTACTGAACACTTTGATGCCCAATATGCATAGATATACCAAACTATGTGGCGCACAGAGACCCCCAAATGGATATATAGTAGATAAAATTTACATAGGCAAAACAAAATAACACAGAACAGTGTGAAATGCAAATAAATCACCAAAAACTAATAAAACCACAAAAATCAATGCTTTTTTTTTTCACACTAGTGTAATCGGCCACCAGAATTACCGTTTGAATATTTTAGCTGGGGCCAAATCGATTATACGGGCAGAAACAAGTGAACAACACAAATGCAGAGCTGAAAATGCAATAAAATGGCTAAAAATTCAATAAAATGGCTAAAAATGCACCAAAATACCCAAAATTGCAATATAACCACCAAAATAACATACAAAAGCTATTGCACAGTACGGTTAGCGAATACGCTATTCGGAACGGCAATAAAACATTTTTTTTAGCCCAAAAAGAGACGATGCGATAAGAAAAAAAAAAAAAAAAGCCACAAAGCCATATATGTACATATGCGTGTGCACAACGGGTAAATTGCATGTTATTTGCGCATGTGCGCGTGTGCAAGTGTACATGGGTGCTGTGAGTGTGTGTGACCCCCCCAATCCCCAAAAATCTATGTGTGAGTGTGTGTAAGTGTGAATGTAAGTGTATATTACTGTAATAAGTGTGTGTTGGTGTGTTTGTGTGTTTTTGTGTGTGTAAATGTTACACTTACCTGGGGTAGATGCTGCAGATCGATCAGAAAGGGTCCCACGCAGCAGATCTCCAGCTCCAACGATCATCAGCCATGTGGGGGCGGAGCTGGGCGGAAGTGCGGCGCAGGCAGCAGCAGGACGCATAGGAAACGCGTCCCTGCTGCTGCTTTGGGGCCCCTGGGCGATCGCGCCCCAGGGGCCACACGATCCCCTGCTCTGCTCGTTGTCTAGGGGCAGGGGATCGTGAAGGAGCGGAGCGAGCGGCTCTAACAGCCGCTCCTCCGCTCGCAAACCCGGAAGTGCTGCAGAACGTAGAATCTACGATCTGTGGCACTTTGGTCCTTTGATCCACAGAACGTAGATTCTACGTTCTGTGGCACTTAAAGGGTTAAGAAAGGATAAGAATATTTGATTTGATTGACCAGTACCACTGATTCATTGTGTACCTAGCAACACCCCTATCAGTCTGTTACGTCAAAATACTACTGATTGGGGTTTCAGAGCCAAATCTTTCGTACTATACTCTATTATGTGCTTAGGGTGCCAGAAACGACTGCTTCTCACTTTTGAATCTGTTTGTTATGTTAATACTCACTGCAGTGCAATGGAAAATGTTATTTGGGTTTGGGACCCACTGCTCTCTTTGTATCATATGATTGTGCTACCAGCTGTCTGCCTTGCAGTGAACATTCTACGTCAGCAGTAGATATGTTATGCATACCTCCCAAAATGTAAAATACAATGAATGTTAATCATGAACCTGTCATATTACCGGTTATGTAATTTAGTTTTTTTTAATAAAAAATATATAAATAGCCAACTTCTTCTTTTATGTTTGGCTTTTCACTCTACTTTTGCATGCCCAAGAATGAAGAAGCAGAAGAAATAGATCACTCCATGGTGCTCGCTGGAAAAACCCCCGGCTGTTGCAGTTTACTACTGATAGGAGCACCGGCTGGGGTGTCAAGTAAGTACATACAATCATTTGGGGCAGGGCAGCCATCGGGGGGGGAGAGTTGTAGGGGGCCCGAGGGTAAGGGGGGCCCGGCCCCGGCCACGCCACACTTACTTGATTAGCCGGGCCCCCCCATCTTTCTGAGACCTGCTGACTTCGGGAAGGCATGGACGTTTAAGGGGCCCTGGCCACCAAGTTTCTTATAATGTGTGGAGGGGGGGCCCTGGACACCATTTTTTTTCTCATGTGGGGTCCTAGCCACCAATATTTTTTAATTGGGGGCCCTGGCCACAAATGTTTTTTTTATGGGGGGCCCTGACCACCAATATCTTTTTATTTTTTATTAACATGTGGGAACCCTAGCCACCAATATTTTTTTGTTTTTTTACTGTGTGGTGGGGAGGGCGGACCTGTAGGTGGGGCTTGCGGTGGGCGCAGCCCAGGGGGCCCAGTAAATTTTGTCGTATGGGGCCCTGCGATTTCTGATGGTGGTCCTGATTTGGGGTGCCTAACTTTTGGCACACCCCCTCCAAGTACAAATACCTTTACTGCTCTATTAATTTGACCTGCCAGAGTTTGCACAAAAATCCTTTCCTTCCTATTCAAATTGGGAGAAGAGGTTCTGACAAATGAAATGTACTTTTCGTTAAAGGAACAGTTCAGTGTGAAAATAAAAACTGTGTAAATAGATAGGCTGTGCAAAATAAAAAATGTTTCTAATATAGTTAGTTAGGCAAAAATGTAATGTATAAAGGCTGGAGTGACTGGATGTTTAACATAATAGCCAGAACACTACTTGCTGCTTTTCAGCTCTATAACTCTGAGCTAGTCAGCGACTTGAAGGGGGGCCACATGGTACATTTCTGTTCAGTGAGTTTGCAATTGCTCCTCAGCATTCAGCTCAGATTCAAAAGCAACAGATGTGACCCATCTGGCCCCCCTCTCGTTGGTTACTGCCTGGTAACCAGTCAGCGTAAACCAAGAGAGCTGAAAAGCAGGAAGTAGTGTTCTGGCTATTATGTTACACAACCAGTCACTCCAGCCTTTATACATTACATTTTTGCCTAACTAAATATATTAGAAACATCTTTTATTTTGCACAGCCTATCTATTTACCCAGTTTTTATTTTTATACTGAACAATTCCTTTAAAACAACACCAGCTCTTGTATGGCATGTCTTCCATGTGTCTCTTTCTTGCTAGGCACAATTAATCTATTGCATGCACCAGCCAATGGAAGAACAAAGTAGCACAAAAAAGAGTTCTTGTAAGCAGAGAAATCAAGTATATGCCACAAGCCGATATAATAAAAACCATACCTCCCAACATATAGGAAGTAAAAAGAGGGACAAAAAAAAATTTTTCCGCACGTAGCGCAGCAATTTTTTTGACCACACCCCTTTCTGTGGCCACCCCCCCAATTACCATGTTTGTTTTACAAAATTTGGCAGGTTATGAAAGTTTGAAAATATTTCTCCTTATCTAAACTGTGTTTTTGTGTCTCAAAATTGTTACAAAGTATCTTATTTGCACCTGTTAGCTGTTCTGGGCTCTCTGCTAAAAGCCAATTAAGTGAGAAACTTTGTTTCTTTTTCTGGCTGTTCAATGCAGAGAAAAGAGGGACTTTCCAGTACAAATGAGGGACTGCGGTTTGAGCTGTCAAAAGAGGGACTGTCCCTCTGAAAAAGGGACAGTTGGGAGGTATGTAAAAACTGACACTAAACAGGAACAGGGCTTGTTGTCTTTAGTCGCTTATCCTAGCCTGACATTTAAGCACTCCGCCCTTGTGCGTCCCTCCCCCAAGACGCCTGCGTGTGGCGTCCCCGCGCTCATATATGTGTAGTGTGACATCACAGGTATCGCGAGATGAGATTTGTGACGGCTGGATTAGCTATCCGGCAGGAGTCAAGGAGCTAAACGTTAACGGGGCTGCGGGACTTTTAAACAGCGAACCGGGACTGCGGGTTGTGTTAAGAAACCCGGGCCTGTCCCGGGAAAAGTGGGCCTGTTGTGAGGTATGCTGTGTCCTTCCAGTATGGATGAAGAGGGGTCAGAAGAGATTGGCTTTTTGGGAGACCTGTCAGTAGGAATGGACACTTTCATTCACCGCATTGACTCCACTGAAGTGATTTATCAGCCTCGCCGCAAGCGTGCCAAATTGGTTGGGAAGTATCTGATGGGGGATCTCCTCGGGGAGGGCTCTTATGGGAAAGTAAAGGAAATGCTGGACTCGGACACACTGTGTCGCCGTGCTGTCAAAATCCTGAAAAAAAAGAAGCTGCGAAGGATTCCCAATGGAGAGGCAAATGTCAAGAAGTGAGTTTTCTATTCCTCTCCCCAGTTTGTTTTTGTTAAAACTGATTAGGGTTGCCAAAGGTGAGGAGCTATATACGAGGAGACTGTATTCCATATCATCTGGACCTGTGTTTAAGAAACCACAACACAGCTTGTGTCAGCTATAATAAACCTTTGCAAACAAGCTTTGCTGCTGTCATTAATTCGGATCAAAAACTTCAAAAAGTTAGTTTGAAAGCAGGCCTGCATCTGCAATGATCTCTACATCACATCCTATAGAAAGAACCACATGCTTTCAATTGGAACATTCCTTAGTACATCGGGTTCAGGGGACATATTTCTCCCTTTATCCATGTACATGAGATGTGCAAAAGTCTCCTGGCATAACTGCACAATGGGATACATTAATAAAAAGATACATTTTATGATTACTGGGGACCCGTCAAAGTATTCCAAATCCTATTTTATCATTTTAGTCAAGCAAAATTAACTTTAATTACACTATATAAATTCATTGAATCTTGTTTCCTTCAGTCTGGGAACTCATAATTATAGCAAGCAAGCCGGAGCCATTTTGTGGACACTGTTATTAAGGCAATCCTTGCATCATCTCAGAATCTTGCTTGCCCCGCCTCTATGCATAAGGCATAGAGGAGGGGCAGGCAATATTTGATTGACAGCTGAGATTTTTACAAAAAGCTATGAACACTAAAATAAAAAAAAAATTTGGATTTCATGTTTAATTTGAAATGGACTTTTATTATACAGCTTTTTATGTCTGGGTGGCTGGTCCACTTTAACATGATCAGTGACATTACAGTATAGCATCACTAGACAAGTAGCCAAATTATTACGTTTTCTTTGCTTTCCTGCAATATTCAGCAGTTGTTTGTTTTAGATTGCATTCAATTTCAACTTTGCTTCATGACTTTAAACAATGTACGTTTCTTTAATCCTGACACAAACATGCCTTTGTATGTCTGTCTAATGAAAGACTTGGTGCTTTTTTGCAGTCCAGTTACAACATCGGAATGAAGGCCCTCTCCCATAGACTCCATTTTAATTAAATAATTAATATGTTTTAAAATGTTTTACTTTCCCTCTGTAATTATAAAACAGTACCTTGTACTTGATCCCAACTAAGATATAATTCATCTTTATTAGATGGAAATATTTCTATTAGGTTTAATGTTTAAATATTTTATTAAGATATTGAGATCCCAATTACAGAAATACCTCTTATACAGAAATCCCTAGGTTTTGAGCATTCTGAATAACAGGCCCCATTCCTGTAATAATGTAACATATTCATGTGGAAGCGAATTCTAGTTTAATTTTTCATCAGTTGTAATAGTTGGTCGGTTATGACACGGGGTGATTTATCAACAGTGGGCACAATTGCCCATGGGCAGTAACCCATGGCAACCAATCAAATTGCTGCATTCATTGTTCTACTTGCAGCTGGATTTAAAAAGCTAATCACTGATTGGTTGCTATAGGTAACTGCCCATGGGCAAATTTGCCCAGTGTTGATAAATGAGCCCCACTGAACGCTAAAACGAACCACTTGCAGTAGTAGTCAATTTAGCCTTGGTTTATAAAGTGCATGCTCAGTGGCGTAACTAGAGGGGCGTCGGCCCCCATGCAAAAAAATCTTCAGAGGGCCCGGCACACTCCAATCCCCATCCTCCCACCCACTTTAAATTAAAAATATCCTGAGGTTTTAAAGTTATTTGTAAATGTAGAATGTGTTTATACCTTTTTCTCAGATCTCGGGTTTTAAAGAAATTGTTCACCTTCCAAACACTTTTTCAGTTCAGTTGTTTTCAGATTGCTCGCCAGCAATCAAGTTTTTTTTCATTTATTTTCTGTTTTTTTATTACCATTTTTCTCAAAGATGAAGTTTAATGGGGAACTCCACAAAAACATAACTTTTTGAAAAGCAAATAATTTCAAGCAACTTTGTCATCAGTTATAAAGTATGCAAACGTTTCATGTTTTTTTATGGTTTCTGACAGTTCCCTAAGCCTAGCCTTCTGCTGATCTGTCTGACTACTGTTACTTTGTATCAACAGCCAGCTGTCCTTAGACTCCATCCTTCAAAGCCCACAATTCCCTGCACATGTGATTTCAATAAGGAACAGAGCATCACAGTGCAATGCATTGTGGGTTATGTATTTCCTGCATGCTTTCTATAAGCTGTGGAGAAGTTGTTACAATTTGTAACATCAGTGTTTAGTCCCTCCTTCCTTGCCAGAATTTGAAATGATGCAGAAAGAGAAGAACTGTTAACCAGCTGGATTGCAGCATAGAAGATGGCACGTATTCATACTTTTTGAAAAAAAAACAGGAACTGTGATGGGTAAATAACTAAATAAATGGATATGGGAAACGCCTACGGGCCACTGGGCAAACAGGAGCTAAGTAGTATTATCACCCGAGATCTCCACTCAATATAGTGTACAGAATGGGCAATATCTTATTGACATGCTCCCCAACAGAAATAACCATAAAAATGACTGCATACGTGGGTTTTCCCTTTTAAGGGAACCCTATGACCCAGAGAGTAGTTAAAGAAGGCACTGTATTGAATTGTTTAACTGTTCTGGTATTTTTGATTGTTAAACTAATTGTTCAGTGTCAAAATAAAAACTGGGTAAATAGATAGGCTGTGCAAAATAAAAAATGTTTCTAATATAGTTAGTTAGCCAAAAATGTAATGTATAAAGGCTGGAGTGATTTGATGTATAACATGTCAGTCAGGACACTACTTCCTGCTTTTCAGCTCTCTTGGTTTACACTGACTGGTTACCCTGACTACCAGGCAGTAACCAATCAGAGACTTGAGTGGTGTCCACATGGGTCATATCTGTTGCTTTTGAATCTGAGCTGAATGCTGAGGATCAATTGCAAACTCACTGGACAGAAATGTACCATGTGGCCCCCCTTCAAGTCGCTAACTAGCTCAGAGTTATAGAGCTGAAAAGCAGGAAGTTGGATTCTGGCTGTTTTATTATACATCTGTTCACTCCAACCTTTATATATTACATATTTGTCTAACTAACTATATTAGAAACATTTTTTATTTTGCACAGCCTATCTATTTACACAGTTTTTATTTTCACATTGAACTGTTCCTTTAAGTTTTAGTTGTAACCTGTTCATTTGCAATCTTTGACTCTTTCCTGGGTTAATAGTTTTGAACAACCCCAGGATTTGGTTCCTGGAAGCATCCCCGGTGGCCTGTTTTCTTAATCAAACAACCCAACAACACCTGACAAGCACCTCCAAATGAAAACCCAGCATTCATACACACACCCCTCTCTACTTTTAATTAAATTCTATATACCCATACCTATACTAACTATAGAGCTTAGTATCACAATAGCGTTTGATATTATGTCTGTCCAAAAAATCATCCAAGCCATTCTTAAAGGTATTAACTGAATCAGCCATCACAACATCACCCGGAAGTGCATTCCACAACCTCACTGTCCTGACTGTGAAGAACCCCCTACGTTGCTTCAAATGAAAGTTCTTTTCTTCTAGTCTAAAGGGGTGGCCTCTGATACGGTGATCCACTTTATGGGTAAAAAAGGTCCCATGCTATTTGTCTATAATGTCCTCTAAAGTACTTGTCAAGTGTAATCATGTCCCCTCGCAAGCGCCTTTTTTCCAGAGAAAACAACCCCAACCTTGACAGTCTACCCTCATTATTTGTCTTTCATCCCTCTAACCAATTTAGTTGCACGTCTCTGCACTCTCTCCAGCTCATTTATATCCTTCTTAAGGACTGGAGTCCAAAACTGCACTGCATACTCCAGATGAGGCCTTACCAGGGACCTATAAAGAGGCATAATTATGTTTTCATCCCTTGAGTTAATGCCCTTTTTATACAAGACAGAACTTTATTTGCTTTAGTAGCCACAGAATGACACTGCCCAGAATTAGAAAACTTATCTACAAAAATCCCTAGATCCTTCTCATTTAAGGAAACTCCCAACACACTGCCATTTAGTGTATGACTTGCATTTATATTATTTTTGCCAAAGTGCATAACCTTTATAGGTTGTCCTATAAATTTTATTGTTCGAGAACTGTTTTCTGTAATGGTGGTGTTGGTCATCCTCACCACTCATGTACTTTTCTTTAGGCAGCCCATGGCCACTACTTTTTTATACAGTGACTCGCTTGTCTGGTTAAAAAAATGGTTTTGCACTTTAATGCACTTTAGCATGCCACAGTATTACACACTTTAATAGAACATTTTTCACAGGCACCAGTACGACACTAAGGGGGTTATTCCTCAATGGTAAATAAAAATTAGGGTTTTTTTATACCTCAAATGAACTCATAACTTTCTTATTTAAAGGGATACTGTCATGGGAAAAAAATTTTTTTTCAAAATGAATCAGTTAATAGTGCTGCTCCAGCAGAATTCTGCTCTGAAATCCATTTCTCAAAAGAGCAAACAGATTTTTTTATATTCAATTTTGAAATCTGACATGGGGCTAGACATTTTGTCAATTTCCCAGCTGCCCCAAGTCATGTGACTTGTGCTCTGATAAATTTCAATCACTCTGTACTGCAAGTTGGAGTGATATCTCCCCCCTCCCTTTTCCCCCCCAGCAGCCAAACAAAAGAACAATGGGAATGTAACCAGATAACAGCTCCCTAACACAAGATAACAGCTGCCTGGTAGATCTAAGAACAACACTCAATAGTAAAAACCCATGTCCCACTGAGACACATTCAGTTACATTGAGAAGGAAAAACAGCAGCCTGCCAGAAAGTATTTCTCTCCTGAAGTGCAGGCACAAGTCACATGACATGGGGCAGCTGGGTAATTGACAAAATGTCTAGCCCCATGTCAGATTTCAAAATTGAATATAAAAAAAATCTGTTTGCTCTTTTGAGAAATGGATTTCAGTGCAGAATTCTGCTGGAGCAGCACTATTAACTGATCCATTTTGAAAAATTTTTTTTTCCCATGACAGTATCCCTTTAAGAAAAAACTCAAATGGAAAATACTCAATTCAAAAAGTAATAATTCTAATTAATCACGTTATCGGCAAAAAAAACTTTAATCTCCTGAATTGATCGACTTTAATGACAAAACCCTTAAAACTCTAACATAATGAAGGCTATTAAAATCTTCAAATGTTTCAAGGGACCTCTGCCATTGACTTCTACATGACCTTGACAGGCTTTAAATTATGTATTTTTGGGTTTGAGCTATTTCCTGGGTCGGGGTATAATAAATCAAGGCAAAATCTGTGTATCGCTGTTCAGCGCTGGCCCGTCCCCTTCAAGACTCGCCACACTTAATTCTTTGAAAAGCGGCTTTTATTCAGCTTGCATAAGTGATAACAGGCAGTGGGTAAGTGGTGCGAACTAACGCGTTTCGTGCCCTCTCTTATTGGCACTTCATCAGAGTGCTCTGATGAAGTGCCAATAAGAGAGGGCACGAAACGCGTTAGTTCGCACCACTTACCCACTGCCTGTTATCACTTATGCAAGCTGAATAAAAGCCGCTTTTCAAAGAATTAAGTGTGGCGAGTCTTGATGGGGACGGGCCAGCGCTGAACAGCGATACACAGATTTTGCCTTGTGAATACCGGCTTGGAGTTGCCGGAGTATCGCGAGAGCTGCGGCCGAGACGCCACAAGGAAGGGTGAGCTCCGTTCATTACATTCACAACCCGTGTTTCTCCTATAATAAATCAAGAAATATTTTTTTTTATTTAATAAAAACTCAAAAAATGTGAGTGTTTTAACTTGAAAATGTGAGTTCTGACCCAAAATAACCCTAGAAAACTTGAATTTTCATCGAAAACACAATTCGGGGAAGAGGGGAAACAATCATTCTTTGTTTACTTTGGTTACTTTGGTTCTTGCAGGGAGCAATGCAGTATTTAAAATTGACTCCCCACTTGCAGCAGGGAATTCCTGAGCAATACCCATACATAAGGGTATGATAAATGTTTTAGAGTGTGTCAGTGTCCCTTCAGAAAGCTTTTTGGGGCTATTCTAACTTAACCGTACCCTGCTCTTCCCCGCTTTCCCTGTTGGCCAGGGCACAGACCAGATTGGCTGTCCTTCATATGGACAGCAGCTTTTGGGTAATTGCTGCTATTAGAGGATCTCTGCTGCTAAAAAACATTATGTAGAAGAACCCTGAAAATTATTTCTTGCTCTCCCACTTTTAGCAACATTATGATAGATAGATAGATAGATAGATAGATAGATATTATTACTATTTTATTATTTAAAAAAATTATTTATAAAGCAACAACAAGTTCCACAGAGCTGTGCAATAAAGAGGTGTATACATTGAACATACAACAATACATACAAAAGCAAATAACCAACAGAAGGTAAAGAGGGCCCTGGCCAAAAGAGCTTAAAATCCAAAAGGTAGTCATTAGTAGGGATGCACCGAATCCAGGATTCAGTTCAGGATTTGGCTTTTTTCAGCGGGATTTGGATTTGGCAGAATCTTTCTGCCCGGTTGAACCAAATCCTAATTTGCATATGTAAATTAGGGGCGGGAGGCAAATGCGTGACTTTTTGTCACAAAACAAGAAAGTAAAAAGTGTTTTACCCTTCGCACCCCTAATTTGCATACGCAAATTAGGATTAAGTTCGGTATTCGCCAAATCTTTTGCAAAGGATTCGGGGCTTCGGCCAAATCCAAAATAGTGGATTCGGTGCATCCCTAGTAATTAGTTATGTTCTCTACAGTCATGATAGGTACTTATCTTGTCTACTGATGTCACAGTTCCATTTTTTTTAGCCAAATTAAAGTAACAATTCCGGCTATCGTTACAGTATGTATTGATGTGGCAATGAAGGAAAAAGGAAGATAAAAGGAAAGAAAGGGAAGAAGTCAAAGAAAGAAGAGAGAAGAAAATAGCATGCTTATTTAAAACAGTTGGTTTATTGTTACATAGTTTACCCAAGATAACCAACTGATAACCTGTGTCTATTTAGTTGCAGATCAAATGTTTGCCAGGCTCTTATTGGGAAGATTGAGTAGTAGTTGAGCTAAAAAAAAAAAAATATAGAAAAGACTGAAATAATGAATGTGGTTCCCAATAATGACTTGATACAGAATTTGATTTTGTGTCCAGTTATCAAATTTCTGCGCGTGTACACGTGGCAGAAAGAATGGGTTGCCCACTATTGATTGCAAAAATGGTGTTTGTTTACAGAAAGTGTACCATTGCCTGCATGAATCCCATAGATTGGCAAAGAATGTGTTTAACGCAGATAACTTTTGGGGTCAACTTGGGGCAATGACAGTTGGTTTAGATCAATGTGTCAGTTTTGAAAAGAAAAAAAAAGTCCAGGAAATATTCTGGTGTTTTGTTGCTGCGACAATATGTTGCATGTGCCATTAAACCAAGGCTCTATTTCTTTTATTATTCCTATGTTTTATTGCTCAGCTTTCTATTTTGACCCTCCTTGTTTACATTTTATGATTTCAAAATTGCTAGGGTTAATGTGTCCTAGAAACCAGAAAACAAAATTTAAGCTTTAAAGCCAGTATATTGTCTGTAAGTTCTAACTTGAACTATGCCTTTAAAAGGATTTAAGCCCCACAATTGAACTGTCAAAAACGTGGCTAAAATTAGGCCAATTTACCCAATTGTTCAATGTTCCATAGGGCACGTAGTAAATATATCCCCTTTGTACTTGCAGTGCTGTAGGGAAGGGCTGAACGCTGGCGGGACAAAACATCTTGATAAAGTTTTCAACCACATCTATTTGTTGACTGATTTGATATTGTACTTACTATCTTATTGCTCATGTGGTGACTATTGATAACCTGTCCTATTCCTTTAGGGAGATACAACTACTGAGGCGTTTGAGGCATCGGAATGTTATCCAGTTAGTAGATGTGCTCTACAATGAAGAAAAGCAAAAAATATATCCTTGATTGTTGCATGGGATATGCTGAAGATGGATCAACAGAAGCTACTGTATTGGAAAGGGAAATTTTCTCATATTGAGATATAGAGGAAAAAAAAGATGGAAAAAGATATTGTGACTGCAGTATCACCCAATTAACCACTTGGTGTCTCCACCGAAGTACGGTATCTGTTAGAAAAGCTTTCTATATTACAAACTGTGCTTAAGGAACTCATTTCATGCTTTTGTTTCAATCCACAAATTATTAATATATGGCAATAAACATAAATTGGCACACTCAGGTTTTGTTAAAAATGCAAAAAGGAGATTTTATTTTACATTTCTGTCCCAAACCAGGACAGTGTTCTCTGACGGAGGTACTAGTTTGGCACCAGAACATTAAATTAAATATCCTTTTTGCATATTGTACAAATGCAAGTGTGCCAGTTTATACTTTTTTCCACATAATATATAGGTGTACTCCACAGACAGTCAGTAACCTGGGTGCTTAGTATTATCAGGGATCTCTCACTCAAAAAACATCTTGCCTGGGTGCATGTAAACAGAGTAAAAACAAAATGTTTCTCACTTCACAAGCTCATTGTTTTTTAATACGCAAAAAACAAAATGTCCAAGTTTCAATCTCAGCACGGTTATTTTCTTCAGGGCTTTAGGGACAGGATTGTGATCAGTGCAAACCCTTAATCTTTCCAAGGCAGAAAAGCACCAAAGGAAACCCCTTAAGCTCTATGGAAAGTAAATTAAAACTAATAAGCAAATAAACCTTTAAAAATCCATAAAATAAAGATGATCAGAGACCAAACTGTGAGATCAGTTGTACTCAGAGTAATACAGATGAAAAACACAGACGTATGAAGGGTTACCAGAAGTGCCAACAAGTGGCATCTATAGAAAGAACAGGCTAATAGGTGCATCGTGATTGATATCAGACTGAAGACAAGTACATGACAGTATGTGGAGGACAAGAAACCCCAACCCAATGTGTCCAGAGAAGCATGCCAATATACAAACCGCTAGATGCACTTCACGCTAAAAATGTAAAACGTTAAAATTGCTACTGAGACCACTGACTGCTGTGATTTAAAACAGCCATGTGTGGGCAAGGGAGACACGTTTGCTTGGTGTTATGCATGTTGAGCATTATAGTTTAAACACCTATATCACCCTGACAGTACAAACAAAAGCAGCAACGTTGCCTTGCAAAGCATACATCGCCTGAACTCTGGTAGGCTGACCAAAACCTGTCATGCTATCCAGTACTTAGGTAATCTTAGAAAGGCACAGGTAACGTGTGTGCGCAGCAAAAGCTCATTCAACCTCAGTCATGGGCCAACTGCACCATCATGAGAAACACTAGATTGCTGTGCACAGTTGCCCTATAGCTATACAAGTATGGTGGTAAAACTTGCAACCCTAGGGAGACGCTCTGTCACTTAATAGGGATAGAGGGCTTAACACTCACTACATATGGCTGCACCAACGTGGGTTGACTGTGTTATGCAGCAAAAAGTCTCATCTACTTGATCCCCCAATAGAAACAAAAAGTGCAACAGGAGCATAATAAAAAAAAAAAAAGCAATATGGAAAACAAAAAGGTGTGAAAAGAGAAGAGTGTGAACCATTTTATGTCGACCAATATAGAGCCTAAATAGAGGCAAATGCCCATGCGGAAATATAATTTATTGTCTCAAGAATAGGTCGCATGCTGATTGCAGCAGTGGCAACATACAGTACTCAATAGATCAGTGTATAACCCAATGAATCTCAATGAAGTTACAGAAAAACTGAGGAGAATCACGTTCAAATCCCTTTGGGTAACAATGTCAAGTCTATGAATCCAGTTTTTTTCAACATGGGCTAAGTTTCTGTCCCCTCCTGCTCTGGCATAACACTGAAATTTGACTGCTGCTTTTGTTCACACTCTGCTGTCAGGGTGATGCCACATATATAGAGTACCATGTTCTAGATAAGGAAGTGTTTGCTTGGTGTTATGCGTGTTGAACTTTACATTTGTTTATAAAGCACCAGCATTCTGCAACACTATATAATTAATGGCTGTTTAATTATATGTCTGTATTGCAGTTTCTTCTTTTTTTTATTGCATATTGAAATCAGGTTTACAGTGATTTAGAATAATTATGATAACATATTATTATGATAACATTGATGCTGCCCCAATTTTCAGTATCTCTGCCATACATGTAAGGTGTGTTTTCCTTAACCACTGCTATACGTATATGGTGATGGAATATTGTGTTTGTGGGATGCAGGAGATGCTGGACAGTGTGCAGGACAAACACTTCCCTGTTTTTCAAGCCCACGGGTATGTATAATATCTCTTTTTGCAAAGCACAATATGGCAATCGCTAGTAAATATATTCTACTTTTAAATTATGTCGCAAAATAGTTTACTTACTCTGTGGAATGCCACTATTCTTTACCCACAATGATTTTATTCAGCCATTCTAATCTTTTCTCTTCTTCATTAGTCGCCCGAAGAAGAGGAGATTTTCGCTGGGCGACTTATCTCCCCAAATAGCTGTGCCACCACTCTAAAGGTGTAGGTCATCTACTTCATACTTAATAAGAATTAAGTATGATAGATCATGAAATTCTGAGACATTTCCAGTTGGTAATTTTTTAAGAAATTATTTAACTTTTTTTTTTTCCAGTAACTCTTCAATTTGACATTTTAACAGCTAGCTATCTGGTTGCTAGGGATCAAGTTACCCTAGAAATTAGGCAGTGGTGGTTGACCGACTGGGACATGAGTAGGAAAATAACTGGAGTAGAAAATATAATGAATAAAAAGTAATAACCATAAACACCAACAGCTGGAAATAGGCAGAAGAGGAAGGCAAATAATTCAATAATAAAGGTGAACGACCCTCTTGACTCTAACTTCTTTTGCTCTATAGTTATTTTTGCCAACTTATTGATGGTCTAGAATACCTTCACAGTCAGGGAATTGTCCACAAAGACATTAAACCAGGGAATTTGCTGCTAACAACAGACGGGACACTCAAAATCTCAGACCTGGGGGTGGCAGAGGTATGTAATTATGGATTATTAAAAAAATCTTAAATATTTGGACGTTCGGCGATAAGGTAAAAAAGTTTTTCACTTTTGCAGGCTTTACACCCATTTGCTGAAGGTGATACTTGTAGGACCAGCCAGGGATCTCCAGCTTTCCAGCCTCCAGAGATTGCCAATGGCCTGGACACCTTCTCAGGGTTCAAAGTGGACATCTGGTCAGCAGGAGTAACGCTGTGAGTAACGAGCCTTTATCATCTATCTGCATTCACCTAGCACAGTTCCTGTGGAAAACAGCCATTATGCCACCACCTGTTTTGTTAGAAAATATTTGGTGCTTTTTTTTCAGAATTTTGCTGTGTACTATTAATAAAATAATATATTAATAAAAACAAAGCTGGTCAAGGGACCAGACTGACTGTTTGGACACTCTTTGACATGGCATTGTGAAATACAGTTGTGCAATCCCATCAAATAGTTTTTTTTGTCTGACTCAAAATCCAGTCTACTGAAGCCTTTCATCTACACCAGTGGAAGGTCATTGGCCACTACAGAAATTACCGGTACAGGATTTTGTATCCCTTCCAAATCTCTTATGGACTGGGCCGGCGGGACACCGGGAAATAACCCAGTGGGCTCCAGCCCACATGGGCCCCTGTCGGCCCAGACCCGCTGCCCCAGCTCTGCTCCCCCAGAAAAGATAAAGCTGTTGCCGTGGCGCGTCTTCTGCGCATGTGCGTCTTCCGCACGCACATGGCGTGTTTATGGATGTGCGCAGGGGACTGGAAGTTAGGGGCCCTCGGTCGTGTCTTTTGAGTGCACACGGCGCATTCGTGCAAGTGGGCTGGAGGACAGAAGGGGGGACTGCAGGCCCCCCAATTCGACCCTGCTTATGTGTCACTTGGCCCACGGGTTGAATTCGTAAATATCTGCTATCCAAAAATGTGGCGATCTTTTTCTTATCTCAGCATGTTTATTAAAAGGGTTGTTCACCTTTAAATTAACTTTTAGTATGATATAGAGAGTGATATTATGAGACAATTTGTAACTGTTTTAATTTTTTATTATTTCCGGTTTTTGTTATTTAGCTTTTTTTTCAGGAACTCTCCAAATTACAATTTCAACAATCTGGATGCTAGGATCCACATTACCCTAGCAACCATGCATTCATCTGAATAAGAGAATGTAATAGGAGAGAGCCTGAATAGAAAGATGAGTAACATATAGTAGCAATAACAGTAATATTCTAGCTTACAGAGCAGTTATTTAGATGGAGTCAAGGCAAATAATTAAAAACCTATAAAAAAAAATGACCAATTGAAAAGTTGCTTATAATTGGCCATTCTATAACATAATTAAAGTTAACTTAAAGGTGAACAAGGGGGGATTTAAATGATTTCTTGACTGTTTCATTTATATGTAACAAAGTTCACTATAAACAAATATTTGTCCCTGCATAGGTATAATATTACCACAGGACTGTACCCATTCGAGGGGGACAATATATATAAATTGTTTGAAAACATTGGAAAGGGAGACTACTCCATCCCAGAGGAATGTGGACCCTTGCTGTCTGACTTGTTAAGAGGTGAGAGAGGGATAAGGAGATCTTAAAAAAAAAAAAAAAAAAATGTTTTAAGAAGGCAGAAATAGGGGAGAAAGAAAATAAAAAACAGTAGTAGTACTGTGATATTGCCTAATTATATAATGCTTATATATAAAGTTTAGTGGAAATTCGGTTCGGGATTCGGCCGAATCCTTCTGCCTAGCCGAACCGAATCTGAATCCAAATTTGCATATACAAATTAGGGGCGGGGAGAGAAATCACGTGACTTTTTGTCTTAAAACAAGGAAGTAAACAATGTTTTCCCCTTCCCAGCCCTAATTTGCATATGCAAATTTGGTTTGGTATTTGGCCGAATCTTTCTCGAAGGTTTCCGGGGTTCGGCCGAATCCAAAATAGTAGATTATGTGCATCCCTAGTGGAAATGTATTTCTTTCTGTCTCTAAATGTCTGTCTTGGCCCATGCCTTTTTCTTATACTTTTCTGTGCCAATTCCATGTCTAGTGTGAAAGTAAAGCTGAATATGTGCAGCATATTATCCTTATTAATCTATTCAATATTAAGTGTATTTTCTACTGGCATTTTTCAGCGAACCAAGAAGCTCTCATGCAGCTTGACATTTAGTTGGAATGTGCACATCACTAGTGGTGATAAGGGAATTTATCCAGAAACCTTGCATTTAAGGGTCATCCTCCTGTCACTGCAGGTAAAAGGCAGATTTCATTTAAATAAATGGCATGCTACACTGGTGTGTTTAGGTGCTTCTCTGTTCCCTGAAAAATGCTGGTGAAGAGCACACCACATACCATATACCTAACAGAAGAATAGTCCCAGGAAGGGAAGCTTGCTGAATAATTAACTCTTTATATTTATTAAATGGATATACTACCATTGCATAATATTACCATAAAGATTAAATGAAAGTTTCACATAAACTGTTTTGTGTATACGTAGTATACCCTCACCCCATCTCCGTCGATAGGCTATTAATTGAAAACATGTCACTTGCTGGAAAACTCTTTGCATTGAAGTCCTTTGACTTCTGCTGAAAAAATGGCTTACAGAGATAAGCAATGGTGGTTTCAGAAATGTTTTACACTACAGTTAGGTCCATAAATATTTGGACAGACTTTTTTTTTTCTAATTTTGGTTCTGTACATTACCACAATGAATTTTAAATGAAACAACTCGGATGCAGTTGAACTGCAGACTTTCAGTTTTAATTCAGTGGGGTGAACAAAAAGATTGCATAAAAACGTGAGGAACTAAAGCTTTTTTTTTTTTTTTTAACACAATCACTTAATTTTAGGGGCTCAAAAGTAATTGGATAAATTAAAAAACTAAAAATAAAATGTTAATTTCTAATACTTGGTTGAAAACCCTTTGCTGGCAATGACAGCCTGAAGTCTTGAACTCATGGACATCACCAGATTCTGGGTTTCCTCCTTTTTAATGCTCTGCCAGGCCTTTACTGGAGCGGCTTTCAGTTGCGGTTTGTTTGGGGGCCTTTCTGTCCAAAATTTAGTCTTCAACAAATGAAATTCATGCTCAATTGGGTTCAGATCAGGTGACTGACTTGGCCATTCAAGAATATTCCACTTTTTTGCTTTAATAAACTCCTGGTTTGCTTTGGGTGTATGTTTTGGGTCATTGACTATCTGTATTATGAAATGCCTCCCAACCAATTTGACTGCATTTAGCTGGATTTGAGCAGACAGTCTCTCTGAACACCTCAGAATTCATTCGGCTGCTTCTGTCCTGTGTCACATCATGGATAAACACTAGTGTCCCTGTGCCACTGGCAGCCATGCACGCCCAAGCCATCACACTGCCTCCTCCATGTTTTATAGAAGATGTGGTATGCTTTGGATCATGAGCTGTTCCACACCTTCTCCATGTTTTTTTCTTGCCATCATTCTGGTAGAGGTTGATCTTTATTTCATCTGTCCAAAGAATGTTTTTCCAGCACTGTGCTGGCTTTTTTTAGATGTTTTTTTTTTTTAGCAAAGTCCAATATAGCCTTCCTATTCTTGCACTCTCTGTATTTACTTTCATGCAGTCTTCTCTTTATGGTAGACTTGGACTTGGTTACGCCTACCTCCTGGAGAGTGGTGTTCACTTGTTTGGCTGTTGTGAAGGGGTTTCTCTTGACCATGGAAATGATCAAGCGATCATCCACCATTGTTGTCTTCTGTGGAAGTCCAGGTCTTTGTGTTGCTGAGTTCACCCTTTCTTTCTTTCTTTCTTTCTTTCTTTCTTTCTTTCTTTCTTTCTTTCTTTCTTTCTTTCTTTCTTTCTTTCTTTCTTTCTTTCTGTACCAAACTGTAGATTTTGCCACTAGTAATATTGTAGCAATTTCTCGTGTGGGTTTTTTTCTGTTTTTGCAGCTTAAGGATGGCTTGTTTCACCTGCATGGAGAGCTCCTTTGACCGCATGTTGTCTGTTCACAGCAGAATCTTACACCGACAAGCACCCCCCTCAAATCAACTCCAGGGCTTTTATCTGCTTCATTGATAATGAAATAACAAAGGAATTGCATACACCTGTCCATGTAATAGTCAATAGTCAATTGTCCAATTACTTTTATGCCCATGAAATGAAGTGATTGTTTTAAAAAAAAAGAAAAAAAAGAAAAAGGCTTTAGTTCCTCACATGTTTATGCAATCTTTTTGTTCAACCCGCTGAATTAAAACTGAAAGTCTGCAGTTCAACTGCATCTTAGTTGTTTCATTTAAAATTCATTGTGGTAATGTACAGAACTAAAATTAGAAAAAACAAATATTTATGGACCTAACTGTATGTTTTGGGTTTCTGTACCAGCCCAAGGCAACTACAGCCGTTTAACAGGGAAGATCTGTGTCTCCGAAGATGCCCCAGTAGCTCCCCATCTTCTTTTCTGCAGATTCACTGCACATGCTCTGTGCTGCTATCACTTACTGAGCTTAGGGACCCACTCACAATATACAGCCACCTGGGCAGTATTTTACTTCCAGAAAAGGTAGCAACCCTACCTGCAACTAAGCTTAGCTTCTCAACAGCTGCTCAGAGCCCACTGAGCATGTGAGTGTCGCAGACACTTTCGAAGATGGTGACCCCCTGTGACAAGTTTGAAGCCCTGGATCATTGCTACTATTGAGAAGGTGAAACTTTAGGCTGGTGCTAGAAGTGCAGTATATAAAATATGGCATTTTTGGCCATATTCATTTTCAGGGTTTAGTTCTCCTTTAAAGGGACAGTATACCCATTATTTAAACAAATAAAGCATGCTTCTCCATGGATGGGTGATTTGTTTTGCCCTTGCTTGTAAGGACTGCAAGTAAATATTAGTACATTTGTACCATAATCCTTAGCCTGTGAAGCTAATGTAGCAGTTGTACTTCTTGTTTCTCTGTTCATCCTACTGTGTGAAGTTGTAAGACTATGCGCGTAATTATCAGGGAAAGAGTAAATGTGTTCAGAGGTAGCTATTCATTTTTGTGCAAAGCATCACTAATATTGATGACTATCATTGAAAAGAAACAGAAACTACAAATGCGTAGGACCCAGATAGTAGTCAATGCGTTGTCGTGTGTGTGTATATATGTATGTGTGGCAGAAAACTGCACTGGTCCAGGGTTATTCCAGTGAGCACCACAGAGAGACCTCTTCCCGCTTTTTCGTTTTTAAAATTTACTGGGGCAGACGAATGCACAGTTGAACGAAATAGCCGACTTTTTAGTTAAAGTTCGGCTGTTCGTTCTAATGCGCATGCGCAGCCGAGCGATAAAAGAGGAATACGGAAGAGAATAGCTCTGTGGTGCTCACTGGTATAACCCCGGGCCGCTGCAGTTTTATGCTGATAGGAGCACCGACCTGGGGGTTTCAGGTAAGTATATATAATTACTTGGGGTGCCCAAGCCTTTCCTTCTCCTTTAAACGTGAACCACCCATTTAAAAAATAGAATTTTGGTTCTTAAAATTACCAGCCGAAACTTTTTGCCACAAGTTTCTCTGCTTGCGTCATGGTATGAGCTTCCTGGTCCATGCCATGTAGCGCTAAGTAGGTTGTAGAAAAAAATCATGATTTGAGGCTACACAGTTTTGTGAGATAGAAACTTTCCATTGTATTAATACTTAGATTAAAAGTTAGAGTTTAAGGGTAAGGCCACACTGGGCGTTTTGGGGAGATTTGGTCGCCTAGCGACTAATCGCCTCGTCCTTTGCGGCGACCAATCTCCCCAACCACATTCCCTCACTCCCCTTACATTCCCTTAGCGCCGGCTAAAATGAAAAAATGCCGGCGCTAATCACACACGGAGACTTTGGAAAATGAACCGCCGTGTGCGATTAGTGCGATTATTTTTTCATTTTAGCCGGAGCAGAGTGAGGGAAGGCATTTGGGGAGATGGGTCGCCGCAAAGACGAGGTGATTAGTCGCCAGGCGACCAAAATGCCCAGTGTGGCCTTACCCTGAAAAGTATAAAATGTGTTAAAGGGATACTGTCATGGGAAAAAAAAATGTTTTCAAAATGAATCAGTTAATAGAGCTGCTCCAGCAGAATTCTGAATTGAAATCCATTTCTCAAAATTTTTTATATTCGATTTTGAAATCTGACATGGGGCTAGACATATTGTCAATTTCCCAGCTGCCCCAAGTCATGGGATTTATGCTCTGATAAACTTCAATCACTCTTTGCTGCTGTACTGCAAGTTAGACTGATATCACCCTCCTCCCTTCCCCCCCCCCCCAGCAGCCAAACAAAAGAACAATGGGAAGGTAACCAGATAGCAGCTCCCTAACGCAAGATAACAGCTGCCTGGTAGATCTAAGAACAGCCACATGACTGGGGGCAGCTGGGAATTCGACAAAATGTCTAGCCCCATGTCAGATTTCAAAATTGAATATAAAAAAATCTGTTTGCTGTTTTGAGAAATGGATTTCAGTGCAGAATTCAGCTGGACTAGCACTATTAACTGATGCGTTTTGAAAAAAATTTTTTTTACAGATGACAGGATCCCTTTAAGGAAATGGGATCAGGGAGTGCACTCATAGTGACCTACATAAAGGGCCTTGCTGATGATATTGGAAATCTCATAAAGACAGAGTGTTTTCCATGATCTTTTCATTTTTCTTTTGTTTTGTTATGGTTAATGGTTATATAAATAACAGAAGCATGTTGTTGGAACAGAATGCATTAAACATCCCATCTCCTGGACTACTCAGGGAAGACTCTGCAATATTGGTAACACAATCCAGATGACATATGGACTATATACTTTACCCCATTTTGCCTTCACTGTTTTCTACTGAAACTGTCTGTAACAATGTCAATGTGATATTTATTCTGACATGGAGATGGCTTGACTTTGTACAATTAATTCTTAAATAAAAATAATTTAAAAAAATGTTAAGGTATTACAGTTGCACAAAGGCAATACCTTTGTAATTCTCCTCAACTCTCCAAAGATTGGGAGCTTTAGGACTCTTAAAGGGAACATATATGTAATAAAAGATTAATTTGACCAGGTGCAGTAACTCCTAGCAGCCCTTCAGCATTTAATGGTCACCAGGTTCAGATTTACATAGTGGGCACCCCTAGGCCCACTTCAGTTTGTCGATCCTTTATTTGTGCAAATCTTCATCATTGGGACTGGAGCAATGAAGATTGGCACATGGAAAATTAAAGAAATTATTGTATCTCCAGCGCATCCCCAGTGTTTTTAAACCAATGTGGGTGTGGTTGGGCAGCATGCTGCCCCCCTAAAATCCTACTGCCCTAGGCCCGGGTCTTGGGGGGCCTTTCCACAGATCCGGGCCTGCTGGTCACCCGTTTAAAAACATCTTATTTGTTGCTGTGGGTTACTGCACCTGGGCAACCTTAGTGCCTTTTATGAAATATCGGGTGATAGTGGGTTTTTAAAATCACCCGCATCGTAAGCAGTGATAACAGTCAATATCGAGTACAGGTATGGGATCTCTTGGAGCTTAATATCCAGAAAGCTTTGAATGTAAGCAAGTAAATAAATAATTTGAAATAAATACAAAATTTCTAAATGATTTCCTTTTTTTCTGTTATAATAAAACGGTACTTTGTACTTGATGGTATTGGTAACTATGCTGCATAAATCCATATTGGTGGCAAAACAATTGTATTTGGTGTAGTTTAGATATGTTGATCCAAATTATGAAAAAAAAAAAAAAAAAGCCTTGTCCGGAAAAAACCAAGAATTCCAAATAATTGATCATGTATCTGTACAATGCAGACTTTGTCTTGCAGAAGGATTGCAAATTTAAGGTGCACTTGTGGGGTACAGAGTGCAAAGTACAGTTTTTGGACACAAATCACCATGAGTTTTCTGGCTTCTGCACAGAATTCCAGTGTTATTGTTGGCACACACAGAGTTGAATGCACCTCAGCTGTACTTGATTGAAATGAACCCTACTGCATAAGCATGTGCACAGCATCTGATGCTAAGTACGGCTTGCATTTACAGAGAGGGGATTGTATCAGGCTTTTTATATACATGACTGCTTCTTCTACAGATATGGAATCGATTATATCAAAATCGATTATATGGAAACCTTGCCATGTGATGACAATGCATTCATATAGGGTTTTTATAATATTTAGTATTCTTATGGTATGGTAAGGACAGGAATCGGAGAGACAACCATATCCATGCAGAAAGATCCCTTATGCAGAAAAACCTTAGGCTCAGGCCTGTATTTGTGGTCAGGCTACAGAGGCCAGGGCCTAGGGCAGCAGAGTGGGTGTAAATACCTGGGCGGCCAAGGGGTGCACATTTTTTTTAATCCAGCCCTGCTCAGGTCACAAACTCTCTGCATAATAATCCCACACCTGTATAACATGGTGTTTTCAACATTATGTCCTGAGTATATATTTTTGGAAGTGATAGCTATAAAACAGCTTTTACAGTTATACAGGTTTGGGACCTGTTATCCAGAATGCTCCAGATCTGGGGTTTTCTGGTTTATGGCTCTTTCCAGTATTTGGAACTTCATACTTTGCGTCTACTAGAAAATAATTTTAAACATTAAATAGGCTGGTATTGCTTCCAATAAAGGATTCATTATATCTTAGTCTGGATCAAGTACAAGGTACTGTTTTATTATTATTATTATTATTATTATTATTATTAATAAGAAAAATATTTTTTTTTTAAAAAATGTGGATTATTTGGATAAAATTGAGTCTATGGTAGGTGGCTTTTCCGTAATTTGTAGCTTTCCGGGTAACTGATCCCATGCCTGTATTTGTTATGTTTAAGCTTTTTTTCTGCCAAACATCGTCCGAGCTAGCCAAGATTATGATTATTGTTCTCTCCTGTCCCAGTCCATAAAGGGTATATTGAAATTAACGTTATACTGTTTTCTAGGAATGTTGGAGTACGACCCAGCCAAGAGGTTCTCAATACAACAGATCCGTCAGCACAAGTGAGTTTAAACACAGTGTTTCTCGGTTTTTAGTCTGGATCATCTTTTCTACTTCTAGTCTTTCTTCTGATACCTTTATTCTTGCTGGTGTGCCTTCATTTTCTACTGCATGCAATTTCTACCATCCTCCATCTTTTTTTCTTTGTAATGTACACACACTCTTTCTCTTTCTTCGGTGTTTCTGACACCCACCTTCAATCCACTTTCTTTGCGAGTGTCACGTAAGTCTCCTCTTTCTGTATTCAAGCCACACTTAACTACTCTATTTTCATTGCATGGATAACTCTCTGCTTCCTGCCCTTCCCCCACCTTTCTGCGTCACTGTGTATTCCACTGGAGACTGATGCTGCTGCTGCACGCACAAGCTGATATAAGGATTTTCTCTGGCGTGTGTGTGAGAAAAGTAGCCCTCTTCAATTATGCTTGCTTTAAATTGATCACAGCACAGATACGAATGCTTGCCATATATTTTCTCTACTTTTTTTTTCTTTGATGGAGGATTGTGGTTACCTTAGACTGTGTAGTTTTTGTTAGGAATTATTTTTTTAAGATATGACAGAAAATGTGCTCTTAGATATACTTGAAGTGAGGTCAATCTGAAATACATAGTTGCATAGTAAGTTAGGTTGAAAAAAGACACACGTCCATCAAGTTCAACCTTTTAAAAGTGGAAGGCTGAAAAAAACCCAATTTGATACCTTTCCAATTTGTCTCGGAGGGGAAATTATGTATTTTATTATTTGGTACAGCAACAATAGATTGGTTCCATTGCCCTATATATTTCACCTTTGTGTTTGGTATAAACTGGTCTGCCCCAGTGCAAATGACTTTATGGCAGAGCTGTAGTTTCTCTATAGGCACCAGCTTCAGGGGGCGTTCGGCACCACTTAACCCCTTCAGCCCACCACTGGACACTTCTGGCTGAATCGGACAGAGGAGCTGAAGAGGGGGTGCATTGCCTGTACTGTGCATGTGGCAGTTGCATATGATAGGTAGTGGGTAAGCAGGCATGCCGAGAGCAAACTTCTGAAGTGCTAAGGACGGGCATAGTGGGGGTCATTTTTCAACACTGTGCAAATTTTCCCATGGGCAGCAACCCATCGATAGTTGCATTCATGGTTATACCTGCAGCTGCCTGAAAAAAGCCAGTCACTGATGGTTGCTATAGGTTCCTGTCTACAGGGAAAATTTGCCCAGTGTTGATCAATAAATTAGGTTGTGTGTAGATATTTGGAAGGATTAGTACCACCAGCCTAGTACAGGTATGGCATCTTATACAGAAACCCGTTATCCAGAAAGCTCTGAATTACAGAATATCTGTCTTCCATAGACTCCATTTTATCAAAATAATCCAAAATTTTTTTAAAAATGATTTCCTTTTTCTCTGTAATAGTAAAACAGTAGCTTGTACTCGATCCAAACTAAGATATAATTGATCCTTATTAAAAGCAAAACCAGCCTATTGAGGTTATATAATGTTATTTTTAATTATTTTCTAGTAGACTAAGGGTAGGACTACACGGCCGCCTTCGATGCGTTTCGGTTGGCTCCGACACTGGGCGACTAAGCGCACGGCGTCAAGTCGGATGCGACAGGAACAAGGTAAGTAATATAAAGTCGGATGGTGTTGCAACGGTGATCCGACACGGCTGTCGGATGCAGACGCAGTTTGCAGCATTTGCATCCGACAGTCGCGTCGCCTTGGATCACCGTTGCAACACCATCCAACTTTATATAACTTACCTTGTTCCTGTCGCATCCGACTTGGCGCGTGCGTTTTGTCGCCCAGCGTCGGATCCGACGGAACCACATAGAATTCGGCCGTGTAGTCTGACCCTTAAGGTGTAAAGATACAAATTATGGAAAGAACTGTTGTCTGGAAAACCCCAGGTTCTTGAAAACTGGTCCCATACCTGTATATGTGTCTTTCACATATAACTGTTCTCTTTTTGCTGATGTTTTTACATTTTCTTTTTTTGTTTTTCCAGAATCTTAGGCACTCCCCAGTGATTATAACTTTCCTCCTCCTCTGATCTCTAGTCTCCACTCTTTTTAATGTCTTTGTCCTCTTTCTCCATCTTCCTTGTTTTATGCTATGCCCATATATCTTGCATTCCCATTCTCCCTTTGGTAGGGTGAAGGCACGATGGGGTTAATATAGTAACATACAGGAATGGTGATTATGGAATTCCATCTTTCTTCCCTAAAAGGGCTAAAAGGTCACCTTTAATATATAGCATTTTGCTTACTTTATTGAGTGATGCTTAATGAATATATCTCAGGGTTCTTCTCTCTCTCTCTGGTTAATCTCTCTCTCTAGTTAATCTGCTATTTCATATAATCAATATTATCAATATTTTGATTCAGAAATGCTCTATTCTCTTTGCCGTATTGCTCTACTTTTGCATTATTCAAAGTTCTATTAATCCATCTTGTTTAAGCCTCTCTTCTCTCTCTATCCTTGTGTGAGTTTCCTTTTGGTGACAGGGTTGTTATAAGATCCTGTGTGACTCATCCTCTGAGCGTAGAGAGATGTGCACAATATATGCAAAAATCACCCACCCTCCACTTGGTTACCACAGCAACTGGGTCACTTCACTTCTCTCTATGTGCTGCACTTAACTACAAAGAATAGGGGAGCAAGGACAGACAGAGTTTGTAGACTGTAAGCTCAAAGGAACAGAAACAGCAAGTTTTGTTAAATTATTTTTTAATACATTTTTTCTCATACCGCATGTGAAAAATAGAAAAAAAAAAAGTGAAATTCAGAAAAACAAATGTGATTTTTAAAGTGGTGAGAGGAAAAGTGAACAAGGTGTGTGAAAGAGCATATAGAAGAAAACAAAGTAGATTAAGGGATGAGGATGGGACAGAAGAAGGTGGTTGATGAGCAGATAAGGTGAAGAAAGCTGGTTGGAAGAAATGTTAGAAAATAAATATAAAAATGTATGCACAGTGGGCTTACCAAGGACAAAAGTTTTATGTAGGGTCGATAGCCCATTTATTGCCAGGGGGGACAAATAGTGTCCAAGCATTCAAGGAAAGTAGTCATTTTGATTCTAAATGTAAATACCCTGAAATGTAATGATCATTCACTTATACTTATATCCTTATAATACACAAATGTTACGACTATCCTGTAATCTATATGCTTGTCAGGAGTGCCGATGGTGCTCCCGGTGCCGCCACGTCCAAGATGGCAGCGCCCATGACCCATGTGGGTCGATGCTGGCACCTTGACGCCGACGTGATGACGTCATGCGCCAGGTGCGGAATATGTAAACCAAAGAACTTCCAGGTCACAGTTCGATGCCTGATTATAGGACTTGCTGACTTGTGTTCCTGAGTTCCCTAAATTCCTGTTTCCTGGTTTCCTGACTTCTACATTGCCTATGATTCTTGCTGCCTGCCTTTTGAACCTTTGCCTGAATTTGACTACACTTTCGTCTGACCCCTTTTGGATACGCTGAACTTGGACTTTTACCCGAAGCTTCCTCTTTGGTCCAGACTTCTCCCGCTGCGAGCCAATAGGCCCCCTGACACTTTTAAACGCCTCTTAGTGATGTCATGAGCTATAAATGGAGCTTAGTGATGTCATTTTTGTCACGTAACTCACTAAAACTTGTGTATTATAATAAATTAAGTACCTTTTTGGATATGAGGATATAAGAGATAACCTTGGAGTTCCATGACCTGTATAAAAGCACTCGGCTGTTTTATATGGTCATGGAACTCCTCAATGACTTATAATAGCCTTGTATTTTACAATAGGGGTACTTTCTTTACTATATAAACAGTGCTTGGTGATGTCATCAGTTATAGGCACTTAGTGATGTAATTTCTGTTGCATGAATCACTGAAACTTGTGTATTATGATATATATAAAGTTCCTCCTGTTGTAAAATACAATAATTCTAGAAGTCACTGCGGAGTTCCTTGACTTTACAGAAGCAATCAGCCCTTGGCCTTCTGGCTTTTATGGTTATGGAACTCCTTGGTGATTTATAATATCCTTGTATTTTACAATAAGGGGTACATTTTTTCCTATATAATGTATGTAATGCATGTGCACAGTCAGAATTGTTTATATAAACTGTGGCAAGGACCAGCACTCGGCACTCCTTTTCAAGTGGCTAAAGTGATTTATTAGATATCACAATGCATTTATCTTCACTGAGAGAATTGTATTGGTTGAGAACAAGATATAAATACAGGTATTGGATGGATTATCAGATAGCTCCAAATTATGGAAAGTCCATCTCCCATAGACTCCCATTTTATCCAAATAATCAAATTTTTTAAAAATGATTCCCTTTTTCTCTGTAATAATAAAACAGTACCTTGTAGTTGATCCCAACTAAGATAAAATTAATCCTTATTGAAAGCAAAACCATCCTATTGGGTTTATTTAAGGTTTACATGATTTTCTAGTATGAAGATCCAAATTATGGAAAGATCGATTATCTGGAAAACCCCAGGCCCCAAGCATTCTGGATAACAGGTCTCGTACTGTATATGGAAACAGCTTAGTAGTTTGATAACAGGAGGGTGTAAGGAAAGAATTCATTTGGGAAGGTTTATTTATTTTAACCTGTGATAACGTCTAAAAAAGATGTACTGTACTCATATGTTGGAAGGAAAGCATTTTTTTGTGATTACTCTAATGTAAAATGTAATTATTACATAGATAAGATTTAAAAAAAAAAAACATCCATATGTTACATTGCTCACAGCTGGTTCCGGAAGAAACACCCTCATATGGATCCCATTGTTCCCATACCTCCCAGCCCAGAAACAAAGGACCGCTGGAGAAGTCTAACAGTTGTGCCTTATCTGGAGGATCTGCACGGGTATAGTGAGGAGGAGGATCTGTGTGATTTTGAAGATGATATAATCTATACACAGGATTTCACAGTGCCAGGTAAAAAGGTTATTCTAAACACAACAACCCTATGAAATTTTTGCAAGATTTGTTTCAATGCCCTAATTTGTTGGCCTCTCTCTCTAAAAACTATATATAATGTGAGTTTTTCCAGGCTGCAGCATAGTATTGCATTAACTACACATCAAACTGGAGAACTGTTGCTCACCAATTATAATGTCTCCAGAGAGCGAATATTTCCTATTATGACTGTAAGCAGGGTTGGACACATACAGAATAGCATGAGATGTCTTTCAGCAGAACCAAGGGACACCGGATTCCAAAACACTTCACAAGTGCAGATACAGGTCACACAATGGCCATCTGATTCATTAGAGAAAGAATTAAGGGGACTAAATTCATTTGAACTCTTGAGAGCAAGGAAGGGGTAACGAACTATGTGTAACTGGTTCCTTCCTCTGTACTACATGTGCTCTCAAAAGAAAATCTAAATTCAGAATAATCCCAGTACAACATTCTGTTGCCTCGAAAGGGTGATATTGGCCAAAAATTAAATAAAAATTGGATGTAAAGGTAAGTTTCAAAGAAAAATGCCTCTGTTTTGACCAGTGTTTTGTGATTCCTTTCCAATTTAGGTCAGGTGGCTGAGGATGACTACTTTGCACAGACACAGAGCACCGCTCCCTCAAAGCAGCTGTGTATGAATGGCACTGAGAGCCAGCTCAAAACAGAAAGAAGGGTCAGCTCTTCATCACAGCGCAAGGCCAGTACAACTGGAAGCAAAGTACGAAAATTATCTGCCTGCAAACAACAGTGACTGGGGGAACAACTTTGCAAGGTATATAACATTATGAAGCAGATGTGGAAGTTTCTGTGGTCATTAGGGAATGCTGTACTGTTTTTGGAGAGAAAATCTTCATATGGCATTTAGTTTTATACACTAACTTAATATTTGCCTTAGAATATATTCATACAGTACTAGCGTGCTGTACCTGCTAACCTCCTTTTCAGGTGTCAGATGCTAAACGGCCTATAAGACCCCCTGCTCAGGCTCAGAATAATCTATAACCAGTCCAAGGTCGCTATAGCACACTGGTCACTGGAAAATTGTAGCGCCAGGGCCCCCCATAAAAGTTTTTTTAAAAAAACATTGGTGCCAGGGCCCCCCTTACAAGTAAAAAAAAATTGGGGCCTAGCGAATATTTTTTAAAAAAACATTGGTGGCAGGAGCCTATAGAATATTAAAATAATACATTGGTGGCCACCAATTGGCCGTTTTTGTGACTTCGGGTCTTTTCGCCTCTTCGGGACTTAAATTTCGGCCGTTTTTGTGACTTCGGGTCTTTTCGCCGCTTCGGGACTTCGGCTGTTTTTGTGACTTCAGGTCTTTTTGCCACTTCGGGACTTCGGCTGTTTTTGTGACTTCGGGTCTTTTTGCAGCTTCGGGACTTCGGCTGTTTTTGTGACTTCGGGTCTTTTTGCCGCTTCGGGACTTCGGCTGTTTGGCTTTTCAGTGGGTTCAGGAATTTGGAAGGGCGGCGCAGCTTCGGCACTGTCAAGGGGGGTGCGGCTCTTTCTAAAAGTGCAGCACTGCTGGGCCCCCCTTCAGGCCTGGGCCCAGTGCAGTTGTACCCCCTGTGCCCCCCTGATGGCAGCCCTGAGTGTGCTACAGTGACCTTGAAGCAGCAGACTGGCCTTGTTACAGAAGCCCAGGGATTGGGGGGGGGGGCAACGTGTTACTACTAATGGTCCTTCTCTGGACACATAAAGGTTTAATGTAATTTTATATTTACAAAGGTAGTTTTCCAGGTTCCTCAAAGTTGCTGTGGGATGGGGGAGGGTGGGATCATAAGCTAGAACCGGTATTGTGTAGGCGGCAGAAGTGAGAAGCAGCAGAGATAATGAGGTCTGAATAAGAGGTGTCCTCATTCATATCCAACAGAGAATGAGTCACTGCCTGTGACAGCAAGTCCTCTGTGACGCTCATTGTTCATCCCTTCCCCCTGCTCTTCCATCTCCAGCACTCTCCACATCTATTCCGCTACTCCTGTGTGACACCTTTTTTTTTTTACATAGATTAACCATTTCCACTACTTTTCTTTTTCATTCATTGCATCTATTTACTCTACACATTCATTTAGAATAGTAGCTGCCGTGGGCAAACTGCACATTTTATACTAAACCCAGATCTTTCATAAATGTTATTGTTTTTGGCTTCTTTGATAAACATTATTACAGTCCAGTGTTGATACAGCTTTGGGTTTTCCAGCATTGTGCCTGTACCTGTCCTTTAACTAATCTCCAGATATAGGGCCTCAGATGCAGGTAGGGTTGCCACCTTTTTTGGGAAAAAATACTGGCCTGACTGTATGTTTAGATTTTTTTCCCTATTAATAACATTGGGATCAAGCATAATTTTTACCGGTCAGGCCAGTAGAATGAGGAGCAGTACCAAAGCCACAACTACAATTTCCTATGGGCTGCTCAATTCTAAAATTTGTTTTGCCACAGCTTCAGTTTGCTAACTCTCATGCGTAGTTCAAAAAATTGATTGGTAGCACTAGGTCTTTTTGCACCCACATAGCTTATACAGTCTTTCTTTGACGCTGCTTCTTTTAAAATAGTTTTACTTTATTTCATATTTTGATGTTTTCTTCATTTCACCCCTTTGCTTTAATTTTTGTCTGCATTAGAGTTTTGCCGTTGCTCCTGCTACAATTCCAAAACACTGACTGTAGATCTATGCTGGATGTAGTAAACTAGCTTAGTTAAATTTACTAAAAATGTATAATTGTAGCCCCACTTATTGCTGACCTTGCATATATCTGTAAACCTAAGTAGAGAGAATTTTATGGCTCCTCTTTCTTGTGTAAAAAATTTGGTAATTTGGATCTCTGGGCTTTAGGGGCAGAGACACACAGGACGATTCAGGGAAATTTAGTTGCCCGGCGACTAATCGCCTCTTCTGCGGGCGACTAATCTCCCCAAAAAGCCTTCACGCCAACTAAATCCCCGGCAGGATGGCACTCTAAGTGCTTAGTTTTCCAAAGTCGCCCGTTAATGGGCTTTTTCTTTTCAGAATGTCTATGTGTCCACTGGCTTAGTTAGTGATAGTTAGTTCTTGTTTCTATTTTATTTTACATATTACTTCATTGTAAATTATACATTCTGTATAATATGTCATTGTATTAATCTTCTTATTCTGCATACTATTTGTTTATCATATTGATTTTTATGGTTGATTGTGAAAACCAAATAAAATATTTCAAGCCAAAGTCGCCCGAAGTTTCCTCGTGAGGCAACTTCGGAAAACGAAGTGTTCCGAGTGCCATTCAGCCGGCGATTTAGATTCTAGCCGGCGTGAAGGCTTTTCTTCTTTTTTAGTCGCCCGAAGAAGAGTCAATTAGTAACTAAAGTGACTAAATCTCCTGAATCTTCCCATGTGTCTCTGCCCTAAGCATATTTTACCTCCAATGAGGATTATATGTTACTTTGGATCCAGTACAAGGTATTGTTTTATTATAACAGAGAAAAAGGAAATGAATTTTAAAAATTCAAAATTCTTTGCTTATAATGGAGTATATGGAAGATGGCCTTCCCATTTTCCAGCTTTCTGGATAACCGATTTCTGGACAATGGATCCCATATCTGTACTAGTTTTTATACTGACACTGTTTTAAAAATGTGTCACCTGAAAGCTTGGTTTTGGTGGTTCAGCATCCTGATTCCCAAGGCAGGCTCCTTAAGGTGCTGAGGAAGTTGAGTTGCTCCTGGAGCCTGCACCAATCAGACTTCCTAAGCTTTGGGTTGACAATTTTTAGGATAGTGCAATGCCAAAATTGGTGTTTTAATGATGTAGAAATGTATTTATAAAGTATCCCTTATAATTGATAAAATTCTCCAGTTTGTATATCACTTACTCAGATTGTGATGAGTTTTCGGGCCTGTACATTTGATTGTCCAGTAGTATATACCTTTATAATACACAAAAGCCATGAATATCTTGTAAATTATATCCTTATAAACGGTGAGTTCTGATGTCATCAGTTATAAACGGTGAGTTCTGATGTCATTTCTGTCACATGACTCACTGAAATTTGTGTATTATAATAAATAAAGTACCCCCAGTTGTAAAATATGAGGATATTAGAAGTTACCTCGGAGTTCCATGACCTTTATAAAAACACTCGGCCTTCGGCCTCGTGTTTTTATATGGTCATGAAACTCCTCGGTAACTAGTAATATCCTTATATTTTACAAGAGGGGGTACTTTATTCACTATATTATTACCGATTTATTAACCCTTGACAATTACTTTAGCACCCAGTTCCAGCTCCTCTTGAAGGTTCAAGCTTTGGTCAGGGCACTTCTTAGCTCAGGAAATCAGTCAATATCCAGAATATCTTGAGACGGCAAATAATTATTCACCCTATATCCCTCTCTTAACTAACCTTTAAAGGAGACATATAGGATACATTTAAAAAAAAACAAATTTTAACAATGTCTACTTCAAAATTAGCCCATTTATTTGAGCTCCCCATAGATGTTCTCTGGTCCCTGTTTCAGGTGAAGGGTGGGCGTGTCCCTGCCAGAAGCACAGTATGAGGGGGGACAGCCAATCACAGCCCTGCAGTCACACGAACAAAGACAGGCTTCAGTTTCCTATCAGGTCAGCCTAGATGCTGATTGGTCCCTATTCTACAGTGCAGTGTTCTTGAGTGCTACCGCTCCCCTGCTAGACAATTCAGCAGGCAGGAAGTGGGACTAGTAGGGTTTTTGCTGAAATTTTCAATAAAGTAACCAGAAACCCAACTTTTTAAAGCACATTCCTACTATATCCAAGAGTTTAATGCATTGGCACATTCTTATTTTTTACATAATATGTCTCCTTTAAGCTAGAACTAATGTATGTATATATTTATATAGTGCCATAGATGGGCCTACTCTAAACAACTTTTCATTATTTATTTTTCATTATTTTTTGGTTTGGTTATTTATAATCCTTACTATTCGGGCTGTTTCCAGACTGCAAAATTATTTCTGGTTGTCGGGGCAACCAAAACCAAATTGACTGCGTAGATTCAATTTTTTTCAGGCTCTCTACGATTCATCTTTTGTTTTGATTTCAAAATTGCTTTCTGGCTGTTGGGGTAATTAACCCTTAGTAACTAGATAACATGTTAAATCAAGATCTGCTGACAAAAAAAGTACATTAAAACAAAAAATAAAGACGAGAGAATTCTCTCGTCTACACCAACTAAAATGGCTGTTTTTTATAGTGTAAATCACATTCTAGCTTCTGATTTGACCAGATGAATTCTATATTATCTGTGTAGCTTGCTTCTTTTTAGTGTGACTGGGTGCAGAATCTTTCAGTAATTCCCCCTGAACCACTCCTGCCATCTCTGCAAAATCTGTAGTGAGCATTTCTAATTCAATATTTGCATTCATCTACACCTTGCTTTCTAGAGTAGACCATATGCACATCATATGTACACATGGTCAACATATTATTGAAACAGACTTGGCTAAATACTGGAGTATTTCATTTACATTTCTGGCTGTTCTTTGTTTCTGTCCTTGTGTTCTATCCAAGAATAATCTTGCCACCCCATGTTGCTACATTCATTGCAGAGTAGTGCAGAAATTAGGGCAAGTTTAGCTTTTACTCAAGCTGTAAATATCATTTCACAAAGTACCATCTGCAGACGACAGATTATAGACGTGCTGTTGTCCTTGCCTTCCATTATCACCTGTCATTTTCTTTGTATATTTCTTCTTTTGATTCATTGTATTTAAAAGTGTTTTTGAATTGCAAGAAACATGTATCTGTTAATCTGTTTTTTGTATCCCCTACCATGCAAAATTCTCACTCTGAAGAAACATTTCAAGCCTGCAGGTGATCTCATATTCATCTATTTTCCTTTCCTTCTAGTGGTGCAGACTACAGCTGTTCTTTGGGATTCCTCCTTGGGAAGGATTCTTCCATTTTGGAGTGAACATCAAAACTGCTGCAGTAGAGGGACTCGTCAATTAATTATGTTCTAACTCCCTGCCTCACCATCTGCCCCAGTCAACTCTCTGGACCTCTAGGACTTTGCAGAGGCCGCTGCACTTTATGACTTGAACTCATCCTATCTCCCTTGTTCATTTGGCTGTATACCCACGTATTATATAAAAAATTGGGTAATCCCACCTGCAGCCCTTCCTGAACCCTTATACAATAAAATGCAAATGGGGTTTATCGGACCCTTTCAGTGATGTTTTGCGTGTGTGGATTTGGGGAAAAATAGAGCCTTGTGTTCATTATTATTTTTGACTCCATGAGTTCCTTTATTTGGTTTTTGTCCCTAAGGAGAGGGCTTTAGCCTTCTATAGAAAGTCTTCTTTTGGTCTAAAGGCTTTTCAGTGCCCAAATAACCCTTCAGATTGTGAGATCAGTTTAATAAATAATTGGTAATTTAATAAGGGAATATCTATCAATGGGAAAAAGTACCCCACAGAGTGCAATTGTGAGAATACAAGGGAAGAACTGACTCATATATACAGAAACAAGAATTTGCTTAAAAAAATAAATACACTCCACCCCAAAAACAGGTGCAATATTATGCAGCTATCCATCTCTTACTCCATCATTCCTTGTGACTCAATATTTTTTTTTTTTTTTGGATATGGAGATCCAGAATGGCAGCAATCGAAAAGAGAGCTGGAGGAGCCTTTTCATCATACCGTCCTGCTATACCTCTCTGGTGCAGAATTCCTGAGGGCAGTGCATATTATCTAGTAGTCAGGAAGAAATTTTATATTGCTTGGAAGAAATTTTTACAGCTTCTGTGCTCCTGTGTAAATGATGCAATTTGAACCTTCATGCTGTATGTGTTTTTAGGGATGTTTTGTTCATGTTGCAGATGCGCTGCTTGTATTTACAGTCATGCCTAGTGTCCATATCGCACAATATGGCAACTTGAGAGAGAGGATGGGTATCTGTGTATGTATATATAAAATGTATGAGTGAGCTGCTACTACTGTTTTTACATTAATTGGCACTGCAGTGTTTGGAAGTAATGAATGTTATACTTGTTCAGTAACAAAATATCTACCTCCCTGCTGCAGATTTCTGCGTTCTTTTCCCTTTTCAGCAGTTCTACACTGGACTGTGATCTGGTGAAATATGTGCCACAGTGCAAAGTCTTTCAGGACTACGTGCTGTCCTCTGTACACTGGGGTATAGCCGCTCCTCTAACCCAACGCCTATCTTTTCCAGTAGCTCTGTGGTTTGAGGTCCATAACCATAATCTTGATCAGGGTCTGGGGCACATCGAGGATCTTCAGGACATGGCCCATGCTCGCTGGGCTCCTCCTCAATTGCCTGGATTTTGTCTTCAGGAGAAAGTGAAGCAGAACTTTGCAGACAGCCATCAACCCCTTCTTCATCTGTGGAGCTTGCAATCCTTGGCAAAGTGCTGTGGTAACGTGTGTCAGACAGGTAGCTAGTACTGTCTCCTCTGTGTAGTGCTTGTGCACGGTGTCTGTCCAGTGGTGGGGGATAGCGCACGCCTGGGTCACTATACTGCTTTGTTCTCTGCCACTGTTTACGGAGATGGGCACGAGATCGATGCTTCATACGCAGAGGAGAGTCATCATATTGGGGGTCATGCCTTAAAAACTCATTAAATAGTGCATCTGTTTTCTCGTCAATGCTGTAATCGCGTTGTGAGATGGATTCTGGTGGGGCTGATGCTAGGCCTTGTGGATGCCAAGCTTCTTCTTCACCTTTTGAAGTACTTTGCTCATATAAGCGGCCTTCCAAACTCTCAAAGACAGTGCCTTTTCTCCCAGCATATGTGAAAAACAGTCTTTTCTCAGATGCAGTTTTGTCACGAGGACTGCTACATGGCTCCTCTGCAGAGCGACAGGGGGCTTCAATAGAAGCATAACCACTGTCCATCTGTAGTAGTTTTCGGGATCCTGTATCTGACTCTGAACCACGTGTGGGTCGGCCATCTGGCAGGTCCTGAGAGGAAAGGCTAGGAAGTCCACTCAAAGAGCTCACACTATCTGCATCACTACGCACAGAGTCCCGATCATTGTTACTGCTGCTTTGGTCAGAAGCACAAAGCTCCAGAGATGCACGTAAGCTCCAAATGTCACACTGAGGGGGAAGCTGTGCCTGCTCAGTGCTCCCTAAATCTGATAGAGAGCCTTCTGCCCCATGGTCTAACCTGCAGAGTATGAAAAGGTCATGGTCAGGGCAAAGTATTTCTTCCCTATTAAGTGGATGCAAGAAAAGGGGTATGATGCCTAGGAATGGGAAGGATGTTTGGGGAAAAGAAAGCTGATCATTGAGTGGGAATACATAGAAGAATACCTGCCGAGAGAGTGTGGTGGGGTCCCATGCTGTGAGATGACGTGTCCGGAAGAAGATGGAAAGGTATCTTGTGTGTGAACAATATACTGTATAACATCATCTCGTTCAGCACTCTCACTTGCTGCTCTCTGTCGCTGAAACTGTTGCCGTTTTGGAGACCCTTCAATGGAAAATGGTAGTGATGTTAATAAAACCACATTAGTTCTTACTAACTTATCGTTTTAAACTGTGAATACATTCCTATCTTTTCAGTGCTGATGCTATACTTTTGGGTAGCACCCCCACCCCCAGTGATTCTAGTTACTGGCCAAGCTAGTGTTTTTCTCTTTTTTTTTTTTTTTTAAAAAAAGTTTTTCTCTTTTTTATGCAACATACCACAATCATCTTTCTATTCTAGGAGTGTGTTCCTTAGGGTGATTGTATGCTCAGTACAGAATTTTCCCAAAGATTTATGTAATGCACATGTGCTCTACAGGCATGCTGAAAAGTGCATTTTTTTGAAGTAGAGCACCAGCCTGGGGTAACTGTTATGTGATTATAATAGCCCCCAGCAATTTGATCTTTCCTTCTCCTTAAAAGCATTTTCTTTTAACTTTGCTACCTAGAAATGAGGTGCATAATGTCAGAACAATGTTTGAGAGATCCTTCTCTACATGTTTGATTCTGACAGTAGTAGATCACCTGCCAGAATAAGTGAGACACTGATTGCATTAGCAATTAACGCACAAAAGGAAATCTCTAAAACCATGAACTATTAAGATTTTTGATGGGCAGTTTTGAGCTACACTGATTATTAAGCTTTTACAACACCAATTCTTAATTCTTGACCTGTATAGCATTTTCTTTTACAGGACGAAAAGAGGAAGGCTACTAATTAGAAAACGTCAAACACTGCAATTCTTTGTACTATTGGAGTTATTTAGTAAAATTCCACAAAGTTTTTATCAGGTCTGGAAACCAAAGAGCTGGAAATATTCACTTGTCACCTGGTTGAAAGAAAACTTTGGGTTGGTTGCTGTGCATTACTATTTTTCTCTATTACTCCATAAAAGTTTATTGGGTATTGGTCACAAAGTCCTGATGTATGCTTGTGTGTGAACCAAAAAATGTGACATTTCAGTCAGAATGTGTATAGATCACAACAGATTCTTACTGGACATGTAAGATAAATGATCAGATCTGGCTGTGGTTGTTGCTTTTGGCTGAGCTGTTTTTTTATTGATTGTATTGTATTGATGGCATTTGTCCCTCCACCTGACATAACTGGACTTTTGGGCCCCCTATATGGCTGAATGGCTAGATCTACATTTTGTATACCTTGCATTAGTCACATCATTTGTGCTAAGCCTGATCTAAGGTTTGTTATCTTTTTACCTCTAGTGTCAAGGCTGCTTGCTCTCTGCACATTTCCTAATTTCCATTTCTTGATCTTTAAATAAGGGCTTGCTCCTTCCAAGCTTGCATGGCGACGCAAACGGCTGAAGAAATGTAGGACAGCACCATGTCCTCGGCTAGGCCCTATGTCTGGCCCTTGACACCCTTGAGGATGGCTGTTGAAGTCGAACTGAAGAAAGAAAGAAAGAAAGAAAGAAAGAAGCTAGTAAAACAGTGGAACATGGCAATCTCCTGCTTTTCATTTAGCTTCAATGACAGATATATTTCACTATGTCAGATACATTTTTAAGGTAAAGTTATTACTTACATTGTCACTGGCTGGGCTCTGTCTAGGAGTGGGAGGTCTGTGCACTGGGGTTTCCATAAAGCTGGTATCAACCACAGAATTGTACATATCTCCAGGAAGAGCAGAGCTTAGACTGAGTGATAGGCGAGTCACCGGTGCGGGAGAACTGCGGGGAGGCTAAGAAGATACATCCTACAGTCAAAGACCATAGGGATACTGTCATGGGGAAAAAATGTTTTTTTCAAAATGAATCAGTTAATAGTGCTGCTCCAGCAGAATTCTGCACTGAAATCCATTTCTAAAAAGAGCAAACATTTTCAATTTTGAAATCTGACATGGGGCTAGACATATTGTCAATTTCCCAGCTGCCCCAAGTCATGTGACTTGTGCTATGATAAACTTCAATCACTCTTTACTGCTGTACTGCAAGTTGGAGTGATATCACCCCCTCCCTCCCCCCCCCAGCAGCCAAACAAAAGAACAATGGGAAGGTAACCAGATAACAGCTCCCTAACACAAGATAACAGCTGCCTGGTAGATCTGAGAACAACACTCAATAGTAGAAACCCATGTCCCACTGAGACATTCAGTTACATTGAGAAGGTAAAATAGCAGCCTGCCAGAAAACATTTCTCTCCTAAAGTGCAGGCACAAGTCACATGACTGGGGCAGCTGGGAAGTTGACAAAATGTCTAGCCCCATGTCAGATTTCAAAATTGAATTTAAAAAAATCTGTTTGCTCTTTTGAGAAATGGATTTCAGTGCAGAATTCTGCTGGAGTAGCACTATTAACTGATGCGTTTTGAAAAAAAAACATGTTTTCTGATGACAGGATCCCTTTAAGATAAGTGGAAAGATGATCCCTAGATGGCATGTGGGAGTAGTTAGGAAATTGGACAAATGGCTGAACAAGGAAGAGTACAAAGAAGAACTGACAGTTACATATGCATGCACACACAGACCTGATATATTGAGATATTAGATTTGCTGGGAGAAGTTTGTCTTGTCTCAGAAGCTCCTCCACTGCTGCTGCTTTCCCCACCTTCACTCTCATGTATGGTTAGGATTTGTAGAGCAGTGGGGGGTAGTGATGGGAGAGGTTGAAATGTAAGCCGTGCATTTTTTAGATAGTGGAAATCTCCTTCAGTCAAGGTGTACCTGAGTTGGAAGGTTGGAAAGAAATATGCAATACCATTCAGGCCATTTGCATTAAAGGGGTGATTCACATTTACGTTCAGTTTTAGTATGTTGTAGAATGCAGACCCTCGCCTCTTCATATTCGTCTTTTATTCAAGTAATTTTGGACCCTAGCAACCTGAACTCAACAAACTAATTGGAAATTGTCTCAGGATATTACTCTCTACATCATGCTACAAATTAATGTAAAGGCGAATAACCCCTTTAATCACATATACATGACTAAAATCATGATATAACAGATTGTAGGGTTCTGGTTCCTCAACATTCTTTTCCATTTACTGTTTGTTTTCTCTGTCCATCTCTCTTCTTTTAATGAATTATTCCCTTACCCATCTTCCTCTTTGACCTTACATTCTATCATAATTCATGTTTATTTTGTCTTACCTTCTTCCCTTTTCCCTATCTCTCCTCTCTTGTCCAGAAAGAGCACCTTCGTTAAATGATACTCTACGTCCACTGGAAGTTGTACACACAAATCTCTCTGACTCCATATCTCTGAGAGCTGTGGCTGACAAACATTCAGCATCGTCCACTCGGATTGTAATTTCTGTAGATCAGGCAAAATTAAGTTAAATGAGAAATGTTATTGTACCAGATTAAATGGTTTTCTTTTTACCAAATGTTAATTCACCATGAGGTGGCTGTGATTCATCCACATATGAAGTGTTTGTTTTTTCTGCATCATCACTGGGTCTGGAAAACAGACAATGCAAATATAAAACATTTATCAATTTGTGTTATTAGAAAATACATTTAAATGTACATTTAAAACCTATTTACATTTTTTTTATCCAGAATGCCCAGTGTAGAAAGATATATATATTTATATTATATTTATTTTACCTGGATTGCCGTAGACGGGAGTCACAGCAGCGTTTGCAGAGGATGAGTACCCCAGTGAGTAGAAGAAGCGTCCCTCCAATAAAGATTGAGAGCAGAACCAAGAGTAAAACATACCCATCTTGTGAGGGCGTGCTGGGGGTGGTCTGGTTAAAAAAAAAATGAATGACTTTGTCAGTTCTACAGCCATCAAGTATGCAAATGTGTTTTATGTGGTTACACTGAAGGAAGTTGCACCTAAGCCCATTTTGACCTAGACCCCTTGGAATCCCTTCCCACTTTTTTTTTAAAGTCCGAGCCTGGTCTTGACCAGGAAGTGGTGTAGCACACACCTAGGACCAAGGCTCCTTTCACTGCTTCTGGAGTCCTGAACCACACAGCAACAATGATGGCCCAGACAACAAAAGTTCTTTTGCACAGAAAGCTGTGTAGGTTGGAGCCTACCAGCTCTCTCCTAACTGGCACGTTAGCAGTTTCAGTAAGCCCAATGCCTTCTACAGCAATTACCTCAAAGGGCTAACTAATATAAAGATACATTCGGTCTAATCTTTTATCAAAACAATGCATCTGTCGTAAAGCAGTAGCACAGCGTTATTTCTTTTTCACCATTAATTCGTGGAATTAGTATAAATAGCAATAATGAGCTCTGTATCAATCTGCTAGTCAATCCAGACTGTTTTAGTCTTGAAGATATGCAGAAGTCCATTATGCAAGGGTTTATTTATACAGTGGTAATCTAATGATCTACATTCCAAGGACCAAACATGCGGTAGCCATAATTTTGGTGATTTAAACAATCGGCAAAAAGTAGGTTTGACATATACTGAACTAATGTTGAACAAAAGAGTGTACCAGCTAAAAGGCAGAGCTACAGAACTAGCAACTGAAAAGAGGCCTGAAATGTAAGGGGTTCATTGGCCAAAAATAATGTTATGTCTCAACAGCAACAGTAGTAGAAAAAAGGCAGCAACATGAAGTGGCTTTTTACATGCAAAGTTTGAGGGATATGGGCTTTACAGGCTAAAGATTAACAAACCCAGGGAACCGAAGTGCTTCAGCGTTATTACTTTAGTACAATGGATTTCCTTCTAAATTATTAAAATACCCTAAATTAGGAATTTATCAGCTATAGTTCATTGTTTGTTAATCTGTAGGTATCCATCGTCAAATGTACATATATACACAGGCATATGAACGTCAAGCATACCTCTTCTATTATAAAGCATTCTTCTTTTTTTCTAATATTTTGCAGGGCAGAGAGCTACAGAATATTTTTCTGGTTCAATTTTTCCTTACCTATTCTGATTAATTTCTCTTTGAACATCCATCCATAGCCCATATGATGTTCAGTTGCTAAAAATACAAATTTATGGCAACACATTCTTTCATTAAAGTATATTAGCAAATGTCTACCTTGTGTGCATTTGCTGTGTATGAATATATTTATAAATGGTGTGTATTTATCTATCTGTATATATATATATATATATATATATATATATGCCAGTTTTCCTCACCGTGGAACTATCAGTTATATTGTTCCATGCAGGTGACTCATAGCTCATGATCTTACACCTGCAGAAAGAGAAAGAAATAGTGAGAGGAATACAGAGAAAGAATTGGAATGGAGGGGGCAGGACAGAGCTGGGAGTGGGTGGTATGGAAGTGAAAAATGAGCAGAGAAGACAGTGCTACTTATAGTTGAAGCATAGAAGACTTACTAATTCTGTGGACCTTACAGTATTCAGTTAACATATATGCAGTAGGTAGCTGAAGAAGAAACATTTGTCAGACACTAAAGTCAGTAGAAACGTGGGCACCATACATTTAGGAGAAAGGGTATGCCAAAAAAAGGATTTCGGAATTCGCTTTAGAAGAATTCCTTTTTTTTGGCTCTCTCAGAGGAACTTGCACAAACCCCCATCCCTATGGAGAGCAAACTTCAAAGTTTAAAGTAGTCCCAAAACAATGATTATATTTGTACATCCATAAAACATTGGATTCATATTATGTATGTCTTGGGCATGGTGCATAGTTTGGAGTATGTAATAGGTTTGGAACAATTCAGTTATATATCCCTGGTATATGTGTAGTTTTCCAGTTGTATAATACTTTAAGCTGGATATGCTACTTTGCACACTTAGGGGCAGATTTATCAAGGGTCGAATTTTGAAGTGGAAAATACTTCTAAATTCGACCATTGAATAGAAACCTCCGACATTCGAAGTCGGAGGATTTTATTCATAGTACGATCGTACTCCGATCGTACTTCGAATTGTACGATTCGAACTATTTTATCGTGCGATCATACGATTTTCCTTTGAATACAAAAAACTGGAAGGTTCCCCACAGGCTAACATAGCACTTCGGCAGGTTTAAGTTGGCGAAGTATTCAAGTCGAAGTTTTGTACTTCGATTATCGAATAGTCTAACGATTTTTACTTCGAGTCGAAGTAAATTCGAAGTCGTACTATCCTATTCGATGGTCAAAGTATTCAAAAAATTACTTTGAATTTTTTGAAATTCCCTCTAATTCACTTCGCCCCTTGATAAATTGCCCCTTAGATTGTGGGCACCACAGAAATATGACACAAATATACCTGGGCAGTAATAGGACCCCATTGTACATTCACTCAGGCAGTGTATAAAAACCAAAGTCATAAAAAACATAATGAAAGCGTTAGTATAATAGCTTGTGCCAATGTAGTGCCGTGACAATACCAGGCATCGAATTAAAACATAAACACCTTTTTTATACCCATAATCCCCATGCAGTGGCCACTTCCTAGCAAGGCTGTGTGTAGGCAAAAGTTAGAGCGGCAATGGGCATACAATAGCCGGCTGCACAAATACAACTGGCAAACTGGCACCCAGATAATACACTGGCAATTGCACAACATCAAACAGCCCGTTACTTAGACACCAGAAAAGCCCTTTTGTTTCACAGCTAATAGGCGGATATTAACAAGGCGTCGCACGGAGAGAATGTCCACATCGTTCCTAGGCAGCGCCCATGACATGCCCACCAGCTTATAAACACAAAATAAAACAATCGGAATACGTGTTTCATTATACAATGGCAAAGCCCAGATGTGCAAGGTAGCGCCGCTCTTACTTCCACACTGTCGCTCCCGGCCCAGCTGTTTCCCAGCTTGTTTCCTTCCCCAGATGCCACTATTACCGGTGCCCGCTTCTCAACACCGGGTTCCTCTCCGAGCTGCAGTTCCGTCACCAGCCCAAAGATTTATGAATGAATCCCGAGGAATAAGCCGCGCCCACCGTAACCATGTGATCCTGTCAGGCTGCAGACTGAGAGAGATGAGGGGGCGAGGGCCCGCGGTTTTTCATGATGCTGAGAGGGAGAGGCATGAAGTGTGCCTAATGCTGGGAACTGGCACACTGATTCTGTGAGCAGAGAAACCTTGGTAACCTTTTACTTCACGGTCAATAACAAAGTGTTGGTGCCTTGCCATTGACCGTGTTATTTATGCTGTACTCACTATATTAGTTGGTATAAATGGGCCGCCTTTTTAATGCAAACTATTAGTGTGGGAAATCAAACTACCCTTAGATATTCTCTTGCAGATGGAATAATCCTGACACTGGACAAGGGTCCAGTCTTACACTGTGTGTGTATCACTGCGCGAGAAGTGTGTGAATAAGAATGGAAGGGGGGAGCTGTGAATGGGAAAGAGGGGGGCAGAGAATAAAAAGGGGGAGCTGTGAATGGGAAAGAGGGGGCAGTGAATAAGAATGGGGAGCTGTGAATGGAAAAGAGGGGGGCAGTGAATAAGAATTGAAGGGGTGAGCTGTGAATGGGAAAGAGGGGGCAGTGAATAAGAAGGGGGAGCTGTGAATGGGAAAGAGGGGGGCAGTGAATAAGAATGGAAGGGGGGAACTGTAAATGGGAAAGAGCGGGCAGTGAATAAGAATAGGAAGGGGGGGCAGTGAATGGGAAGGGGGAGCTGTGAATGGGAAAGAGGGGGCAGTGAATAAGAAGGGGGGAGGTGGGAAAGAGGGGGGCAGTGAATAAGAATGGAAGGGGGGAGCAGTGAATGGGAAAGAGGGGGCAGTGAATAAGAATGGAAGGGGGGAGCAGTGAATGGGAAGGGGGAGCTGTGAATGGGAAAGAGGGGGCAGTGAATAAGAATAAGAAGGGGAGAGATGGGAAAGACACTGGACAAGGGTCCAGTCTTACACTGTATGTGTATCACTGCGCGAGGAGTGTGTGAATAAGAATGGAAGGGGGGAGCAGTGAATGGGAAAGAGGGGGGCAGTGAATAAGAATAAGAAGGGGAGAGATGGGAAAGACACTGGACAAGGGTCCAGTCTTACACTGTGTGTGTATAACTGCGCGAGGAGTGTGTGAATAAGAATGGAAGGGGGAGCAGTGAATGGGAAAGAGGGGGGCAGTGAATAAGAATGGAAGGGGGAGCTGTGAATGGGAAGGGGGAGCTGTGAATGGGAAAGAGGGGGCAGTGAATAAGAATGGAAGGGGGAGCAGTGAATGGAAAGAGGGGGGCAGTGAATAAGAATAAGAAGGGGGAGCAGTGAATGGGAAAGAGGGGGGCAGTGAATAAGAATGGAAGGGGGGGAAGTGGGGAGCACTGAGTCATGCCCGTGTGTGTAATTATTTATAGGCTCAGGCAAATAAGGTTAAAATGGAGGAGGGGGATATGGAAGAGAGATCTGAGTGGGAGAAAAAATAGTGAGAAAGAACAGAACAAAGAAATGGGGTCAGAAATATGGAGGTGGGGAAAAAGCAACGACAGCAGAACGTGGATACAATGTGCACAGCTATAAATATATGTATGTCATATGCTATATACCATGCCCAGGGATATCTCACCAAATGTCCTAGCGTTGCAGCTCAAAAAATATTACAGCACACATTTTTTGTAAGGGTTCTTGTAGAATAACAATTTTGCTTTGAATGTGTTGAAATGCATCAAATATATATATATATATATATATATATATATATATATATATATATATATATATATATTACACAAAAGCCATGAATATCTTGTAAAATATATCCTTAAACGGTGACTAGTGGTGTCATCAGTTATAAACGGTGAGTAGTGATGTCATTTCTGTCACATGACTCACTGAAACTTGTGTATTATAATAAATAAAGTACCCCATGTTGCAAAATATAAGGATATAAGAAGTTACCTCAGAATTCCATGACCTGTATAAAAACACTTAGCCTTTGGCCTCGTGCTTTTATATGGTCATCAAACTCCTCGGTAACTTATAATGTCCTTATGATTTACAAGAGAGGGTACTTTATTCAATATATATATATATATATATATATATATATATATATATATATATATATATAAAACAAATAACAGGACAGAATGTTCTCAACTCATATTTTTTATAGAGAACACAGAAAAATGGAAACATATGAAGATGTGCAATGTTGCCATGGCTATGAAACACAAGGGTGATGAACCAGCAAGCTTATACATTACGTAACCAGAAAGAACGGCCTTTGGTAAAGAGATTACACAATCCCATCAATCCAGGATGTTTTTGAAAAAAAAAAAAGCATTATGAGAGGCTTCACGGTTTTGTTTTGAATAATTCAGTAATTTATTATATTATATAGCAAAATCAGCTCCAGAAGTTCTTTTGAGTTGCTAGCATACATAACTTATCATTGACTTTATCATTGATAAGGCACAATGAACCAATCTACAGTGCAGCCTTTAAAGTTGCATTGGGGTCCATATATTTTATCAATTTAGTGAGCCCTTTGTGTGAACCATCAGAGCTAGGTATTGCCTTCATTGCTTGAAAGCACAAAGTCCTTAGGGGCTGCTGGCGAAAATTAAAACATCTGCATCGCCTCGGCATAAAATTCACTGGTTCAAACACAATAGTCGTGGCTGTACCAAAACCAGGTAATAGCCCTCTTCTTTCTTCTATTGGAGCATAAATAGTACAGGGAATTGAGTATGGGAGGGAATGGAGTAAGGCTAATGCCACACACAGCCGATCTTGCCCTGCAAGAGGGAAACAACCAGTCATTACTGTGGATCAGTTGGTGTGAACGTGACATGAAGCACAAATGCCACTGTTAAGTAATTGTGTATTCTTTGAGATCCTCTTTCCCAATTACCCTATGTGCTTTGATGTCAAGCTGATTTTCCAGAAGATGAGTATCTCCTTGTCAATACCTCCAACTTATATGGTAGAGCTGTGGTAACGGGCTATTCATGGTGCACTGCAGCCCAAATCAAGTGCATTCCTTACAAAGCACCAAATCTGAGCCTTATTCTTCAGGATTCAGGGGAATGAGGGTACAGTTGTGCTGGGCCCTGTGAGATCCTCATCAGAAAGCATGGCAAAAGTTAAGCAAATTGTGTTATGTATAAAGTTACATTAAATGGGTGGTTCACCTTTTAGTTAACTTTTATTATGTTATAGAATGAGCCATTCTAAGTGACATTACAATTGGTCTTCATTTTTTATAGATTTTGAATTATTTGCCTTCTTCTAACTCTTTCCAGCTTTTAAATGGGGGTCACTCATCCCCTCTTAAAAACAAATGCTCTGTAAGTCTACAAATGTATTGTAATTTCTATTTTTATTACTATTTTTCTATTCAGGCCCTCTCCTATTCATATTCCAGTCTCTTAAATCAGTCCATGGTTGCTAGGGTAATTTGGACCCTAGCAACCAGATTGCTGAAACTGAATAAAAAGCTAAATAACTCAAAACCCACAAACAATGAAAATTGCAAATTGTCTCAGAATATCACTCTCTACATCATACTAAAAGTTAACTGGACACCCCCTTTAACGTAACTTCCGCAAAGACTTCACTAACTTGCCTGCTGTAACTTACATCAAGCAATGGCAATGCATAGAAGCTTAACAGGGGCAGGCAGGGACAAACTCCACTGACCATAAATAAACTAAAAAAATCCACTGCCCCCAACCAACTGAATGACTTATTAGCACATTCATTATTTTGTGAACAGTTTATAGAGTAACATCAGCTGTTTTTATTGGGATCTATTTACTGAATTATATGAGCATCTCCTACATGAACTTTTCAGCAGTGGAATAGAAGCTATTGGGCCCCACAGCAACATCATTGGGGTCCCTAGATTGGCACAATTTAGGTATCTTATGCAAAAATTTATGTTATAGATGCAAAAACATACTTTACGTAAGTAACTTACATAGCTTATGTATCATGAAGCATGACAGGCAGGTGGGTAGGGTTTAACTTAGGGCAAATTCCACTGACCCCCAATAAACTGAATGGCTTATTAGCATATTAACTATTTTTATTATGAGCATGAGCATCTCTGCATGAGCAGTGGGAAAACTGTATTTATATTAACTACTATGACTAGTTATTGGACCCCACAGCAAAATCATTGGGCCCCCAAAACCTTGGGAACAGAATATTTTCCATGAACAAGTATAATTAGCAATCCTACTGGACCCCCAGCAGTTGCAGGGTATGTTTCCTCTACAGTTACACTGCTGCTCTTCAGCACAATGATTGGTGGGTTTCTATCACAGTAGAAGTAGTGACTGAAAAATAATCCAACAAGTTCAACCTTTTGCTCTAGCAAAACCTACCTAACTGCTTGTTGGTCATCTGATTAGCACACACAAGGGGCATGGCCAAAAATGTTGGTACTGAATGCTTGTGTTCATAGGGGCACATATAACTTGTATGAGCCACAAAGTTTCTGATGGTGGCCCTGATTCAGCCAATGTGTACCTTCCAAAAATATTTGGTTTTCAGGGAACTCTTAGGGGCTCTCAAGACCCATGAAATGCATTACAGGTGCTTTTTTGCAGAAGCCAAACTGTTTTATGCCAAAAAGCTGCAAAAAGGTAAAATAAACCCAGTAAAGTAGGAGTGCATCAAACAGTCAGTATAAATCTGTAGTACAGGTATAGGATCTATTATCCAGAATACTTGGGACTTAAGGTTTTCCGAATTTGGATCCCCATACTTTACATCTGCTGCAAATCATTTAAACATTAAAAAACCTAATTGGATTATTTTGCCACGACTATGGATTTGTGCAGATTAGTTAGGATCGAGTACAAGGTATTGTTTTGTTATAGAGAAAAAGGAAAATGATTTTTAATAAATAAGAAAAAAACAGGTATTGGACCAGTTATCCAAAATGCTCGGGACCTCGGATAACAAACTTTCTGTAATTTGGATATTCATAACATGAGTCTACTAGAAAATCATGTAAACATTAAAGGGATACTGTCATGGTAAAACATGTTTTTTGAAAACGCATCGGTTAATAGTGCTGCTCCAGCAGACTTCTGCACTGAAATCCAATTCTCAAAAGAGCAAACAGATTTTTTTATATTCAATTTTGAAATCTGACATGGGGCTAGACATATTGTCAGTTTCCCAGCTGCCCCAGGCGCCAGCTTCAGCCTATGATTAAGTGTTTATGACATAAAACGCGTAAGGCTGTGGACACAATAAACTTTCTTCACTTTGAACTATTGGCCTTCTTTGAGTGCCTGCTCCCAATTGGTTTTCCGGGTTTGTCCGCTCCCCGTGCTGAGGGCTCAGGGCGGTGCACCTGGGCCACTTCCCTTTTGTGGTGTGTAATCATTTACTTCTGAAGACCCTAATACCACAGATGTATCATTTATACCAGTGAGCACCACGGATCGATCGTCCGTCTTCCTCCTTCGTGCAGCTGCGCATGTGCAGTAGAATGAAAAGCCGAACCTTAAAAAGTCGGCTATTTAGTTCAACTGCGCATGCGTCTGCCCCGGGAAATTTGAAGAAAGAAGAAGCCGGAAGTGGATCGATAACTATAAAGTCGGCTATTTCATTCAACTGCACATGTGCTTGCCCCGGGAAATTTGAAGACAGTAGAAGACGGAAGTGGATCGCTCCGTGGTGCTCACTGGTATAATCCCGGGCCGGTGCAGTTTTCTGCTGATAGGAGCACTGGGGTTTCAGGTAAGTAGCTACAATCACTTAGGGGTGCCTAACATTTGGCCTTTTCTTTCTCCTTTAAAAACTGTAAATATCCAAGAAGCAGGCAGTAAGGCTCAAAAATGTATTTAATTGGATTTGTTGCTGGACTAATTCATCTGCATCTTAAAATAGATCACCTAGATTTCCCCTTGCACATCTTGAATTCATTGTGACAGTAGAAACTCATGCTATATAATAGTAGGCCAGGGCTGCTGTACTAGTCTTGAAGTGATACTGACACTAAAATGTTATTCTCAAAATATGAATATAGTTACATATAGGTCATGTTGATTGTTTTCCACATGGGGTAAGAAAGGTAACGTAAAAGCATCAGGCAAATACTTTTTATCAAAATTATAAATAGCATTCAAAGACAATGTTATGATAGATAATATAAAAAAGTTCAATTTCTTTTGTCCAACATATATTCCAGCAGCACTCCGCTTCAGTGAAAAAATAATTTATTTGTGCGACAAGTGAAGCAATGTTTCGGGCATAACCAGCCCTTTATCAAGCTTGAAAAATGGCTGGTTATGCCTGAAACGTTGCTTCACTTGTCGCACAAATAAATAATTTTTTCACTGAACCGGAGTGCTGCTGGAATATATTTTGGAGATTGGATTTGACCTGGGCAGACAGAGTCACAGTCGGCACTCGACGCTGCAAAGAGCGTGAGAATGATTGTGTAGCACTACTTTCTATGTACACCAATTTCTTTTGTCAGTATCTCTTTAAAAAAAGAAAAGTAAAAAATTAGGTTGTACACTAGTGTTTGAGTGTTTTTGCACAATTGTGGCCACAGGAGCGAAACCACAGCTCCCAGCAACAGCATTGTATGTGGGTCCAGGGCTTCCCTAGGCACCAGACCTCAAACCAACCCTTGTCAATTGCCATTTTTTAAGCAATTAAGGCACATGCTGAAGTCTCTCAGCCTTGATGGGCAGAAAGGTGACATGGGCTATGGTTTTAAAGGGATTCTGCCATGGGAAAACATGTTTCTTTTACAAAAAGCATTAGTTAATAGTGCTCCTCCAGCAGAATCCTGCATTGAAATCAGTTTTTCAAAAGAGCACATATATTTCTTTCGTATTTAATTTTGAAATCTGACATGGGGCTAGACATTAGCGATGTGTGGGCCAGCCCGATATCTGCTGGACCTGTGACTCGGGCCGACCTCAGCACACCCTTTGCGGGTTGCTGTTCAGGTTCATGGCCTTTCACTGCCTGCTTACGGCATTCTCTCTTACACTCTTTTTTTTACACTCCGCCCATTTTGTTATTGCATCGGTGGGCTGGTCTATATATAGAGGGTAGGAGGTACGCGTGAGCGGGTTTGGGTTGAGTCTGGCACATGTTCTTCGTTTCCCAGGTGCCCTCAGCCATGTGATAAACTTCAATTACTTTTTACTGCTCCCTTCCCGCAGCAGAACAATGGGAAGGTAACCAGATAACAGCTCCCTAACACCTGTATTGCTAAAAATGCTCCCATGTGAAGTGCTGGCTCTTTCTGACAGCAGAGGATCAGGCACAATCATCTGAGATGGCTGCCTACACACCAATATTACAACTAAAAAAATTACAGAATTAATTTCTTGTAATGTACATAGTGTAATTTAGTAATACAAACGATACCATAAAAATAATGACAGAATCCCTTTATTGTGGACTTTGGCTTGAGAGAGCCCTGGTGCAGAACCAACACTAAACCTGTGTCAGGCAAAGCAAAGTCATACATAATCTTAGCACTCAACAGCTTCTGCTCTGGTCTTAATTATCCATGTGTCCATGCAGCAGTGTTATATAGATTACATTTTGTATCTGTCAGCTTCTCATTGTGGAAGAATTTGTATTGAGTTGTGCTCTAGAGACCAAGGGAAAATGTAATTCTGTTTGTGTTTCCCTGTGGTCTCTTTTCCTATAGTACAAGCAATTTTTGCAGCCATTCTATTCCAAGATACAGACTCCAGAGAGTTTCTCCAAACCCAGGTATGTTTTCAGTTGATTTCAGCAAATTAGCAAAAGGTGGCTCTACAAATATGTGAGTAACAAAGGTTTTTATAGTACATAAACAATGTCACATATAATATACACAATTTAAGTTTAATTGCTTTGAAACAAAATTATCACAGAGAGCAACATTTCAATGTAGGATTTGTTAGTCAATAAAATGAGAACATTAGTGTAAAATAAAATTTTATAATACACAAAAGCCATGAATATCTTGTAAATGATATCCTTATAAACAGTGGGTAGTGATGTCATTTTTAACACATGACTCACTAAAACTTGTGTATTATAATAAATAAAGTACCCCTTGTTGGAAAATATGAGGATATTAGAAGTAACCTTGGAGTTCCATGACCTGTATAAAAATGGTCATGGAACTCCTCGGTGACTTATAATATTCTTATATTTTACAATAGGGGCTACTTTATTTACTATATAATACACAAAAGCCATGAATATCCTGTAAATTATATCCTTATAAACGGTGAGTAGTGATGTCATCAGTTATAAACGGTGAGTAGTGATGTCATTTCTGTCACATGACTCACTAAAATTTGTGTATTATAATAAATAAAGTACCCCCAGTTGTAAAATATGAGGATATTAGAAGTTACCTCGGAGTTCCATGACCTGTATAAAAACACTCGGCCTTCGGCCTCGTGTTTTTATATGGTCATGAAACTCCTCGGTAACTAATAATATCCTTATATTTTACAAGAGGGGGTACTTTATTCACTATATAAATAACTAGTCAGTGAGGATCCATCTCTCTTTCTCCCTCTATCTGTTGCAGTTTGATTTGTAGGGCTGCACCAAATCCACTATTTGGGATTCTGATGAATCCCCGTATCCTTCATAAAAGATTTGGCCGAATACCGAACCGAAAAAAAATAATTTTTTCACTTCCTTGTTTTGTAACGAAAAGTTACATGATTTTCCTTCCCTTCGGGTTGGCCAGGCATGAGGATTCAGACGAATCTGAATCCTACTGAAAAATCCAAATCCTGGCCGAATCCCAACCCAAATCATGGATTCAATGCATCCCTATTGATTTGAAACATACACAATTAGTGCAATTGAAATCATTAACTTGGGGTACAGTTAGATGTACGTAAGAAATTATTTGGTTTAGTGTAACAGTTGGAGGATGATGATAAAGTCAGTGTCGGACTGACCCCCTCTCCCCATATTTTGAATCCCCTCAAAAAAAACAAATTTCGCTCATGTGCGCCGAGTGGAGCAATTCGCGCTTGCGCCGTTTGCACCTTGATGCGTGTGTGCGCGCCGAGCAGCGCCTCAGTAGGGGTGGGCGGGGAGGCCGGACTGGGGCCCTGGACAGTGGGCCCTGGGCCCCCCAGTCCGACCCTGGAAAAAGTACAGTAGTACGTTTTTCAGGAGACCAAGAAACTGTAAAATCAGGAAATGTATTATGCATAATATATAGGTGGGACCACAAAACAACTATGTAACATGAGGGAAAACTTAAAATCAGGTGGTGTAAAATCTAGGTTCCGCTGTAGTTGATTAAATGCTGATGCCAAAAAAAGAGCGGTGGCAAGTGGAGTTGCATTAATTGTTTTTAGCCAATTTTTCTGCTAAGTTCCTAAAATTCTCTTAAGATGGTGCCTATGGCCATCCATATTAAAGGAGAACTAAACCATAAAATTGAATATGGCTAAAAATGCCATATTTTATATACTGATCTTTTTGCACCAGCCTAAAGTTTCAGCTTGTCAATAGCAGCAATGATCCAGGACTTCAAACTTGTCACAGGGGGTCACGATCTTGGAAAGTGTCTGTGACACTCACATGCTTAGTGGGCTCTGAGCAGTTGTTGAGAGGCTAAGCTTAGGGGTTGTCGCAAATTGTCAAGCAGAAAATGAGGTTTGTCTGTAATATAAGCTGATGCTACAATGCTCATTATTATATTCTGATGCTAGTTGCACTGGTTTCTGAGCTGCCATGTAGTAATTATCAGTATTAATTACCAATCAGCCTTATATTGTTACATTTCTATTCTATGTGTACTGTATATTGTGAGTGGGTCCCTAAGCTCAGTAAGTGACAGCAGCATGTGCAGTGAATCAGCAGAAAAGAAGACCTGGAGCTACTGGGGCATATTTGGAGACACAGATATTTACTGCTAAAGGGCTGTGGTTGTGTTGGCCAGGTACAGAAGCCCAAAACATAATGTACAATATTTCTAGCTACTTCATTAGTTAAGCTTTACTTCTCCTTTAAAACAAATCTTCCCTACCACTACCGACACGTGCTGGTTTGGTTTAGAAAACCCTCAAAAAAGGGTTTGCCAGGTTTGTGTTACAGGCAGTTAAAACAGTCATCCACAGACACTGGAAATCTGCACAGGCTTCTTCAATGGAGAAGTGGATGAGGGAAATAGGAACCAGAATGAGAATGCAGAAACTAATACATGGCACTCAAGATCAATACTTAGCTACTTGGGCTGCATGGATGCTATTCATGGGAACAGAGGCTTACAAGAGGGACTCCTCATCTTAACAGAGGCAACAACAATGTTTTTTCTTTCTATTCAGTATAGTAAGTAGAAACAGCTCACCTTTCTTGGTATGTAGATCAAGTAAACTATATGCAATATTTATTATACAAACTGACAACCTGCTATGTCTATATTTACTGATGACATTTGGAAACCTGATGGCCTGTATTGTTCTACACTTTCATTCAATCTGTACTAATTTCCTGACTTGCTTTTTTCAAAAAATAAAGAATATATAAAATAAATATTCTTTTACTAGGGACCTACAAAATTATTAGTACCCTTATTTTTATATAGTGCCAATATAGTTTAAAGCACTTTACAGAATTTATACATCACCCCCTATTCACTCACTATTTTCAGTTATATCAGGAGCCCAGGGCTGGTCCTATCAAATGTGGGGCCCAATTGGGACCATGTTGGCGGGGCCCCTAGACAAAGTGTTGCTGGCTACTGACACACCAAGTATTTAGGAAAATAAGGGCATACAGGCACAAAATAGAAAGGAAAGGGGCAGACAAGGTAACATAATAGGGGCACACAGGGTAAGAGAGAGAGGGAGGAAATAGGAGAGTGGACTGGGCCAATTAGTTTGGGGCAGGCTGGGCCGATTCAGCTTGGGAGCAGGCTTGGTTGGATTGGGGGCAGGCAGGGCCTATCAAGGTTGGAGGAAAGCTGGGCCTATGAGAGTTGGGGGAAGGCTAGACCTATGGATTTGGGGATGGGCTGGACTCTCAAAGTTGGGGGCAGGCCAGGCAGCATCATGTGCTGAGGGAAATATTATCTGTGCTGCCCTGTGGTGCGGGGCCCCCCCAGAGGTGCGGGGCCCAATTGGGCCCAATTGGTCCAATTGGCCTAAGGCCGGCCCTGCAGGAGCCAATTAACATGTTCATATGTTTTTGGGAAAAAAAAGCACAGGGGACAATGCAAACTTGCTGGAGGTAGTGCCCACCAGGGCAAACAAATAAATTGAAACTACAATATAGTTTTTGCTTCCTGGTTCTTGTGAAGTAGTTAATTAGATTGCCCCTACATAATGGACTTCTGTTTGCTGTAATCTGAAACAGTCACAAAAAAAGAAGAAAATGGGGGGGGGGTTATTTATTCAGAGTTTATTTAACTCGGCTAAGTGTGAACTCAAATATGCATTTAAATTAAAATAATAGGTAGAATGTATTTTTAAGATAAGTTCTACTTATTTTGGTCATGATAAAAAGCAGTATATATATACGTATAATACACAAAAGCCATGAATATCTTGTAAATTATATCCTTATAAACGATGAGTTCTGATGTCATTTCTGTCACATGACTCACTGAAACTTGTGTATTATAATAAATAAAGTACGGACGACCAGGAGAAGGTATTGACTAAAGGTTTATCTTTTGGCTTAGTTTCCCGCCCAGACTTTTTTGAATTAGACTTGGAGTTATACAGACTGTTCAGGAACATTAAATTGAAAGTTCAGTTCACTGATACTGTTGAGGATTCGACTTGTGGCTCCATTAACACATTCACGAGCAAGGACTTGGGGTTAAAACTGAGTAGCCAATATATCCCTATGGTTGATAATGTTTTTATTGAAACTTTTATATCTAATGTGACTCGCAATGTTGCAACCTTGGAAACTAAATACAGGAAGGGGGATCTCCATGTTACTCCTTATAATTTGAGTTCTGTTGAATACAAAGCTTTGCAGGAATTGAAACAAAATGATAGCTTAATTATTAAACAAGCGGATAAGGGGGGAGCCATTGTGTTAATGGACAAATCTACTTATATCACAGAAATTATGCGACAATTAACCGACACTACCACCTACCAACGGTTGGATAGTGATCCGCTGTTTAATATTCAACATAAGATTCAGGAATTGGTGCACGATGCACTGGAATCGAAAACTATTGATGTACAGTTAGCCGCATTCTTACAGAACAAAAATCCAGTGACTCCAATCTTTTATGTGTTACCCAAGATACACAAGAGATTGGAGTCTCCCCCAGGCCGGCCCATTGTTTCTTGTACCGATTCAGTATTATCACCTTTGTCTAGATTCGACTACCAAATTTAAGGAGAGAGGGTACCCTTTGTCACTATTGAGGGAACAGTGCTCCCTAGTGGAGAGGCAAAATGTAGAACAAACCCGGGCATCAGGGCATTCTAGAGAGGGGGGACGGTTAACATTTGTTTCTAAATATAATCCATTGAGTTTGCACATAACAAAAATTATCCATAAGCATTGGGGGTTACTTAGAGATGGTATACCTACTATACGGGAATTTCAGTCCCTACCCATGATGGCCTACAAAAAGACAAAAACTGTTGGGTCCGCCTTGGTGAGATCAGACATAGGGACCCCTAAAGAGAAACAACAATTGCTTAGACCGGTGAAAAATGGCACCTATCCTTGCCTTTCGTGCAATTGTTGCTCGAACTGCCAAAGAGCGGAATTTATTTATCATACCCATAAAGGCACCCCAATTAAAATCAAAGGTTTCTTTACTTGTTCCTCCTCATTTGTAATATATGTGATAAAGTGCCCATGCGGACTACAGTATGTAGGTCAGACTACCCGCATGGTTAAGGAACGCATACGTGAGCATAAGTCTGCTATTAGAACGAAAAAAACGGAACAAGCAGTAGCCAGTCACTTTGTAGGGGAGGGGCATGGTGTCCATCAATTGAAATATCAAGTAGTAGATGGGGTCCCTATGCCACACCGTCGCGGTGACAGATTAAAATTATTACTAAAAAAAGAGGCAATGTGGATACGGTTATTGGGCACCCTTACACCTGGGGGATTGAATAGGGAGTACAAGCTGCATAAAATTTTTCAATAATGTGTTTTTATAGCAAATTGTTTTTTATTGGTTTTATTCCACAGAGTTGTGTCATGGGGATGACTGTGAGACTCTTCGAAATATGCATTGATGGAGTAGGAAGATTCTCTCAAGAAGTATTTTAACCCTGATGTATTTTTTGCAACATTGTATGTTCTCATTAACTTGAGGAAGTTCAGCTGTTTCTGTAGCAACAAAGTAGCCAGTAGAGGGCACCGCATAGAGATGGTATATAAATGTGTCCACTTCATGCATTTTGTAGCTTGAGGAAAGGCTGATGTCGGCCTGAAACGTCGCTGTATTTCTGTCTTGCTAAAGCCATTTTGCTAATAAAGGCTTTTTAAGGAACTCGACTGGATGTGTGGTGCTGTCTACCTGGGAATATTGAGTATCAAGGTGGAAGTGGCTACCTGAGACGTGCACCCCAACTGCAAAAGTTTCCATTGCTGAGTGCTGACTTTCCCTTATAATAAATAAAGTACCCCCAGTTGCAAAATATGAGTATATTAGAAGTTACCTTGGCGTTCCATGAAACTCCTCGGGAACTTTTAATACTTATATTTTACAAGCGAGGGTACTTTATTCACGATATATTGCCCCATTGAGCACTAAAGCTATTGTTCTCTAAACAGTTTATCTGTTATCTGACATGGAAGGAGTCATGCAGCCCTGTTAAAATATTAGATCATGTGAAGAAATACATTTTTTTTCCAGTGCAGGGTAAAATTATATTTAAATGCACAACAACCCCTTTTATTTTTGTGTCACTGCCCTTTAATAAATTTAGTTGTCCTTTTATGAACCTCCAGAGAACTAGAAATGTATACACAGGCAGAATTTTCCACGCATCTCTTAAATCAAATGTCTTTTTTAAGTATTTTGCTGCCTTGGCAACAACTGAGTGCTGCAACCGTGTTTACCTACCATAAACTTTGCAAACCTTTAAAGGGGTTGTTCACTTTTGAGATAACTTTTAGTATGATGTAGAGAGTGATATTCTAAGATAATTTGCAATTGGTTTTCATTATTTATGTTTTTTGAGTTATTTAGCTTTTTATTCAGCAGCTCTTCAGTTTGCAAATTAATCAATCGGGTAACGATGGTCCAAATTACCCTAGTAACCATGCATTGCTTTGAATAAGAGACTGGAATATGAGGAGAGGGCTTGAAAAAAAGGATCATTACTAAATAGTAACAATAACAATATCTTTGTAGCTTTACAGAGCATTTGTTTTTTAGAAAGGAGTCAGCAACGCCCATTTGAAAGCTGCAAAGAGTCATAAGAAAGGCAAATAACTATAAAAAGATAATTAATGAAAACCAATTGAAAAGTTGCTTTAATAATAAAAGTTACCTCAATAATAAAAGTTACGTTAAAGGTGAACTAGCCCTTTAACTAACTAAAGTAAAAATATTTGCTATGATTGTGCAACATATACTAATAGAGGGGAAAGTTCTTATATTAAGAAAATCATCATGGCCTCTTTTTAAGGCAAGTGATTAAAAAAAGTAAACAGTAATATCTGGTTATATAGAGAAGGACTGTTGCTAAGACAAATATAATACCTCTACCATCAGGAGATTTCACTCAACCCCTTCCCTTTACCTTTTCCCCCCTCCCCTTTTCCTCGTTTGTAAGGAATTGTTATAAATTTGTTGACACATAACTGGATTTGTAATAGTGAACAACACAATAAGCGAAGAATGTATGTCAGAAAAAGTTTATTGATCAATGTGTTAACAAGAAATGACAAGTGCATTCTGTTGAATTACTGTGTTAACTTCAATAAAGAGAAAGTTGAAAAAAAAAAAAAAAGTAAACAGTAATGTTAGGTACAAAGAATTGCATTGCACTCAAGCACAAGATTGTAGATGAGGAAGTTCTGGCCCTGAAATCCTTGGTTTTACTTGTTTATGAAATTGGTAGTGGAAGCTTTTTAATCTTATATCTTCCTCAAGCACTAGACCATCTACTCAAGGAGACTATTCTGAACACAGCTCCTTAGGAACTCAAGCTGTTAGCCCTGAATCCAAAGGAAAATGTTACAACCCATGGTGGGGGCATTCTGTGGGTGGCCTAGGCCATGTATCTAAAATCGACTTTATACAAAAGTAGCAGAAAGTTTCCAGGTCCATTTACTATTACTATTCTTCTACCAGGCTTAGTCAACTGACCATTGTGGTGAGTGTTTTTTTACTGTAAAGTTTCAGTTGCAATCCATTAGTAAACAAGGTCTGGTGTTTCTATGTAACTAAAAAAAAATCTCAGGCAAGAAAAAAATGATAAATTACATTATGAAAATGTTATATGTATGAAAATATGAAGTTATTAAAGGGGAAGGGAAGCTATTATATTGGTGTTATCACTGCTGATACATCTCATGTGGCTCTGTGGAGCATCAGAGTACTTCTCCTTTACAAAGCACTGGTAAGGCCTCATGTTAAATTAGCAGTGCTCCAACTGCATATTAATGAAATAGAGAAAATCTTGAGAACAGTATACTGATAAAGGTTATGGAAACTCTCAGTTATGAAGAAGGGCTGACCAGACAGAGATAGCTTACACTGGAGAAGAGGCACTTAATGTGGATGTGGTAACTAAGAATAAAAATATATTAGGGGAGCAAAAACTAAACTTGCTTATGCTTTATTAACCAGTAGATCTTTCCAGCAGATATAATGGCATCAGTGACGGAACTACCGGGGGAGCAGGGGGTGCGAGCGGGCCAGGGCCCGCACCCCCTCGTGGCTAGGGTTGCCACCTTTTTAAAATTTCTTTAACGGCTGGTGGGGGGGCGGGGACACAAAGGGGTGGGCCATGATGTCAAAATGGGCGGGTCGTGGCGCCACGGACGCTAAAAGAACCAAAAGAAAAGCTAAGTTCAAGGGCGTTGGGGGCAGGCCGAGGGCTCTTCATAATCGTATTACAAATCGCATTAATACCGGCCCCGGCAGGTATTTTACCGGCTAGGCCGGTAAAATACCGGCCGGGTGGCAACTTTACTCAGGGCTCTCCGCGCGCCACTGAAATCCGGTGTGTACGGAGGGGGCCCGGCTCCGCGACACGCACCAGGGCCCGCCACCCTCTAGTTACGGTACTGAAGGGCATCCATTAAATGTAGAAGAAATGTGGTTCCATTGATAGTACAGGGCTGAATATTAATTCTGATGCAGACTGTACTGGTTTCGGAGTTGCCATGTCTTAGGAATCTAAATTAAATATATATATTTAATATATGTTTTTTTTAGATATATATTTTAGATATATATATTATATAGTGAATAAAGTACCCCCTCTTGTAAAATATAAGGATATTATAAGTTACAGAGGAGTTTCATGACCATATAAAAATACGAGGCCGAAGTTTCATGGAACGCCAAGGTAACTTCTAATATCCTCATATTTTGCAACTGGGGGTACTTTATTTATTATAATACAAAAAAAAATGTATATAAAAAAAAAAAGAAATTATATATATATATATATATATATATATATATATATATATATATATATATATATATACACCGCTATAGTAAATTGAGTGGCACCGTTCTCTAATTATGAGCTTTACCCCAATACTTTACTCCGGATGACACCTTTATTCTCAGGGTTTAGGCATTTGCAACGGTGTGGAGGCAGGGTGTAGTACAACTGTAAATAGATACAAATGCACAATAATTGGGCGCCAGTGGTTCTTGTAACTTAACCAGAGACCATATTTATTGAACAGATAATCCACAAATATTAATAACACGCTATTGTTGATAGTAGTCAGAAAAACGTAGAAAAATTCTTAGGTACTTGTAAAACTCACCAGTTTAGAAGGGAGGTCCAGGTGCAACGCCCTGAACCCTCAGCTTTGGGGAGCGGACCACCGTATAAAGAAAAAGGGCAGGCACTAGCAGAGACCAGTCTTCCAGGCAGGCTTGTCAAAACATATAGTAGTTTATTGTAGAAATCAAGGATACAACCTCACTGCCTTACGCGTTTCATATCTCTCAAATACTTAATCATAGGCTGGATATTCACACTTCCCATAGCTTATTTAAATCACAATTCAACCAATTAGAGTTAAGTATACTACTACTGAGTAAACGAGGTAACATAGAGCATTATGATTGGTGATTCTTGATATGACATCATCGTATAGTAGGCAGGTTAAGCGACATCTAAGTGCTCTATTGCGAGGTTAATTCAAATTAACAAAAACTTTATCGGCAAAAAACCTTTTACAGACAAACATAACACTGAGTTATAAACAAAGATAGTTTTAAAATAAAGGGTAGTAACAGGGATTAGAAAATCATTAGACTGGTAATCTGGGCCCTGTTTACTGAGATAAACTATATATAACAATATTATCTAGTTTACAAAAGTCTCCTATACAAAGAGAATTTTAATCATTATTTAAAAAATGGTGCAGGCTTGATGCCAATTATATATGGAAAGGAACCACACTATAGTTAAATTGCTCCCAAACAGTGTATATAAAAGTCATTATAGTGCTGGGGAAATTTTTTGAAAAAGTTTTATAAAGACATACCTTTTTTAAAAAGTTATAAACTTGGGGGTCAAAAGTAAAAGGTTAAAAGATAATCCACAAAGGAGTGTACATAAAGATCAAGCAGGAACATAGAGCAGCAGTGGATAGGCATATAACCAAAAGCACCAGTGATCGGTATTAGTCTCTGGTATGGAAAAGAACATACATAGCAACAATGAAGGTACACCCAACTTTCAGCCTTTTCCCTAAGTGGAACTCTACATCCCTAAATCTGTACACTTAAGGTGGCCATAGACTCAAAGATCCGCTCGTTTGGCGACATCGCCAAACGAGCGGATATTTCCCGATATGCCACTAACGGTAGAGCTATATTGGGGGTAATTCGAACGTTCGGCCATATGGCCGAACGATCGAATTACGATGAGCCAAGGGGCTCCGACGGGTCGGTCGGTTTAAAATCAAACCTTCCTGATCGATATCGTGGCCAGATATCGATCGGGAAGACCCGTCGGAAGCCCCCATACACGGGCAGATAAGCTGTCAAATCGGTCCAAACGACCGATATCGGCTGCTTTATCTGCCCATGTATGGCCACCTTTAGTCCCTACTCTGGGCAATTAGTACATGGGGTCTTAATTCTACTCACACTCCCTCACTGGAGCCTCAGGTTGCTCAACTAAATAACCTGTCACTCCTAGACTGGCCTCTTAAGGTGAGTAGCCTAGCCTTACTAGACCTGACTATAGGGTTGCCACCTGTCTGGTTTTGACCCGGACAGCCCGGTATTTTGAAGGGCTGCCTGGGTCAAAACTTCCTGCCTAGTTATCCAAATAAGGAAAACCGGGCAGGATTCCCTTGATTGACACGGCGATCAGCCAATCGCCGCATCATAGCCCCACCCCTGACAGCACAGCCACTCCCATCTACGTCATGTCTCCACCCACTGACATCACGGTCTGCCCCCTGCCTGGTCTCAGCTGTACGGAAAGGTGGCAACCCTACCTGACTAGGTTCAACTTTACCCTTCCTGTCTGCTCAGGTAAGGGCTTAACAAAATGGACACTGAGCACATGGCTGCTCAGGACTATACTTTAGCACAGTGCCATCTACTGGACACTGGTTGAACTACATGGAGCAGAGCTAAAGGCAGGATAAGGAAACAGGTCCCCCTCCTTACTGTATTTTAGGACCCAGTTTATGAGTCTATAACACTAGGGGACTGCCTGCTGAACAATACTGGGAGACTAATTTACCAGTCCCCTATATATATAGTACATGTATACTGTATATTGTGAGTCGGTCCTACTCCTTATACAATGAATTGTGTCAGACTTTGTACTGTAAATCAGCAGAATATGGGGAGCTATTTGGGGCATCTTCAGAGGCACATATGTTCACTGCTAAAGGGCTGTGCCCATGTTCGGGCAAATAAACATTATGTGTAGCATTTTAGCCTCCGTCTTTATTAAGCTTTTGTTCTCCATTATGAAGTGAAAAAGACTTTTTTTTTTACAGAGCTGTGAAGTTGTGGAAGTCTTTTCCTGAAGTGGTTGTACTAGCAGATACATAAGAAATTGATGAATGGGATGGAGGGATGTACCGAATCTACTATTTTGGATTCGGCCGAACCCCCGAATCCTTCGCGAAAGATTTGGCCGAATACCGAACTGAATCCTAATTTGCATATGCAAATTAGGGGTGGGAAGGGAAAAACTTATTTTACTTCCTTGTTTTATGACAAAAAGTCATGCGACTGCCCTCCCCACCCCTAATTTGCATATGAAAATTAGGATTTGGTTCGCCCGGGCAGAAGGATTCGGCCGAATCCGAATCCTGCTGATAAAAGGCCGAATCCCGAACCAAATCCTGGATTCGGTGCATCCCTAACGGCTTTTTAGCAAGTGAGAACATGCAGGATTACTAAATCTGATCTATGGACTAATTCAATTGTCACCTTGGGGTCAGAAAGGTATATTTTCCTCTACATTGGAGAGTTTTCAAGATGGGTTTTTACCTTCCTCTAGATCAGCAGTCAGTTTCATTTAGACGAACTGAAGGTCATTTTCAGCCTGAATTTGAACTACTCTGTTACTATGTTTATCCAGATACTGAAAACTCTCACATTTTCTTTACAGTGTAATTCTAAAATGGCAAAGGAAATGTTTATAAATAAAACACATGACGCCATTATATTCAGTTTATGTTCAGTATTTGTGAACCTGTAGGAATTTTCTCCGCTTTCGGTCTAACAGGGCCTAAACACCGTGACAGGTTGGACTAACCTTTCTGCTCTTTCCTACGTAAACGCGAAAGGCACGCTGGTACGTGTAGTTTTATCCGCACAAGAGAAAGCACGTCGTTACGAAAGACGCACTCCATATCCCATGGTGCATTGCTTGTTGGGCCCGAGGTGGTATCCGGTGCCCTTGCGTTCGGTCACAGTCAAGCCGGCTTAATCATGCTGTCTGCCCGTGCTCTCTTTGCTCTCCGCCGGGCTGTATTTAGCCAGGTTCGGACATATGCCGAAGCAGCTCCCGCGGGGGCTCCCGCCATGAGCTTCACGTTCGCTTCCCCGACTCAGGTGACTATTGTGTGTGGGTGCCTACAGGAAACGAGCAGTACTGTGGGCATTTTGTGTTGTAGTAAAGTGAAAGTTGTTAGAATTGTAGAAAATGCAGGAACTAGAATTGTTCGATTAGAATTCATAATTGAAATACTTGTCATTAGTATTAGGTTGTTGTAGCTGCAGCCTCACTGCGTAGCATGTGAATGAGAGAATGTATGCTCCTGAAACCAGTGTCCTACATTGTGACTGACAGTTGTGTTTCTACCCCATGTCATTGGACATTGCCAGTGGGACACGAGGCTTTCACACCCTCTTATGTGCTAATGGAACTTTAGAGCAATACATTGAGTGGTCCAACTACGATTGTAGCAGTGTTGGACTGGCCCGCAGGGATACCAGGAAAACTCCCGGTGGGCCCAGGTGGCAGTGGGCCCTCAAGCTTCTAAACATTTGGCCTATTTCATGGTCATTCCTTATTTCAATGAGAAAATGAGGCTGAATAATTGATTATAGGATGTAAAGAAAAGAGACTAGAAGAATAGAGGTTGAGTGAGGAGAGGAAGAAAATAGTACTCAGAGTGGGGCCCCTAGTCTGAAGTTTTTGGGTGGGCCCCTGGTGTCCCAGTCAGACACTGGATTGTGATGGAAAACAAAATGGAATTCTTTCAGTAAGGGATGGGTTGAACAATTCTTATTCATGATTTCCAGTATAGTGTCATAGAAAGGCTATTGTACCCTCTGCAACAGTTATTTGTATTAGAAGTCACCTTGAAGTTCTCTTGATCATGTGTTTTATACAGTCCCAGAATTCCTCTCTTTATAGGATTCCATAAAATATATAATAGTTATTAGAGCTCCCCAACATGTTTAACTGTTTTATGCACTTGATTGGCAGCAGAACTGCGTAAAAATACATGTTTTAATATAAAGGGCTTCTGCTGTCCCTCACTGTGCTTACTGGTCTCTGCTCAGAGTCGGACAAGAGGGAAACATCTCTAGTGCAGTCTGAGAACTTGCCTCATAGCCAAACCTCCCATAAATAGTGAATAAAGTACCCGCTCTTGTAAATTATAAGGATATTATAAGTTACCGAGGAGTTTCATGACCATATAAAAACACGAAGCCGAAGGTAACTTCTAATATCCTCATATTTTGCAACTGGGGGTACTTTATTATAATACACAAGTTTCAGTGAGTCATGTGATAGAAATGACATCAAAATCACCATTTATTTATATATATATATATATATATATATATTTTACAAGATATTCATGGCTTTTGTGTATTATATACAGATAATACACAAAAGCCATGAATATCCTGTAAATTATATCCTTATAAACGGTGGCTAGTGATGCCATCAGTAATAAACGGTGAGTAGTGATGTCATTTTTGTCACAGGACTCACTAAAACTTGTGTATTGTAATAAAGTACCCCTTATTGGAAAATATGAGGATATTAGAAGTAACCTTGGAGTTCCATTACCTTCGGCCTTGTGATTTTATATAGTCATGGAACTCGTGGGTGACTTAAAATATCCTTATAGTTTACAATAAGGGATACTTTATTCACTATACAGTAGAACCCCCCATGTTACATTCTTCATAGGACGAGGAAAAATGGTGTATAATGTATTGTGCATGGAAAAATTGTTTATTATGCGGGGGAAATGTAAAATCAGAGTTTCGCTCATATAATTTTAAAATCTAGTTTAGTGTGGCTTCCATCATATATGTTTGTAAAAAGAAGTTTCTAAAATATTTGACATACTGGAAATACTTAAACCAAGGTTTTTAACCAAATGTGCATGTCTTAGATCAGGTTAATAGAGAGTCACGCTGCATTTACATTTGCACATTGTATGACAGCATCTCTGTGTATGGCGCTTTCATTAAAAGATGTCAATTGGGAATCCCCACAAGTCATTTACTACTACTGACCTACTACTTTGCCATAGAAAAAAAAGATTTTCATAATGGAAGAACGTAGAATTATAAGCAACTTTGCAATATGCATTATAATTGTAAACGTAACTGATACTGACCGCAGCATTTGACTGGTGCTTGCTGTTGCTTGCAAAGCACAATACCATGTAAACATACAGTGTATGGCCAAAAAGTCTGTGGACCAACTTCCTCTAATGGACATTTTCTGTCATTATGCACATTTTTATTTTTTAGGTTTTGGCTGCAGTACCTCTTTAATTTGTGCCTGCTGCAACCTATGCCTAATGCTGATAATGGTGCTGTCTCTTCAAAGGTTTTCTACAGTGGTGCCAGTGTGAAACAGGTTGATGTACCCACATTGACAGGAATGTTTGGCATTCTCCCAGCCCATGTCCCAACTCTACAAGTTCTCAGGCCAGGCCTTGTAACGGTGTTCAGTGATGATGGTGTTGCAACTAAATATTTTGGTGAGTAGAAGTGCTCAGCACAGTATCATCCAAGTAATGTCTGTTTCTTTGTCTTCCTTTTACGCATTCCAGCTTTTCAAGCTTTACCCAGGGTTGGATTGGCAGGCAAAAACCCGGTGGGCCCTGGCGTCTCTTCTGAAAACTCTGTGCTCTTGCTACACACCCCCTGACTCCACACCCCCCACACACCCCGATTGTATTGCGGTCTATGGACTAGCTGAAGACCATCCCTCTTAGGATCCTTCCCACTCAGGCGTTCCCACCTCCAATGAACTTTCTATCCTAGCAATTGGTTCAACAGATCTGCTGTATCTTTGTGATACCTTCACATTTGTTGTATTGGTCACTTACAGTTTGAAAACGTTTCTTGGTTTTGATTTTCTTATTTTTAACATATTTTGAATTTATTCTTTCTATGGTTTATGGTCTGCGGCTAAAAATTCTGTCAAATTGTAGTGGTAACTAAGCTAGGCAACCAAAAAGCATCTGTGAAGCTTTCTTTCATTTTTTTCTTCCTTATTTCTATTCGGAACCTGTAATATTCATCTTTGATTCTGATTTTTCTAATTACGTTCTAGTAACCAGATATGTTTCCAATTCCAAGCCTCAAAGCTAAATAAGTACATTCTACAGATATTCCTGTTCTGATGTATACGTTGTCTTCCCTTCTATGTCAGTGAGCAGTGGTTCAGTAACGGTGAATGCAGACTCTTCTGTGCAGCTCCTGGCTGAAGAGGCAGTGACACTGGACATGTTAGACCTTAGTGTGAGTACCTTTCTCTTGATTTAACAAAATATTTAGCATATATTGGTAGCATATGAAAATATGTAGGAAATAGTGCGATGTAGTAAGGGCCTACATCACATATCATAAGATGGAACAATTGATACGAATTATCCCCAACAGGCAGGTCCACAAAAAACAAAAGGTTATAAAGCACTCCGCAATACAGACTCTAAAAACACCGATATTTATTGGACCGCGGCAGCATGCTGATATAGGTAGCATGAGGCACCAAACATTTTTATTATAGTGCACTTTGTGCCATAAAGCAGCAGGATGCATAATCTTTTATTTGCATTCTTATAGTTTCTTCTATATGGGAATATATAGAATCTTTAACTAGCAAATGGTAACATGCTGCAAAAAGATAGTTGTATGAGAACATGAGTATGCAGAAGATTCTTGGAGAAAAACTGATTCTACAACTGTCTCACCTTTTAATTGCTCTTTTCCCATAGACTGCAAAGTCAAACTTGGAAAAGGCACAGGCAGAGCTACAAAGTGCTGGAGATGAAGCGGCAAAAGCAGAGGCTCTAATTAATGTTGAAGCTAGTGAGGCTATTGTCAAAGCCCTGGAATAAACAGGTCAGTACATAAAAAATTACTTCTGTAAATGCAAAATTATGCATGCATATGTTATTTGGTCCAAAAATTCCTCCTAGTTTACCTTGAGATTGTGAGTAGCTCAAATGAGAGAATCTCATAAAAAGGTGCATTTTTTGGCAAGTTATGTTTTTATGACATACATGGTTTTTATCCCGTTTGTTGCAGCAGTGAAAACCAAGAGATAATTCTCTTATGAAAAAGCCATTGCCATGTCTTGACTTAGGTTTATTAATCTCTGACATAACGACATTCCTGTTCGTAATCCTTCTTTGTTTTACAGGATTTGTGTACCGTACCACCAACGACCCACCTACCACCACCTTGACCAAAATAAAAATGATATACAAAATTTTGGTTGTCTGTTTTTTGTTTCTTTTTTGGATTTGTGATATGTAAGGTGACCAAAACAGTTTCTTCATGCAAGACATTTATGGAATAGTTATGATTTATAATTTGCAGCTAGCTTTCCTTCCCCCTGGTCTGCTGAATATCTTTACCCTTGCCATTGTAGACCCATTTCCTTGATTAACAGGGTATGACATTGACATGTGACTTCTGGCTATATTTCCTCTCTCAGCCAGTCCTAGCCTAATATATGCTCAAAGTATTGTTGTGCCCCTTTGCCACTGTAGTAGAGCCCACAGCATCTCAGTCACTTGAAGGAGCATATATTTATTGATGCCTCTTAAAACAAGGCAATATTTCCTCAGGTCTTGGGCTTATCAGCAGGTGCTCGCTGGTGTGGGTCTTATTTCTCTTTAGGATAAAGGCACACCTGATGATTCGGGGAGATTTAGTCGCCTGGCGACTAATCGCCTCTTCTTTTGGGCAACTAATCTCCCCAAACGCCTTCCCTCTTTCTTGCGCTCGCTATAATGAAAAGTTGCCTGCGGCGTGGCACACGCCTCGCTTTGTATTCCGACGTTGCCTCACAAGGAAACTTCGCACGACTTCGGAATACGAAGCGACGCGTGGCCGAGTGAAGGAGTTTGGGGAGATTAGTCGCCCCAAAGAAGAGGTGTTTAATCGCCAGGCGACTAAACCTCCCACGAATCGACAGGTGTACCCATAACCTTAAAAATATATCTGCTGGGGGGGCGTGGCTAGCTGAACTGCCGAACGGCCGCACTGTTTTGGCGCTCCTGGGGTCACCAACGAGATCCCCCTCTTTCCAAGTCCCCCAATACCAAAAATACCGCAGGGGTCGTCCGCTGGGTAGAGGAACCGGCCAGCTTTAATCTGGCTCCGAAACGAGCGCTCTAGCAGTAGCTGGAGCCGAAAACAGAAGTGCGGCCTAGTAAGCTAGGAGAAGCCGCGGACTAAAGTAGGCGGGTCTCCCCGGGCGCGGCTGAATGACGGCGCGGTTCCCGTCTTGACCAGGGAAAGAGCCTGTGAGAGGCTGAAAACAGCAGGTATAAGGGGTGAGTGACCCCACAACATTAGGGGACCTTAATACCTATCACACCACCATACTGCGCAGTATCTATGAGCGCTACTATACCCCTACAGACATCAATACCTTGGTCCATATCACGGCCTCACAACCCTAGAAGCTGGCACCTAACAGCTCAGACAGCGGCAGGACATAATTCTGGACAGAACAGGCCTCTACCACCGTAACTCAGGGGGTGCTCTTAACAGGCCACAGAACTGGCCCCTTTTATGCCTTTTCTAGCATCTGTTGGCACCTTTGCACTGGCCCTTACGATACCTGGAGCTGTGCCCCCTCTGCCCCCCCCTGATCTGAAATATACCTTCTGTGGTTAGAGGGTATTAGCCTACTCCCGGCGGCATGTCCAAAATGATGCCGTGATCAGACGTGGCTGCCTGATTTTCCGAGCACCGAGCACACATACCCTGCTACTTACCCCCGTTACTCCATTACTCAGTATACTTCTCCTGTCTGGATCTATTGACAAAGATGAGGAGGAATACCCCCAAACCAAAACCGGAGACTGCCTCTCGCCTAGAGCGCTTTGCACGAGATCAACCACACCCGCCGTCTCCCGGCCAGGCCTCTCAGCCACCCTCTCCTCCAGACCTAGCCCTGGATCCACCAGCAACACCTCCTGAACCCACCCTGGGAGATGTACTATCCGCAATTATGGAGAGCCGCGCATCTACCACTGCACAGTTTGAGGAAATCCGAGTTGACCTATCCTTGCTGCGCCAGGACCTACAAAAGGTGAGGGAGCGTACTACGGCCCTCGAAACCAGAGTGTCGGAAATTGATGACGCCATGCCCCCGTTACAAACTGATGTTCAGGCCATGAAAAACCAACTGAAGGCAGCCATTGATAAAGCAGATGACCTAGAAAATAGGTCCAGACGCAATAACATCAGAATAATTGGCCTGCCTGAGCGGGTGGAGGGGAATAACCCTCCATTGTTTATAGAAAATTGGCTCCAAGAGACTCTAGGCCCAAATACCTTCTCACAAGTCTTTATTGTGGAAAGAGCTCATAGAGTTCCAACAAAACCCCCACCACCCGGTGCTCCCCCGCGCCCTTTTCTCCTAAAACTGCTCAACTACAGAGATCGGGATGCGGCCCTTACAGCAGCCAGAGTGAAAGGCCCGATTCGCTTCCAAGGGGCAACAGTATCACTTTACCCTGACTTTTCCCCTACCATTCAAAAACAAAGGGCTGAATTTACAAGGGTAAAGGCTCGACTCAGAGAGGCGCAACTCAAGTACAGTATGCAATACCCTGCGCGGATGCGCATTCAAGATGGCGACCGCGCACACTTCTTCACCTCACCTAAGGACGTGGAAGACTGGCTCAACCAACAAGGCGTTCGCCAATCTCCTGACCGGAATCCCAGACCTGTCTAGCTAGTAACCTCCCAGAATCCCCATTTCTGATCCAACCCACGAGGATCTCTACAAGTTGTTGTTTCTCACACCCAATAAGGCATTCTGTTGCCTTTGGCAGTTTGTGTCAAATACTCCTACTCCAATATTATTCTGCAGGGCCATGCGTATTCCTCTCACATTATCTTAGGTATTAGCAAGGTAGAACTTACTCTATGGCGACCGTCGCACAATGTTGGGTAAGCTTGCAAATAAGCACCCCAGCTGTCCCTCAAACATACCTGCCTAGTTTCCCATTGTTTTACCCATGGAACGCTTGCCCCCTAAGGTTTTTGCCTAAGAGATCAGCCCTGCAATCCTCCAAAACGGTCACCACTGAGGAGGCATGACCCTCTTTTGCATCCTAAGGACACCATTTCCTACCTGAAAAAAATGGAGATGCAACTGACTTGAAGGAGTCTGTTAATAATCCTGCAATTTACAGTTTCCCCACCCCCCTTTTTTTCTTTTTTTTTCCCCTTCCCGGCCACGTCGGTATCCTACTGCGGGCCACTCCTGGTCTTTTCTTACGGGGCAAGTGCCCAACATTTCAGCTCGGTGCCTGACATCAGGCAGTTACTAACTTTAACACCCGCCCTAGACCCCCGGATAGGGACTGTTTCTTAGCAGATGTCTAGGGGATAACCCCCATTATTGTTATAGATTGTTATGGGTAATAGACTCACCCGAGTTTGGGGGGTGAGTAGGGAGGGTTGGGGCTATATATGTTTTGGGTTTGTATATCAATCTATTTTGCAGACTATTCACTCTCAGTTGTATGGCATAATAACTAAGCATGTTGCACTTTCTATGTTTCTCTTACTCATGTACCTGAAGGGATGGACACTTCCTCTGGCTCGGCATATACCTGCTACTGTATGTTATGGCTAATATATCAGTACTTTCTTGGAATGTGAGGGGCCTTAATTCCAAATTTAAAAGGAGCTTGATGTTTAATTACCTCAAGAGATATCCTCCCTCTATCCTTCTCCTCCAGGAGACGCATCTCTCCGGGCAAAAAGTTCTCGCACTTAAGAAACCATGGGTGGGTTGGCATTTCCATTCTACTTTTTCAACTCATTCGAGGGGGGTCTCCGTATTAATTCGCAAGGGTCTGCCATTTGAACTTCTAAAGCTCCACTTAGACCACTACGGCAGATTCCTGGTATTACATGGCCTTATCGCCAACAAACCCATTCTATTGGTCAATCTATATATGCCTCCGCCATTTGCAGTGTCAATCCTGGATACAATGATGACTAAACTGTCTGAATTCCCACCTAGCCCCCTCTGTATTATGGGGGATTTTAACTGTTGCTTAAATCCGTCCTTGGATAAGCTTAGCCCTGACCCCCATACGCTTACAAAGCTCACCAAGTGGACAGAAGCCTTACAGCTGACTGACCCCTGGAGATGGAAATACCCACTCCAAAGAACCTTCTCCTGCCACTCTCCAACACACAAAACTTTTTCTAGAATAGACCTGGCCCTAGTGTCTCATGACCTCCTGCCTATGATTGACCAAATCCGATACCTACCCCAATCCCTATCCGACCACTCCCCACTCCAAGTTACTTTTCGCTGGAATCCGGAGGCCTCAGACAAGCTATGGCGCTTAAGCCCTCTTTGGCTTAAAAACACTACGGTGGCTGAAGCGAATGCCCAGGCCTATGGCGACTATTGGGTCCATAATGTGGGGTCCACCTCCCCTCTGACTCTGTGGGATGCGTCTAAAGCAGTCATGAGAGGAGCACTTATGGGGGCAATCTCACAAGCGAGGAAGGATACTTTAGACCAGGTTAAAGCTGCGGAGAATGAACTCCACAATGCTTCCGGAGCACATACTCTGAACCCTACCCCTGCCAACTATGCCGGTCTCCTAAGTGCCCAAGACTCTCTTTCCAGAGCCTCCATATCACTAACTAGGAAAGCCTTACTTTACCAGAACCAGCGTATCTTTGATCAGAGCGACAAAAATAGTAAGCTTTTGGCATTTTTGGCTAAACAACAGACAACTTCCTCCGCTGTTCCCCGCCTTATCTTGGATGATGGCTCTATAGTCGCAGAACCCAAGCTCATAGCACAAGAATTTGCCACCTTCTACCAAACCCTCTATTCTACCATACCTACTCACTCTAGAACCCAACTCCTTCAGTTCTTGGACTCAATCCCTATCCCGTCTCTTTCACTTAGTGACAGAACATTTCTGGATGCACCTATAACGCCCCGAGAAATTGCTGATGCCATTGCCTCCCTACCCCCCAATAAGACACCAGGACCGGATGGCCTCCCTCCAGACTGGTATAAAGCTCTCTCAGAACAATTAGTCCCAAAATATCTAGAAACGCTGCAAAGTGCTTTTGATAGTAATTCTCTACCTCCATCATTTACAGAGGCCCTCATAGTTGTCATCCCTAAACCGGGTAAAGATACAGCTCGCTGCTCTTCGTACCGCCCTTTATCTCTCCTAAATACAGATGCTAAAATCCTGGCTAAGGTCCTCACTTCCCGCCTCCAACAGGTAGTCCCTGACCTTATTCACCCTGATCAATCTGGCTTTATGCCAGGACGCTCCACTAACATCAACCTCCGCAGACTCTTTACCAACCTGCAGATTGCCCATACTGAAACAGGCACCAGAGTAGTTGCCTCCCTTGACTCTGCTAAGGCTTTCGACTCGGTGGAGTGGGATTACCTGTGGGAGGTGTTAGCCCGTTTCGGATTTGGCCCTAGATGCATATCCTGGATCAAACTTCTATATAAGAACCCCACGGCACGGGTGAGAGTTAATGGCCATATCTCCCCCCCTATCTTACTATCGAGGGGAACAAGGCAAGGCTGCCCCCTTTCCCCAATTCTATTTGCCCTAGCAATAGAACCACTTGCAATTCTGACCAGACAATCTCCTTTAATCAAGGGTTTAACCTACGGCACTATTCAGGAAAAAATCTCCCTTTTTGCTGACGACCTCCATATATATTTGGCAGATCCCAATGATTCTCTCACTGCCCTCCTTGACCTGGTCAACCGGTTTGGCTCGTTTTCCGGACTACGCGTTAACTGGGAAAAATCTGTTTTATTCCCCATTGACCCTGACCAACCTCGATCTCTACCACAAGAGACCCCACTTGAATGGGCCACCCAGTTCAAGTACCTAGGAGTGATAGTCCATACAGATCTCACCAAATACACTACCTTAAACCTAGACCCTATTTTACTTAATCTGACCAATACCTTAAACAGATGGGCTAAACTCCCTCTCTCTCTCTGGGGTAGAGTAAATGTCATTAAAATGATTTACCTCCCCAAAATTCTCTATCTACTCCATAATGCGCCAATATTTATTCCCAAAAAATACTTTAAAAGTATAAACCAAATCGTGACCCCCTTTCTCTGGAACAAGAAAACACCCAGAATCGCTTGGTCAAAGTTATGTGCACCGTGCGACAAGGGAGGACTGGCCCTCCCCAACTTCCATTGGTATTTCATAGCTTCACAAATATATTACCTCCACTGGTGCTTTAACCCTGACCCGTATAACCCAAACTCCCAGTTACAAGCTCTTTTACTATCCTCGTGGGAGAGCCTCCGCAACTTTCCCTATCGGAGCCCCAGGGATTCTGGCCCGCTACCGACGACACTGACTACCCCACAGAAGGCCTGGCTGATAGCTCTCAAAATCTTGGGCCATTCACCACCCCTCCTATCCCCTCACCTCCCACTCTGGAGAAATTCCTATTTGAATCACTTTAGATCCTTGCAACACTCTGCTTTCTGGCCCAGGCAAGGCATTAAATGCTTGAAGGACCTCCTTGAGAATCATTCCTTTGTCACCCATTGCACATTACAACTTAAATGCCAGCCAACGCAAATTCCACTATTTAAATACCTACAATTACGTCATACCTTCTACTCCCAATTTAACAGTCTTACCCCCCAGCAATCCTGCCTAGTCATAGAAGAAATTCTTCATGATCCCAACCCAGCAAAGCTGGTGTCCCGGCTCTACCAGCAGCTCCTTTTATCCGGCCCCAAACCTTTTCAAGCAGCACAAGACTGGTGGAATACTAAAATTATAGGCCTTGACCAAGATAACTGGGACGAGGCGACGGAACACATATACACTGGCCTGATATCGTTGAAAGACAAACTAATACAATATAAAATTATGCACCATATTTACATAACTCCCACACGACTCAAACTGATGGGCCAGATCCCTTGCGACTCCTGTCCCAGGTGTCACCAACAAGCTGCGGATTTCTTCCATCTAATCTGGGAATGCCATTACATACTGAGCTTTTGGACACAAGTTGTAAACTATCTATCAGATAATCTTGACTTCCCAAGAATAATTTCACCTGCAGTTTGCCTTTTGGGGGTTCTAGAAGAGATAGTCCCAGCTAAATATACTCGAATCTCTTTCCGTATCCTACTCTTTTATGCAAAAAAAACTGTAGCCCTTCACTGGATGGGTAACCTCTCACCCTCTCTCAATGCGTGGATACGACTGATTAACAAAGCAGTACCCCTATATAAGCTCACCTACGAAATTAGGGGAACACCAACAAAATTCGATAAAATTTGGGGCTTGTGGAATGACATTGCCCCGACCCCTCTATAGTAGGTCATAGCCGAGTCCATCTCCTACTGTGACACCCCGCATGGTTTGCTATCCTTCGTATCCTCGAGGGTCCCAACCTAACCGTCAGATGTATAGTTCCCCTGAGTTTGATAGTGTCCATCTCAACTGCTCAATAACTGTATTGTGTTATGCTTGGTGATAGCATGTGCCATATTTTCTTCCTGCCTAAATTGTACAGTCTAGTCTGCGAGTGTACTTATTGTTGTACGTATGATTGTTGTATGTGTTTAAAAATGAGAAATAAAACTTACCTTTAAAAAAAAAAATATATCTGCTGAAGGGAGACTCGGAGCCACATACCATTGCTGTTTTACCTGTGTGCATCTCCATAATTGGGGTTTTCCAGATAAATGGTATCCAACTGAACTACTGTCTCTGTAGTAGTTAAGCATTGGAACCCTCATTGCAATATTCAGAACTGGACATGGTGCTATTCTAATGCTAAACAGATTTGCCTCCTCCATTTTTAGTGTCGCTGAATTATTTCACAAATCGCACATATATTATAAAACAAGGGTTCATAGAAGTTATCTGGGAAAGCTGCAATATTTATGCTTATATCAGTATTGTCTCTATGCGCACATAAAAGTATAGTAAAGATAATACTGCATAATTTTATTGATTCGATTTTATTCTACCTGGTTGTACCCATCAGCATCAAAATCTGCAGGTTAGCACAACTGTGTTACGTTGCGATTTTCACAAATTCATAGTACTGGTATGGGAACTGTTATCTGGAATGCTTTGGAACCTGAGGGTTTCTGGAGTAGGGATCGTTCCATAATTTGGATCAACATACTGTAAGGTTACAAATAAAATCCAATATGATTGTTTTACCACCAATATGGATTTGTGTAGCTTAGTTAGGATCAATTGCACAGTACTGTTTTGTTACAGAGAAAAAGGAAATAATTTAAAAATAGAATTAAAATGAACTCTATGGTAAATGGCCATCCTGTTATTTGGAACATTCTAAAGAAGGGATTCTATTCCTGTACAATAAAATAAACAAATGCATGCTGAAATGAAAAAACAAAACTGTAAATAATGCATTAATGTGCTGCTACATTTAGGTTTCATTATTTCCAGTGTGACAATCCGTGTGTGGCTTTATTCTTATTTTCATTAGGAAGTAAACCTATCTTTAGGCAGGTACTAATCCCCATTATTAGCCTAAATATATGCAGTGCAGATTGCTAATAATCACTGAAGCATGTGGGTTCTGTAAGGGTCCAAATGATGCCACCCTGAACAGAGGTAAAACAATTGCCTTTTTGCTGTTCTTTGTTCAATCTCCACAGCAAACCCTCAACCCTTTAGGATTGGACCATGTAAAGATGATAAAAAGCTACTGACACCATAAATTAAACTTTTTTTTTTTTTTTATATCTATCATAATTTTGCCTTTGAAAGCAACTTATAACTTTGCCATGAAGTATTTGCACAATGCTTTTACATTACTTGTCAGATGCCCCATGTTCCTGTATAAGGGGGCTGCCATATTTGTGCAGCAGGAGTCCGTTAACATTAGAAACTATAACTGACAGGTTGAGATGGGACAGTCAGGTTGGCAAAACAGTCAGGTTTAGGAACTTCAACTACAAACCTCTCCGCAAAAATGATCAACATGGCTTATAGGTAACTTTTAATGTACATTCAAATTTTGAGTTTAGCATCAGTATCACTTTAATGCCTAATCCTGCTACAGAATGCATTGGTTGAAGCCTGTTTCTGATAAGTGTGTAAAGCTTGCTTTTCTGAGCTCAGCTCTGGAGAGCTGAATGATGCTAATTTAAGAGGCAGAACTCCTGAATCTGTGGCTTTACCTTCCATCTCTCTTCTTAGTCATCAATTAATATTAAATTGGATTAAAGATACTGTTTCTCAAACAAAGAGAGAGTGCTTCCTTTATCACAACACTCCTCTCCTAAGATGGATAATACTCCTCTGCAAGTCATTTCATCGGATAGCGAGTGAGATAGTGAGGATGGGAATGAGGATGATATGGTATCTGTGTTTGAACCCACTAATTAAGGCCATTAGGCATACCCTGGGTATTGAAGATGCTCAACAGCCCCCATCCTCTGCACTGCTTTTTTCTAAAACAAAGGAAGCTTGTCTTTCCAGTTCATAAGGAGATTAAAGATCTTACACTTCTGGAGTGGAATAAAATTTCCAAAAGTATACTTGTTGAAAAAAATACCCCTTTTCTGATTTAAGGCTTAGAAATTTGGAATGCTCCTCCAGGGGTTGACGCTTCTTTCGCCATACTTTCCAGAAAGACAGCCTTACCAATTGATGATGTCTCTGCCCTAAAACATCCTATGGAACGTTGCATGGAAACGGAGCTTAAAAAATCCTACATGTCCTCTGGAGCAGTTTGCAAACCAGCAGTAGCTTTAGTGTCTGTGACTAAAACCATGGCCTTATGGGCAGAAAATTTGGAGGTGGCTATGAGAGATAAAAATCCAAGAGAAAAGATATTGAAGTTCCTAGAGGATTTTCATTTAGCATCTTCAAACTGTCTTGATGCGGCTCTGGATATCACACGACTTTCAGCTCAATCCTTAGCATTTTTAGTCTTGGCATGTCAAGCTCTTTGTGTTCGGTCTTGGTTTGCTGACACAGCATCTAAGAATATGCTTTGCAAGATGCCCTTTGAGGGAAAGAGATTGTTTTGCAAACCTTTGGATGAAATCATTCCCCAAACAAAAAGATCTTGTGAGCCTTCTACGAAACAGTTTTGAGTCTTTTAATAGAAGACGGGAGGAACCCTAGCCTTACCCCAGGGCAGAGATTTCCGTCCAACATCCTGGCGTCCAAGACAGACTAATTCCTTTAGATCTGCCAGAGTCAAGACTCCAAGATCCCCCAAGCAGCAACTCAAGACCCACTGATGGTCACTTGGCCCTACCTCCTGTTGGGGTAAGGTTTTTGGCCTTTCAAGAGGTTTGGGCAAGAGAGGTGCAGGATTTGTGGGTAACCTGAGTAGTCCAAAGAGGTTATCTCTTGTAATTTCTAACAAATTTCTAACAAAGCCCGTTTCAAATCATTTTGTATCTACAAGAATTCCTCAAGATGTAAGAAAATGCAATGTTCTTTTGCAGTTGTCGAGGAACTGCTCTCCAAAAGGGCAATTTCTCCAGTTCCTCCTCAGGAGAGATGGATGGGATTTTTTTTGCCTCTCTTTTTAGTGACCAAGTCTACAGGAGATTTACGACTGATTTTAAACCTTCGGAGGATAAACAAGTTCCTCAAACATCAGACTTTCAAAATGGAAATATTGATAAAATTAGTAGTCCATCCTGGGGATTGGCTAGCATCTATAGATCTCAAGGACACATATCTTCACGTGCCCATAGCCTAAGAACATCAGAGGTATCTTCAGTTTGCTTTCCTGGGCTGGCATTACCAGTTTCGTTGCCTGCCATTCGGGTTGGCAAGCTCCCCCAGAACATTTACAAAAGTAGTGGTAATTGCCAGGCTGAGATTACAAAATATTGAAATTTACCATTACTTGGACGATCTCCTTATGGTAGCCAGGGATCCTATCACTTTGAGGAGTCATCTCAGCACGGTTCGAGATGTCCTCCAGAACTTTGGCAGGCTAATCAACGAGGCAAATAGCCTGATTTCTCCATCACAGAAAATGTTAGATTTGTGAGCCTAAATAGATACGTGCTTGGGACTTTTTCTCTTCCAATAGGAAAGATTCAGCAGGTAATCCTTGCTGCTATTCAGTTCAAGACCAAAGTTGCAGTTCCGGCAAGAGATTTTATAAGTCTGTTGGGTCTCCTAACCTCAACAATAGGTCTTGTAAAGTGGGCCAAGCGGGAGGATGAGGCCAATACAACTCTCCTTTCCTGAAGCAATGGAATCCTCTAACGCAGGATTGGTCACAGATAATCAAGATCACCAGGTCATGCAAGAAACACTTTCTTCATGGCAAACACCCAGCAAACTTCATTTGGGGTTCCTCATGGAGGAAACCTCTTGGATATTTGTTTTCACAGATGCCTCAGGGACAGGCTGGGGAGGTCCTCTCCAAAATCTATATGCTATGGGGAATTGGATAAAGAACCTTTCTCAGCTTCCCTCCAACATTCTGGAGCTCAAAGCGATCCATCAAGCACTTCTGGCATTCGAAATGGTTCTGGGGGTGCAGCAGTTTGAATAAAATCAGACAATGCCTCTGAAGAATCAAGGGGGAACTCAAAGCCAGGCTCTCTTCAAGGAGACAATACCGATAATGGAATGGGCTCAATCTCATCTTCTGGATTTAACAGCCCAGTATATCCCAGGTCCCCTGAATGTGAAAGCGGACTTTCTCCGCAGGTATACCTTGGGAATGGGCCCTGAACCCAGCTGCCTTTGTCTGGATAACCTCAATTTGGGGTTGTCCAGAGGTGGACCTGATGGTGACGGAAGACAATGCCAAAATTCCAAACTTCTTCTCCAGAGCACCTTCACCGAGGGCCCAGGCAACAAATGCTTTCTCCCAGAGCTGGCAGGGTCTCTTTGCTTACGTGTTTCCACTGATTCCTGTAATCGTGAGAGTCTTGTGGAAGATCTTGAGCTCCAGAGTGGAGGTAATTGCCATTCTTCCCAATTGGCCCAGGAAGCCCTGGTTTCCATTACTGGGACATCCCAATTGGCGAGGAACCCCTAGATCTTTCTCACATACACAATCTACTAGTTCAAGGAACTTGAAAACACCCCAATCCCAAGAATTTCAACTTCATGGCTTGGAGGTTGAGAGTAGAGTCTTAAGACGAGTTGGGTGCAGTCATAGAGACTTTAGTCAAGGCGAGAAAGCAATCCACACTTTCCAAGTATCACAAGATCTGGGATTGTTTTTGTTCCTGGTCATCTCAGAATAGAGTGGATCCCTGCAAACCTTCAGTTCCTGAACTTTTAGATTTTCTTCAAGAAGGCTTGCAGAAAGGCATTAGTCTAAGTACTCTTAAAGTTAAAATTTCCGCTTTATCTGCTATCCTGGAAAAGAAGTGGGTTAAGAGCCATTGATAGAAAGATTGTCCTCAGGATCAGACCTCCTGCTAGACAAATTTGCCCAACTTGGGATCTTCCTATAGTGCTGGACCCTCTAACAAAGTCCTGATGCCTTTGGAACATGCTCCTATTTGGATCTTAATTTGAAGACCTTTTTTCTTGTGGCGCTCACATCAGCCAGATGGATAAGTGAGCTCAAGGTGCTTTCTGTGGATACATCTTACACTACCTTTTACGAAAAGAAGGTAGTACTGAGGACTGTCCTTGAGTTTTTACTAAAGGTTCTCTCCAGATTTCATATTAATGAGCCAATCGTATTGCCATCTCTAGTTTCATCCGACTCCTCTTAGATGGAACTTGTTGCCTTAAATGTCAAGAGATGTTTAGACATCTTTATCCAGAAAACTGGTAATATCAGAAGATCTAAAGCTCTGTTTATTACTCTGCCCATTCCTTAAATTTAAATGTCAATGTTAACTAAAAGCCAAAGCAACATCTATATGTGATATCTCAGTGAGCCCTGAGCTCCACTATATCTAATAAATGGTTGCATGTTATTAAACTCACGTGTGAAGTTATTTAAAAAAACAAAATGAAGATCAGCTGGTATTAGAGCCACCAAGCACAGATGGAATGCAACCTGCTGTGTATAATCCTATACTACCCCCCCCCACAAGTAAAACAAAAAACATAAATGACCAAGCCACCACACCCCCCGATAAAACAAAACACTTATGACCAGGGTGCCCTCATAAAGAAGAAAAAGTCCATTGGTGTTCAGTGGAACTTACCTTTCAATTTTTCTTACCCTCATTGGTTCCCCATCATTGGATTTGACTCCTTTCATTGCCTTTGGTTCCTACCTTGGCTGTTCGGCTCCTACTTCGGTGGTTCGGCTCCTGCATCGGCAACACTTAAAAGCCACCGGGCTCCCAGTGCCCCCCTGATGGCGGAATCTATGTCCACAAACTGGAGAAGCCATCCTCTGCATCACCTAGATGTTGGAGTATTTGTTGGGTCCTGTTTTTTGAACTTCGGCTACTAACTGTATTTCACTGTATATCCCCCATGTATATAGCCCCCTAGTGTGTAAAGAAATAGGAACCTGTCTTTCACGAGGAGTTATTCCCTGAGATGAAAGATAGTTGTAGAGTTTAGGGTATCTTTTTAGTCCTGAATGGATGATTCTTTAAAGTGCTCCGTGTGTAATGCAGAATTAGATGATCTGCCCTCATTTTCATGATGTATATAGGGCCGGGAGGGGTCTTATTAAGTCTTATGTGTGCTTTGAGCCTCAGTTTGTAGACCCCAGTATGTGCTGCAGCTGAAGTAGGTACAGAGGTTTCAGTCCCATGAAAAAAAGCCATATAGCACCTGTTTGATTGCTTTTTGGTCGATGCTTTAGGTAAGTATTATAAGACTGGCTGGTTAATACATTGGCAACCTTCAAAATGCTTTCCTTTAATCCCATTAATCTATCTTTCTGCACTTTTGTGTCCTACAAATTGTAGATATGTTGTCATATTTCCGGCAGTGTCATTTTGGGGCTTCTAAAGCAAATAAAGTACAGGTATGGGATCTGTTACCCAGACAGCCTTTATCCAGAAAGCTCCAAATTACAGAATCCCATCTCCCATAGACTCCACCTTCATCAAATCAAATATTTTAAACATTTTTTTCTTTTTCACTGTAATGCCAAAACAGTTCCTGATACTTGATCCCAAGATAAAATTTATCCTTATAAGAGGCAAAACAATCTTATTGGGTTTAATTAACATTTGAATGATTTTTTTGTGGACTTAGGGGAGATCCTTATTAAAGAAAGATCCCTTATCCAGAAAATCCCAGGTTGTGAGCATTTTGGATAACAGGTCCCATTCCCATACCTGTGCTGTCTTGCATAAAAAAGGGTATTTACTCAAGGGATGAAAACATATTGGTTTCATGGCTCTGGAGGTGAGAAACTCTACTATTATTAGAAATAGTAAAATGGTCAGACTGTCAGACCTGTTGCTCAAAGTCAACAGCAACAAGCCACAGCCACAGGACTTTCTGTAATATGGCATTAAGCCGTGTTAATAGAGAAAGTTATTTGACATTACTAAACCCATGTATTAACTGCTGCTTTGAAATGAATATGGGTATACCTTTATTACTAAATCCTCTATATGCCATTGCTACAAATTACAAGCAATTTTTGTGATGAAAATTTAGAAGATAGAGGAGAAAGTATCAGGGATGAGATCAAATTATGAAAGTAGGATGAAAAAAGATATTTGCTGAAAATGAGAAATGTGGTTATGGTGAAATCTAATGAGGAAGCCAAAGTGGGAAACCACAAAACAAAAAGGATAAACACAAGAAACCAAATGGTAAACAAGTAATAAACGGTTGAGTGAAAGACAAACAGAAGAAATAATAGGACAAAACTGGTAAGGAAAAGGCAGTATGTAATGGGCATTCACCTCCATTATACGCAATCCTCATATAGTAAATACCCTCCTATATTGGGCTCATTTAACAAGGTCATATAACTCCTCGGTAACTTATAATATCCTTATATTTTACAAGAGGGGTTACTTTATTCACTACATAGATAGATAGATATAGTTATATATAGATACAGATTTTCATTGCTAAAAGAATGTGGTTGCATGGGCTGGATGTAGTATTTCTAGCTTCATTCTCTGACCTTAAGTTTTCCTTTAAGAAAAGGGTATTGATATTAAAGGGGATTTAATTAATTGATGTTACTATAAGGTGGTCACTTTGCATTTCTGTGCAGCTGGAACAAATGGTGAGTCTGTACAGCGTATTGCATACTGAAGGAATGGAACCCTTTGCTGCTACATAGCAGACTAATAAGAGACTTTACTGAGAGGATTCTTTAGGCATGTCATGTCCAATTAAATTTTCTGGCATTATTTACTTGAAATGTCCCAGAATTCAAGTATAGCTGTGGGCAATTGGGAAGTTGGGCCCACTGCTACTGCTCCCATGCATCAAAGCAAATGTGTGTTTAGGTACTATTGTACTATGTGTAGCAACCATTTTCAAAATGGGGATTACTGACTGCTGTTAGTAACATGAACCTAAATCCTAATTTACCCAGTAAGCTGTAATGCATAGAATTGATAAACAAAATTTAGCGGCGTAACTAGAGTTTAAGGCCCCTCTGCAGACAAAATGTCAAAACTTTTTTCCACTAAAACTTTTATAACTCTTGTATATCGATATATCGATAAGAGGTGCTCAAATGTTAGCTCTGCGCAAACAAAAAGCTTTCATCCAATGTCCACAAAAATAGAAACAAATGGCACACTCACTTCAATGTTTCTGCATAAATTCAAACTGTTTTCATTTTTATTTCGGAGAGATCCCAGCAAACGTTTCGGGGTCAAGCCCCTTCATCAAGTGCCTCTGCAGGCAAACATGGGGGGCCGCCCTCTCACTCTGACTGACAGATGCATATCTCCCAACATTCAACAACAAAAAAACAGGAAGAAAAAATAAATAATCTGCGGTACATAGCATGGGTTTTTTTTGACGATGACTACATTGTGGCCATGCCCTAAATACCCTGATAGTTTTACAAAAACACACCCTTTCCCATATTTGGAATGGTAGCATCAGAATTACAAAGTGCACCCGAAAACAGAGACAAAGGGCCCCCACATTTCATGCAGAGCTGTCAAGGTTACCTGATTTTGGTCCCCTGATCTCCTACACCCTACCACAGTCTCCTGATTCTTTAAAGATTCTCTTTAAATTCCAGGCATGCATACACAACAAGCATTTGTGGATAGCATTCAGTGGCTTTAGGAAAGTATTTGCCCATGAAGTCACTTGCGGCGATGTGCGTCTGTGTGTGACGTCACTTCCGGGTTCCAACAAAGTTTTCAGCAAGGGTCGCCTGATGACATGGACACTGGGGTTGACGCTCTGTTTCATGATATATTGTGTCCCTACACATTCCAAGACACCTGCATTTCATGAATGTAAGATCACTGAAGAAATGGCCAATGAGCACTCCATTAACCACATATATGCTAATGAGTTCATTGCAAAAATGACAATGAGAACCCCATTAAACCCAGACTTGTCAGTATGATCACTGCATAAATGGATAGATTGAAAGCATAACCTTATACAAGTAGAATACAACAAACCTCCCTTCTTTCCCAATGCTGCTTGTCTCTCTCTGCTTCTGGCTGGTAGGTGGGGGCCGACAAAGTATGATTGTTCAGACCCCAATGGTGCTGGGTCTACAGGCTTAATTATGCCACTGCACAAATTCTTATCCTCACAGACAGTGGAGCAGGGAGTATGATCGGGTCTGGGACCAGGACAGGTGCAGCCAAGACAGACTTGGATCCCTTTGGATCCTGGTTGGCATTTCTGCTTTGATCTGCCCTGAATTATTCTCTTATGACATCAGATTGAGGGATTAAACCAGAACCAAGTCAAAAAAAAGTCAAGCTGCTTTGCCAGTGTGTCATATGAAGGTCATCCTGTCTACTCTTAGTGGTGCATACTGTGAGTGAGGCTTAATGCATCCATTGGCAGTCATTCACATGGTAAAATAAGCAGAATTACTATGCTTCGATTCAACTGTGCCTTCTGGAATACTGGATGTGAGGATTATATGAAAATGTAACAGTTTTCCATATATAACTACAGAAATGGAGCAGTGGATTCAGTATGCTTACATGTCAGGTAGAACTAATATTTTATTCAGCAGCTCTCCAGTTTGCAATCTCAGTAATCTGGTTGCTAGGGTCCAAATTACCCTAGCAATCATGCATTGATTTGAAAGTGAGACTGGAATATGTATAGGAGAGGGACTCAGGCCTGGATTTGCGGCAAGGCTGCAAAGGCCCGGGCCTCAGGCGGCAAAAATTAAATCACAGAGCACTAAGTGATAGGCGCTTAGCGCTCCACTCATAAAATATGCGCATGCGCGCAATCTTGTGGGAGGGAGGGGGTGCTGGAAGACGCTGGCCTACAGGCGCCCTCTGGGGAAATCTGCGCCTAGAGGGACTGAATAGAATGAGGAGTAATAACAATAAATGCATAGCCTAACACTCATTTGTTTTTAGATGAGGTCAGTGACCCCCATTTGAAAGCTGCCAGAAGAAGAAAGAGTCAGAAGAAGACAAAAAATTTAAAAAACCATAAAAAAAAAAAATAATGAAGACCACTTGAAAAAATTCTTAGAATTGGCCATTCTATAATATATGAAAAGATAACTTAAAGATGAACCACCCATTTAAAGAAAGGCTGCACTAGATTAGGTACTTGAAATCCATCCAATCATTATATCTTCAACCTCACACTTCTTGTACAGCATATATGTGGTTTTACTGTTTTGTTTGTTTTTTACAGATGTTGTTATGCAGCCATATCACCCTGAATTAAGTATATGGATAACTGGAAACTTTCCTGGTTAAGTATTTCCTTCTTTTGCATGTATATTTATATTAATCCACTAGAGGTCATTATGTCACACATCTACAGATGGGTGGCTCATACCATAATTTTGCTTGGTAAAGTGTTGACATAAACCAAAATATCTCTGCTCGTATCTTGTCTCCTGTAAATCATATAAAAGGAAAAAAGGCTTGCTTTTTTTTATGGAAGTACCATCGAATGCTAGCTTTGCCAGACAGCATGAGGAAAAGGCCTTCACTATGCCCAGCCAGGTCAAAATATAAAAAAAAAAAAAGTTTACAATTCTGGAATAAAACACAACCAAATCCAAGCGACAGATATTGTATTAGGGTCTCTGTACTACATGGATTTGTCTGAATGATTGGAACAAAAGGAAGAGAAGCTGTTGCTCTGCTGGTGCACTAGCAAATTATGATGCATCAATGATGATGCATCAATAATACTTTCTAGCATGCCTGATCCATGAACCGAAAGATATCCATAGTGCATAGACATTGGTTGGGATTGGTGATACGGCATGCACATACCAACTATCTTATGAAAATAGCATTGCTGTATCTATGCAGGGCCAATTCTCCTCTGCTGCCCTGAGGCAGCTACTGTTCTGCTGCCCCACCTCCCCCTGTGCTTAACTTTCCAGGGGTCCTGCAACGCTAGTGCAGAGAGCGAACTGCGCCTTTTTGCACTAGAAGAGCTGAATTTCTGGTTTAAAAAACATAAATTGGGCTCACAAAGTAAAGCTGGCCAAAGATGTAAAGATTTTTAAAAGCTCTTTTTGTTATCGTTAGACTTATCTTGAAACGATCGTTTAAATGTACACTAAACTAAAAAGACCATTTCAAGCAATGTTGTCTAGTTAAAGCTAAGAAAACTGAGGGTAGCTGCCTGCTTGGCCCTGCAAACAATTGGACAATAGATAGATTTCACTGTGAACGATGAAAATTTTCTAACCTGGTCGATCAATTTTCTGACCGATGTCGGATGAGAAATCGTTAGATGCACGATCGTTTGATTCCCACTAACCTCACGATAATTTGACAGATTGGTTGGATTGTACTAAAACCGGTCGCTCATCAAAGAAAAATCTTTGCGTCTATGGGGACCTTAATTCTTTGGGCACTGCTGCCTGAGGCGAGTTTCTCAATTTGCCTCATTGGTGCAGCGCCCCTCCATGTATGGGCAGCTTTACTCTCACACATATCTCAGCATGCTGCAATCTGCAGACACAACTATGGCTGACTCAATAAAGGAAAACACCTCAAGTTACCTTTAGAATTTAAAAGTTTCTCTTAAAACTCTTAAAAGTTTATGGTTGTTAATCAAAGAGTGTCACTAAAGGCTATATATGATCCTGAGTTCCTTTTATTTTTCACGGGTTGATAACAGTTTACCAAGTATCCAAGTAGTTATCTTGTACTGGCATATGGAGTAAAAAGGACAATTTTACCAAGTGTCTATACCACAACCTGCTATGCCTGCATGGGGCTATCAAAACGGATCCTTAAGTAAAGGGGTTGTTCACCTTTAAATTAACTTTTAGTAGGACGTAGAGAGTGATATTCTGAGAAAATTTACAATTGGTTGTAGTTTTTTATAATTTGTAGTTTTGAGTTATTTAGCTTTTTATTCAGCAGTTCTCCAATTTCATCAATATGGTTGCTAGGGTCCAAATTACCCTGGCAACCATGTACTGATTTAAATAAGAGACTGGAATATGAAAGGACCTGAATAGAAAGATGAGTAAGAAAAAGTAGCAATAAAATAACTGTGTAGTCTTACAGAGCTTTTTATTTTTTTAATGGGGCCAGTGATCCCCATTTGAAAGCTAGAAAGAGTCAGAATTAGAAGGCCAATAATGCAAAAACTATAAGAAAGAAAAAATGAAGGTCAATTAATAAGTTGCTTAGAATTAGCCATTCTATAACATACTAAGGGGCATGTTTACTAACATAAATATCTGGAGAGATTTCCTGAGATGATCAGCAATTAGATATAAACAGCCAGATGGGCAACATCTCCAGATGTTTTTTTGCAATTCCTTTCTATTTTGTTATTTGTGATCATTTTTCTAATATTGTAGTTTGAAGTTTCACTTTGTTATTTGTGATCATTTTTCTAATATTGTTGTTTAAAGTTTCATTTTTCACCTTCTTTTTCTAAATCAGCAGGGGTCAATGTTACATTTCTTAACCCTGAGTTTTATTAAAGGCAGCTGATAGAATTGATACAATAGTTGTTAATATTCCATACTGCTGAGAAATGTATCAACTAATATTGCAAATTGTAACAGTTCTGCACCTGGATTACTGAACTGCTAGACAAACACCAGAGACGGGAACTTTAAACTTCAACTTAAAGGGGAACTCCGGGTTCCAAACCAGAATTTGATAAAGAGGCCGACAAAACACAATAACCTCTAATATAACAATCAGAGTTACCTGTTTCTTCAAAAGGTATTAATATATGTCATTTTCTATGCTGAAATCCAGCTCTTTAACAGTTCTTCTCTTTCTGCATCATTTGAAATTCTGGCAGGGAAGGAGGGACTAAACACAATGTTAAATTGTAACAACTTCTTCACAGCTTACAGACAGCATGCAGGAACTACACAACCAACAATGCATTGCACTGTGATGTTCTATTCCTTATTGAAATCATGTGTGCAGGGAATTGTAGGGTTTGGGCAGATGGCTGCTGATATAAAAGTCTTTGTTTCTGGCAAACAGTCTGAATACAACTAAACTAGGAAAAAAGGTTTGGAAGGTGAACAATCCCTTTAATTAATTGATCTTGCAAAGGAGGAAAATATATTCCACAGGGCCTATTGTATCACATCTCTTGCAACATCTGGGTATACAGTATTATGAAGTTGGGGAGCTTACCCCATTTGAACCCATTTGGGGTTACAACCTTCCCTTTGTCAGGGTTGTACCCCCTAAAACATTTATACATTGGTGGAATAATAAATGGGGTAAGCTCCCTAGCTGCATATAAATGCATGTGTGCAGCTCCAGTACCAAGTCGGGCCAACAGCAAGCCTGCCCCACCAGTACAGTTTATGTTAATCAATTGGTGTACAGTGGACCAACTGCATTCAATACAGTATTATGAACCACTATTGTTTAGCTCCCATATATAGGTTTGGGACCTGGAAAATACTATCTACATTTTATTAAGCTTAGTTAGCATTTTATTGATGTTTAATAGTCCTAACATGCAACCGGAATCTTCATTATCTCTTGGTTTAATTGCCACTTGCAGTGAAGCAGCCTCCCCCTCCCGCCCTAGTTATTTACAGCTGGTTTTGCAAGGCAGCTCACTTCCTGCAAGCCATATAGTGTACACCAATGGTGTCCTCCATTTTTCTCCCACCAGTTATCCCTTAAAGGTGCTGTATATCACCCAGGGCTGGGCCAAGCCGGCCAGGCACCCTAGGCAAACCAGGCGGTTGACCATCCTGCTCCTCCTACTCCCTCCCGCGCATGTGCGTGCCCGACTGTTACTTTGTGTGCTACTTCGTGTGCACCCGGCAGGACAGGGCACAGAGGTGGGAGAGCATTTGAGGGGAGGTGGGAATGACAGAGGGGGAAGAGAAAACCAAAGAGGGCTGCAAAAACAGAATAGGGGTAGGCAGAAAACTATTTAAGAGGTACCTGCCTAGCACCCCCTATCGTTACCCCTACCCCAAGTTCTGGCCCTGATACCACCACTTATTAGTTAAATGAAGGTGCTGAACATACTTTTTGCTTACTCATTACAAAATATCCCGTCATAAGAGCTGGCCCTTAAAGTAATTTTCTTTTAGAGATTAATTGATCTAGCACTAAGAGTGTTAAATATTAGATCTAGTTTGCACTAACATCTAAATTATTTTTGCCCTTTTTCTCTTTAAACTAACAACTAGACACATAAAATAACTATAAGCTTATAAAAGGTTCAACTGAATTACACTTTAAATAAAAAAAAACGTATATGTAATCTTTAGGACAGGCACAGGAAGTCAGGTTATAGGTATGTTTTCTAAACTGTTTTTGGTGAGTTTGTAAAGTCCTAGAGATGACATACCTGGAATTTTAAAAAGTTTAAGGGTCCCTTTAAAAATGCAGTTTATAACTTACTAAGAAAATCAATTTGGAGGTTTTGTATAAAAAGATATTTAAATTTGATATCAATAGTTTTTAAGTGAATGGGCACTGTAGTAGGTCAGGTAAATATGGGTTGCAGAATTGTGGCAGATATGGGGGTGCAGGGTAAAATATGCATTGGTTCGGGTCTGATCTACTGCAGCATTCTGCTCTCCTATCTTATGTTTTCTGCAAGCCCCACATTTAATAAGCTACTCCTCCATTTTGTTGCATTTCCCTGTGACATTATTCCCAGAATTCCAGCAGGTGGAGTGTAGAGCATCAGGTTGTGGGTAAGGCTGTAGCAGGTGGTGGGTTTGGGAGCAGTTCTAATCAGTGAAAATAACAAAAGTCACTAGTGCAAATGATAAGGCCATCTGTTGAGAATAAAAATACCAAGTCACTTGAAACTTCAGGGTCGCTTTTAAAAACATGTGGTGACCCTGATTTTCCATATAATCTGGTAACCAAAAGCTGGACATAGACATGCAAATATCCTTATATCTGACGAATGAGCAATCTCCCAACCTACCACTAACCTTTCAGATTAAATAAACTAGTAAAAAGAACAAATCAGACGATGTTCTGGACATTAATTCATACAGCAATTGTACGAAAGTTATGTCCGACAGATAAAAGAGACAGTCATCCACTGACATTGTCACATGCAGAGATATTATCGTTAGCTGACAGAAATCTTCTAACCTATTTGATCGACTAAATGACCGATCGCCATGGCACGAAAAATGTTGGAAGGGCAGTCAGGATAATGACATATTTACTAGCATGGGCAGGCCGGGATTTCTGGAGAGGCCGCCAGGGCCTGGGGCGGCAGGATTTTAATGGTGGCATTCCAACCACACCCACATTCGTTCAAAAACACTGGGGATGCGGAGGAGATAAAATCGTTTTTTAAATTTACATAGCGGTAATGGCCTTTATTCGTGAACATTTTCATGATTGGGACTGGAGCAATGGGGATTGTTGCACGAAAATTAAAAAAAGAACTATAGTATCTCCTGTGTATCCCCAATGTTTTTTATTCAATGTGCGCAAGGTGGTTGGGCAGCATGCCGTCCCATAAAATCCTGCCACCCTAGGCCTTTTCACAAATCCAGGCCTTAGTTTAAATGTATCAGACGTGTACAATTGGTATTTTTGGGAGCCACACCTGGACCTCTCAGTCTTCCTTTGCTGACCTCAGGTTTTTTTTTAGTTTTCAGTAGTGTTTTTAATTATTGGGGGAAGGGGGGTTCATGTATGTCCATAGACAACGGCCTGACAGAAGGACGGTCACCTTGTCTGTAAATGTACTGATTCTTATCCTTCCCTATTGGCCGCCCTGTGGCAACTATATGAGCACGTGATTGAGCACCCACTGTCCCACCCACATTCCACTGACCATTTCCATTGGGCGCTAAAGGTCAGCGTGCCAGAGTAAGTGGGTAGCCTGTCTCCTTATCCTGAGGGTGTATATGATATGTGTGTGTTGGCCATTAAAGGAGTTGCATTCGTCTATTGTCCATTCTCCCAGCCCCCTTCCTTCCTATTTTGCCACTAAAGTGGCTCCAGGTAGGGCTCTTCCCACTCCTGCCATGTGTCACGCTGAGGTCACATCAGGTCCCAGCGGCAGCTCCTCCCGTGCGCGTCACATTTGTGACTCAGCCAAGCTGCGACCGACCGTGACAACCCGACGCTTAACTCTTTGCCTCCCGCCCGGCTGTGACAATGCCTATGCTGTTTCACACGATAATAAATCATGGCTTTAAAGCGCATTAAGCCCTCGGCTGTTGTACGTGAGAACTGCCTCAGCCTGACCTACAGCCATCCATTTCTCAACCAGCTATTACCCAAATGAGACCTTCTCTCTGTGACATGTCCCCCGGTAAAACAATCTCTTCAGCGTTCCAAGCACGACGGCAGGAAAATAACCCTTGTGGCAGACTAGTCATGTGAAATCCCCACACATGGAATGTGCAATACTCTCCGGGCCGGGAGGCAGTGAACATGTTAACCAGAACCTCGCACCTCCCTCCTCTTTTACCCTCCCTTCCTCCCAGGCTGTTCTGCTTTTTCTTGGAAAGACTCCCCCTCCTCATTCTCTTCGTTCCCAGCTCTCTACCCCCTTCCTCCCCCTTACTGTCACCTCCTCCCTATCTCACAAGCTTTTGCCCCGGTTCCAGTCTCCTCCCTTCCACCGCCACATCACTTCTCAAACAGCCTCTTATGGAGAAACTCAGCGAGGGAGTGCCAGCTAGGTTTAACCATTTGCTTCCCTAACAACATCATCTCTGGGAAAAAAAGTGTTCACATACACTGAAATGGGAAGTGACACACGAAAAGAAATGTAAGTGACACATGCAACAGAAGCGGAATACAATTAAGCACGTGACATATGAAGTGCTCATATAGAATGGATTAGGTCGGGAGTTCTATATTTTGAGGAATTAATTTGTGCCCTGTGTGTCATTGGCTGGAATGTGCACATCCTGTGTGTCACTGTGCTCCACCCTTCCAACACACCTGGGCAGGTGACAGGATTCAGGAGTGACTCATTCACAACACAGGCTATACCCCACCCTGCTGGGAACATATTATATTTATGTAAACATCTACACAAATAGAAGTGACACTAGACACAAATGATATAGCATGTGTGAACAGAGTAGGCAGCAGGGGCCAATGGAGTGTTTTGCAATGCAGAAACAACAGTACATAGCAATATAATGACAGCAAATATGTTTTCATACACATAAGGTAAGGACCATATAGCAGCAAGAGTGGCTTAGAGCAGGGCAGTAAGTGGTACAACAGAACTGCTATTTACCAACTCCAGGCTAATCTTTTAAATGTAATAAGGTGTTGGAGAGGGTGTAAACTATCAGTGAGCTGCTATACAAGTTGCTGAAATTCCAGCCTTCCTAAAAATATCCAGAGGCTGACGTCAAATTATAGCCTTTGACGTTTGGAAAAGTTAGAAAGGCTGGGGTTGGACATTTCACTGGATATTGGACTGTCAGGAAAAAGAGGAGGCAGTCAGGCCAGGAGATCACTGAATGGGATGGAGCGGCACGGAAATGATAGAGATGGTTTTCCACATCCAGCGTAATTTATCTACATTTTGTAATGCACTACTATAATGAATACAACTATAACACATCAGTGTATGTGATCCTCAGCATAACTTTGGGCATGACCATCCTTAGTAGTTGGGGTGGGGGGGTTAATTCTTCATATAATATCACGTGTTTCTATAAACATCTTGTTATAAGGACCAAAAAGGATTATATGCTCTGATTTACCCATAGACATTAGTTTCCGATAAGATATTCATACTGCAGTAGCCTTTGGTGTGATATTTACAAGAGTTAAATGTGGGGGGGGGGTATGACTGAGATTTTTTTCATTCCCCTTACCCATAACTTCTGCTCCTGCCCCAAAATGTGCAGGATTTAGAGCAATCATCTTTGCTCAAGAATAGAACTGAGCTACAACCATTAAATTTGTTTCACCAGCAACAGACATTTGCTATCTTAGGTGCTAAACTGCTCGAGTGCAATTACTCATAGCAACCAATCAGTTATTTGCTTTCAGTTTCCAGCTTGTAGTAGGTGGTTCAGAACTGATTGCTGATTGGTTGCTATTGATAACTGCATTTGTGCATTTATGTGAATACGGGTATATAGTATATAGTATATATTTTTTCAGTTGTAGGGATTTCTTACACAGGGGCATTTCAGGCTTCATTACCCTGCAATGGATCTATCCTGTGTTGCAACAGATGTCAATTTGTTCTCTGACTCTTTAAAAGGTGGAAAATAAAGTAGAGAACCCATTTGTACTATGTTCAAAACAGAAAAATAAGATAGCTGATGTGGCAATGACTAAACTACTGTCTTAACCAGCAGGGTGTGTCACGTGCCTCCCTGCCCCCTTAACACAGGAGCCCGTTACCACCTGTGACATACCAGAAAAAAAATCCAAGCTGCATTTGAAAGTATAAATATAGGAAAAGAGGGCATGTTGAGTCAGCTCTGGGTTAATAAAACAGAGGAAAAGGAGAATTGTTCCGCACACCAAAGTAATATAAAACTACAAAACTTTATTCATCCATTGGTAAAAATCGGCACGTTACAGACGTTGCTTGACGCGTCTCGGGCACATGCAGAACCATTCTCCTTTTTGTCTTTAAACTTAATGTGGCCTGGGATGCCGAAGGATTCCAGCACCCAGCAATTCATAAGCTGCCAGCCTCCTTTGTGGATATATGCGGTGAGTCGGAACAGTAACGCTCATTTTTCTCTTCTAATAAAACAGAGAAAGAGGAGACTACATATAAATACTAGTTTTTGTAAGTACTGACTGTGTGTATGTATATATGTATAATATATATATATATATATATATAGAAACGCTAGGTCAGTGCACACAGAAAACAAAATGAATGCCTAGGTGCAGGGTCTTTAAACATTAATGATAACAAAACAACAAATAGTCCACACGCATAGGTCTTACTTGAAAAAATTGGTGTTATTTATTCAACGTTTCGGCTCAGCCACATGAAGACGGCTCATGTGGCTGAGCCGAAACGTTGAATAAATAACACCAATTTTTTCAAGTAAGACCTATGCGTGCGGACTATTTGTTGTTTTGTTATATATATATATATATATATATATATATACATACAGCTGTTTTAGGGTTATTCTTGATTTTAGGTCTCATGTGAGATTAGACACACTTTCCAGTAGTCATAATTTTAAGAGAAGTTCCCTGGAAGAGATTCTGGCATGACCTACTCTTTCAGGACAATATATGTAAATTACCTAAATGAGAAGGCAGTTATAAAGAATATAAAACAAAATACATTTATGGGATGGCCATCTCACATAGACTCCATTTTTATAAAAATTTAGATAATTGAAATTTTTTTTATGATTTCCTTTTTCATCTGTATTGGAGGCCAAACAATCCTATTTGGTTAATTTAACATTTAAGTTATTTTTTAGTAGCTTTAAGGTATGGAAACCAAAATAATGGAAAGACCCCTTATCTGGAAAACACCAGGTCCCGAGAGTGGATAACAGGTCCCATACTTTTATAATGGTATTCTAGCTATGAAGGACCTAACAAAATAATGACTAAGCCAATTGTGCTGGATCTAGTTTAAGGTAATAAGGAAACAGAAGATGAAATGCATGTACTAAAACAAGAAATAATCCATTATTATTATTGAGTTTCCCTTAATATGTAACTGGTTCTAGAATTCAGTGCATTTGTAATCAATATACACCCAATTAGTTTGTTCATACATGTTTATGCATTGACCTATATGTATAAGGCTTTATGTCAAATATACTCAATCTGAAACATAATTGTTGGTCATGTATTGAACAGTCCATCAATTCTCACTTCCTTATTATTTTTCACAAATGCATTGATCTCTTATATGCGGTTGCCTGCACAACTGACTCATGCAGAAATGTACCTCAATGGCACTTAATGACAAGGAGATCTAGCTACTAAACCATTTAAACATCCCTTATGATACAGATCCTGCAATATAAAAGTGGGTGTCGGACACATTGTACTGTGGGTTGTACTCATTGTATGGAATGTATCACTAGCATCTCCCTAGAATGATCTATTTTACTGTGTTTAATGAAGGGAACATCTGATTGTAGAAATACAAGGTCACAGCGACCTGCGGAAGGAAGAGCAGCTTCCGCCCTGCTGTACACTGCATCCTTTGTTAGGCCAGGATGTGTGTCTCACAATAGCAACTCATGAGCTAGGGGAAGCCAGAGCATAGAGAGAGTGTGATCCTTATTAATGGAGCATTTCATATGAGAGGATGCCCCATGAATCTGAACATGGAGCCAAGAATCCCAAGAATTATTTTTACAGGATTTCACTTGGCAAATGTGCCTAAATAAGTTATTCTTTTCTTTTATTTAGTATTGCCTATTGATTGAAGAGCAAACTCAAATGCATATGTGTTGGTAAGAATGGACCAACAACTCCATAATATGCTCTAGGGGCAAAATATTAGTTTGATAGCAAATTTCTCTTCCAAATATTATTCCCTTATAAATATGCTATGTTTGTAACTAGCATTTGGAGGAGCCCAGTGTAGTATACCTTCATTAAACACACAGACAAATATGAAATATTCTTAAATATAGTTGCCCCATGCATACAGCATATTTCAAGTGTGCTTCTTGATAATCCTGACTCGGTTACTGAAAGGTGAATTTATGTACAGGTATAAAATCCATTATCCAGAATGCTTGGGACCTGGGATTTTCTGGATAAGAAATCTTTTGGTAATTTGGATCGTCATACCTTAAGTCTACTAAAAATCATGAACCCAATAGGATTGGTTTGCCACCAATATGGATTCATGTAGCTTAGTTGCCAACAAGTACATGGTACAACTCTATGGGAGATGGCCTTGCCATAATTCAGAGCTTTCTGCTTAACAGGTTTCTGGATAAGGGATCCAATACTTGTGTAATAAAGATGGTATAAAGCCTGTATGCTACTTGTAAAAGCTTAGGGAATGGTTAATTTACAATCTGTAGACTGATCTAAAGCTTGGCCATACACAGCAGATTTTGTCGCCACCCTGTGAATGATCTTATCGGCTAACTGTTCATTTTAACGAACAACTCAACCACCAATTGATAACGATATGTGAGGAGATTTTTGTTGTATCATTGTCATGTTGGCTGCAAGATCTAAAGGTGGCCATAGACATAACAATTACAATCTTTCTTGGAAAAGAATAGATTGTTAATTTCAATACACGAGTACAGCTGAATCATCAGATATACAGGTAGATATCCAGGTAGAAACAATAGAATTCTACCTGTAACTGACGATTCAGCACTAACAATGGCCAATGTTTGGGGGCCTTCAAAGCACCCGAACAAATTTTCCGTCCAGCCCGATTGACGAGCTGACCGGTATCCAAGTCTTCTGCTGATATCGGTCGGCTCTTTTCCCACCATATATGCACCGAATATCGTATGAAAATTAGTTTCGTATGATATTATCTGTGTGTCTATGGCCACCTTAACATATATTAACCAATGGTTGTCGGTTCCTTTGTTTACTTTTGCATTTGACCCAACCCTTCAAACTAAAGGCATGTGCAGTGAACGTTCGTTTAAAAATGATTATCTGATCGTCCCATCCAAAATTTTTAAACCTGTCCAATCGACTGTCCCAACAATGTGGTCAGAACAGTTGTAAATGTTTGGATTGTTGGCACCCCCATCAATGTAACAATACAATAGATGATTTTATTGGATCGTCCTAAAATCGGTTGTTTCACACAATGAAATCTGCCCATGTATGGCCACCTAAAATGGGTGGTTCACCTTTAACTTTTAGTATGTTATACAATGGCTAATTCTAAGCTACTTTTCAATTGGTCTTCGTTTTTCTTTTTTTTTACAGTTTTTAATTATTTGCCGTCTTCTCTTTCAAATTGAGGTCACTGACTTCACCTAAAAACAAATGTGCTGTAAACTGCACATTGATTGTTATTGTTACTTTTTATTTCTCATTTTTCTGTTCAGGCCCTCTCTTATTTATATTCCAGTCCCTTATTCAAATCAATGTATGGTTGCTAGGGTAATTTGGACCCTAGCAGCCCCATTGCTGTAACTGCAAACTGGAGAGCAGCTGAATAAATAACTCAATAACTAAATAACTCAAAAGCCACAAATAATAACAAATGAAAACCAATTGCAAACTGTCTCTAAATGTACTCTTTAAATCGTACTAACAGTCAATTTCAAGGAGACATATAGGATAAGTAGAAAAAAAGTCTAATAACCTTAACGATTTAATAGGATTGAAAATTGTTTTTGAGACCGGCAAGTAAATGTAGTTTATTTTTCCCCCCACTTTTCACATGGAATCTGCCAAGCCATGAGGAAATCATATTTGTACCGTGCGTGTGTGTTGATTGCATTGTCTTATTAAACAATATATAAACACATATAGTGGACCTCTCCAAACCACTGACTGTTGTCCTGCTCTCCTTACAGTCTCCATTCTTTCCATTCTACCCCAAATCTCCAGCATTCAACGTCTCCCCAGTTCTTTGTTGTGAATTTAATTTATTATGAATGGCTCTGGTGGGCGCGGCTTCCAAGACGCCATAGCTAAGCGGCAAACGCGTTGGAACGGATTCCGCAACACTGATTGGTCACAAGGCACGAAGGTGGCGTTCCATCCTTGCCACGTGGGGGAGGAGGTTGAGTGTTTCTATTGGTTGAGGGGCGTAGTCAGAGCTGCTTCTGCTCTGGGTCTAGGTTCACTGTAACTTTGTGGGTTAGTTTCACGCCAGAGCTCACAGCAGAGACTAGAGTAAAGCGTTCGATCCTCGGATGGAGCAGCAGCCCAGTGTCCCACGGAGCTGCACTAACGTAGCTCGAGAAACGCCCATGAACCTTAATATTCAGAGCACCACTGGCACCCGTTATGAGCTGTCCGTGCCGCCGGACGAGACCGTAGATGGACTAAAGCGACGAATCTCGCAGCGGCTCAAGGTGCCAAAGGATAGGCTCACCCTGTTGCACCGGGAGACGTGAGTAGGGTTGAAGGGTTAATGTTTTCATGTTGGGGGGTGGGTAAGTCGGGAGCTGTACCTAATGAATGGATATTATCGGATAAGGGGTCTCCCCAGGGAGTCCCCCACCCCCAATAGGATCTGCGCCCCGAGGAGTGGAATCTGTTTCCCTGGAGCAGGATTTGGTGGTCCTCCCACTGTTCAGCTACGCGTTCCACCATTCAGTACTTTGGAAGAGTTGGTGAGCACGTAAAGCCAGTGGGCTGCGGGAAAGATCACCCAGAATGGTGGCGAGGGTTGATTTTTTTTTTTTTACTGACAGTTATGGCACCGTAGGAGTCGATTTGAACCTTTCGTCTTTCCGTCCTTTGTTCTGTACCCGGGGGCGGTCTTTGTCTAACGAAACTTCAGTCAATGCATTGCATATGTGTGTGCCTCCCCCCCCCCACAATGATAAACTGCCCCTTACCCCTTCCAGTGTTCCCAGTGTGCCTTTTAAACTGCCACCCTACATTTTACCTGAAAATGACATTTTCATTCGATCTTTCAAAGTCTATCCAGTAGGCACAACTATAGGCTTGGGTCCATAAGCTTGTGGATAGCCATGGACTGCTTTACATTATTCACTATGCAGAGTGGGCCCTACAGGACCCTGCATGAGAAAACCATGGACTGTTTTCTAGTGTGGCACCTGCTTAAATAGCTACAAGTAGAGATGGGGATGTGCCCTGTTTACCCTGTCACAATAATACCATGTATTTATACAATGTTATGTCCGCACTGCAGAACTCAACGGCTAGTTTTCTTATTGTCTGTGTACACACAAGGGCCAGGCCTGTAGGCCTTGGAGTAAGGCTGTGGGTTTCATACTGAATGGCTGGGACCAACTGCTCTGAATGTGATGCAACAGTCCAGTCACAATTTGGGTTTCTACAAAATGAGAAATAAGCTTGTTTGAGGCAGTTCAAAATAATTTATATGCTTAAAAAAAAACCATCTTCCTTATAGGCCATGGAACTGAAAGGGTGCTGCCAGCTAGATACTAGTTAGAGAGATTAGAAGAGTAGGAGAATGTGTTACCCTTTTGGGAAGTTACTTAGAAAGTATGGCAGAAATTCATTTTTCTACTGTTCCTTCCTTATGGTATGAGGGAGGCAGCTTTCATGATGTTACCCACTACCATTACAGTAGTACAATCTGTTGTACCCCCAGTGGGCGCTTAGGCCTAACCCAGGGTGAAGGGGTCCACTACACTTTTATTAATACTCATTTGTCTGTGTACTACAGGCGCCTGAGCTCGGGAAAACTGCAAGATTTGGGGATATCCGATGGCAGCAGACTAACCCTGCTGCCAAGTGTAGAGGCTGGATTAATGGTGAGTGAAGGAAATGCCTTGTGGATAATATTATAGGGAAATCTCTTCTATCTAGTGTATATCTGTCTGTTTTTCCTCCAGATATATGTCCATTTTTTATTCTTTTCTGTCTGTTTTGGTGCTCAAGTCGTTCATTTTCTCAGCATTCTTTCTTTTCCCCCTGCAGTCCCAGATGTCCCGCCCTGAGCAGTCTGTAATGCAGGCCCTGGAGAGCTTGACGGAGACGCAGGTGAGAGGTCGCAGGGCGGTATTCATTGGGAGGGGTTGTTTAAAGGGAATCGCCACATTCTGTTTTGTGTCACCATTCAAGCTGTGACGCAAAACTTGTCTCCTACCGACAAACAAACCGGTTGCTAATCAGATGGTGACTGGAGGGCGTATGCAGTTCTGCCATGTCTCTGCCCCTCCCTCTTGCAGTTTTAATGTAGTCTGCCTCTTAAAGGTACAGATATCTTATATTGGGAAACATTAACTCTCTGTGCCAGTGCTCCTGCTCATTGCTATTGCTATGACGGAGAATATACAGGATATGACATAAGGTTTATTTGGGTTTTTTGTCTGCCACTCCACTGCATGTACTTTTCATGTTTATTTTTTACTCCTTGTGTTGTTACAATTTGTTCCCATTCCATACTCTCAGTAAGGGTGCTTCCTCTTTCTCTAGCTGCACCTATAATATATTTTGTCTTTCCAGTGTTTGACATTTACACCAAACACACACAAAAAGCTTATGTCTGTACCTGTACTCCACTTCTTTACCTCCACCCTGTGGCCTTGTTCTCCTGGTTATGTACTGGACTCTGCTATTTTTAGATGTTCTTGCAGGCGTGGGCTGGGGGGGGGGGTGAGTCAGAGAGAGCAGCCTGATAAAATAGGGAGAGGAACTGTGTGCATATGTACACTGCAACAGTACACAATGTTCCTGCCTTATACACATGGATAATTTGTATATTTTCTTCAGAACTCTCAGGGTTAATGTTCTGCTCTTTGTCCAGTAATGCGGAGGTGGTTGGTTATGGGGGGGGGCTGAGTCGTGACGTGGGGGAAGGCGCACTGCGTTCATAGCTCTGTGTGTATGATTGAGTCGTGAGAGCGGTTTGCTGCCATGTAATTCCAATCTCTGCAGCATACCTTGGAGGGGTTTTGTTCAGACCTTTTCTGTTTGAATGTGTGCTTTTTTAACCTGTTCGGTGAATATACGCATGTTCACTGCTTTAGTGGTCAGAAATAGGTTTCAATGGGTTCATGATGTGAATGTGTGGGAGTTCATTGTCCTTAGGTGTTCCATTGCAGGTTGTAATGGTGCAGAGTGCAAATAAGGATAGAGGTGGTTCCCTTTTTTCAGTGCAAATATGAACAATTATATATTGAAAGGTTGTAGTAGATACATGGAGTTCTGCAGACAAATCCTATAGGCATAATTAACATTCAGCAATTTAATTATTTCTTTCCAATATCAATGAAAGTTATGTTATTGTATGGCTGGGTTGAATAATATATTGGCAACCACTAAACTCCCTTTTCACTTGTCTTGTCAGGTGAATGATTTCCTATCTGGCCGTTCTCCTCTTACACTAGCGCTACGTGTTGGTGATCATATGATGTTTGTGCAACTCCAGTTGGCTGCTCAACAATCAGGGAGTTCTCACCTCCAACACCGGCATGTAATCACCAGAGGAGCTGAGACTAGTGCATCCCCACAGTACCGCACCTTACATACAAGCACGTCTGCTGTTTCACATTTGGCAAGTTGCACACCGGGCCCTACTCCCCCCACTACTTTGTCTCCAACTTCTTCCACACACTGCAATGGCCCCCATTCTTCTCCCCTCACCACAAGCGTCTTCCGTTCCCATGGAGAAGGTGTGGCTGTGTCACCCTGTGCAGAGGTAAGGAATATGAGGCATAGTTTAATGTGGAATGTTTTTGGATTTGAACCAACATGGGCCTGGTTATCTAGCCTATATGCACATGACTTTAAAGTGGAGTTTCACCTTTATTTTAGTATATGATATGGCCCAAGGCTGAAATTTTAACTTTTAATAGTCACAATAAAAGTTTTAGAGATTCTTATTTTGATTGCCTATCTTTCTGCAAAGGCTTTCATTTATTAAACAATATCTCCTCGCAGCAAGACTGCAGTTTAAGTGTAAAAAAAAGTGAATGCAATGGCATTAAAAATAGCAATTGATTATTTTCAAAATAATACTGTGTACAGCAGTAGCAGTAAGGTGAACTACCCCTCTAAGCGAGAATCCTATACCTTGAAAGCAGTAGATTATTTGTGATTGATTATTTCTATAAATGAGCTTAAATGTTGAAATGTGGCCTCTCCCAGCAGGCACCATGCAGTACTAGAGGAACTGAGGGAACAAGCTCTTCACCATCCAGCAGATCCCGGAAACCTGGTGCGATTATTGAGAGCTTTGTCAACCATGCTCCTGGTGTTTTCTCAGGGACATTTTCTGGTAAGAGACACATGAATAATATGGATTTTTTTTCTTGACACTTAAGGAAAATCATGAAAAGATATTGCAAGTGGTACTGCAGCCTATTAGGGCTGCCCAACTTGAGGAAAGTTGGCAGATGTGTCCGTTTAAGAGATATGGCCCCAGCTTGCCTAAGAGCAACAAATACTTATTTATGGCATTAAACATAAAGTATATTTTACTATTTTGCCTTCTACTGAAAACTTGGACTATGCTGCTTTAGCTAATCATTATGAATCTGAGATTACTTCACAAAAGCTGTAACGCCACATGTGTGATGTTGCTGATATGGGTGCTTCATTTTGTTAGGCCTCTTGGGCTATAGACAAAAGGTGACCGCAGATTAAACCGTGTCCATCATTTGTTGACACCCTGGAATTGTGCAGTGCTGGGTCTGCATACATTTTGGAATGGCCAGGGAATCCTCTTTATAAATGACCAGTTAATCTTGACTTTTTTTTGTCCCAGTGCCCTGTTTACAATATTTTATTTGTGCATTCATAAATAATTTTCTCCACTCCTTCATGAAGCCTGTGCATTTTGAGGTTGTTTTTCTGTTTGTAGTGCATTGTCACCTTGGCTATGAAGTTGTTGATGTTGCTTTCATCTTCAGGGGCTACTTAATGTCAAGGATATGCAGCTCTTATACCCATAGAAAATATTTTAAATATTGTCTGCTGCACAGATCTATCATTGTTTCTGTTTCAAGGTGTAGCATTTAGTGCTCACACCGTTTACAGATTGTAAGTGATTTGGGGGGCAATAGGTTTTCAGAGTGCACTACTTATTTATCTTATTGTGTTTACCCTTTTTTATTACTGACCTGGTATCTGCAAGCTATCTTGCATGCAATAACAGTATTTTCAACTGTTGCACCCCGATTCAAGTATACCATGTAATTCACTAGGCATGCAAAATTAGGTGTTGCATTTAGATGTAGCCTGCTGCCTGATCACCTCAATGTCTCCTTCAAGTAATTTTTCTTTTTCTGTAAATCTTTGTTCCTTAGTGCTTTCTATGTGATGCTATTTAATTATAGCATTTTAAATGTATTTTTAATCTCTGATTCAAAAAACAAATTGGTCAAAAATAAAGTATTTGACTATAAAGGATGCTATGTGAAATAGCAATGGAGTATTTTGAAGTTTTCTTGATACATGCTTTTTGAATTAAAAGTTCCATATCTGTTATATGCCTTGTCAAAATTCACCTAATTTTACGTTATTTTGTGTTGTTGATTAATTGATTTCTGTTTACTCTCTTATTGCTTCAGGCACCTTGCATCCACAGTGCCAGGACAGTGCAGGTCGTCCCCGCAGGGATATCGGGACCATCTTACAGATTCTAAATGATCTGTTGAGTGCCACCCGTCACTACCAGGGTATGCCACCGTCTCTAACAACACTCCGATGTCACACCCAGTGTGCATCCCAGGCAAGGAATGCTAAAGCTACCTCTCCCCAAAGCACCTCTCCCCAGCAAACCACTCATCCAGTAGGCCATTGCCAGACTCAGACCCGCACATATAAACCAAGTGGTGAGTAATTTGGTGCTAAGTATTTTTGCTTGCTATTCGCTTTTGAAATGGCTTACTAATTGAATGCAGTGTTGTACACCGATTCTTTAGGTGCATAATCTGTTTTATTGATCCTACAGTTGAAACATGATACCTAACTGAGGAGGGTTACATGACTTGCTTCTTGCACTCATGGTATATGGGACATATTCTTGGCCAGTTTTTTTCAGCAGGCATAGAAACAGCCAAACCTTCCCAAAAAGCTAATTAGTTTTAATGGAAACTGCCTGTGGTCTGTGGTAACAGGTGGTTTTTGGCCAGAACTCTGTGTTTGAGATTTTGAGACAAAATCTTCCTGTCCCTACTAGTGACTATTTACATTAAAACTAATAATGTGCTCTTTAGTAGGAGTCAGAAACTTCTCTGCTGCCTGACTAATGGGGAATACACGCCAAGGCCCAAGCCTTATTTAGTCCGATTTACTAAGTGTTGCCTTATTAGGTACAGGTATGGGACCTGTTATCCAGAATGCTCGGGACCTGGGGTTTTCCGGATAATGGATCTTTCCGTAATTTGGGTCTTTGTGCCTTTAGTCTACTAGAAATTCATTTAAACATTAAATAAACCCAATAGGCTGTTTTGCTTCCAATAAGGATTAATTATATCTTAATTGGGATCAAGTACAAGCTACTGTTTTATTATTACAAAGAAAAAGGAAATAATTTTCCATAATTTCCGTAATTCAGAGCTTTCTGGATATCGGGTGTCCGGATAAGTGATCCTATACCTGTACTATGTTTTATTAAGGATAATATTAACTTCTTAACAGTGGTTGGAATATTACATGTGAGTTGATATGAAATTAAACCTAACTGTAAGCAATGCCCCATTCAGCACTGAATGAATTATCTGACCTTTCCCTCCCCCCTATATATGTAAGGGTGGGGGATGAAGCGGTTGCCATGTTTGTTCAGTTGGCTGCTGAAGGGTGGGGGTGCAGACAAAGACCTTTCAGAGTCATTCACAGTGCAGTTTCCAACCCCCACCCAGTGATCTGCTGCCTGTAGGTGTTTTTGAATTGATATAACGTGGTGCTATCTTCCCATGAGCCTTTTTAATCCATTTCTAATTTAGAGAAAAAACCCCAGAAGCCGCCTGTGCATGTTCTGAAAGGAGATAAAGCAACCCTCAAAATCTGAAGAGTGTACATAGGATTTAGATGAGGCAGTGGGATTGTTAGGTCAATATAAACCTAGAGGACAGTATTAGTGTAAATGTATAGGAAGGAGGGGCTGAGTGTGCTTGCTGTAGACAGCTGGGCAGTATGTGCCCATTTTGTCTTTACATTCTTACGCTATAGTTTGTTACATTCTTACGCTATAGTTCTTACCTGGGAAGGTGTCCCCCCCCATGCGCAAACACAGAGCGAGTGGGGGGGAGGGCCTGCATGCATCTGGCCAGTTTCATTCTGTGGGTTTTGTGTAAGGAGAACAAAGAGGACTGCGTGTGGGAGGGGTGAGCAGATCCCATTATACAGCAGGAAGCTGTGGGAGCCTCATGATAAAATATTCAATGGCTGTGTGGTGCTGATAATCCTTGGACTCTTTCACCCATTATGTGGAATCAACAAAGAAACCGGGTGCTATGGGGGAGTAAATTATTTAGGTTAGTGGCCTTATGGACACTGCCATATTTGACTATTTCCTTTCTGGCATCAACAGAACAAATGATCTGCTAGGCCTGAGCACACAACGTAAACACCTTTTTTGGTGTTTGACTAGCACTGCTAATCCTAAACATCTGCTAAGTGTTAAAAAAAAGCTTGATCACCTTGTAATTAGCAAAGCTTTGCAGCACACAGTGCATGTGAGGTGTTTACGTTGTGTCCTTAGGCCTAGTAGATCATACACTCGAGTATCAGGCACCATTATTCTTTTCCCAATAGTATGCAATAATAATCATAATGGTGCTATTGTTTAATATACTTTTTGTTTCCATTCTTAGGAGACCGTTTGCGTCAGACGGAAAATAGGGCGACTCGGTGCAAAGTGGAGCGTTTGCAACTGCTTATGCATCAAAAGAGGTTGCGCAGGAAGGCAAGAAGAGACTCAAGGGCTCCATATCATTGGATGCCCACTCGAAAATCTAGTCGGACCAGCAGTAACAGCAGTACATCTAGTGGGGAGGGCAGCCTGGAGATTGACTTTGAGGACTCTCTGTGGAAGCCGGATGTCAAGGCTGAACTGAACTCAGAGTTTGTGGTGGCATGAGATGTATACCTGTAGCATCCTCTGTTTTATTGGTGTGCTCCAGGGAATGCCTGCTCCCACACTTGGTATGGACCATGCAGAGTTGGAGAAGCTTTTTGTTTTGATTTTTTTTCTTCCAACAGAAGAATATATTATGATCGGCAAAAGAAAAGCGAAGTGGGAAAAGACATGAAAAATAATAAGAAAAGATAATCTCGATGTTTAGTGAACTTAAATTCCAATAACTTGTTCTGCCTTAAACGCTAAATGTGGAGCGTAACAAGATTGCGCTGTTAGGGAGCGTGAAGGCAATAAGGTGCACTCTTCGACTTTCTTTTTCTTCCTAGAGAATGAGAGACCCCACTCCGCAAGCACCACCATCTCGCTTTTCATACTCGGAAGGGAACATTTATGACCTGGTTGGACAGCACACAGCCATTTGACCCAGGCTAAATCTTTGACATGCTGCTTTTCAGGAAGCGTCTGCCTCTGTGTGAACAAGAGGTTGGAATGAGGGGGACCAGGCACTCTATAATAACCCCCTTGCTTTTCCAACCTGTCCACCACCAGTACTGTCATATGTAGCATCACTCGTTATATGCTATGGGCTACTGCCCATCCCCGACTGGCTGTGGGAAGGCCTTTCTGTGCACGTTGTGCTTCCCCTTATCTGTTAAAATTAGGGGGAGGCAGCAACCTGAGTGCTTTGTCCAAGCTTCCTACATTTTTTTATCATATTTACCTCACACTTTGGATATTAAGTTGATTTTTTTGCTTGCTTTTTATTTTATTGTTTTATAACTTCCCGGATCAATAATTTAGGACAATTCTGTTTTGTCTAAATGTAACTGGCGTTTTTTAAGTGTTCCTGGAGCAGAATTTTTTTTCATACAATGAAAATGAATTCTAGAATTGGTACAGAAAAAAAAATCTTCTTTGTTTCCTGCCATTGCCCATTCCCTGGATCTCTTTCTCTGCCTCGGTCCATAGTCTCTTCCTTCCCCTCCCCCCTCTGTGTGACAGGGCCCATGTCCCAGCTGTGACGTAATTACTATTCTGTGCATGTGTGAGGCGTGTTTCCTGGCAGCCTGTGCGTGAGAATTCTTTCTTTCTTTTCTCTTCTGCTTTGTGGGTGTCTATATATGAGGTACATTTTCAGGACTACCTGACCTCTGTGTCTGAGGGTCAGAGGGGCTGCTTGCGGCTATCTTGTCAGGGATTTTAAATTAAATCTAATTGTATAGGTGAGAGAATTATTCCTTTGTCTGCTGGGGGGTTCCTCATTTTTGCTCCTTTGTATATAAATGCGGCCATATTTGGTTGTGCATGGCTTTTGCTTCATGTAGAAACAACTTTGAACATGACAACGATTATCCACGATTATTTTTTTCATCAGTAATAACCTTCATTCTTATTGCCTTTTTCTTAATTTATATTTCACATTTATGTTGCTTTGCTGCCCTTCCACTTAAGAGCACATTTGGCCGATGTATGTGAACATATGATATCCCTATATTTTCTTTTCAATGTAGGGGGGATATTGATCTTCAGTTATTCTTTTATGATTATAGATCATACTGAACTTTAGGAACCCTTTCTTTGCACATTCTATTAATTTATTTATAATCCTCCTTGTTACCTGGTCTCCAGATATGAACACAGTACCCTAGGTCTGAAAATATATATATATATTATATATATATAACGGTTTTAGTTTTTCTCTGTGGAACCCAGGAATTTCTGTGCTTCTTTTCTGGTAACCATGGGGGGAGGGCCAGGGGCTTGGGTTATGTATTCTGTACCATGTGTAGCCAGAGCTGATAGGGGAGGAGGGAGGGGTTGGACAAAAAGAAATAGAGGTTTAACTTAAAAGGGGAGAAATAATCCTCGAAATAAAGATGTAGCAGGACACGCCTTGTTGTGTTTTTCTGTTGGGAATGTCATAACTGTTTTGTATATAAAAAAAAAAAAAGGTATATGTAGCATTTAACAAATGAAACTGAAGGACCTTTCTACTGTTACATATTAAGTGAGAATGCGAGTTAATATTAAACTTACAAGCCTAATACAAAGTGTGGATACAGAGTTACAAAAACTGTCTCCCAACAAAGTCTGCATTTATAGCACAACCTTATTGTTTTGGAAACTTTGTATTTTTGCTTTCTATGGGCTTTGCTAATCACCAATTTCTAGCAATTTGTTTAAAGAGCGACGGATATATAAATTAGGTACATTACAAATGTAAAGAAAACAATGCTCTCGGCTAAGAACGAAAAGAAGAAAATACTTGCCAGGCCTGCTGAAAAACAGCATACATTTAGGTTCTTTGTGTTCATTCCCTTATTATAAAATGTATCAAAGTAACATAATCTAACTTGAAATGGTTCTTTAATGCCACCATTTTCTGAACATGATTGAGGGAGTCTATTTAGCTACTTTTACAGTGACATTAAATGCATTTGGTGATTCCTACATGTAAAATAATTTGCACACAGACCTCTGCTTGGGAGGGGAAGTGTTAATTTAATGCTGTGAGGGGGAGGCCAGTGCTGTGTCTGCCGAGAAGCAGCTGTGAGTGTTCCTGGTATAGGACAGGAAGAGGCCACGGGTATCCTGAGGGGGGGGGGTGCAATGTGTGTGATCAATACCTCCTTCACTGTATGTGCTCTACAACTCTGTGCCGTGGTCAATATAATGCTGGCCGTTGGCAGACAGAACCATCCCAAGGTTCATGTAGTTCTTTCTTCCTCCTTTCCTCAATCAGGCTTATTTATAGAAAGGATGAATGAAGAGAAGGGTTTAGGGGGTGGCTGGGTGGGCACAGGAAACAGTTGCAGGATGCTATAGCAACAAAGACTTTGCTATGTCTGCATAATGCTAAAAGGAGACCTACAGATAAAAAAGCAGGTATGCCACATATCTTTATATAAATTCTAATGCAACTATCCATGTGTGGGTAATCCTGCATTTGCCATAGTCTATAGCAATGTTATATACAGTATAACATGCTGCTCCCATAGGCCTTATAATAAGTGCCCATTTTAAAATTCCTGGCTTAAAGGACCAGTAACGTGAAAAAGTGAAATTGTTTTGTAGTAATAAAGATATAATGCAGTGTTGCCCTGCAGTAAAACTGCTGTGTTTGCTTCAGAAACACAACTATTGTTTATATCAATGAGCTGCTGTGTAGCCATGGGGCTGCTATTCAAAAGCAAAAAGGCTCAAGTTACACAGCAGATAAGCTCTGTAGAACATATTGTTATTTGTTATCCGATATTTTTCCTGTGGCAGTGGGCACATGTTTAGTTTCCACTGCCATGCTTCAGTCCAGGAAAAGAGTATGAATTGATTTTCCTTTATCCTGTGCCATATAGCCTTTTTTTACATTTCTGTCATTGCTACTCAGCAGTTAGTTTATATTAGCTATAGTAGTGTTTCGGAAGCAAACATATTAGTTTTACCAGTGCAGGGCAGCAGTACATGATATTTTCATTACTTTAAAACACTTTAATGTTTTGGTGTTACTGTTCCTTTACATTCCTTTCAAGTTTTGGAGGCAAACAAATGCACAACAGAGCCTCCTACAGGCTAGCAGTCCACATGGGGCTATCAATTAGCCTCTCACAGCCATATTTGGCATCCACAAGGAATTTGTCTTTTTGCATGTGCCGCTCACAGGTAAAAAAGTTGGTCTACAATATTAAGCTGGCCTAACAATCAGCTGTACATTTGGTTTGTGGTGTCTAGCATATAGAGACATGCAGACTTTTAAACCTCTTCTGACAGGTCTGCACAGGCCCTTGTTATGATCTGATGGATGGCTTGGTGGACAACCAACTGGACCAGCTCATTTAACCCAGCATGTAGGCCAAATTGGGTGCCTAAAAAAGGCCAAAAAAGCTGCTTGTTTATCAACATCGCCAAACAAATGGATCTTTATGTGCATGGCCAGCTTAACTCAAGTATACATATGTACTGAGGTCCGTGTGAGGCAAACTAAGGGCCCTGACACATGAGGGAATTTGTCACCCCATGAATAAACTACTTTTATCATGGGCGGCCGAAATTACAAGTTTCTTCACAGGGCAGCTTTGGAAAGCCGAAACATCTCTAATGTTTTTCCACTGGTGATTCATATTGTTGCCAGTGGGAAATTAGTTGGCCATGCTGGAGGAGATTAATCGCAGGGTGACTGATCTCCTTCTGTTGAGCATCAAACAGGGCCCCAAACAAAAGCAAGTTTGAAACCCTTTTTTAAAGGCTAAAATCTTTATAAACAAACCACTCTCTTCCCCCAATGCAGTCTGTTTGGCTGTGAGATAAGAAGCAGCTCATAATTCAAAAGGGAATACTGCCCCTTTAATTAACAATAATATGTAATAATAGCAAATGAACCACAAGTATATGGCAGTTGGGGGTGATCTTGACTTCTCTGGCGATTACCTGAGCAGGGGAAAGAAGTGGTTGTGTGGGGATTTCCTTGGAGACTAAGCTTTACTAATCAACACAGGAGCAAAAATAAGACTTTTTCTGTGGTTGAACTACACCTTATGACTAACTGTGATAGCAGTAAGGCTTATGCGCTATAGCACAGGTCTGGTGACAGGTGATTTTGAAATCATCCTTGAGGGAATTGAGCATTGTTCTCTTTTCTCTGTCAGCATCTGCCATTGGCACAGTGATTCCTATTCTTTTCAGTAGCAAACAGTTACAGATGGGAAGGGTGTTTTTACTCCCACTGTCCTCCCTGAGAATGCAGAGGTCTAAGCACCACTAATGCCAAAGACCTTAAAGCTGGAGAGCCATATATTGTGTAATCCTAGACTAAATATTTATGCATGGTTATAACATGTGGATTTGCTGTAATAACACTGCATTTTTTTAGGATTTGATTGTTCTACCTTAACTGGCAGCAGGCCTGCTTGGGGTGGTTATTGGTTTCCTCTGGATTAATAGTAGCAAGTTGTGGAAAGGTTTATTTCAGTTTATTTCCATCCCCATGTTATGATGTACCAGTGGCCCACCATGTTATTTGGCTTATTTGGGCTAGTGCAGTATAATTGCAATTAGGGATGCACCAAATCCACTATTTTGGATTCGGCCGAACCCCCTGCGAAAGATTTGGCCCAATACCGAACCAAATCCTAATTTGCATATGCAAATTAGGGATGGGAAGGGGATAACATGCTTTACAAAAAGTCACGCAATTTCCCTCCCCGTCCCTAATTTGCAGATTCGGTTTGGCAGGGCAGAAGGATTCGGCCGAATCCGAATCATGCTAAAAAAGACCGAATCCTGGATTCGGTGCATCCCTAATTGCAATATCAGCAACAACGGTATTATCAGGTGATTTTCAAATCTATGAGGGGCTGTCTTTGGTGGCTTGCCCCCATGTTTTTTGGGGGCTGCTAAAAAACAAGTGCCCTTATTCTTTGCAGTGTCAATGCACTTCTCAGCTCTGCACTGTTTGAAAAATCTCAATATAACACTACTTTCAGTTTAAATTCTTAACATCTTGCTTGGTAGCCTTCCCCCCCACTAATGTAAACACACAAAGCATAGAAACCAAGGATTTATGGAGTATAATCTCTGAATTGAAGACACTAATCTGGAAGTTTTTGCTAATCTCGTACTTTAAAATTTCTTCAAAGAAATGTGTAATTTGGTTTCAATGATTAGACAATAAAGGGTCATCCTATAAATATCCAAGAGAAAGCCACTTGCCTGCAGACATCTCCAGCACAGATCAGAATTGTGAGGATAAATGGCTTTGTGGGGGTGTGGAACCATTTTGACATAATTTTATAATTGAATTGCTTGATGAGGCTGCACCTAGAGCTTGAGAAAGGTTTCCTGTCCTTATACCAACTCTGGAGTTCTTTATTCCAAAACCCAATGATACAGAGATGTGTTAAGTTGTTATTCTTTGACACTTATAAAAAAAAATAGATATCCAGTGAAGCCTGAATTTTTCTCACTTGCTATAAAGCCATCCAAACCCTTCTTGGAGCTATCTAATGTATCTGCCAGTACAACCACTTCAAGGGAAGACTTCCATTCAAAGCTCTAACTGCAAAAAAAAAACCTTTATTGAATCTTAAGATGGAATGTACTTTCTGCTAGTTTTTATGGATACCCTAATGTCTGCTTGAAGGATCTACTGGTAAAAAAACATCAGAGAGTTGGGGAATAAACGTTGTGACCCCACAATTGGTTTAAACCCTGTCGTATAATTACTTTCAGTTACTATTTTCTATTATAGAAATACATTTAAATTGGATTAAGGAGGCAAACTCTAAACAGCGCTTGGACCAGGCTCAGAGTGGCAATCTGTAGATTCTGGCAAATGCTAGACAGGGTTGTTGTAAAATGACATATACAATCCTTTCCTATTGGGGGCTGCTTGGGCCTATGTTGAATTTCAGCCTTACAAAAGCAATACATTTCCAAAATAAAAGCCTAAGACTAGACACCCTGTGATGTATGATGTGGGCTGGCCCGACACCCACGGGTTGGGAGGGTTCTGGCCGACCTCAGCACTTCCTTTGAGGGTTTGGGTAGATCTTTTCTACCTGCTCTCCCCTCCCTCAAACTTAAACTGCCGTCTTCATGCATCTATTCTTATAGGCGCTCACCCCGCCCCTTTTGTGATGTCATCGGGGCGGTGCTGTCCTATAAATAGAGGGGAGGATGCTGGACAAGATTAATAGAAGTTGGACAAGATACAGTAAAGTCATATTCAACATTATTTAGGCTTATGGCACATATTGGGGCCTATTTATTATGCTGTGTAAAACACTGTAGACAAACCACACAAGTGATGTAGCCTATAGAAACCAATTAAATTGTTGCTTTTGTTTTCTAATGCGTAGGTGACTGTTGAAATCTTATTTCTGATTGGTTGCAATGGGCAACATTACCAGTGAAGTTTTTTCCAATGTTTTTAAACAGCATGATAAATAGGCCTCGGTTGTTTTCTCAGCTGTGTTTCTGCCTCACATGTGCACTAACAGTTGGCTTGCATTAATTTATGTCACTACACACACAGGACAGGTGTCCACCAATGTTTTTACACCAGTGAAGAAAAGAAAATATATATTTGTGCATAAAAAATGGCGGGACCCCAAAAAAAGAAACAACAGATATCTGGATGATTTCCGGCTAGCCATTGAGAGACTCCATATTCAGGCCTATAAACTGCTGCTTCTGTTTTGGAGAGCGCTGTATTATTTCACTTTTATCTGTATAGCCAGCTATACTAAGCTCTGTATAAACAAACTCCTCCATTACCTTTTGTTGTGGCTGCTTTGACTTACACATAAGCATTAGTCCATTATGCAGAGGGATTATCTGTGCAATGTGTGCACCGGTGTCGCAAGGAAAATGTCTGTTTCCTGAGTTTACAGATAGAACATCGGCCCAAAGCACACTAAGAATATGCAGTGCCATTAACACTAAAAAGATGGCCTAACAAGCTGCTGTGCAGCCCTGGACTGGGATTTATAATAGGCCCTGGCATTTCAAGTGCAGAGAGGTCAAACAGCCCCCAACCAGCCCACGAAATACAGACTGTCAGTGGCATCTTTCGGCAGCCCGTTTGGCATTTGTCAGAATCCACAGATTGCCAGTCTGGGCCTGCTGCTCTAGACATTGTTTAAAGCCTGGTTTACTGTTTTAGGGCTGGAACATTAAGTTCAGTATGGAGAATACATCATTTTTAGCCAGATTCTTTTATAGGGTTTACTCCTCCTTTAACTTCATGGGAGGTCATGTAACTGGTGAGTACATTTCTTTTACAATTATTACAGGTGATATCTAAATCTAATAATACATTTTTAGATTTGCAGACTTTGGCACATTTCATCTTAGCTTTTTAAAATTCATATTTATTTCCTGATCAGTTCCTTTGTGCTGTTGGAAAGCTTATTGCTCACCCCTTGATCATTAAACCTTACAAAGGCAGGTTTACTCATAATCACATGATTATGCCGACAGAGGCATGTCAGCGAACAATGTGACTTTCAACCTTGTTTTATGACTTTGAACTAACTTACATTTGCCATAGAAGAGTGGTTGACTAGTTATGCAATAACAATGCAAATCTACAGCAGTGCAGCAACCCAACAACTAGTCAGCACAGACCTATTCTTCATATAGTGCAATTATAATAGTGAGAGACTGTACCATGTGTTACTGCATCAAAGCTTGTTAAGTGATTCTATAAAATAAATGTCATAGATTTGATGTGGTTGCATAATAAATGTATTTACAAACTGACTTAAGGGTTTTAGTGCAAAACTAATCATGAACTCAGGATCATTGATCAACAGCTTGCTTTAAGCAGACACAAATATTTTGTAGAGTTTGGTCAGTTTTAGACAAAACTGCATGAATGATATTACAGTATATGCTGATCAATTTGGACAGATCTGCTTGTCTGGTGGGTTTAACCTATATTTCTTATATTACAGTCATATGAAAAAGTTTGGATACCCCTCTCAGTCTGCATAATAATTTACTCCACTTTCAACAAAAAAAATAACAGTGGTATGTCTTTCATTTCCCAGGAATATCGGAGTACTGGGGTGTTTTCTGAACACAGATTTTTAGTGAAGAAGTATTTAGTTGTATGAAATTAAATCAAATGTGAAAATCTGGTTGTGCAAAAATTTGGGCACCCTTGTAATTTTGATAATTTAAATGTAACTGCTCAATACTGATTACGGGCAACACCAAATTGGTTGGATTAGCTCATTAAAAACTCGGCAATAGACGGCACTTCTGGAAGGGATTTTATTACAGCAGGCTGCAAGTGTATAACACCTAATGCGTTTCGGGAGTAACTGCCTTAGTCATAGGCTCATAGGTTTCGAGTTTTCATGTATTTGGTCCACCCCCACCCAGGTGACCAGTGGGTTAATAATTGGGACCCCCTGGGTAGTGCTAATGTAGTAATATGGGGCTCCATGATTACTGAGGGCATCCCTACTATGGATTCTTATACATCGAGAAAGATCATTTTGTGCATATGTGAATTACAGACACATTTCTAATTTGGTATGTAGTGTATTTACACTATGTGTAAAATCACTAAGTGACAAGGATCTCTTCCTCTTTCAGTAACTAATTCAGGTTTTCATTGTGTTGGGTGTAACAGAACTTGATGACAGACTAAATCTTGCTGTCCCAAGGAGTGTGAAAGTGCCTTTCCTGTAAGTGGCAGACCGAGGAAGCATATTTCTCAGAGGTGACTAAAGATCTCCGCCCTCATTTGTAACATCTGGGGCAGTGTCCTCTGGTGTTTGACATTACCAAACAAGAATTGTGCGTCAGTGAAGGTAGCAAGACAACAATATCCTTTTCTAAGGCACATGTAAGGATGCCACAAGCCTGGGGTGCTTATACAGTCTAAACTGGCAAAGCCTGGGGTGCTTATACAGTCTAAACTGGCAAATAAATCTATTCAAGAGGCACATTCAAGTGTGTGGTCAGCGGAGCTGAGGTCAGTGTGTGACACACTCGGACTGATCAAATTCAAATCAATGAAGCAGGGGTGCTGAGTTGATCTGCTTCTTTCAGCCTGTAAAACTACACAGGCTGACAACAGCCTGTGTGCCCATAGCCTTCAGGGTGTCAATAACATGGCTTTGCTGTCTAGGGCGGCAAAATGGCCAAAGCCATCCCTTTCTATTGCAGCCACCTGTGGGCTGTTCCAAAGGAACTACATTAGTGAGTATATTGTTTATCAGTTAGTTTATACCAAATCAATACTAGAGGGAGACTTCTATAATATGCCTAATGGTCACTGCATACATTTCGGCATAACCACACATCATGCCTCATAAAGGAAAACGTTAGCACATATTGATTTTAACATCATGTAAAATCATTGCAGTTTTATACCACCAGGTTCTCAGAATATTCCTTTTCAACCTGATTGTAATGTAAGTATTCCCTTGCATTAATGCATGCTCTTGGGCACAAATGGCATGGTGTGCATTGGAAATGAAGACAAGTTGCAAATAAACATGTATTGATGCAATATAATGATATACCAACTTTCAGTATGGTGTCTCGATAACTATAGGCACTTGTTTTAATTCCACTCATTGGTAGCTCCAAGCAACATCTAAAATTCCTTGATAGGAATAGTTTTAAATGAACACGTAAAATGAAAATGACAGGTGACAGGACAGAAAATTAGAGCAGGGCTGGCACTAAGGGAAGGAAGATGTTGCACATGCCTAGGGGGCAAAACTGGAGGACGGTCATCGTGTACTGCTCTTGCTTCCCACTAGTTCTTACCCTTTGGTCAGCACAGAGACAATGGATTACTGCACAGATGTAAATTGCCCAGTGCCTACTGAGTTTGAAAACACAGTCCAATGAGTTCAGCCATTTTCTCACATGGTTCCTGTTGTCCTGAATGTCCTCATTCCTCAAAGGTGTATTACTTAGTTCCGAGATTACATTGTGGGTTCAGCTAAAAACAACGCAGAATATTTTGCTTGGTTTCAACATACGGTAAATATAACATAATATAACAGCAAACAGGCATTCTGGCCAAATTTCACTTCAGGTTGGGCCTGACTGGCCATTGCTCTGGGCTTCTCTGGGTGATGGACAGCACTTCAGTTTGAGAACCATTGCCCTAAGGATATAAGGGTTATTGACACATCTGCTTTATTCCTTTGGCTCCAGCTGCTGCAGACTAACAGACCCCCTATTTACTCCCTATTAGCTGTCCTCAACTGACAGGTACTTCTAGGTCCTTATAAATCAAGAATTCACTTAAAGTGAATACTGACATGCTCCTATCAACGACAGAAAAACTTCTCAGTTTCACTAATAATAGTAAACTCTTATATTGGAGCCAATTTAAAGGAGCCAAGTTCATGATTTTTTTGTGTGGGGCCTCAGCCAGTTTGACCTAAATTATCTTCATGGTACCTTATTAAACTGCCCAGAAAAAATATAACTCTCCAATGAGCTGAATGTCAAGGAGCATTGTTGGCCATTGCAAAGGAGCAAATTTCTTTCAAATGCTTGTCTGTGCCATTAGAATATGTATGCAAGAGTCTGAATGCAGATGGGCAGTACAAGGAAAAGGCTTCTTTGCTCAATGACCAAATATGAGCAGCTGCCACAGCCTTTATTTTTACCCATCCCTCCAAAATATGTGACACCCCACGTCATTGCAGAACTACACACATCAGAGTTATTAGATCATTTCAGCCTTTATGGTTATCCTGTGGCTTGTACAAGATAGGTCAAGCTTCCATAGTATAGGAATTGTCAGCAACGAGTCAAGCCAGAGCAGTGTTGGACTGGCCCACCAGGATACCAGGAAAACTCCTGGTGGCCCAGGTGTCAGTGGGCCCTTTTGCTTCTAACCATTTAGCCTATTTCATGGTCATTCCCTATTTCATTATGGGAAAAATGCGTAATAATGGAAGAATATAGTAAGTAGATATAAAAGACTAGGAGAATAAAGAGGTTTAGTGAAGAGAGGAAGAATAATAGTTTGGTAACTGGGCCCATGGTCTAAGGTTTTCTGGTGGACCCCAGGCATCCCAGTCCAACACTGAGCCAGAGACTATGAGGCCCTTTTCTCCTGTGCGTCTGTTAATAAGACCCTCAGGAAGTGTGCAATGCTGGGTATTCCCATCCCCCTGTGACCTTACTATTAGAACGCTGCTTCGCTTCAGGCTGTTTTGTAATCTTTCACCCCAGGAAACTATCTTCTTTCAAAGCAAAATACACTCTAATCCTGTATGAACACCCCACCCCCACTGCCCCAACTACACCCCACAGGCTTTTTGTGCATTCCTTGCCCAACTTCCTACGCTCATTGCTGTGTTGCTTTATTTTCCTCTTAGCCAAGTGGTTTCCTCACCGATCCCTCCATCACCATCATCAGCTAAGCCTGTCTCAATAGCTTCTATTTCACAACGTCTTTCTATCTAGTGTCATTCTCCCCCACTTCTTCCGCTGCCTCCTACTCCCCCTCCTGTCTCCCTTTCCTCCTACTCCTCCTCCTCCCTGTACATTCCTTTCAGAAGTCGGAGCCACTGAGATTTTACTGGCGTCACCGAGGGAGGGAGGGTGATGATTGTGTAGAAGTGCTGTTGGAAGAAGTGGAAATGTGCTGGGGAAGCTCATGGTGGTTTAGAGGGGGTGGGGGATAATGGAGGGGAGAACAGCTGAGGGAGGGGGAGTGTTAGCAAAGAATGCACAGAGGAGCTTCCAGGGCAGCCCCCCTCTGTAGTAAGGTGGGAATTGGGTATAGAGAACAGTAGGACAGACCTGGGTGTTGATGGTATTCAGTCTATAATGTAAAGCTGTAGATTTTACTTGTGCGTAATGGCACAGTTACAAAATGAATAAACCTCAGACTTCTCTTCTGATAGCAGCACTGTTGGCTTGAGTTGTCAAAGTGGCAGTTTAAAGGAACAGTAACACTAAAAAATAAAAATGTATTAAAGTAATGAAAATATAATGTACTGTTGTACTGCATTGGTTCAACTGGTGCATGTATAATACATCAATTGGGAGTCCACATCTGATTTTCATTTAATTAAGCCCAAGGGACTCGCCCCAGTTCTCAGGCAATAACATATAAGAGATTCCTTTATCCAAAGATAACTGTCCCAAGGCTTTTTTCAATAAAAAAATGTCATTTTATTTAAATTAGCATTCAAATTCAGATACAAACAAACCCCACCAGGCCCACCTTTCGCGTTTCACACCCTCCGGCGCTTAGTCAACTGGTGCATGTGCTTCAAAATAATCAATATAAAATTATATATATATATCATATATATATCAATAATCTAAAAAAACAAGCTACTGTGTAGCCATGGGGGCAGCCATTCAAAGCTGAAAAGGAGAAAACAGATAAGCTCTCTAGTATACAATGGGATTCTTCAGAACTTATCTCTTATCTACTATGTATCTTGTGCTTGCATGGCTGCCCCCATGGCTACACAGCAATTTGTTTATATAAACTATAGTTGGGTTTCTAGAAAACAACACTCTATTTACCAGTGCAGGGGACCAGTACATTATATTGTCATTCCTTTAAACCACTTTAATTTTTTGGTGTTACTGTTCCTTTAAACCCAACCATGCTCACGCACACAGTCTGTACAATATTTTAGGGCCTACTGAACTGTAATGTCTCTGACAACAGTAGCTTTAAGCTGAAAAGAAATTAAACACACGTGTAATTGTCTTTACAATTTCCTTTGCAATAAAATTGGTGCATGAGGCGCAGCAAGAGGTATACAATACGGCTGACTAATCTAGGATGTGATGCAGCATTATATGCGTTGCTTCCCGGGCTTATGAATTGTCACTTGCTGGAAGAATCAGCAATGACTCACCAGGTATTAAGTATAGGTCTTGGGCGCACTGGATAATCACATTGCACAAAATTGCCAGCATGCCAAAGCTTGCTCATTTCCAAGGACAGTCCCTGTTTTGCATCTCTGATGCCCATTAACTTTTTGTCCCTGGAAATGTCCTTGTTTTTTAAACTGAATTATGCAGAGAAAAGATTCAAGGATGTCCTAATAGAGAATTATTTCAGTGAAAGCAGGTTATATCTGGTTGGGGATAGCTCTGTGGTCCCTCAGTTCTCAACTTCTGGCAACTTTGCTCCAAAAATGCCCACTTTCTGTTCATTTTGCCGTCTACAAGCTTTTTCCAAAGCTAAATAGTAAGTGGGCACAGCTGGAATTGTTGTTGGGTTGTGCTTGCTTATTTTTGGTACTGTATTAATAAAGGAGCTATATAGCCAGTGTACATATTAAAGAAAGGCAACCCATTACTAGCTAGTAACTGCGAACAGGTTTTAGTAAACAATTTGAGAAATTATATAATCCTCAATAGACAAGGTAAACCAATGGAGACTAAAGAAAAGAGCAGAGAAGACATAGGCGACTCACAAAGAACAAATGGTTAAAAAAAATAAACTAACAGATGGAGAGAAAGATAGCTGCCAGAGACAGACAGATGAACAGAGAGACTGCCAGAGACAGGCAGATGGATGGAAAAATTGCCAGAGACAGACAGATGGACAGAGAGACTGCCAGAGTGAGACAGATGCACTGTGAGTGAGAGGAGGATGGATTAATGAATCAAAGCTTTCTTGAAAGAACACAAAGAGCTTTGTGTGTTTGCGTATGCGTGTTACACTCAGTTACTGTGTGTCCTCGGAATAGAATTGGTACTGTATCCTAAATTCTGGATCAGTTTGTATCCTCTCTTGAGGGGTTGTGCTACCAAGTTTATATACCCTCTCCACTGTTAGATTTATGTGTATCCTCTGCACCTGAAATCTGTTCCTGTTGTGTTTCTTTATATCCCTACAGTTTAGTGTTGCATTTAGACTATTTGGCTTTTAAATATAAGGTACGGATTATCAGTTTTGCCTTTTTCCATTCAACATTTATTGAATATTTTACATATCACTGTACTATCTAGTCTGAATAATACGTCTTTACATATATGTTCTGTTCTTTACATGAACACCATATGCACATAGTTACCCATATATGCTTCAATTTCATCTGGGAAATTACCCATTAAAACCAGCTACAGGTATTTGATCAAGGCCCACCACCAATGGACCCATTTGAGGGTGGTACATTCTCAATTGTCTTTCTTTAGTGACACAATGACACATCATATAAATATGTTCCTAATGTGTACTGATTAGGAGTAAACAAAAAGAACTGTACAAAGTACCCTTGGGGTAAAACATGCCGATGTTCTACAATTCTATAAAATTTGTGCCAAAAATTGAGATAAGGTTGAGTTTGTTAATCTAAGATATTGTAAGTGACATTCATTAGAATTCATTAAAACATTTATGCTATCAAATGTAAAAATAGTTGGGTAGAAACACAAGCATGAAAAAATGTTCTGGGGGTAACTGCTATGATTGTCAGTTTGGTAGCCCTTATGTAGACTGGCAGCCTACAGGAGGCTCTGCAATCAAAACTTGCCTGGAATTCAAAAACCAGCACGTGCTTTGAGGCTACTGGGAGCAACATTAATGGGTTTGGTGAGCAACGTGTTGCTCAAGAGCCACTGGTTGGGGATCACTCATATAATTCATGGTCATCTGAAATGTGCCAACCCCACCAAAAGAACTTGCTGAGGATTAGGGCTAAAGTCCTGTGCTTAATGTTTAAACCGTTCAGTAAATGTACGGCAAATTAAGTAAAGTAACACAGCTCATTTTGTGAAGCTTTTGTTCATTGGCAATACATACATAAGGTTGCAAGGTAGAATTTTGTTTGATGGATGTCACAATCTCCTTGTAGGTATCATCTTATAAGAGTAACAGGCATTGCTGCATACCATTACTCTGGGCAGAATGTCCACTGGCACACCACTTGGCACCCATCAGCATTTATTGGGGATGGTTGCTCCACATGCAAAACTAGCCTAAGCAAAACGGTCTAGTGGACTTTGTCTTAAATGAAGGATTGGTGATGTTATGGTGGAAGAGGATAAGACATAGGAATATAAACTGTAAATAATATGTTATCACAATAAGGACAGTTGTGCCTTTGTTCAAGTACAGATTATGTAGCTGTGATTCTGCTGTAGCAAAGGATCTTGGCCTTTCATACTACCAAGACTGCAGAAAAATGTCTTAGCAAATCTACTGTGAAACCACATAAATCATTTGTGAGAAAAAAAAATATATTTTGCAACAGGTTTGCAAAAAGGGTTGAAACTCCCTGCATACTTGCAGTTACTAGAATTAACGGCTTTATGAAAATGCTGCATAGTGCAAGTTCAATGCCACAGCTGCAGAAAAGCCTATAATATGAATAATAAGAAGTCTGGGCCAAGCTGCTGGTTTCAGGTCCATCACTATCTGTATATAAAAACACTATCAAAATAGTTGCTCTTCGGTTCCAGAACAGTAATTCAGCACTCGCTTTCTAAATCTTCACTTTGAGCACCATATAACCTCTGCTATGGGGGCAGTGCCAACAGTACGGGAACCTATGAATTAGGTGGATTCTACATGCTAAATATCTGACTCTGCTTTTAGTTGGCTACCTTAGCAGTCATAACCTTAAACTTGTCTGCAGAATGATGATACTCTCTGTGCTGCATTTTCCTTTTCAGTGGATTCTATACAACGGGTGTGTTACTTTCTGTCTTTTAGTGCAGGTGTGTTTATGGGCGTCCTATATTATTGGTGTGTACGTCATCTAAAAACTGTTTTTGTTTAGGAAGTTGTGGTTGTGAGTGTCCTGGTTTGAGTTATATAGCCAACTTTGGATGACCTCATATGTCAATTCATCTGCTCTACTGCAATCAAATGTTGAATTCACACAAAGCAAAAATAGTCTGTGAGAAGTGCAGGGTAAATATCAGCTCTTTGTATGTAGATGGCCTGTGCCTGTGTTATGACTGCCATCTTCGGTTTCATTATTATTCATAAGCAGAATCAAGGTTTAATCTAGTCAGTTTCAATTTACGCTAGAACTGAAACTGGGAGTCTTTCCTCAAACAGAAAAGCAGTGTTAGCGAATTAATGTGTTTGCTTTCAGCGCATTCTTTAAGAAGTGGTATATTTTTTCATTTTGTACACTGCAGATTGTATATTATAGATACATACATAAAAATAGTACATTTTGGATGCAACCAATTTAGTATTGAATCTGTGTAGCTAATCTAGGGCTAGGGCTAGCCATTTTTACATTTTTGGTGCAATATTTTAAGGTAAACAATATGTGTGACATACACACAAGTTCGTGGCCTGAAATCCATGTACTATGGATATTGGTTTAATACATGGATTAGCCATGTATAAAAAACCAAATTAGTCTGATCCAGATAAGGATGCTCCACAGTTCCACTTCACCTTTGTTTTTCTGGTTGTTTGGTCTGATGGCCCAAACAAACAGATCAATAGAGAGGTCGCCATAATATGTATGGACCCTTGTAATGTGTTTGTGGCCTGATCAGGCAAATATGGTTAGGGGTTGCCTTGTGTATGGCTGCCTTAAGTAGTCATGAAGAGATCAGGGAAGGGAGAATGGATGTACTGTCTTGTAACACTTTACTTTCATTTGATATAAGATAAGCAGTTGGACCAATTTTAGTGAATTTCTTAAAAAGGTGCAAAACTTTCTGGGAAAGATACATGCATGGGATAGATCCAATACAGTAAGTGCTTCAATCCCCAAAACACTATTCCGCCACTTCATTGTCGTCAGTAGGCAATTCTTGTAGATTTTCTTGCTAGTGTGGAAACCTTTTAGAGGTTGCGGAAGTGCAACTCTATATTATACCTCAACTGAGAGAGCTTTCTGTATTTCCTGATTCAATGAATGCTCAGAGGTCACCTTTTCCATGTGTTGACCTAAGTAGAGGCTTGAAACACAATATGAATGTAATGGAACTTGAAGGGAAAACAGATTTCTTGTCTCTTTATCTCTGGTCTCCAGAAAATCCTTACTATTTCCTGGTCCACTCTAAGCAGATGGATCATTAAAAGCCTATAGCATGACAGCATAAGGACAGCATACAGATCTCAAAGAAAAATAGCCTAAAGATTATAATTTGAGACTAAAACTGACCTAATTTATTATCAGTTGATGTTTCCCTCACTGGTACAATTTTTTTACATTGATTGAAGTCAACATTTCTTGAGGATTGTATGGCTTATTATGTAGTGCAAATAAACATTGGAAAAAAAATAAAGGAAGATGAAGTGAGAGAGCTATGCAAAGGAGTACATAGGTGAACATGTGGCATGGTTGCTGGGATAAATTGGAATGCTATTCCTTGTTCCACTTGTTGTCAGATTAGGAAAAAATGCTACGGCCTGCACAAAACTGAATCTTACATAACACCCCAAAACCTATGTCATTGGAAAAAACTTGGAATTTCTTACAGAAAAAAAACCTTTTTTCTTATGTGCATGAAGGGTAAGGATTACATTGGTAAACGAATGTATCGTATTCTGAACTCAGTTCCTCTTCTGTTTTTGAAATCTATTTGCTGCATTCCTTGCTTAGTTTTATCTCTGGAAGTCAACAAAACAAATTAGTGGTGGTATTGATTCTTAAGGTAATAGCATGGAGGGCGATCTCAAGTGCTTTATCACCCAAATGGCTTGTAGCTTCATGGGCAAGGGGACAGTTGTTCAAAATCATCTTCAAGAAACTGTGCAGTCGAGTGAGTCGCGTATTGTACAAATATTAGCTATTTAACACCTGGGGGCACATTGACTTAGCTCGAGTGAAGCAATAGAATAAAAAATACTTCGAATTTCGAAGTATTTTTTTGGCTACTTCGACTTTCGACTATGGATCGAACGATTCGAACTAAAAATCGTTCGACTATTCGACTATTCGACCATTCGATAGTCGAAGTACTGTCTCTTTAATAAAAACTTTGACCCCCTACTTCGCCACCTAAAACCTACCGAGCATCAATGTTAGCCTATGGGGAAGGTCCCCATAGGCTTTCTAGCCAATTTGGGATCAAAGGAAAATTGTTCGATCGATGGATTAAAATCCTTCGAATCGTTCGATTCAAAGGATTTAATCATTTGATCAAACGAACGAATAGCGCTAAATCCTTCGACTTCGATATTCGAAATCGAAGGATTTAACTTCGACCATTAGTAAATGTGCCCACTGGAGATTGCAGTTCTCAATTTCTATTACTGCAGGCTGGGTTATGGGTTGACAGGCTGCAAGGTCCAGTTCTGCTAGCAAAGAATGCATCATGGATTTGTCCCAAAAGCCTGAGAAGTATAAAAAACGTTCCCAATAGCTGGCCTGTAGTCTAACGGAGGATACATAGATGTGCCGTACATTCTCAGGTGGTGGTGAATGGCAGGCTTTACATTCTGTCTGTGTCAATTGTGAGTTACTTGGTATGTAAGACAATCAACTCTCTTCAGCCTGCCTGCAATCTTGTAGTGTACATCACTGTTGCTTCAACCAATGACACATTAGGAAGTGCATTAATTAGAAAACCCCTTGTGCCTTGAACTCTACAGGCACTTATTAACCTTTATTTATATAGCACTGGCACATTGACATTGTGGGTTACTTATAACATTGCCCATTGGACAAGTAATGACCAATTCTAACCAGAACAGCAAATAGTGTTCACCCCATATCTCACCCTTAATGACCTTCAAGCTGGTCTTGATTATCTAGAAGAGGAAATAGACATTCTCTGCAAATCTACACCTAACTGGTAGTCAGGCTAAGCCCACCCTCCCACTGTCTATTCTAAACTCCTGATAGCATCAACCCTGTGCCACCAACCCACACACACACATATAACTGCTCTTGGGAACTCCATTCCACCTATTAATAGTTAACCTAACCTGCACCAATGAACATGCACAACTTCAAAAGGCAGTACCACCACTCAGATCTTTGCTCAGCAAGGAAACTGCTTTGAGTGTCAAGGTTTGGCAAGCTGATATGAAATATATGAGAGAAGCAACACCAATTGCTGAAGTTTGACTATAGCAGGACATCATGCCACTTTGTGTGTGTACTTCCATATTCAAGCTACAGTCTTACAAATTTTTACTTACATACATGTTCTGCTGGACTCTTACAGTAAATGCCTTATCAAGTATTGAATATCCCAATAAAGAAATATGCTACCCATTTTAACAGTTCCCTTATTGTCATATGTCATCTCACAGACTGGAGTTAGCGCTACTGTACACGGCCATGGCAAAACCCAGCTTATTTATATGACTGTAATATATGTGTATGTGTAGCCAAATATAGAATTCTGTTGTGAAACCAGTTCTAAGCTTGAAAAAAGCTGCAAAATACAGTGTAACTCAGCTTTTGTGTTAGAATTTTTCTGCCACCTCAGTTTCGTTTCAATGGGTTACTTTGTATCTGACATGGTGTAAAAAAATGGTGTAAATCACTCCCTTAGTCCTGCATAAATATTCATACCCTTATGATTAGCGCTATGTTATGGTTGATTTCCCTTGTTGGGAACAACTATGAATCTTTAGAAATGCAGCTTTTTATGCTATTTTACCCTGATTTTTTTAAGCATGCTCAATTTTACACAGCTTTAATGTACCACTTCTTACAGCAAACAAATTGATAGGATAACATTGTCACACGCAGTGTATAGCTACACCTAGAGACTAATTTATCAGTTTTTAAGCTCTTGTGTTGGATGTTGGAAAAAATCCAACAAAATGCAGTTTTTTTCCCCCACAATCAATAGCATAGTTAAGAGAAACTCAATTCTATTAAATGTAATTGTTTTTAATTGTAGATTAAAAGTTGCTTGAAAACAAAAATATCATTGTTCTGTTTGTTTTCGGTGAGGCTGCAAAATTGATCAAAAACCTCAGATGCCCTGTTCCATCTCTGTCCTTCTCTGTTTTCCTTCTGAAGGTATGTCTCTTTTAATGTAGGTATTTTTTTAGGTATAAATAGCTCTACAACTGAAAAAATAAATAGTTCACCTTTGAATGAACTTTTATATGCTGTGTAGACAGTGCTATTCAATTTATAATAGGTCTTCTTTTAAATTCTTTGCTGGTTTTGAATTATTTGGCTTTTTGTTATACAGCCTACTCTTGTTTCAGAACATGCTACATGGGATTTAACTAGCACCTGGATGAGCCCTCCTCAACAAAGTAGCAAAATAATGAGTTTACTCTTATTTGCATAATGTTTTGGTTTGACATTTTAGAGAAATAAAGGTTGCAGTTTACCCTAGATAATTTATTGGTGCAAGTTGACTAAAATAAATAATCTGATTCAGTGTTCCAATTATACAACCTGAAGGTCAAAAAAGCAGATCCCACTTGCCTATGTGTTATTTTTAGCTCTATTACACCAGACATTATTTTTAATATGGCAATGAAGAGATAAGGGTGAAATATTGCAGGGGTTGCATATGTGGTGGTAAGCTAATGTTTCCTCGTTTGTGTCACTTGTCAGCCAAACCCTCAAACTTCACTGAAGATGGGGCAGCACTCGCCATAACTTAGAGTTCACAGATGAGCCTTTAGACACAGTCAGGCAGGAGTCTTACCAGGGCCCAGTCCCATGGGTGACCATACTGCAGTAAAAGAGGTGCTGCTGGCTGTGGAAGGGAGTTTGAGTGAAACAGGGACATGTTTGGATTTAACAGGACATGGGTGTAGGGTAGCATGGTGGGCACATGATTTTTAAAAGCAACCCGGTTGCTTTTAAAAATAAATAATAAATATTGCTCTTTGGTCTTAAATGCTCATTCTTCTGTACAATGTAACACATAGTAGCAGTGATCAAAACACCTTGGACTAATGCAGCAAGCATCCCACGACCCACTATTCTTCCTAAAACACTTACAAAGGCCATATTTCTTATTGAAATGTTAGTTATTACTCGTTACTTTGCATTGTATACTATTACTCATTTTTATAGCTCCTTGCTAACCCTTACCTTTTCTTTCTATACACTTTATACATTTTCTTTATAAAATATTGCTGTCCAAACATTTGAATTTCCCTGAATCCAGCTCTATGATAGGGATATACAAATTACTACCCGGGCCCCCAACATTGGTATTAAGAGAAAAAGTTAGTTGCTTAGAGTTAGACCACTTCACCACTTCTTTTGCTTTAATTATATAAACACTGGTCTTCAATAGCACACTACAGAACATTAATAGATAATACTTTTTGTATGAGCTTCAGCCTTATAGTATCTGTTTACACATTCAACAATACATGTCTGCCTCCTGTAGAACTTTTGCTGGTATTACATTGTTGGAAAAATGTAGTCACATAGCAACAAAAAGGAAAACAATAATAATATTTAACGTCATACCTTGGGGTATATTTATCAAAGAGTGAAGTTAGAGTTCGCCACAGTACTCTAGAGTGAAATTCCGCCACTTTCCATTCATTTCTATGGGATTTTATTTATCAATGAGTATTTATCAATGAGTGAAAGTTCATTCTTTGATAAATACGTCTTTCAAAACCCCATAGAAATGAATGGAGAGTGGTGGAATTTCACTCTAGAGGACTGTGGCGAACTCTAACTTCCCTCTTTGATAAAATATACCCCCTTAACTCAAACTCCCTAGATACCCAACCAAACACAAATGCTAATCTTTCATCATTTTGACCTGCAACATTGATGAGCACATTTACTAATATTCATTTTTTTCTGTGCATTAATTAGAATAAAAATGTCACTTTCTAAAGTGTGCTTTAACATTTTTCAATTTATGAAAAGTCAAGTTCAGAACAAAATGCTATTTCCAGGGAGTGTTTCACCTAATAGTGTTTGCCTATTGTAAGGTGGGGTATTCTATTATAGCCTGTGGCTAAATTATTTTTCAGCATTCTATAAATATGTTTATTTGAAAAGTAAGCAAAAACGTGTTTGCACCAGAATAGATTTTCTATAATGACCATCTAATAAATTGTCTAGAAGCATTACTGGCCTTTTGCTGTTCTTTATTCTGTGCTCTTTCTAAATTATATAATCAACTTATAATAATGACTGTCTGTACTTCACTTGCATATTTGATATCTGGCTCAGTGTGTGTAAAAAGTAAATCTAAATAATCAACATCATATAGCGCTCTAAATATTCTATGGATATATACTTTGAGGTAGTGTTGTCAAAGAGGTTTAACACTGACCCAGGGTCAGACTGGTGTGGCAAGACACCAAGAAAAAACCTAGTGGGCCCTGCCAGCCCAAACGCGCTCCCTGCCTGAAACCATGCTACTGCCCCAACCTCCCTCACTGGCCCCAGTCGTGGCCCTAAGAAGAAAAAAGGTACACACGGAGGGGGGGGCAGAGAGTGGTTGTGGCTGGGGTCCATAGGGGCTTTATGGCTGTAAGTCTGATGCTGCAGTGACCAGCATGTTACAGGTGTCAGCTATAAGATGTAGGCAGAGTCTGCCTTAGGTCAACTGAACCACTCCACAGGGTAGCAAAAAAAAGGGAGAATTTGATAAACACCAAAAAAATACCACTCTCTTCTATTCTGCCACTAAGAACAATATAGATTAAGATCACTTTTTAAGTCATTAATTTCACAGTTTTAGAGCTTGGGGCAGCAGTGTTTGTCTCCACTAGTCTTGGTTACCCTGAATCCTTTTAATTCCTTATAAAAGATGCTGCAAATGTCAGGAGATCCTATAAAGCTGTCTAATTTTGGCCCTGAAAATTGCTAAGGCTAGGCCACACCAGACGGATCTCAGTCTGCGGAGAAAAGCAGGCTGAGAATCTGCTACCCAGCTGCTCCTCTTCTGCTGCACTTCTTGCACATGGAAACATTACCTACACTTGGGTGCAGGCTGGCATGGCGGACTTCAGTTTGAATTGCAAAATCTTACGTTTCTGCACCAAAATCCTCCACATCTGCCTTCGAACAAAGGAAGGAAATGGAAATGCTTTGTGCACTTGGGGGTGCCAAATGTTAGGCACCCCCAAGTGATTGTATTTGACTTTGTATTGATTGTATTGAAAACTGCACCAGTCAGGGGTTATACCAGTGAGCACCATCGATCGATCCTCTTCCACAGAGCACAAAGCCTTTCTTTCTCCTTTAATTAGAGTTCTCCATTTGGGCTTTGCTACATGTAGGCAGAGCCCGTACCAACAATTAAAGAATATTTTGCCAAGCAGCAATATTCTTTTTGTCAGTTCCCTGGTTTTACCCTCACCCCATCTGTATTTCATGTGTCCCTGTTTACTTGTATACCTCCTTGCACCCAGAACTCATAGAATGACTTTCAAACAGACAACACACACAAACTGGTGTTTAACCACCACATGCACGTAGCCTAACAATTGTATTATCACCTCATGTTTGTGAATTAATTGCTTCTTATCAACCTAACTTGATACTGTTATTTTTCTGCATCCACCTAGGAGGAAAGGTTTGGTAATTGTTATCCATTTATCGACTGGCCAGCTATCCTGGTCTCTTCAGTGATTATTATCTAAAAGTGAAAGAAGGTTGAAAATATAAGTATACAGACTTATTTTTATCGTTTCCAAGACTTTTAGAGTAGCAACTAATTGTGGTTTCAAAAAGTTGCAGGTAGAAAATAATTTATACTAGTTCCAACTGAAATACATGTTAATAATGTTAATAACATGGACACTCCTCTCTCTTTGTTCCATTGTGAAGTGATGGGTTCTATGACCAGAGGTCCCTCTGCTTTTGAGAGAATCTATGTACCACCCACTATGTAACTTCAAGTGCCAAAATCTATCACTTCACATTGGGGTAAATTTATCAAAAAGTGAAGTTCCTCCACTAGAGTGAGATTCCGCAGCTCTCAATTCATTTCTATGGGATTTTGAAAGGCGTATTTATCAATGGGTGAAAGTGAAAGTTCACCCTTTGATAAATACGCCTATAAAAATCCCATAGAAATGAATGGAGAGTGGCAGAATTTCACTCTAGTGGCGGAACTTCACTATTAACTTCACTCTTTGATAAATATACCCCATTGTGAGGGAGAGGGAGGTGAGGAAGAGGTTGCATTACACTATGAGCAGGACCCTGCCTAATGATGATTGGGTAATTATCTGTATGTGTCAGAGATAGACTATCATAGTGGAATAAAGTAGGTCTGTGCATAAAAATATCCATTCATAATCAAGGCCTCCTGTTTTCTGTATAGGTATCTTGTACAACATTAAAATTGAATAATTATTATCTGTTTATTTAAATAACTCCAAAATATTATGCCAAGTTTTAGGTCTATGACACTTGTAGGGTAACATCAGACAATATGGGTTTGCTCTACAATGAGTATCATGGAAACCACCTGTCACCACCTGTAATATCTTCATTGATGGTGCCTAAGTTATAAAATGCTTGTAAGGTGTAAATCTGCATAAAAAATTATTTCCTGTGTTCTTTTTTTGTACAGTCAATCAGTTGTAGAAAACTGTTGTTTGAACTCTAATCAAATAAAAACAGAGTTTCTACTCATCATCAGGTGCTATGAAAGCATATGGCAGTACACTGAGTATTTCTGACATTTGATAGCTAATGGCTCTCCAAGACTGATCCTTTACAGCGAACAATAAATTGCCTGGAATAGACTCCAGAGCTTGATGTTATTAACAGATTAATAGCAGTGTTTGAGCCCTAGATTTCCATTAGACAGACAAGGAATCTCCAATATTTAAAGATGTAAAATAAATTCGAATCAACTTTCCATTATACAAGCCTTACATGTTTTCAGTGGTGTTGAAATTACTTGTGAAAAGCACGTAAGTTGGAAGCAGTATTTGTATATCTTTTTCCATATTGTGGCCTGGCGGCTTCGATTTTTTAAACAATATAGCAGACACTAGCTGGTTGACAGACCTATGAAGAAGCACACAATATTGGCTTCTGCTATAACATTTTTCAAGACACAGTATCAGCAGTGCAGAAATAGCAAACATTGCTTTCAATTTAAAAAAAAAAACATTGAACGTTTTTAATAAGCGTATATTGGAAATCTGCTTAGAATTACATTGTCTTTCATTAGGCAACATGATTTATTGTTTACACCCCCTTGAAGGCAAACCATCAATGTTGTCTTATTCATAAAAAAGTTAAGACAAAGTACCCAACCCTGGACTGACAGCCCATAAAGCCACTGAAAGAAGTGGATCAGTACTGCATTTTAGCTAAAAATGCAACTCCTCAATCAGCAAGACCTGACATGTTACATACCTGTAGTGCTGAAAAATTGAGCGTATTCATTTATCACTTCGCTGCTGCCTTTGCAGTGATATGAGTGAGAGACTGTAAAATGAACAGGCCAGGACCTGAATAAAAAGATAAGAAATAACAAGTAAACATAAAAAACCAGTAGCCTCACAGAACTAGTTTGCTGTTTATGACTCTTTTTTAAAAGCTTGAGAGAGTTTGAGGAGGAATGCAAACAACTAAAAAGTAAAAAAGACCAATTAAAAGGTTGCCAAGAATTGGAAATTCTACAAAATACTAAAATTTTACTTTAAGGGGCAGTATACCCCTTGTTCAGCATGAGTACAATAAGTAGCGCTTGTGTTGAACATACTTTTTGCCTGTTGTTTTAATTATGAAAAATCAATGGTTGTTATTTTGTGAGCTAAACACAGTAAAAGGGGAAATGAAAACTACTCAATGTTTGGTCTTTACATAACACATACGCACATGGGCCAATTACATCATGAGCCAATTACCAGAATGTATTTGAATGTGGGAGGAAACTGGAGTACCTGGAGGAAACCCATGCAGAGACGGGGAGAACATACTTATAATACAAACCTTTCTCATTGGCAGCCCAAATCTACTATATACACTGGTGGCTTAATCCAGATCCATATAATCCGAACTTCCCACTGCAAGACACTTTGGCAAGCTCAATAGAATCCCTCTCATATATTCCGTTCCGCAAATCTCCCGATCTACACACAACTCACCCAGTTATAATCACCCAATACAAAGCGTGGGTGGCAGCACTTAAACTATGCAATCTAGCGTTACCTCTTCTCTCGCCTCAGCTACCCCTATGGGGAAATTCCTTCCTCCCACACCTGAAGCACATAGCAGAGTACAAAATATGGCCACAATGGGGTCTACGTACACTAGGGGACTTGGTTATTTGAAATTAGACATGCTCAAACCCAGGAGCCTCTTCCCTGGTTCTCCTATTTTCAGCTTAGACAGGCCACCACTACCCAATTTCATGGGAACGCTATGAATCTCACAACCTCTAAGATAGAATCAGCCCTTAGAGCCGCCACCACCAAAAAACTTGTCACCAGGCTGTACTCGCTTCTCCTAGCTACTATTAAACCTCCATTTAATGCAGCGGGTGCAGCCTGGAGCAGAGACATCCCAGGGCTAGTGGACGAAGATTGGGAGGAGGCAACTGATAAGGCATATGACTACCTTGTCTCAACCAGAGATAGACTGATCCAGTTCAAGATCCTACATAGACTCCACTTAACCCCAAATAGGCTGTTCCGTATGAGCCGACTGGACTCACCACAGTGTCCTAAGTGTAGGGCCTCAGAGGCATCTTATCTACATCTCATTTGGTCATGCCCTCGAATCCAAGTCTTCTGGTCTCAGGTTCTTAATTATATTCAGGATAAAACTGCACTACCTAAACTAATAACCCCCCAGGTATGCATTCTTGGTGTAATAGATGAGGTCACACCTAGGGCTGCCATGAGAATACTTTTCTGTACACTACTAGTCTATTCCAGGAAATATATCCTCCTGAATCCCCCCCCCAATCCCCCCGCAGTTAATGGCTGGTTGAATTTACTTAAAGCAACACTCCCCCTCATACAACTCACCTATACTGCAAGAGGGTGTCCTCAGAAATATGACCTGGTGTGGCGAGGTTGGCTGGAAGCCACAGAGGAGCCTTAAAGTGGACCTGTCACCCAGACACAAAAAGCTGTATAATAAAAGTCCTTTTCAAATTAAACATGAAATCCAATTTCTATTTTTTATTAAAGCATTCATAGCTGTTATAAGCTAATTTTAACATCTCAGCTGTCAATCAAATATTGTCTGCCCCTCCTCTATGCCCTGGGCATAGAGGCAGGGCAGACAATTACTTTCACTTTCCATTTAGCACTTCCTAGAAATCACTGCTCTCCCCACATTCCCTCTCTCTTTTTCCCATTTAATTGTGTAGCCAGGGCATGGGGATGGACAACAGGTCCCTCATTCCGGAGCACAAACAAGATTTTGAGCTGATGCAAGGCTTGTCTTAATAACAGTGTCCACAAAATGGCTCCTGCCTGCTAGCTGTAATTATGAATTCCCAGACTGGAGGAAACAAAAAAGATTCAAATAATTTATATAGTGTAATTAAAGTTAATTTTGCTTGACTGATGTGATAAAATAGGATTATGAATAATTTTTTTGGGTGACGGGTCCCCTTTAATATCAAGAAGGATAAGCTAACAGTTACATAACTACCTATATCACATATTCAAGGGATTTAGGAGTAATAGCAACCGTATAATAACTGAATTAGAGTATATACTAATGTACAGGACTCAATTATGTTAAATACTTACGCTGTACTATGACAACTATAAGAAAATGGAACCACAAATGATATAATGTTTGTTTGTTTCTTGTTATAAAATGCAAAATAAAAAACCTTTAAAAAAAAATAATACAAACCTTTAAAACAATATTTTTTAAAATGTATAAAAACCCTCAAAATCAGACAGAGAGTACATTCAGATACACTTTTCTTGCTTAAAAAGAGTTGCTTTAAACACAGCAGCCATGTCTCACTTATCTACTTCCTTTTGCCATAGATTTCTTCAGGTCATGCTACAAACCTTTAGGGCAATAACACCTGGCAGAAACAGGTCAGTACTATTGGTGCCTAAGGATATATACTGGCCTGCCTCTTGCCATCCCCAAATCAATCACACACTGCACAGTTGGTTCAATGTTACAATCACCACCCGCAGGTCTCTCGCTCTCTTCTAGCAATTTAGTGCACTCTGAGTAGTATACATCATATCAAATGGCAACAGCTGTGTCACAGCAAGAACGTCTTTACTTTTTATGGAGAATGAAAAAAGCATGGCAGCAGAGGCAGAATGCTTGCCGTGTTTCACACACTCATACATACACACACACACAAAGTCCTTATTCATAGGATCTAGCAAAGGCAACTCCTCTCAGTGAAAGATGCTTAGAAAATATTTAGGATGATAGCAGTTTTTCTAATGATCAACCCGTAGGTGGCAGCATGTGGCAGTCTAAGAGAATTTGTGATATGTGACAAAGCAATGTGGGTGGTTTCCAGGAAAGAGCTGTACTAGCACGTGTCACAAGTCTTATTCCTATGGCCTGTGCAGTGTTCATGCAGTTTCAGGGTAGCCATTTTAAACGTGGCTAGTAGAAAGAATGATCTGATAATAATATTGTTCATGTAAGTAACTACCAACAAAACAATTTTACAGAAGGTCGAGTTTGCAAAGAACAAAACAGTTTCTCTGCTTGTGGTAAGGAACAGCAAAATCATCCTAAGGGTAAGGTCACACTGGGCTTTTAGGGAAGATTTAGTCGCCTGGCTGGCTAAAATGAAAAATCGCCAGCGCTAATCACACGCGGCAATTAGTTTTCCGAAGTCGCCCGAATTTGCCTCACGAAGAACCTTTGGGCGACTTTGGAAAACGACTCGCCGCGTGTGATTAGCGTCGGCGATTTTTCATTTTAGCCAGCCAAGCGACTAAATCTTCCCTAAAAGCGCAGTGTGACCTTACCCTTAGGATGATTTTGCTGTGAGGGAAGGCATTCGGGGAGATTGGTTGCCGCAAAGATGAGGCGATTAGTCGCCAGTGTAACCTTACCCTAAATAAGTAGACCGCAATCACCAGCTATCAGGGGATCTAATCAACAAATAGATGTGATAAGGGAAACACATACATATAAAGGGGCAGCTCGTGGTTACAAAACACTATATTCAAATGTGCTAAAAAATAATGTTTTTTTCCCCAATGGCTTTCCATATACTACTGTATGGTTTACCTATTTGACCTTTTTTAAAGGGCAAGTTAACCCCAAAATAAAAAATTGCTTAATAACAGAAAACATAATTCTAAGTAAATTTCCAATATACATTCCTTAAAAAGTTTCAGTTTAAAGTTATTTGTAAAAACAATTACTATTGAAAGCAGTGTTTGCTTAACTCGTGGTCTTAGTTCCACAGCAGACAGGTCTGTTAATCAGCTGCATTGTCTTACATTGTATCAACAGCCTGAGACATCGGGACAGGAAATAAAAAGGGACAGACAAACACTGCTTTCCACAGCAATACATATACAAATAACTTACCATAGGAAATTTGTAATGAATGTATATTGTAAAGTTACTCAGAATTATGCTTTCTGTTATTAGGCAAAATACATTTTATTTTGGGGTTCACTAGATTTTAAAAATTAAACAAATTCATTTTTAAAATCTACTTAAGTCAACCCCAAAATAACATTTGCCTTTTAATGCAAGTTTTGGAAGTGGGTCACCTTCAAAGTGCTAAAATGTGATACATAAAATTATACATTGCTCAGCAGCAGAGAGATGTGAACTAATGCATCAATTGTAATAGTTGCTCTGAAATACTGTATAGTAATACAGTCTGAGAATGTATCATATTGTAACAGTTTCTAAAATATCGAATCTGACTTTCTAAGTTAAATGGAGAACGTAAATGGCACCTATCACAGAAAAATAGTTTCCCCCAACAGTGTTGTGAGCTAACAGAGCCTACATCACACAGACATGCGCATAAGGAGTCATTATGCACATGATTATGCGCATGATTATGCACATGCATGTGCCCCAGCATGGCCACCCGCAACAGGAACTCCCTACTAGGGTGTGAAGAGCAATGCCACAGGTTACATTTCATGCATATGTGTTTAAAACCTACTTTACTTACATGCAGATTGCCACCTTTTTTGTTAAACATTCTTACTATCATAGTAACCATTCTGCCCTTTTATTTATTACATTGACACCAATCATTAATAGAAATAGAAAGGTGCAAACATGCCAACTGTCCCCTTGTTCAGGTCAAGCTAAGAGTAGACTTACATACAGCGGCGATCCTGGGGCTGCTACCGCCACCCCCCCAATCCGCGCTTAAAAATTAGCATCAGAGCGGGTCTAAGGGGGGCAGCATTGCTAGTGCATTGAGCGAATAAAGCTCTCTGCACTAGCAGAGCTGAATTTACGGGTTAAAACCGCCCCTTGAAACTGGTCGTTTGCTGCCGCCTGAGGCAAGGTTCTCACCCTGCCTCATGGCAGGAACAGCCCTGCTTACATAACATAATATTGTTAAGCTGCAGCACAACAGGAGGCAACTCAGGTTCAGACTGATATTCAAATTAAGCCCTGGCATTTCAGATGCACAGTGGCCCAAACAGCCCTGCACAGGCTCAATAAATAGTGAGTCTATTGCACTCTGCAAAAGCCCCTCTGGCATTTGAATGTTAATAGACCTGAGGCAACCTATTAACCCGAGGGGGGGGATCTGTGGATTATGCTTTTTATTCTTGACTCCAGTGTTACTTTGTCTTGTCCTGCTGGAATATTAACTTTTGCCTTAAACAGGTTATTTTGCATTACAATGAAACTTTTAAGTATCCTGATTTTAAGTTTTCCTGCATTTTTACATTTTTTATTTGTGGTCCCACCAATTTATAATGCATTTCAATGGGTGCATTTCCTTGATTTTAAACAATGTTTTCTGGGATTTTCCACAAAAAATTTGTCCTGATGTTCCCAAAAACCGATTTTTTTCCTCTATGAATGTTATTATTTGTGAAATAAAGAGGTTGAAAATACTAACCAGATGTATATTTTGCCATGGTATTGCATGGTCACGTATTGCTGACAGAGAGGCCTTGCACATGCCCCCCATAGTGTAACACTAATGCTGCAATACTTAATCCTAGTTATTAACACAGTAAATATTTTATCTAAAATTGACTCGTGCTTATATCCTTTCAGTATTTGAAGAAAAAGTTACTTTAACACATTTCCCTGTTTTTACATTTTCCCTGTTTTTCCATATTTTTTTCCTGGTCCCCTGAAAAACATAAATTGGGGTTCTACTGTATCTTCTTGTATTGCCCACCCTGTGTGCACATTCAGGTGGATATAATTAAATCAGTTGAGATGGGGCACAGAGTGGATCCGCTTCTCTCGGTCTGCAAAAATATGCAGGCTGAGAGCAATGGAGACTACTGCTCCATGTGTCCAAAGCTGGCCATAGACTCAAATATCCGATCATACGAAACCATCTCCCGACCTGCCACTAACAATTCCGATCAAATAAAGTACCAAAGAACAGATCAGCCGATGTTCTGCCCCTGACAGTTATGTCCGACAAAAGCTAGTGACAGTCTCCCTCTGAAAATCGTACGATCGGCAATACATGCAGAGATATTATCGGCAGCCGACAGAAATCTTTTAACCTGTCCGATCGACCAAACGACCAATCTCCGCCGGACGAAAAATGTCAGGACTCTCCACACACGGTCCGAAAATCTTACGAATCCTCGATTTATACAATCATATCTTTGCGTCTATGGCCAGCTTTACTGTACATAAAGACACATTTTTGTATCCATGCTACAGAGTGTGCTCATTTATATACATTTATCTTTTGAGATTGAGCATCAATTTTTGGGAATATCACACTTTTCCCTATGCTACTGACAGATGGAGCTGATTTTCTGCATGTGTAATTAGTCAATCTGCTGACCTCTGCTCCCTTCTCTGTCCACACTGAGAGGCACTGTTTCGGCCAGGGTGCAGACACAATGGAGTGGATTTGGATGGAAAAATGAATACTCAATTTTCCTGGGGCAAAATTTGCTCCATGCATACAAGCTGATGCAGTGCCTTTAATACACACACGGAAGCAGAGTTCAGTTCAGCGGATCAGCTGATTCTTGGCCTGAGTTTACAAATAAATCCACTGCATCCATGCTATGATGTTTGGTCAAATTTTAAGCTATTTTTCCAAAAATCATTCCAGTACATTCCAGTTGTTGAGACATTTGCCCACTGTGAATTTTTTACAACCTCTACTTTCCAAAAGCATAGGGTTTGTGGTATTACCTGAACTTTTTATATAATGTTCTGGCTTTTGAGATGCATAAAACACAGGCAGTATATATATTGCTTTCAGGGCTGAGCATCAGCCATGGAAATTCATTTGCACTGTTTGGATTTTGCAGTATCTATATACCAGTTGTATAATCAAATGTTTATGTGGCATCAAATTATCCAGAAGACATGATGCATGCATATTTGGAGTAAAAAGGTTTTGTGAGTGCCTTTGGAGTTTAAAATTATATCTGGCAACCCTGGTGGTACACGAAGTGAGCTCCAGCAGTGAAAGGGGAACTATCATTATAAAAAATTGTAGTACAGGTATGTGATGCGTTACCTGGTAATCCAGAAAGCTCTGAATTAAAGGGAGGCCATCTCCCATAGACACCATTATCATACCTCCCAACATTTTCGAAATAGAAAGAGGGACAAAAAGATTTGTGGAGTGGAGTGTGACGAAAATTTTGACCACGCCCATTTTGTGACCATACCCCCCTAATTACCATATTCATTTTACATAATTTGGCGGGTTATGAAAGTTTGAACACATTTCTATGGATTTTATGTGTTATTAGTTTTGCTAATGACAGTGAATTGCCCTTTAAGCTGCAAGACAGTTTCCCCAATCTTAAATTGTTACAATTTTTTCTTTGCTTATCTTAAATTGTTACAAAAGTGCACCTGCGGCTGCCATGTATTCTGGGCTGTCTGATATGTAAGATATGGAGATCCAAATTATGGAAATATCTCTTATGCAGAAAATCCCAAATCCTACGCATTCTAGATAAAATATCCTAGTATAAGCTTAATCTTAGATTGCCTTAGATCAGGGGTACCCAATCTTTTTTTTACCCGTGAGCCACTTTCAAACTGTAAAAAGAGTTGGGGACGCACAAGCATGAAAAATGTTCCTAGGGGGTGCCAAATAAGGGCTGTGATTGGCTATTTGGTAGCTCCTATGTGGACTGGGAGTCTAAAGGAGGCTCTGTTTGGCAGTACGTCTGTTTTTATGCAGCCAAAACTTGCCTCAAAGTGCTCTTACACATGAGCGTTTTTACCTGCGCTCCCCTGCGTTCCGTTTTTCGGCGTTCAGCCGCAGGGGAGCGCAGGAATAGACGCATTTAATTATTTCAAATGGGGCTGTACTCACACAGGCGCATGTAGGCGCCGAACGCAGGTTGAGACGCAACATGCTGCATTTTTCCTGCGTTCGGCGCCTACATGCGCCTGTGTGAGTACAGCCCCATTTGAAATAATTAAATGCATCTATTCCTGCGCTCCCCTGCGGCTGAACGCCGAAAAACGGAACGCAGGGGAGCGCAGGTAAAAACGCTCATGTGTAAGAGCCCTAAGCCAAGAATGCAAAAATAAGCACAATATTTTGCTCACAAACCCTGGCTGGGGATCACTGCCTTAGATAATAGTTTGCTATCCACTGGAAAGTGACAAGTAATTTGATTATTTCAGAAACAGTGCATACTTCTTTTAGTAAATTTCATTATTTACATAATCTGAAGTTTATTCATAAAGGTTTCCCTTTAGTAAACACCAAGGGACAGATACTGATTTTACATAAAAAATTACATATACTGGAAAGTTGCTTTCAGTGGTGTAACTATAGAGCAGTGATCTCCAGTTAGTGGCTTGCTCGCCAACACTTTGGATGTTGCTCTCAGTGGCCTCAAAGCAGGGAGCCTGGGGGAGCAGGGGGCCTGTAATAGATTACAAGTTCCTGGGTCACCCACAATCAAAATTGTGGGTGTACAGTGATTTTGTGTGCATTTACATAAATCCTCTGCGATTCCTTGGGGATGAGTTATTTTTAGGGGGGTCTACCTTGGTTATGCTACTGGTTGCATTAATTGACAAACTTTTATATTCAGGTTTACTTTTATATTTAACTGTTTAGAATTCTTTTAACACTTTTGTGATGCATAAACTGCAGATAATCAGGCTCATTTACAAATACTAGGCGCATTTGCACATGGCCAGTAACTCATAGCAACCAATCAGCAATTAGGCTTTGTTCAGCCAGCTGTCGGTAGAACAATGAAAGCAAAAAAAAAAATGATTGGTTGCTCTGGAATAGTGGCCAGATGCAAATCTACCTAGTGTTTGCCTTCATATTTTCAAATGAACCACTTTCTAGCGATATATTTAATAAGGTTACAAGGCAAGGTATTGTCAAATTTAGTTATCCCATACTTCATAGGTTTACTTTTAATATTAAAGAACAGTTTGTGTTCTCAGCAACAACTGAGATTATTTTCAGATCGGGGAGGGGAATAAGGCTTATGCCCTGAGGAATCAACAACAGGGTAGGACTCGTTTGCTTTCAGCAACAACAAAGCCACCCTGCCCCCACCGCTGCATTAACTGTTTATAGCTTCGGCTGGGGGAGGATTCAGGAAACTATGCTAGAACAGCTGAAGATACTGACAAATCTTTAACTGCAAAACAGATTTCTTTTCAATTATAGTTTTTATTGGTTTTCATACAGGAGTACAGCAAAAGGTAAAACATAATTAACACACATGGATGTATGTAAATCATTTTGTCAATTACAATTATAATAAAGAACTCAAAGAAAACAGAACCGAACCAGAGCAGAAACAACTATGGTAATCCTCACATACAAAATAAGAAGAATAAAATTAATATTTGCTGTTATTACTTTTTTTACTGTTATAATATTGTCACAATTTGCTTACATTATAGTCAAGTCTTATTTAAAAAAAAAAAAGAAGGCATCTAAACACTCACAAGCAGAGCTCTGCTGCAGGTCTGGACTGAGAATCAATATAGGCCCTGACATTTCAAGTACACAGAGGCCCAATATCAGCCCACTAAACAGTGACTGTCTGTGGCAATTTACAGCAGCTCCTTTGGCATGTGCCAGAACCCACAGATTGCAACGGTAAAATGCCTTGTATGTTGTATTGCATGTTTCAATCAACATGTAAAACACATTGGGATATTGAAGGAATAGTTACACTGAAAGCGTTTTAAAGTAATTAAAATATAATATACTGTTAGCATGCGCTGGTAAAAGCTGTGTGTTTGCTTCAGAAAGAATTCTATAGTTTATATAAATAAACTACTTTGTAGCCATGGGGGCGGTTTTACCAGTGCAGACCAACAGTAAATACTATTTTAATTACTTTGATTTACTTTCAGTTTTTGGTGTTACTGTTCCTTTAAAAACAGAGAAGTTGGAGGTACTAGAAGGCACTTGAAGGGCTGTGGTTGCCTTGGGCTGGTATAAAAGCCCAAAACATAATGTACATATATGTGCCAGAAAGACCCAAGTACAGGCTACATCAGATTATCATCAGTGAAGAGTGAGGAGGGATGTGGTAACATCAGAGAGGTGCAGTCTGAAAAGTCAAATTGATTTGCTATGCTATAGAGATGATGAAGGGAATATATGATTGACAAATTAAATATGTACCTAATCAGGTACAGATGGCCAATTGTTAGCAACTTTTGAATATTTGTTGGTATCGTTTCTGAATTATTTCTCCTCTTCTTTCCATCTTTGTTCTGCGAGGCTACAATTTTATTATTATTGTTACGTTTTATTACTTATCTTTCTATTCAGGTCTCTCCTTTCTCTCAATACCACTGCCTGGTTGCTAATGTAATATTGGATCCTAGCAACCAGGTAGCTGCCAACATTCCAAACTGAAGAGATGCTGAACAAATTAAAAAAACACACATAAAAATGAAGACCAGCTGCAAATTGTCTCAGAATATCAATCTCTACATCTTGCTAAAAGTACATTAAGGTGAACAACCCCTTTAAAGGTTTGGGCAGGGCCTTCTTTACCTCTTGTATTAGTTACTGGCTGCTTTGTATGTAAATCTGTATGTCCAGTGTTCCATTTATTGTAGGGAGATGCAGAATATGTTTTCACTTTATAAATATGTGATAATAAGCATTAACAGAACCCATATCCCCAGGTTGCACTTTTTTTTTTTTTTTAATCACTGTACTTTTAGTATGGAGCACCAGAAAACAACTGCTCCCATAAGGAATAATGAGAAAGCAGTGTGCAGACATGCAGAAAGCATTTACATATTTAAACAGAAATTCAGAATGTAATAAGTGTCAGTTTTAAATGTGATGCTTTAGTTTAAGCCACTACCATCTGGTTGGTATTACATCACTTTTATACAGGAGACATTAAATCATCATACTACATGGCTACTTACAGAACATGTTTGCCTGTACAACATATCGACATACAAGTGTGCATGCATAAACTATTTAATTTGCACCAACAGAGAGTTGCATTATTTAGCAACGACTGGAAAACCAAACCCTTTCTAATAAAAACCCCTACCCTACATAGACCTGCTCTCCCCCAGCCTAGGTGGTACCTCTGGTAAATGCAATCTCATCATTTTTTTGTAGGTGCTGAACTATGTTTGGCCTGTTGGTATACCTCATGGACTGGGCTTGGGCAGCCTTACCCAGATCCTATGTCTGGTACAGGTTTGGGATCCTTTATCCGGAAACCTGTTATCCAGAAAGCTCCGAATTGCCGAAAGGCTGTCTCCCATAGACTCCATTTTATCCAAATAATCCAAATTTTCAAAAATATTTCCTTTTTCTCTGTAATAATAAAACAGTAGCTTGTACTTGATCCCAACTAAGATATAATTCATCCTCATTGGAGGCAAAATCAGCCTATTGGGTTTATTTAATATTTACTTGTTTTTCTAGTAGACTTAAGGTAAGAAGATCCAAATTACAGAAAGATCTGTTATCCAGAAAGCCCCAGGTCCCAAGCATTCTGGATAACAGGTCCCAAGCATTCTGGATAACAGGTCCCATACCTGTATTCTATTATTTTCATTAACATGTATTTATATAGCGCCATAAAGTTTATTCAATTATAAGTTGAATAAACTCACAACTAGAATGTTTTTTTCTAATTTATGAAAAAACTTGAATGTAAAGAACTCGAATCAGTGCATTCGGGGTGAAAAAACCAAATACTCTAATTTATCGAGTTTTCCCTGGAAAAAAAGCTTGAATGAATCGAGTTTTCAAGCAAAACGTACCAAAAAAACCCCAGAACATCATAAAGTCGGCAAACATCTTCAAATGGTTCAAGGGACCTCTGCCACTGACTTCTACATGCCCGCGACAGGTTTTAGCTGGAGTCTTTTCAGATTCAAGTTATTTCCAGTTTCGGGGTATAGTAAATCAGAATCTATTTTTTTTAAAAAACCTTAATAATGAGTTTTTAATGGGTTTCCGGATAACAGATCCCATACCTGTACAGGCCTGTCTAGCTGTATAGATGGCAGTCATTTGTGTTACAACTATTCAGTTTAATTTGTACTTGCTCTTATATGTGCTAATATTTAAGATTATTTTCTTCCTTCAGCAAAAAAAATGCTAAAATGTGAATTCCTGCATAATCATATATAGAATGTGTGTTTTTGTTGGTATAGGGCATAAACCAGATAAGGCTTTATTAAGGGATAATGTACCTCATAATTAAAATTATACATTTTTATACAATGTTTTTATACAGGTCATCAAAGGAAACTTCTATCCTCATATTTTGCAACAGGGGGTACTTTATTTATTATAAGACACAAGTTTCAGTGAGTCGTGTGACAGAAATGAAATCACTAAGCACCGTTTATAAGGATATCACTTACAGGATGTTCATGGCTCTTGTGTATTATAAGTAGATTTGAAACCTACTTGCCTATAGCCTTGTATCCTCATGATTTACAGAGGATGTTGAACTATCCCAGCAAGCTCTTTAATCAATGCACACAAGCTTTACAATAATTAAATCTCTGTATTGCTGATTGGAACAGCAATGTATCCCTTTTCCAAACAGATAAAAATCTGCTTTGAATAAAATAATACATGTTTGTTTCAATAAATAGATTTAATTCTTGTAAATTTGTGTGCCCTGGTAAATGCTTTAAATAAGTTAATTTATCTTATACATAAAGATGATGTCTGTATCTACCCACCTTGCTTAGGTATTTGACTGCATCTTTGTATTAAATGTTTCAAATTGCCAAAATTGCAAACTGGAGAGCTACTGAATAAAAAGCTAAACCTCAAATAATAAAACATTAAAACCAACTGCAAATTGACTCTGAATATCACTCTCTCGATTATACTAAAAGTTAATTTAAAGGTGAACAACTCCTTTAAAAAATTAGAGTAAGACAGTAAGTTCACAAAGTACTGCTGGAAAATCTTGTCAGGGGCCCCAGGTGTTTGCCTACCACAGGAAGCATATGTTTTGTTTAGCGGAACACCCACTGGGAACACCCACTGTTGTCCACAGTTTGCCATCACACAAGACAATGTCCTTGCATTTTGGCAGTAGAGGTAGGAGGCCGCCCTATGTTAATGATCATTTTGGAATCAGGGACACTTGAAGGAGGAGGTTCTTTTACACATACAGACGCGGCAAAAAACAGAAACATGCTGTTTATCTGGTTATACCAGAAAAAAAAAAGTCATACTGTGGATACAGTGTGAAAGATCACTTTGAGACTGCAAATTCATCATCTACACAGCACTTTACATTCATATAAAAACAGGGCCCCATTCTTTGTACAGTACTAGCTTGGTACACAAATGTCAACTACTGCCTATATGGCCATATATGTTTGGCAGACTATGAACAGAATATTATCCTCCAGAGCCTTTGCCTATTAGTCAGATTATCATTTAGAGCTGTGAAAGCACATAGTTCAGATTCAGACATTGTTTTTGGCTGGTCTTAAAATTCGAAATTTTGTCTCACTACATATACTATATAGTTGTGATGACAATAAGTACGGATCTGATTTGATTGCCCCATACATCCTTAGTTTGGGGGTCCATCCAATGAACCAATCTCCTGTTTTAGCTTGATGCAATTTAACCAGTTTGTTAAGCCAAATCACCAGGTAGCAAGCACATCACACTACACATAGAAAATAATTATTATAATTATGTTGAAAATAGGGATGCATCCATTTTGGATTCGGCCGAACCCCCGAATCCTTCCTTGCCAAACCCCGAGTTCCCTCCTTACCCCTAATTTGGCCGGGCAGAAGGATTTGGCCGAATCCTGAATTCGGTGCATCCCTAGTTGAAAGTCATTCAAGTAAATTTCGTAGCTGGGCTGTATATGCTTTATAAAATGTTCACTTGTGTCCCTGGTCTGAATGGGATAATAGTGAGAGGTGCAAATGCAAGGAAAAAATAATGTCAATGAATCAGGGAAAATTGGGTCTTAATCTTTTTTAATATCAGATTTAGGGTTGCTACTTGCCCGGTATTTTACTGGCCTGGCCTGTAAAATTTAAGCTTGATCCCAATGTTATGAATAGGTGAAATGCATAAAAATATGGGAAGGCTGGTATTTTTTTCAAGAAAAGGTGGCAACCCTAATCACATTTAGGGGCAGAGTGGCCCTGTGCCTGAGAACTTCATGCACAGTCCTAGTTAGGGTTGCCACCTTTTCTGGAAAAAAATACCGGCCTTCCTATAGATTTATCTTTTTTCCCTATTAATAACATTGGGCTCAACCAGCATTTTTACCACCAGACCAGTAAAATACCGGCCAGATGGCAACACTAGTCCTAGTGTAAAACTATAGTAAATAATACAATAGCAATATATGCCTAGTTTATAGGTTACTGGGTCTGCACCTAGGGTTGCCACCTTTTCTGGAAAAAAATAACGGCCTTCCTATAGATTTATCTTTTTTCCCTATTAATAACATTGGGATCAACCATCATTTTAAGTGGCCAGGCCGGTAAAACACCGACCAGGTGGCAACCCTAGTCCTAGTGTAAAAAGTAAAAACTATAGTAAATAATACAATAGCAATATATGCCTAGTTTATAGGTTACTGGGTCTACACCATATCTTAAAAGGTGGAATACTCCAAGTGTGAGATTAGATCTACACTCGTATAGTAAGAGCGATCATGGCAAAGCCATAACACGTGCTGCAAATAGGGTTGCCATCTGACCGGTGAAAATGATGGTTGATCCCAATATTATTAATAGGGAAAAAACAAATATAAAGAAGGACAGTATTTCTTTCCAGAAAAGGTGGCAAGCCTAGCTGTGATGAGAACTATAACCTTTTTTCAATGCGTATAACAGCGATACATTTCCCAAAATAAACACTGACATTTTATATAATAAAAAAACAAACTGAGGGTTTTTTTTTTATAACGCCTTCTACCTATGTTTTTAAATACGAAAATAAGATTCATTAATATTTAACTGCCCCTGCAGCAAAAAATAAAGAACTCGGACAGCGTTTGCAACACAACAATCTGTATGGAGTCATAAGTAACTTTATCGCCGCCTTTTTCGAAATCCCCGGCGCCTTTTGTGCTGACGCCATTAAATGGTTATTGTAATACCGGGACACCACTCCCAGGCGAAATAAGCAAACGTCCACAATTGTGTCGAATGATAACTGAGTAGGAACTAATGCTGTGAAGCAGGTATAGAAGCATAGCCATACAACTAATCGGGTTACCCGAAAACCATTTTGAACATACATACACAGCCACGTTTTTATGCCACCCAGCCCTAAAATGGCGCCTAACCTCGTTCTTTGTTCATACGCTCTACGCAGTAACAAAGACAGATCCACCCAGCGACAATATTTAGCCAATCCCAACAATCAAGCACCAAGAACCGGTCAGGCGACTAAATCGTCATGTCTGATAAGGCTCCTCCTCTATGAATCGTCCATTTGTAACATACTAACGTACACTTTGGTTATATTTCAGTATAATTCACAAAATAATGCAAACGTATTCTGTAATATTGCTTAACACACCCCTCGAATACAGTTACGGCATTCGTTATTCATCCGCATCTCTTTAACACCGTTTTTTTCTAATACTGTACTACAGTTCAAATGGTATCGCCCAAAAGATAATGAAGGAAGAATATTCATAGCGTGGGTGGGGCTATGTTTCGTTTAAAAGACCACGTTCCACGGAAAGTTGCGCACTTCGCATTCGGCTTCTAAGCGGTGTTCATTTGTTTGACGAGCAGCAAACGTAAGTGTCTTTTTTTTTTTATTATATAGTTCTTGTTAGTGATGGCTTTTTCACAACTTGAGTCATCAAAAAAATAAAACGTGGTAGCGGAATATATTTGTTTGAAATACTGGCTTGATTTTACTATGATCTTAGAACGCACTTAATACTGTCACACGTCTGCCTTCCCGGCAAAACAGGCGCATACTAACCTGTGGTTTCAGCGCTGTGTTGGAAGGGGTGTGTGTTTTTTTTTTTTTTTCTTAAAATCTAAATTGGTTGTTTTAGTATGTAGTAAAAGGCGTTGTTTAGGGACACTACTCTATTTCACTCGCACTGTTTAAAAGTCTCCCGACTGTAAAAGTTGATGGCGGATAAAAATTCTAGAACTTCTACCTGGAAACTGCACAGTAAATCGCCCGCCTCTTTTTCCAGTGACGTCATGCACATTTCTCTTATTCCCGCCTTCTAATTAATGTCCCTGAGTGAAAAAGGTTGATGGCGGATAAAAATTCTAGAACTTTACCTGGTAACTGCACAGTAAATCGCCCGCCCCTCTCCTTCCAGTTACGTCATGCACATTTCCTCCCGCCATCTATTGTGCCTGTGCGGCAAGACTCGTTTACCACGTGGTGTCGGCCATCTTGGTGGGGTAAAAGATTCTTCATGTGATTGTCTTTCTTTTAGGTTCCATCATGTCTGACGAAGGAAAACTCTTTATTGGTGGTCTGAATTTTGAAACCAATGAGGACTGCTTGGAGCAAGCATTTACCAAATATGGACGGATTTCTGAAGGTACTTTTTCAAATCTTTATATTTGCATAAAGTAAACTGGATATATTGTTCATACTAAAGCAACATTTTTTTTTATCTGCAGTGGTTGTGGTGAAAGATCGGGAAACCAAGAGATCAAGAGGCTTTGGCTTTGTTACATTTGAGAATGTTGATGATGCCAAGGATGCTATGATGGCAATGAATGGAAAGGTAAATGGCCTAGTTGTATTGTAGAATTGCTTGGGTTTGCAATATACTGCTCTACTACTAGACATGCACTGTACCTGGAATACCAACCATCTCTGTATTTTGCAACCAGTCTACCGATTTTATCTTTTTGGACCCTTTTATTTACTCATGAATATGACTAAATGGTTGTGTGGCCAAGCTAGCTTAGAATGAGTACCTAAAAGCAATTTGGTGAAATAACCTGAGGTATGGCTAAAATAGTAACATTTTAACATCTGTCTTTTGGCATCATTGCCCACTAAATTTTCAGGCTGCATGTCGTTTAAATGACAATATGGTACATTTATGGCAGTATGATAAAACGTATATTCTCTTTTAGTCTGTGGACGGTCGTCAAATCCGCGTTGATCAGGCTGGCAAGTCATCTGGGGAAAGGCGAGGTGGTTACAGAGGTGGCTCTTCTGGAGGCAGAGGCTTCTTCCGTGGAGGCAGGGGCCGAGGTTTGTACTCTTCTATTAATTGGCCCTGTGAACATAGTAGTTATTGCTTGTTTTAACTATGTATGTAAGTGTTGTGGTACTCATGGTGTATGTTTATAGATGCTCTGGGAATTTTAAAAGCTGTAATTACCATATCTACCCATCTGAATGCAGACCAGACCTTGTGTGTTTTCTCCTCAAGTGTTAACGATCAGCCAGTGAGCATTTTATAGCTGACATTTATTTGCTTAGTGAGCTTTCCCAAACTTACATTTACCCAAGTGTCTGATCTTGACAGAAGGCCAATCTCCCACTAAATGTAATGGGGTATGTTAGTCCGTACTTAACCTGTTGGAGGCTTTCATGACTTATTTCGTGCAGTAGACCTGGGCATGTTGATGGGTTGGTTGACCTGTAAAATTGTTTTGAACACTTGTTGATGGTATAAAACTTCTCAGGTGGTGGAGACAGAGGATATGGAAGCAGCCGTTTTGACAACAGAAGTGGCGGTTATGGTGGTAGCAGTGGATCCAGGGATTACTATGGCAGGTAATGACTGACCTTTCAGTGTGTGATATTTTTTTTTTTTTTTTTTTTTTTTTTTTTTGAGATGCACTTAATTCTAATGTGGCATGTGTCTTTTTAGTGGCAGGAGTCAAGGCAGTTATGGTGATCGTTCTGGAGGTTCCTACAGGGATAGTTACGACAGCTATGGTAAGTGTGTGGGTAAACTATGGGGGGTGGTATGCCAGTTGTGGACTTTGTGTTCCCATCCAGTGATGGCTGTTAATGTCTCAGGATGCCTCTAATGCATGTGCTGGTTCGGTCCTGGCTACAGGCAAATTGTGTTGGGTAGACATAGCTGGGAAGGGTATATTAGTACCAGATTAGGGGAGGTGATGCTGGAATCTGTGCCTTTACAACTGTGCCTGCTTCTTGTCCTCAGCTACACACGAGTAAAATCCATTCCTGACTCAAGATCGTCCTTCCAATGGCTGTATTTATAAAGATTTTTGGAGCTTCGCCGAATCGTTCGTGTAGTATATCTACTTGTGTTCAATTTTTTTTTTTTTTTTAATTGACCTAGTTTGCCTGACAGCTTCTCTAATTTGTGGGACAGCTGTGTCTCAAAAGCTTTAGCTTTGGACACCTAATCTCATTAAAGTTACTGTGTTCTGCAGGGATATTGCTATCCTACTATGCTGTTCCATTTGGGCTGATCAGGCGGGGCCACCCCCCTTCTTCTGTTTAAGTAGTGCTGGGAAGTGGATGGGTGCTGATGGGCAGAGAAGCACCTGTTAGTAGACTGCTAGGCCTGTCCTCCTGTAGCATTGTCTCTGAACTTTAAGCTGCTGTATTTTTGGGTTACATGAAAAGTTTAATTTTATGAGTCCACTTAAAATTGCATTCCTTTAGTGTAACAAGGCAGGACAGAGCCTGGGTGCGCTGTACATAGTGGCTACACCTCCTTGATACACAAAGTGAATTAGTGTTCATATCTCCAGTAAACAATGTCAGAAGTTCTTAAAATGTTTGTTTATATTGTCCTTTTCTTTTTTTACTAAAACATGCAACTATTGTACTGAAGTGGCTAAGGAATTGTATTCTACTTTTGATTGGCTTCACGAAGCCTATTAAAAAAACAATGAAAAGAATTGCGCTCCTGATGTTTAAATTCTACACAACATGGATGTATCGTATACTATGAGGGGGACCACAAATCTGAGGGCTAGTGGGTTTCTTAAAGGGAAACTAATAAAATAAATGTAGATTCACAATAGTTCAGGGGTCCATAGTGTGGGTTTTCTTCTGTAAACACCTGACCTTAGTTAGTGATGCTTCCTTAGGTCATGTTAGCTGCCAGCATGAGTCTGGAAAGTCCAATAGCATGGAGTGTGCAGCAGAAACTGCTAGAGAGCACACAATTAAAGTGTCTAGAACAGTGATTCTTCCCCCCCCCCCAACCAGTAGCTTGTGGGCAACATATGTTGCTCTCCAACCCCTTAAATGTTGTTCTTGCTGTCCTCAAAGCACATGCTTATTTAATTCTGGGCTTGGAGGCAAGTTAATTGCATAAAATTTTAATGCAAAGTATAGCCTCGTGTAAGCTGCCAGTCCACATAGGAGCTGCCAAATAAATTACAATGATATTTGGCATCCCAAGGGGACTTTTCAGGCTTGTGTTGCTCCCCAACTCTACACATTTGTATGTGGCTCATGGGTAAAAAGGTTGGGGACCCCTGGTCTAGGATATATGGGTAAAGGTAGTTGCTTTAAGCTACATTTTCTAAGAGTAGGCACTTGAGAATTCTAATTTCTGCAAACAGGAATTGATTTCTAAAGGAGGGGAAACTAACTTGGCAGCACTTTCACTTCTGGGTGTGGCGGGCAGTGGTAACTTCCCAGTTGAATTTTAGATTTAGGAAAGGTCAAGTGCTGTCACTTCGTGGACAATAGGTTACTTAGTTTAGACACAATACTGTTGCCTTCTAAGAATCCTCTGCTAGAGTACCGAAGAGGCAGTCTCCTTGGAAAATGAAGTTTGTGCCTCCAGTGAAACCTGAGACGAAAGCTGCTGTTGACTAGTTCATTTGTGGAATTAGTCCAGTAATTCGAGGTAACTCTCTTGCTCCTGTCATGTCCCTCCTCCTTGAGCTCATTAACTTTTGCGCTTGTGACATTTTATTGCTATTCCCACAAACTTAAAAAAATATGAACCTTGGTTCTTCAAATCCAAATGTTTGCTTTAGTTCCACTTGGATCAAATACAGTATCATGTGCTCCCGTTATTTATATATCATTTTTAACACTTTTTGTGGAAGCAAAGACACTTTGCAGTACCCTGTAACTTAACTAAATGGCCAAAAAAAGCAAATGCCCAAGAAATTTAACACATCTGTACCAAATTCACAGTTGTCCTCACTCTGCTTTCTGGTAAGCTGACATAACTAATCAAATTATTTTACAGGCTGACTAGATGCAAATAAGGTGGGAAGATGAACAGAATCATTACAGAAAACAAGTGACCCGAATCACTTGCAACAGAGCGGTTGTACCACAGTAACTGCTGGGTGTGTATTTTGGCTTTAGGAATCTTTTGGTTGTGTTTGTTTTGTAAAATTTTGTTAAAACCTACTTTTATTCTCTTTAGGAGCTGCCTGTTCATTGGATGAAGTTTGAGAACTCTCGTAGACATAAGATTGAACATTCCTTATGTCCAGAGTTTGCAGTAATACAGGCTTAATTTTTATCTTTGGAAACGCCTGATTCGCAGCAGTTTGTAGAATATGGCTTTTAATATGGATCCAACTCGCTAAACATCGTATTTTTCCAAGTTTGGATTGTTTTATTTATTTTATTTTTAAATAAAATAAAACCTTTGCCAGTTTTTGTAATTTTCTTTCTAAATGGCTCAAGCTTGTTTAGGTGATTTTGGTGACTTATCTAGTTGCCTGTAAAGAACAAACAATTGTTGCAGTCTTGCATACTAGAGGGGAGTGTTGGAGCTGTATATTCTTAATGGCACAAAAAAGCATAAGGTAAATAGTTGCAAGAATCATGGGTATAATGTACTCTGCAGTAGTCATTTTGATTATGCAGCATTCTATAGAACAATGAGCTATCAAGAATCAGACTGCTGAAAGGTACTATGGAGTAAACCAGAAATGGGTGTATAGGAATGCTATTGACCTGGGGTTTAATGTAATATAACCTCCAGAACAGAAGAGCATCATTTGAAAGAGTTTAGAGAGTTGCAAAGGAGGAAGTTGTATTATGGCAGTTACGTTGAGACATCTGTTCACTCCATCCATATTGGAAAAAAAAACAATATAACTATGTAAATAGATAAATATCTTAACATGGAATTTCAGTATAAACACTGGGTAAACATTGTATAAAGGCTGGAATGACTATGCCTAACATAACAGTGTAACACTACTTCCTGCTTTTCAGCGCTCTTGGTTTTCACTGATTGGTTACCAGGTAGTAACCAATCAGTGACTTGCGGGGGTCCCAAATAGTCCAACTGTTTGCTTTAAAATCTGAGCTGCATTAGGCGGATCAATTGCAAACGCACTGAACAGTTATGTTCCATCTGGCCCCATTCACTGACTAACTTGGAGAGAGCTGAAAAGCAGGAAGTTGGGTTATGTTAGAGTCAGTCACTCCAGCCTTTATAGATATACATTTTTGGCCTATTTACCCAGTTTTTTTATTTTTACACTGAATTGTTCCTTTTAGGCTGACCAGCCATTTTTTGGCAGACCCCCCCCCCCCAGGTAGGAAGCTATGGGAAAATGTGCTTTGGTAAGCTGCAACCTGTTGTATACACAACCTTATAATAAATTATATTTATTGCTCTGCCTATTCAATGTCAGGGAGGGTGGGCTGCTAGGTAAGTCAATCCAAGAAAATACAGTGCTGGTTAAGCTTGACAAACTGCCCAGGTATGCAAAATTATACATGTGAAGAGCATCATTCACCAATATTTTACAACGCTACCTGTTAGAAGGTAATTGCTTTCCTTGCATAAAAGAAAAAGTTTCATATTTACGGTCTCGGTGAACTGAGTATTTCTGTGACTTGACTGGGGAAGACAAAACGAGTTTGCAGAAAGGCAGCAATATTTTCCCAGTAACAGCCACCCCGCCATATGTCACTGACCCCATCTAAGAAATAAATTCTCTTAAACTACAAAGGTATTGTGATTGCTACTTTCTGTTCCTCATCTTTCTATTCAGGCCCTCTCCTATTCATAATCTAGTCTCTTATTCAAATTATTGCATGGTTGCTACAGGAATTGCAAACTGGTGAGCTGCTGAATTAAAAGCTAAAAAACTCAAAAAAAGTACAAATAAAAACATAAACCAATTGCAGATTATTTCAGAACATCACTGGCCTACTAAATTATCTCAAAGCACAACCCCTTTAAGGCTGAAAACTGTTAGTGTGTTAGATCAGTACCATGTGAGATTAGATCCGCTAGTGCAGAGAGCGTCATTGCGCTTAATACACTAGCGATACTGCCCCCTTAGACCCGAACCAACGCTAATTTTTAAGTGCGGAGTGGTACAGTAGGGGGCGGCAGCAGCCCCAGAATCAACGCTGGGTAAGGACCTCTTGGTTCATAAGGTGAATAGAGAGATATTGGTGTATTAGTCTTAGTCCAAAAATATCAAGCTGAACATATATTCTCAGCCTAAATGACAATCTACCTGGGCTCTCGGGTGTATTTAGGACAAATAATAATTCTCCCCAAATCTAACTATTAATTGCCTTCAGTTTGAGTGCTCTGCCTATGTCAGGCCTAGGGTTATGTGTTTAGTTATTTATGATAACAGGTGTTGCATCATTTCTGTAAAGTGCAATGTACTGTAAAGGTGTTTGCTATAAAAAATACATACTTTTCTAGAAAACCACAGCAACCAATCGGCAGGTAGCATTTAATGGTCAGCTGTTTGTAAACAAACTTGCTATTAGTAATATGAAATGAAAGTAAATCAAAAACTTAATTTTAATCAAAATTAATGTAAATACTCAGAGAAGCAGTAAATCTGCATTAATTAATTCTTTTGGGTTTAGATTAATAACGGGCTCTCATCATAATGCTCAGCATGTGTATAGGAGTCACAAGGAAGTACTCCTAAAATGACAGAAATGTGCATGAGAGCAAAGAAGGATGGAATTTCTCCAGTGGCCCTCCTGTCAGTGCAGACGTCTGGCTCCACCTTCTCTCCTCAGTTCTTCTGTTCTACCTCGGAGGTGAAGGTCAGTTCACTATTCTTCAGACGTTATTTTATTTTACTTTCTTTTATTTCAGTTATTTAAAGGAAAACTATACCCCCCCAAACAATGTAGGTCTCTATTAAAAGATACTGAGTAAAACAGCTCATGTGTAAAATCCTGCTTCATGTAAATAAACCATTTTCATAATAATATACTTTTTTAGTAGTATGTGCCATTGGGTAATCATAAATAGAAAATTGCCATTTTAAAAAATAAGGGCCGCCCCCTGGGATCGTAGGATTCACTGTACACACATACAAACCACATGTAAGGTCACATGAGCCAATTAACAGATTTCTGCCTTTTGCTTCCTCACTTCTTCCTGTTACAGTTAGTGTTGTAGTATTTCTGGTCAGGTGATCTCTGAGGCAGCACAGATAGAGTCACGAAATGGTGGTTCAAGGCAAGAGATGTAAAAGGGCAATATTTATGTAAATATATATTCCATTTTGGTAAGATTCTTTAATATGTCATTCAATTTAATATAAACTATCTGTTGCTTAAGTATTCATTTTGGGGGTATAGTTTTCCTTTAATTATACTATTAACCTGAATTACTCAGATCAATACACAGCACTAGGACACGCAGAGCTGTCCACTAGAATGCTGACAGGACGATTGCACACAGCAGAGCAAGATAATGGAAAAACTGGCGAGAACACAGAGTTGTTCTAAAACAAGCCGTATGACACGCAGAGCTGTCATACAGTATGGCTTATAGGGTACGCAGAACTACCTGACCCGGACCACCATAACACAACGGCACATCAGGCAAAGAAGGACAAGTAACCGCTAACCAGTTAATCTGTTTTTACTTTGCCAAATCCCAAGCCAGCCTTAAAGGGGTTGTTCACCTTTGAGTTAACTGTTAGTATGATGTAGAGAGTGATATTCTGAGACAATTTGCATTTGGGTTTCATTTTTTATTATTTGTGTTTTTTTGGTTATTTAGCTTTTTATTCAGCAGTTCTCCAGTTTGCAATTTCAGCCATCTGGTTGCTAGGGTCCAAATTACCCTAGCAACCATGCACTGATTTGAATAACAGACTGGAATATGAATAGGAGAGGCCTGAATAGAAAGATGAGTAACACAAATTAGCAATAACAATAAATGTGTAGCCTTACAGAGCATTTGCTGCAAAGTCAGAAGAAAAAGGCAAATAACTATAAAACTATAAAAAGTAAATAATGAAAACTAATTGAATTGGCCATTCTATAACATACTAAAAGTTACCTTAAAGGTGAACCGCCCCTTTAATTACACATTAGGCAGTATATCCATACAAGCGTGAGTATTAGAACCGTTCATAGAGGTTCCCAAAGTGTCACATAGTTACATAGATACATAGTTAAATCGGGTTGAAAAAGAAAAAGTCCATCAAGTTCAACCCCTCCAAATGAAAACCCAGCATCCATACACACCCACTCCATACTGCACATCGCCTCACTAACAACTGCTGCAATCAGGAGTTACCAGGCAATACAGATGCATGCACAGCGCGCAGGAGTCCTTTCGCCCCAACAGGCGCAGGAGCGGACTAGTGCGCACCTCCTCTGTAAGCTTCTACGCACCCAGGCCTTGGCAATGCCATTACAACGTAAGAACAGGCGAATGAGAGGAGGTCAGGTACTGACTTAGTATCACTGTCTTGATACACCTTACTTATCACAAGCAGTTTTTCTCTAGTCGGCCCACCTGTCAGTGCAAACGCGTGTCACAGGACAGAAAAGCTTAATTTCCTGGCCATCCTCCGTCAACATGAGAAAACACGAATGGGTTATTTCCATGACCCTTAACCTGGACAGAAGGATAATTAATTAATTAACATCTATAAAGCCCGTCCCTGGCTCCAATCAGTCATTTTCCTTCTGTCCTACCTCGGCAGAGCGTTGGGGGAAGAGATTTTTTTCTTTCCCCATATACTTTTTCTTTTAACATTCACTCGATCTCTTTTGGGATTGGATTACCAGGCACAGTTTTTCTGGAGGAGTTCTCTCTGCCTGTAGCCCTAGCCCGTTATGGCAACTGCGTTGCTTAGGCAGGGAACCCTCTGCGGCTGGGGTTTTTTTGTTGCTGTATTCCACAGCTCCGGTTAATCACTTCCGCGTGTCGGAACATATGGGCGATGATGTAATTTTTTTCGCGCCAGTTCAGAGGCTTTAAATAAACCTTTAACTAAAGGAGTTTGCCCTTGTGCTTTCCTAGCGTTGCAATGTAATTTTTCTTACCGCACACCCAATCTCACTGATCCTGCAGAGGTGGTGCGTTCTTCCGTCGACCCGGCAAGGTCCCCTAGCAACGTGAATGTTGATAAAAGGATCCGCACACACTTCTTTCTTTTGCAGTGGGGGGTCACCCCTTCACTTTATTTGTTTATTCACCACACCATCAACGTTTCGGGGGGGAACACCCTCCCTTCATCAGGATAAAAAGAATTGTGCACATACAAATTTAAAGCTTCATCCCACGCCTCCATTGCCCATAGTGCCTTGTGTTTTGCAGCAATGTTTAACCCTTTAGTGTCAAACTAATTGTCCATAATAAAAAGACTTTTTTTGTCCATTTTCAAATGTCGCGTTGTGTCTTAATTCTTTCAATTTCAAAGTGACCAAGTGCAATAAATTACTGTGTCTAAAAAACAATTACACTCATGATAAAACATTGTTATCTTTCAGTTCATTATTGAACAATAAACGTTTAAATACCTTACTCCCTTGTGATTTATTGCACCCAATTATATTCTATGTTGCCACTCGGCATTTCTTATCTGTAAGAATAAAAGACAATAAAATGAAGATTAAAATATTTTCATAGGAAACATGAGTAACTAAAATTTTCATTAAGACCTTTTGGTGTTAAAGTTTTTAACAACCATATCCAGTACGCCTCTCGTTTTAACAGTGCTTTTTTATCTATATTCCTATTATGTCTATGAATCACTTCCAGTATTTGCCATCTTAATTGTGAAACATTATGTTTTGATTCAAAAAAGTGCTTTGCCAGTAAGGTTTCATTTTTAAATTTCTCTTTTTCTTTCTCTATTTTAACCTCTTCCTTCCTCTCTTCTGGCTTATAGTTTCTTATTTTACTCTTATGTTCATTCATACGTACTTTAAAGGCCCTAGAAGTCTGTCCTACATACCCTAAGCCACATGGGCATTTTAGTAAATACACGACTCCCTCTGTGTCACATGTGGCGAAATGTTTCAATTTAATGTTATGGCCCAAAGTGGGGTGTTGACAGACTTCTCCTTTAATCACTCCATTACAATGGCCACAATGTAAACAGGGATAGGTACCTTTTCTGCAAGATATGGACCCATCTCTATCTTTTTTAAAATCAGTTCTTACTATTTCGTTCGCCACACTTTTGCCCTTTTTAAAGCTAAATAGAGGTTTACTCTCAAATAGCTTGCCAAAAGTTTTATCTCTTTGTAATATAGGCCAATGCTTCATTATGGTCTTTTTAACAAAGTTAGAATGCGGGCCATAAGTTGTAACACACACCACACGTTGATGGTGTGGTGAATAAACAAATAAAGTGAAGGGGTGACCCCCCCACTGCAAAAGAAAGAAGTGTGTGCGGATCCTTTTATCAACATTCACTTTCCTAGCGTTGGTCACTATGGATGCCGCTGCCTCTAAGAAAGCCGCTCCCAAGGCTACTAAGTGAGTGTTTTGTTTGTTATTTTATTTTTTTATTCCTCACTGCAGAAAGAACTCCTCTTATTCAGTACTCTGCTCTCTTTCTCTTAGTGGTTCTGCCCATTCTGAAGAGCCCAGTAAGAAAAGAGACAGACAGGATTCTGAGAGACGCTGTAAAGCCTGCCATAAGCCTGCCATGAGAGATAAAAGAGTCTGTGGAGACTGTTTTTCTGACTTTATGTCTAGAGAAGTAGAAATTCCCACTAACAGGGACCCACAACCACTGGAATCCCTAGCTGTTCCTTTTACATCAGCTTCTCAGATGCCTGATCAACATTTGCTGCTTAGTTGGATTAAGGATGCAGTTTCTCAGACCCTTAAAGAGACGGTACTCCATAATTCTCAAACTGCTCTAACCAATGTTCCTGTACAGGAATTTTCTTCAGATGAAGAGGTTTCTTCTCAAGAAGAGGATGAGGATGAGTAATCCCCTGTTTTTGACCAAAAACATTTAAATCCCCTTATCAAAGCTATTAGGCATACTCTGTGTGTTGAAGAACCTGAGCAGCTTTCTACTTCACTTCTCTTCTCTAAAAAGAAGAAACCTGTGTTTCCTATCCATAAGGAAGTAAAGGATTTAATACAACTGGAGTGGAAAAAAGTTTACAAGAGAGCTCCTGTGGAAAAATGAATTGAAAAATTATATCCTTTTACTGATGAGATGCTGGAAATTTGGGATACTCCTCCCTCTGTGGATGCTCCTGTTGCCAGGCTGTCAAAAAAGACCGCATTACCAATTGATGATGTGTCAGCCCTTAAGCATCCCATGGATCGCCGGATTGAATCTGAGTTTAAAAAGAGCTACATGTCCTCAGGAGCAGCATGTAAACCTGCAGTTGCCTTAATTTCAGTTACTAAATCTCTATCCATGTGGGCAGAAAATCTGGAAGTAACAGTCAAAGAAAGGACTCCAAGAGATAAAATTCTGGAGGCTCTAGAAGATCTTAGACTTGCAGCGAACTTCTGCCTTGAAGCTGCCTTGGACCTGACCCGCCTATCAGCACGTTCCATGGCCTTTGGGGTAGCAGCCCGCAGGGCTCTTTGGGTCAGGTCATGGTTTGCGGACACAGCTTCCAAGAACACTTTATGCAAGATGCCCTTCGAAGGCAAGAGGCTGTTCGGGAAGAATTTAGATGATCTCATATCTAAATCAACAGGAGGGAAGAGTACTTTTCTTCCACAAACAAAACGTTTTTTTTCGTGACCCTTCCAAGAAGCAATCTGACTCTTTCTTCAAAAGACGAGATGATCCCAGAGCCTATCGCCCTGGAAGAGAATTTAGACCTGCCTCTTGGTGGTCTGGACAAAGTAACTTCTTCAGATCTACCAAGGGTAAAACTCCTAGATCCCCCAAGCAACAACCTAAGCCACAATGATGGTCACTCGGCCCTACCTCCTGTAGGGGCAAGACTTCTCGTCTTCCATGAGGTTTGGGCAAGAGAGATTCAGGATGCATGGGTTGTCTCTTTTGTTTCAAGAGGTTATCGCCTAGAGTTTCTTTCTCACATCCTTTCAGATCATTTCATTGCTACAAATGTGCCTCGCGACAGAGAAAAGGGTCAAATCCTACTTCAGTATGTTCAACAGCTCCTATCAAAACAGGCAATAAGGCCGGTGCCTACTACAGAAGAAGGAAGAGGGTTTTATTCGCCTCTATTCTTGGTAACAAAATCTACAGGCGATCTAAGGCCAATTCTGGATCTCAGGAATATAAACAAATTTCTGAAACGTCAGACATTCAAAATGGAGACTCTTGTTACCATAAAGAAGTTCATTCTCCAGGGAGATTGGCTAGCATCCTTAGATCTGAAGGATGCTTATCTCCACGTTCCCATTGCCAAGGAACATCAAAGATTTCTTCGTTTTTTCATCGCCAACAAGCATTACCAATTTCGTTGCCTCCCCTTCGGGTTGGCCTCCTCTCCAAGGACATTCTCGAAGATCCTGGTAGTAATAGTAGCAAAGCTGAGAGAAGAGAACATCGAAATCTACCACTATCTGGACGATCTTCTCTTGATTGCCAGAGATCCTTCTACCCTTTTAACTCATCTCAACAGAGCCAGAGAGGTTTTGGGAAAGTTTGGCTGGTTGATAAACGAAGCAAAGAGTCAAGTTTCTCCTTCACAAAGAATGATCTACTTAGGGGCCCAAATAGATACTCGTTTGGGACTCCTTTCTCTTCCCCAGGAGAAGATACACCACATCTCCTTCAGAGTGACAAATTTTCTGAAGAGATGAGAAGTCCCAGCCAGAGTTTTCATGAGTCTCCTAGGTCTTCTAACCTCTACAATAGGTCTAGTCAGGTGGGCCAAGTGGAGGATGAGACCGATACAGCTCTCTTTTCTAAGGCAATGGGATCCACTTCTGCAGAACTGGGCTCAGATGATCAAGATTACCAGGAGGTGCAAGCAACATCTATCTTGGTGGCTGATAGCCAGCAACCTTCGAGTGGGATTCTCCCTGAAGGAGCCTACATGGCTAGAAGTTTTCACAGATGCCTCGGGGAAAGGTTGGGGAGCTCATATCTTGAGCTATCATGCTCAAGGTGTCTGGAGTCGGGATCTTTCTCAGATTCCATCCAACATACTAGAGCTCAAGGCCATATATCAAGCCCTTCTTGCATTCAAGGATCTCCTCTCAGGGTCTGCAGTCCGGATCAGGTCAGACAATGCCTCAGCGGTTGCATATATCAGGGGCCAAGGAGGAACTCGGAGTTTGGCCCTGTTCAGGGAGACAATACCCATAATGGAATGGGCACAGAAGCATTTATTGAACATCACGGCTCTCTACATTCCGGGTCCCCAGAATTTCCAGGCAGATTTCCTGAGCAGGCACTTCCTACCCAAGGGGGAGTGGGGACTGAATTCCAAGGTTTTCACCAGATAACAATGATCTGGGGTTGCCCAGAGATAGATTTGATGGCCACAGAAACTAATGCCAAACTTCCAGTCTTTTTTTCCAGGATTCCCTCTCCATATGCAGCAGCAGTGGATGCATTCTCCCAGAATTGGGAAGGTCTATTTGCCTATGTCTTTCCCCCAATCCCAATGATCCTGCGGGTTCTTCACAAAATATTGTGTTCCCAGATGGAGGTGATTGCCATAGTACCCAACTGGCCCAGGAGGCCTTGGTACCAACTTCTGAAGCGTCTTGCAGTGACAGAACCACTGGATATATCCCACATTGCAGATCTTCTAGTCCAGGGAACATGGGCACATCCCAGTCCACAAGTCTTCAGCCTGATGGCGTGGAGGTTGAAAGGAGGGTTTTGAAGCAGTATGGATGTTCTGAATCAGTAATCAATACACTTATCAAAGCTAGAAAGACAAGTACTCAAGCCAAATACCATAAGATATGGGATTGTTTTTCTTCCTGGGCAGCACAGAGGGACGTCAATCCACTTTCTCCGTCTGTGGCAGAGATCCTGGAATTTCTTGATTGGGGGCTTCAGAAAGGCCTTAGTTTAAGTACCCTTAGGGGTCAAATCTCAGATTTATCTGCAGTTTTGGAGAAGAAGTGGTCAAGAGAACCCCTGATAGAACGTTTTTTTCAAGCTGTCCTTCGAATACGGCCACCGATCAAGGCTATTTACCCAACGTGGGACCTTCCTCTTTTTTTAAAGTCTCTTTCTATGGGTCCCTTTGAGCCCCTGGAACAAATTTCTGTATGGCTTTTAACTCTCAAGGTTTTTTTTCTGTTGGCACTTACCTCAGCCAGGCAAATCAGCGAGCTTCATGCCCTTTTTAGTGATCCTCCCTATTTGGTGAGAAGAAAGTTGTTTTGAGGCCTGTTCTGGAGTTCTTACCTAAAGTTATCTCAAAATCCCATGTTAATGAGCCAATTGTTTTACCTTCCTTAGACTCTCCTGATGGAGCTCAAATGGATCTCTTTAATTTGGATGTTAAGAGAGCTCTGGAGATCTACATTAGAAGGACCAAAGATTTCAGAAAATCTAGAAGATTGTTTATCATTCCAGCCGGGAAGAGAAAAGGTGAAGCAGCAGCTAAACCTACTCTGAGTTCATGGGTTGTAAAAACCATATTGAGAGCTTACAAGGAACAGGGCAAACCACCGCCTATGGGAGTTAAAGGGGACATATACCATAAAATTTCAGAGTGCACTAAAATATGCTAATGAACATGAAATAGTAGAATACATTTTTATTTTTGCACATTTCAGGTCAAATTTATATCAAAAATCCAAAAAACAGCACTTAGCCCACCCCTTTCACATACTTCCGGTCCAAGGCTCCTCTCCATATCTCTCAGCGGCCGACGGCCGTTCCAAAGGCAGAAGCAAGAGCATATCCACTTAGGCAGGACTGGGCGGGCAGATGTGGGAGGTACTTTTTTGCTTACGTCAGTCCCTCTTAGTCCTGCCCTGGCTGCCTCGTCATCATGTGTCCTAATCGCCTACACGCTTGCCTCCCCTGTTCATCGGCAACGTTCTTCTCCTGACTGCTTTCTGTAATCTCTTCCCTGCTGCCTTCTGTATTCACCTCTCCACTGAAGACCGTTTCCCCCACTCTCTTCCCTGATCACCTCCCCAATGGCATTTCTGCTGCCTTCTCGATTGCCTGCTCTCTGCCTCTCCCTGCTGTGTTCCTTGCTCATTTAATCTGATCGCTTTCCTGCTGTCTCCACTGCCGCGCTGCTGCTTCCCTGTTCAGCTCCCCGCTGCCCTCCCCCTTCTTTTTTCCATTATCTCCTCCTCGCTGCTTTCCCCATTCACTTCCCCACATTACTTTCCTACACTATTGCTTTTGCCTTCCCCCGATTGCATTCCTGCTGCCTTCCCCGTCCACATAACTCGATCACCACTCTGATGCCTTCCCCATTCACCTCCCCCAATCGCCACCTACACAATCAGCTACCGTCCTCCCACATGTACAGCATATATGAAAATAAATCAAATTTTAATTTTTTAAACATAAATAACACTGTGCAGGATCAGTATAAGGTTAGATACAGGGAGAATCAGCATGTTTGCAGGCTGGTGAGAGACACGGGCAGGAACCTGGGAGGGGCTTTCCCTGCTGTGTGTGTGTTCAGCCTGTCAGTCAGTGTGATAACAATTTCCTGTGGGAGAAAGAGGAGACACGCCCACTCCTCATTTCAGCATAGACGCAGACGAGTAAACATCTCTGTGCAGCTCTGATATAATGGCATTTTTACAAGGTAAAATGCTTTAAAAACTGTTTTTTTTTCTACATCACTGCATATTGTAAGAAAGGAACAATAACATAACTAAAGATGAGCATTATGTAAAATGTCCCCTTTAAGGCTCACTCTACTCGCAGTATTTCGGCCTCTTGGGCAGGAGAGGTGGGAGTTACGACAGAGACCATCTGTAGGGGTGCAACTTGGGCTACCCCCAATACATTCATTAGACACTAAGTTGGATGTGATTTCTTCTTCTCAAGCCCAGTTCGGGCATTCAGATATTAGTTCTGCTATCTCCTTGAATTAAAGTTTTTTTGTTCAGCATATTTGCCCAGCCCTTATTTTATTATATTGCTTGGGTATTTACCCATTCGTGTTTTCTCATGTTGACAGAGGATGGCCAGGAAAGGAAAAAATTCCTACCATACTTACCGAAATTTTCTTTTCCTGGTCATCCTCCGCGTCAACATGCCCTCCCTATTTCTGGCTTAATAAAAGACTGATTGGGGCCCGGGACGGGGAGGGCTTTATAGATGTTAATTAATTAATTATCCTTCTGTCCAGGTTAAGGGTCATGGAAATAACCCATTCGTGTTTTCTCATGTTGACGCGGAGGATGACCAGGAAAAGAAAATTTCGGTAAGTATGGTAGGAATTTTCTCCTTTCTTTTCCTTAGCCTTCGATTTCTATCTTCAAGGATGGGGACTTGCTGAGCTGTCTCCCAAAGTATGGCGACTTTCCCTCCTTGCAGTGCTCTGCGCAGCAAGTGGAATCACCAGAAGCACACTGCATTGGCAGTTATTCATGGAGTATGGGGAAATGCTAGGCTGTCTCCCAATGTATGGTGGCTTTCCCTCCTTGCAGTGCATTGTGCAGCAAGTGGAATCACCTGAAGCATATCAGCCCTGGACACTGCAAGGAACAGAGGGCATCCCAAGAGGCCAGTAATTCTATTCTTGCTTACATACAGCAAGTGGAATCAGTGCACACCATGCTGTTTGTAGGCCCAATACCATTCAGCTGCACTTGTATTAGAGTAAAAGGTATACTGAGCTACCTATTATTACTCCCTATGGCCAAGACTGATAAGGTGAGAGTAAACAGAACTACAGCTTCTTACAATTACTCCCCAAACCCTTAAGGCGACCAGTGTGGAACCTGGTTTTGGCACCTTTTCTCACTGAGCTTTTGATGCCATGTGAATCACTTGGATGTCAAGTTATGACATGGGCGTTACTTCTTGGACGCCGGCGTCTGTTTTCCCTCGACGCGGGCGTTAATCCTTCACGCAATCGGCAAAACATTGCGACGCCATTACGAGCATCACGCATCTGACGTCATGACATCACAAACCACACGGACTCAACGCTTTCACACACCACAGAGAAGTTCAGCAGAGACGCACAGAGTATATTACACTCTGCACCAACACACAGAAGCCTCATAACAAGGCTCTACAGTTCCCAAGCGAGTTACCAGTGTGCCATAGAAGTTCTGTACTAACAGAACTATGGAAAGATCAGGTTACAGGAGGTCGACTAGAACAACCGAATAGGTTTTCAAACAAGAAACCAGGGTCTACACCACATAGAAATTACCGATCCTTTTGGTCCTCCTCCTTTCACAATGCCAATGATGACCAGGGATCACTGAGAAATAGACCACAATTGCAGCAACCAGCGAGGCAAGCCCAGTGTCGGACTGGGACCAGGGCCCCACCCAAAAACCTTAGCCCAGGGCCCACTCTCAGTACTATTATTCTTTCTCTCCTCACTCAACCTCTATTCTTCTAGTCTCTTTTCTTTACAAACTATAATCAATTATTCCTATTTAGCCTCTTTTTCTCATAGGAATAGGGAATGACCATGAAATAGGCCAAATGTTTAGCAGCACGAGGGCCCACTGGGAGTTTTCCGGGTATCCTGGTGGGCCAGTCCAACACTGGGTAAGCCAGAAAACCGGCCACCTCAAAATCCGTATCCTCATGACTCACCTCAATGAAGGTCGACTAACATAGTTCCCTGGCCATCCCCCATCAGCATTAACTAATCGGGTATTCCCTCCCTCTACAGATGTGTCTCCCAGCAGACTTAAAACCCCACCCCTCAACTCCTCCCCTGTCTTTTTTCTAATCTCTCTATCAGATCATCTCCTTGTGGAGTAACACTTTTTATTTTATGGCTCACCCGGTCCTTTTTAGGGCTGGATTCCGGGCGCAGTTCTGCCTCTCTCCGCCCGAGGCTCCGGTATAATTTTTGCCTAGTGCATCCAGTCACGGGGGTCCCTCTTAGCGGCCAGGGACATGTTTGTCAGTGGTACTGGCGTGTTCGCGATGTGGCGCAATTACGCAATGGCGTCATCGCCTGCGCCGTAGCGCGGCGCTCGTTTTAAAAAATCTTCCGGCACCGGCGTCTTTGCCTACAGTTTGGTGTTTTTTTGCTGTGCTTGGGCTCCTAGCAGACTGCCGGCTGCCGAGAATTGTGCCGCCCCTCAGGTTATGGTGAGTCATGTGCAGGTAAGGGTACCTTCGAAAAGAGGCACTATGGAGACTTCTGAGTCTGAGACAGAAATTGTAATCAGCTACAAAGCTTGTAAAAATCCTGCTGTGAAGGGGAAAAGACTCTGTAAGCAGTGTATCCTTGAGCTGCTTGCTAAGGATCTGGATCAGCCTACCCCAGCTAAGAGGAGAGCTAGGCTTCCGGAACAAGATACTCAGTCCTCTCCTTCGGTTGCAGGGTCAGTGAATTCTGAGCCTTCTCCTGCGGACATTCTGTCTTGGATATCACAAGCTGTGTCGCAGGGCATTAAGGAGGCGACTGTGTTACCAGGCCCTTCAGGGTCCAAACAGAGATTTGGATCCCATGAGGAGCAGGACTCCGAGGAGGAGGAGTCAGATGAGGAATCTGAGCCCTCTTTTGATGTTAATCTTATTCCAGCATTAATTAAAGCCGTGAGGCATTCTCTTGTGCTGCAGGATGCAGAGCAGCCCACTATTTCTATCTTCGTGTCTAAGAAGAAGAAGCAGACTTTTCCTATGCATAGGGAAGTGGAGGAGTTACTTTCCACCGTATGGCAGAAGGGGCCGAGAAGAGTTCCTGTCAAGCCTAGGATAGAGAGGGATTCACCTCTGACAGTAGATGCCCCGGTGGCACGCTTGTCAAAAAAGACTGCCTTACCTATCGATGATTTGTCTGCCTTAAAACATCCTATGGAGAAAAGGATGGAGACTGAGTTAAAGAAAACATATATGGTTGCAGGAGCTATGCTTAGGCCAGCCATCTCCTTAATTTCTGTGATCAGAGCTATGTCTCTTTGGACAGAGTCAGTGTCTGAAGGTGTTAATGAAGAGAATCAGAGTGAACAGTCTTTTCAGATGCTTGAAGATATTCATTCCTTCTGCAAACACCTAGGCGTTTTAGGAATCCTCATAAGCGGCAGGATCGGTTTGTACCTAGACGCAGAGAGGACAACAGGGCCTATAGATAAGAGATATGGTGGCTGCAGTTTCTCAAGTATGGGGTATTTCCGCAAGAGAATTTATGCGGGTCCTAAGCACTCTAACCTCCACAATTGGAATTGTTCAGTGGGCCAAATGGAACATGAGAGAAATTCAAAATGTATTTTTGAAACAGTGGAATTGGCAGAAAAAGGATTGGGTCAAATCATATTTCTGACAACAGAAGCAAGACATTAAATGAAATGGTGGGAGAATACCACAAATCTTCGGAGAGGTTTTCCTCTTCAGGAGCAGAGGTGGCTAAGTATCTACACAGATGCTTCAGGTCTCGGTTGGGGTGCTGGAACGAAGATCTATCTCATCTACAGTCCAATATTCTAGAGCTGAGAGCCATTATGAGGGCTCTGGAAGCCTTCAAACCACTAATTCTGGCCGAGGACGTCTGTATAAGATCAGACAACGTGGCAGCAGTTGCTTATATCAGGTGTCAAGGAGGCACCAGGAGCAGAGCGATGATGAGAGAATTGAATCCCATCATGGAGTTTGCTCAAACATATCTGATGGGGATAACAGCAATCCACATTCCGGGGAGTCTGAATTGAAGGTGGACTTGTTGAGTTGCAGATCTTTGGACTCAGGAGAATGGAGCCTGAATTATCAGGTCTTCCGGAAGGTAATGGGAAGATGGGGGTGGCCAGACCTGGATCTGATGGCATCCCCAGAGAATCACAAACTACCAGTTTTTCTTGCCAGGGTTCCATGCAGGGAAGCTTGGGCGATAGATGCTTTTGCTCACAGTTGGGACAACCTGTGGGCCTACATGTTCCCTCCGTTTGCCATGATCTTCAAGGTGTTGAAGAAAATTCTGATATTGTTAAATATTGGGTATTGGAAAAATGGTTATATTCCAGTATTGATTAAGTTTGAATATGTTTCATTTGTGCACTCATGACTTGTCATTCACACATCCTTCACACATTGGTTACCATACTCTATTTATTCCCTAAGTCAAATGGATTAGGTTACAGGAAATGTATGGAATGTCTTATGGGTAGGCTGGGGGAGGTGTATCTCACAGATTTTGAATAAATTCCTGAACAAAGAGAAGTTCGCTCTGACACTGGACACAGACACACACACAGACACACACTGACTCTCACATAATACAGACATACACAAAACTTTTATACAACATATTGATACATACATATTATTTTGGTAGGCTGTCAATAGAGCATTTGACTGGCTAGGTATTTGTTAATTTGTATGTATTTTCTGTAACACATTTTCTACACATTAAATATATTTAAATATCACCTTGGTGAGTTGTGTTTATCGACCATAGAACTTATACAAATTATTAATAAGACAATAGTTTCTAACAGATGGCGAGCCTAGTCAGATTATAGACCTGGACACTACACATATACACATTCTGTCAGCTTCAAAGGGGGACAGGAGGGTGTAGCTGAACTAAAGCTTCCAGATGTCTATATGAGTAAAAGAACCTAGAAGTATTTTGTGTAAGTATTACAGGCATTGACATAATTGCGGACGCAGTGAGAAAGATTCTGCTTTCCGGTGAGTATGGATTTTCTTGATAATTTGGCTAATAAGAGCAAATTCAAGTTTGATATCCCTCATAGTGTTATGTCTGATGCAGAGATATGGTCAGATCTGTATACTCAATGTATGAATGCTAATGTGTTGGTAGAGAGAAAAGATATTTCATTTTCCAGATTGAAACATAAAATCCAGAATGTAATGCTATTAGTGAAAACGTTTAATACTTTAATGTGCTCAGAGAGGAAGGAAAATGATGTAGAAAAGATTACTGCTCCAGATAAGAGAGAAGTAGAATGTGACAGAGTTAGCAATGACTCTCTGGCTAAGGAAATTTCTAAGCATGAACTTAGACTGTCAGAGATAGAGTCAGTTTTGCAAAGGAATAACCAGGTTTCGGTTATTACAAAGGAACAGAGATCCATGTTTGTTCCGGATCTCAATAATCCAGAATTAGACTATGACAGGGCAAAACTGCAATTAAAAATTAATAAACAGTTATTTAAAATTGTGAAAGAGATTCCACATTTCAACCCCAAGTTAAATGTCCTCATGATTTCTGATTTATTTGAGTCTTATATAGAGAAATATGATTTAAGTGAGGAACAAAAGAACAAAGTTTTTAAACTTTGGGTGCCAATACAGATTTCCCATAGGTTATCAATACCAGTGACTGAGCCGGAGATTGATATAGATGGGAATCTAATATATGGCTCTAGAAGGGAGAGGCTTTTGCAGCTTAATTATATAATTAATGTAGAAGAGTTTTTTAACACTGCACTGCTTAATGATCTGAAAACCTCCATAGATGATGACCCTTTTGTGTTTATGGGTATATTTGAGCAAGCGTACAGGCTGTTTATGGGTATTAAAGAAGATCAAGTTCCTGAAGAAATGGTGAGAGTTTTTGTAAAGAAGTTTCAATACTTAGATACAGGAGCTGTTGTCCGTGCTTCAATGTTTAACACTCTTACAGAGGCAGCCACTTACATTGATAAGTATAGGAGACATCTTGTACTGCAGAGCTCAGACCCCTCAAACAAACATGTGATCAGAGAAATATGCCAAACAAAAGAAGCAGATATGAAACCACATAAGAAGGCTTATTGTTTTTTTTGTGGGAAATTAGGTCATCTATTTAGGAAATGTTTTTTACATAGAAAATCTATGAAACGATTTAAGGTTGATAAAGATTCTGGAATTATACAAGAGGAAGTTCAGGCAAAGCAACTAGATGCACAGAATGGCCACTCCCAATGTTCCATAGACAGACCAGTCTGTCCTTACAAAAGACCTAGGGCTGAAGACAAAAGGAGTTACTCTTTGTTAATGAAAACAAGGAATAATTACTGAATAGGGCTAGAGAAATGTTAATACTTATTCTTTAAAGGTTGGAGAAAGTGTGATAAATAAATATGATTGGATACAATTTTTAAGAAAGTAATATTTACATGGAAATATGCAGTAATGATCGTAATGTGTTTTACTGTATAGCAGGATAAGTGGAGTTTAATATGTATTAACTGTTTTATACTGTAGAATATCTTCAACTCCCTATTTAGACAAATGCCAGGTTAAGATTATTAAATAGCTATTTTGTCAGTGGAATTATAAATATCAGAAGAATTATATCTTGTTTTATTTCTAATATAAATTGTAAAGTGTATCTATATGCAGGATGGGTTCTGTAGAGCTATATTTTGTATATAGCCTAAACGTTAGAAGGTAACTTTTTATAATTTATAACCAAATGTTGTATTGGTTATAAGAAAGACTGGGAAGATTTAAAGGAAATCCAGTGAGCAAGTTGAGAACGATTTTTTGTAAGTTTCAAATCAATTTGGTGCATTGTGGCACCAGCACTGTTTTCCTGTCTGGATTCCAATCTACCCACCCCCAACCTTGGGTGTCATGTTATGTTTGGTTTTTTACCAGAACAAAGAGGATATTTTGCTTCCACTGATCTAAATATCTTAAATAGTAGTATCCATAGAAGTTCAAGTGGGACTGATATTGATGTTTCATAATCAAATCAGATTCACAAATGTTTAGATGTTGACTTGGTTTTTCCCAAATTATAAATCTATACATTGAATATTCTAACTTATAAGATTTGGTTCTAAAGGGCACACTGGTAAAACTCCGGTTACACCACTGAGTAATTTACATAACTGGTCAACCAGAACATGGTGTTTATGTAATGAACATATGTCTACAGTATAAAAGGGGGGCAGATAGACAAATCTTATTTCCTAATTACTGCGTTATATTTCCATGTAAATTGGTAATAAATTTAGGGACACTAATTACAGTGAATTTTTGGTATATTTGCCAATGATGCAAATTATTTCACTTACCTTGCTGAATAAGTACAGAGCTAAAAGATTAAATACATCTTAGTATATAATGGGATTAGTAAAACCCAAATTTTTGGGTTCACATGTTTTAAATTTAAGTGTGAGACAGGAAGCATGGGAACAAAAGCATTTGCTAGTGGGATTCACAAGAAAGTAAAGGCTAAAGCTTAGACTCTGAGTGATTTGTAAAAAGATATGTAAATGTTGGAAAGATACATTTCATGAAGGACTAAAGAATTTTGAGACCAGTAACTTTTTGTTTGTTAAATGAAATGTGCTCTAACTTGTTATGATTATTGTAGGATATGGATTCCTTTTCCACATTAAAGCATCATGGATAAAGAGGATATAAAGGAGAAGCTTTCTTGTAGTACATAATGGGGGAAAGCATGCATGATATGTAGATTTGTGTGAAAATAATTTTTACATTGGAAAATGTAAAGACTAACATGAGCATGTTTGCATGGTAGTAATGTAATAATCTCTAACATCAACTAATTTGGTCTTAGTTGACTACACTATGCATAACTTTTATTTTTTTAGGTGCACATATGGAAATCCTGCGCAGGTCAATGAATTGGAAATTTTTTTTCTTTTTGAACATACATAATAACGTACGTATTGATATGATCAGGTTAAGGAAAAGGAATTTAAAGAGTACTCTATATACATCTTATAAACCTTTGTTAGTTTGGATTATTATATGACCTGGCCAGTCATGTGATAAAATATTTGAAACTGTCAAAGATATATTGTAAGATGTATATGTTTAATAACCATGGAAGTGATGAATATGGATCCATTATATTATTAATAATAACTTTTTCTTTGAAAGATTATGAACTGTAAATATATAAGTTTAGGTTTGGTTAATCCTATTGTTGTGATATACAATATGAATTCAAGCTCAGAATTGTTTTTTATTCATAACAGGGAAAAAGTAATGTCCATGAGCCTTTGTTCTGAAATTGTCAGAAATCTAACCTATAGTACCATACTACTATAGTATCAACATCATTGTAGTCAAAACCTTGAACTGGTTTCCTACAGAGATGAGTAGTTCAGCAAGGGATTAGATAATTTAAGTACGAAATGTATCTAGAAAGATAGTTTTATAGAAATATCATCCTTGAGATATATTTCTAAGATGTGTTATTTGAACAATGGTCAACTTTTATGCAGACAGAATTTATTAAAGCATGGGGCAAATGCTGGGAATAGCAATTTATTTGAACATACAACTCCTATATCATACATGGATTTCATTTTAGTGTTATTGAGGGTACATTTAACTGTGACTGATGTTTAAGGTGGTCTACAAAATGGAATACACTTATTTTGACTATGTACAGTTATTTGCTTTAATAACCGATATCTGATTTATTGGTTGGATACCTTTGGTTTTAAGAATGTCTTGAACAGATGGGTTTTGGGATCAAATGACATGAGGTCACATAGTTGACCTTTGGTAATTAAAGCTCATGAGAACTGTGGGACATATGTTTTTTTTATGATACGTGTTCCGAATTAGTTTTGACTCCATTCTTATAAACATTAAGGAAAACAAGAAGAACTCAAGATAACCGTAAAGTGCTTTCTTTTATCAGAGAAAACAATTAACTTTGCTTCTTACAAACATGATATTTATAGGACAATGTATATTCTCACCACTATTTGCAAAAATAGGAGAACTGTTTGTTTCCATGTCTAATATATCTGCTGTGCAAAGTAAAATTAAAGCTAGGAATTAATTAAATACACATATTAATAAAGTTTCCCTTCACATGTAATTATACTGAAACCAGGATTTAGATATTGTTTACAACATTTTTAAGGAAAGGTTAAAATGGACAACTACTTTTTATATGGACTCATATGAATGTTTTATTTTATCCATTGGGAATGTGAATACATAGTTTATGTTTGTTAATATTTTGTTTTTATGCATTCACAAAAGGTTTAAGTGATTTCACTGTGGAGGACATTGTTTGAATGTGAGATGTATTTAATATACAGTATAATATCATATTCATGAGAATGGCATGGTAAGACAGTGATAGTAGTTTAGATTAAATAAATAAGTGCATCTTTTGCACTAGCTATAGATCGAGATGGATGAAATTCAGGGAGACTATGGAAGAGACAATCGACAATAGAAGAGGAGCACCATCGTTCAAGGAGAAATGCAAGTTCCAGAAGTAAAGTTGTTTGTAATACGGACTGTGGTTCAGGATGACTTAACTGAAGGATATCAATAATTTCATGAAAAATTATTTTCATTCTGAACTATAAGAACTTTTTACAAAGTGTCTCAATCTTTTTAAATTTGCCTTTGTCTGGTTCCATTACTGAAAGTCTGCAGTTTTCCAAGAGCCTGCCAAAGACTGTGGTGTTTATTGCTTATTCAAGTCACACCTTCGTTTCACACTGTATGGACTAACATATGATTGTTCTGTATCCGGGTAACTGCAAAGTGACCAGGGGCCTTAAAAAATGGCATTGATAATACATGTACTGGTGCAATTCCCTGATTCTATACAGATGATTCGTGATTGATCAACTATGGAAGTCAAGGCTTACATCTGCCAGACCCAACTGGACCAAAGGGTCGTAGGAAGCCTCTGCATAGGCAAAGGACACACACATCTGTCATCAATCACAGGAGGAATGTTTGCCATATATTGTGTTGCAAAAGAAATGAAATGACTGTAACTTTGTGAAAGTGACTCCCAGAACAGAGTACTTGGCTCTTAATTTTCCATTTTTGATGTTTATGGATACATTTTATTGCAAGATCGTGAAAGGTGTGATAAAGAATTCAATGTCAACTGCAACTAAACACAGTGCTATGAGTAAAGGCTGTAATGAAAGATTTTTAAATCCACATCAGGAGGACATGATTGAATAACTAGAAGATGGAACCAACTTTAGAATATAGATAGGATATTTTTAATTCTGGTGAACTATCACTACTTACCATCTCATTACATGATATTAAATCAATTATGTTATTTGCATCAGACTTTGGAAATATGAAAACATTTCTGGATGTCTTTTGGGATGTAGTTTGAAGGACTATGGGATAATATGTTCTTGGCAAGTCAAATGTGCAAAGGGGGATTTGTTAAATATTGGGTATTGGAAAAATGGTTATATTCCAGTATTGATTAAGTTTGAATATGTTTCATTTGTGCACTCATGACTTGTCATTCACACATCCTTCACACATTGGTTACCATACTCTATTTATTCCCTAAGTCAAATGGATTAGGTTACAGGAAATGTATGGAATGTCTTATGGGTAGGCTGGGGGAGGTGTATCTCACAGATTTTGAATAAATTCCTGAACAAAGAGAAGTTCGCTCTGACACTGGACACAGACACACACACAGACACACACTGACTCTCACATAATACAGACATACACAAAACTTTTATACAACATATTGATACATACATATTATTTTGGTAGGCTGTCAATAGAGCATTTGACTGGCTAGGTATTTGTTAATTTGTATGTATTTTCTGTAACACATTTTCTACACATTAAATATATTTAAATATCACCTTGGTGAGTTGTGTTTATCGACCATAGAACTTATACAAATTATTAATAAGACAATAGTTTCTAACAGATATCGAAGTTCGAGATAATTGCAATTCTGCCGGATTGGCCAAGGAGGCCTTGGTATCCCTTACTGAGGAGGCTGTCTGTAGACAGACCAATGAGACTTCCCGACAGACAAGATCTGTTAAGCCAGGGCCCTCTTCTTCATGCGAAGCCACAGCAGTTGAATTTGACAGCATGGAGACTCAGCTCACCAGGATGAAAAGAAGAGGGTGTTCTGAGGCAGTTGTTAATACTTTGTCTAAATCCAGGAGTAGGAACACTACCTTGAGATATGACAAGATCTGGAACACCTTCTGTTCCTGGGCTATGAAGGAAGGGGTTGACCCTACTAACCCAGAGATTGTCCAGATTCTAGAGTTTTTACAGATTGGATTAGATAAGGGTCTCAGTGCAAGTACCCTCAAAGTTCAAGTGTCTGCTCTTTCAGCGGTGTTGGAAAATCAATTGTCTAGTGACCCCTTGGTAGTCCGTTTTCTTAAGGCTGCGGTAAGGATAAGGCCACCAATCAAGGAGTTAGCACCTCCTTGAGATTTGCCTCTTGTGCTGAAAACATTAGCTGGACTTCCTTTCTTTCCTGAGGAGGAGGCTACCTTATGGGATCTAACCCTCAAAGTGGTGTTTTTAGTTGCAGTGGCTTCTGGTCGAAGAATTACAGGCACTGATGGCTGATCCACCTTATACAGTTTTCAATGATCAAGGGGTGACCCTCAGACCAAGCTTGGCTTTCTTGCCAAAAATAGTTTCTGGATTTCATCTTAATGAGCCTATATTCCTTCCAACTGTTGATGTAGAAAGGTTGGATGAAATCCCAGTGGCATTGGATGTGAGAAGGTGCTTGGAATTATATTTGAATATGACCAAGGAGTTTCGGAAGTCAGAAAGACTCTTTATTGTCCCTGTTGGTGCTAGAAAGGGGCAAGCAGCTTCTATTTCTACGCTTCGTAGATGGATAATAACTGTGATCACTATTCACTACAGGGGCAGAAGGCACCTGAGGGGGTCAGGCCTCATTCAACCAGAGATTTGGCGACATCTTGGGCAGCAGAAGCAGGAGTATCCGCAGATGCTATTTGCAGGGTAGCTACTTGGGCCAATCCAATCACATTTGTTAAACATTATCGTTTGGATATTAGGGCGGCCAAAAGAGCAAATTTTGGTCGAAGAGTTATCCAGGCTGCATTCAGTTCTAATTAAATATTCAGCATCAATTTGTGTCCCTCCCTTGTTATTGCTTGGGTATTCACCCGATTAGTTAATGCTGACGGGGGATGGCCAGGGAAAGGAATAATCCTATCATACTTACCGTGATTCTCCTTTCCTGGCCATTCCCCTGATCAGCATCCCATCCCAAATAGAGATTTATACATAGACAGGGGAGGAGTTGAGGGGTGGGGTTTTAAGTCTGCTGGGAGACACATCTGTAGGGAGGTAATACCCGATTAGTTAATGCTGACCAGGGGGATGGCCAGGAAAGGAGAATTACGGTAAGTATGATAGGATTCTTCCTTTCCTCTACTACTGGGAGGCATGTCACAGACCAATGGGTACTGCAGATCATCCAATTTGGATACAAAATTCCATTTTCAGTCCCCCCTCCAAAGCAATTCGTTCTGTCTGTGCCCTCCCCACTAAGAAGGGAGGCATTACATCTTGCAATCTCCTCTCTCCTACAAGCAGGAGTCATTACTCCAGTCCCAGAACCTCAAAAGTTTTGTGGCTTCTACTCCACCCTCTTTCTGGTGAGGAAAAAAGGAAGACTCCTTCAGACCAGTCCTAAACCTAAAAATGTTAAACAGATTCATTTCCAACCACAAATCCAACATGGAGTTGGTGCCCTCCACCATAGCCTTCATGGAAGCCAACAATTTCATGACTTCAATCAACCTGCATGATGCTTACCTGCACATACGAATTCATCCAAAGTCACAGCCATTCCTAAGATTTGCTGTCAGAGACCAGCACTTTCAGTTCACAGCACTACCCTTTGGCCTCTGCACAGCTCCAAGGGTATTTACAAAGGTCTTGCCACCAGTTATGGTGCACATTCTACCATATCTAGACAATTTACCACTGAGAGCTCAGTCAGTAAGGCAGGCAGTAGCCAACACAGAGACTTGTATACAAATCCTGCAACAGCATGGCTGGCTAATAAACCAACGCAAAAGCTCCCTCAGGCCATCACAAAAAATTCAATTTCTAGGACAAATGTTCGACTCCAGAAAAAAATAGTCCAGCTTACGGACGAAAAAATACAAACCCTAATCAGCAGTACTCAGTCCTTCTGTAAGAGTCTTACCGATGCGGCAGGGACGCCCGCCGCATGGTCCTCGAGCCAGCGCCATCTTGGAATCTAGGGCGCGCGCGGCGCGCCTCTTAAAGGCGCAGGCACACTGGCGCATTTGCGCCAGCACGTTTCTGACGCCCGTTTGGCGCGAAATTTGAACCTATTTAAGGCCCATTCAGTTTCCCAGCCAGTACCCGTGATAGAACTTGTTTCTAGTGGTTCCTGAGCCTTGTGCGTCTGATCTGTTCTGTATCTAGTCCGTTTGATTACCCGTGTTTGACCCAGCCTGTTCCTGACTATTCTGCATTCTGTATCCTGACCCTCGCCTGCCTACGACAACTCTTCCTGCTTAACCCCTTGATTGACAACCCGGTTTGACCCTTGCCTGCCTGACGATTCTTGATATCTGCCTGCCTCGACCTTGCCTGTCTGACGATTCTCTTGCCTGCTCCATTTGTACCGTGACCTTCGGCCCAAAAGACTCTGCTAACAGCTGTGCCCCTTCGCCAGCCGGAACATCTCGCCTTGCACCCCTCGTTAAGTCCAGGTGGCACCCAAGTAAGCTGAGGGCTCCTCTCGAAGCCCAACGGTGGTCACACTACTGGTGAAGCCGAGCCGAGACCAGGGTGCTTGGCATTTGTTCTGGTATAGGGGTGCCGGCCGTGACACCTTCCTCCACAAGGATAGTGTATCAGCAGCAGATTACCTCCAGCTACTAGGTTACATGGTAGCAGCAATGGAACTGGTACCTTATGCAAGGTTCCACATGCGACCCCTACAACACAAATTCCTTCGCTGCTGGAACAAAAATCGTCAGTAGATTATTCCCATATTTCACACAACCAGAGAGAGCTTGTCCTGGTGTTATGAGGGATAGTCCTAGCGCTCCAGGGCTTTCAAACTTCCCTGCTATTGTTCAGGACCAGAGACCCAGGAGCAGCTACACAGATGCACTAGTAATTCCATGGACTTTCAACAAAGTGTATGCATTCCCACCACTGGCGATCCTTCCCAGGATAATTGCCAAGATAAAACAGGCCTCGACCATGCTCATCTCATTCGGCCCGACTGGCCGAACAGATTATGGTACACGGACTTAGTCAACATGTCTGCGTTCTTGAGACCCAATTTTTATCACAGAGAGGTTTTTCACCATCAGCCATCAGCCATAAAGATACTTCTCCAGGCTCAAAAACCATCCACCACAAAAGCATACCACAAGGTATGGTATATATTTCTTACCTGGTGTTCAGCCAAACATTTAGTATGGACAGACAGTACAACTCAGGTAATCACAGAATTCCATACAGATGGCTTTACTAAAGGCCTTGCGCTCAACACACTAAGGTCAGTCCTACATGCCAGACCACTTTTTAAGGACCCTACTCCTCCTTGGGATTTACCATTAGTACTTTCCACACTACAAAAACCACCTTTAGAGCCCATAAACTATTGTGAGCTTAAATGGCTATCCCTAAAAGTGACTTTCCTGATAGCAATAACCTCAGCTAAAAGGGTATCAGAAATGGTGGCCCTCGCTTGCAAAGAACCTTGGTTAGTTATGCATCAGGATAAAGTTGTTCTCAGAACAGTACCAGGGTGCCTACCAAAGGTAGTTTCCAGTTTCCACATAAATCAGGAGCTAGTCTTACCAACCCTGTGTCAAAATCCAGTGAATGATAAAGAAAAACAATTACACAAACTAGTTGTGGTGACAACAATCCTATTTAAAACGGACCGCAGTCTTACAGAAGTCAGACTCTCTGTTAATATCATACCACAACCTACAAGGGTCAGTTTTCAAAAGAACCATTGCTAGATGGTTAGTAAAGACAATACATTTTGCTTATGAAATCAACAAGAAACTAAAGCCATTCCAAGTAAAGGCTCATTCTACTAGAGCACAAATCACTTCATGGGCCTTTCAGAACTTGGCTACACCTGAACAAATATGATTGCTAGGCATACACATTCTACCCTATTTGGATGACCTACTGATCACAGCACCTTTGGCAGCCCAAGCTACCAAGGACACCCATACCTGCATTCAGGTACTAACCCAGCACGGCTGGCTAATGAGTTACCGCAAGAGCGCATTTCAGACAACCCAGACCATCCTGTTTCTGGGGTTCTACTTCAACAACTGAGCTCAGAAGGTATTTTTACCACAAGACAAAATACACATTGATGACAACAACTCAGTCATTTCTGACCACACAAACAATATCAGCAGAACACTGCCTGAGACTGGGTACATGGTATCGGCATAGAGGACATTCCGTTTGCCGGTTCCATATCCAACCACTTCAACACAATTTCTTGGACCAATGGAACAAGAATCACAGAGATCTACAACAGAGGATAACTATATATCAGACAACCAGACAGAGTCTGTCCTGGTGGATGACCCCAGACAACCTCAGCAAGGGCAGGAGCTGGGCTCCAATCCACTGGGATATCATAATGAAAGACGCCAGCCTGAGAGGCTGGGGGCGGTGTAATGCAACCAAACACTACAGGGCACATGGTCTAGAACTCAGGGCAATTGCCCTGGCACTGGAGGGCTGGTCAACACTCTAACAATCCCAACCAGTCATAGTACAGTCGTGCATCGCCACAGCGGTGGCATATGTCAACAAGCAGGGAGGCACCCGCAGCAAGATTGCCATGCAAGAAGTATCACGAATACTAAAGTGAGCAGAACAGATAGTACCCAATCGTCGGCAGTGTTCATACAAGGAGTACAGAATTGGGAAACAGACTATCTAAGCAGAACAACAGTTGACCAGGGAGAATGGTCACTCAACAATGAGGTTCCAACAACTCATACACTGATGAGGCACCCCAGACATCGATATGTTGGCCTCAAGACACAATACCAAGCTTCCACTTTATTGTGCCAGGACAAAGGATCCGGGGGCCCTAGACGCCCTAGTCATTCCCTGGGAATTCAGGATGATGTACACATTTCCAGCCCTGGCCATTCTGCCCAGAATAATCAGGAAGATAAAACAAAGCAGTTCCACCACAATCTTCATAACACCTGACTGGCCAAACCGGGTATGGTACACGGACCTAGTCCAACTATCCGCTTACAAACCTTGGTGATTGCCCCTCCGGCCCGATCTGCTCAAACAAGGACCCCTCAAGCACCCACGACTTACCTCTTCTTTGTTTCATGGCATGGCTCTAAAGGATGCCATAGATATTCTATTACAGGCACAACCAAAGTGTACTCCAAGGTATGGAGGACATTTTTAACATGGTGCCAGCAACATGGTCTCCACTGGGAGGATGAATCCCCATATGTAGTAATTGAGTTCCTCACAGAAGGATTCCGAAAAGGGTTAGCACTCCGCACTCCTAAAACACAAGTGGCAGCCCTGGCAGCTCTAACTTACACACATTGGGCAGATAAAGCTGAGATCCACCACCACAGTACTTCCTCCCCTGAAACAACCACTACCAACCTGGGATTTACCATTGGTATTGACAGCATTACAGAAACCTCCTTTTGAACCACTATCATCATGTGACCTCAAGTGGCTGTCACTTAGAGTGGGCTTCCTCGTAGCCATCACATCTGCAAAGCTTGCCACCGAATCCTGCAGGGAACCATGGGCTTCTTTACACGCAGACAAGGTGGTCCTTAGGACTGGCCCAGGTTTTTTACCCAAGGTAGTGTCCGAGTTCCATATAAATCAGGACATTATATTACCATAATTTTGTCCACAACCAACACATGAGTGAGAGAAACTTCTACACACTAGATGTGGTAAGAGCACTGAGGGTCTAGCTAAAAAGATCATTGTCTTACCGATGCTCAGACAGCTTGTTTGTATCATATGCTACTACACATAAAGGGAGAGCAATATCGAAAAAAACAATTGCTCGTTGGTTGGTAGAGACTATCAATATGGCACACAATTACCAACAAAAGCCCAGACGATTTTTAGCAAAGAGTCACTCTATGAGGGCACAGAGCACATCTTGGGCACTTCAGAATTTAGCAATTTTATAAGTTAAATGTTTTCGCTTCACAACAGGCTGCTTTTGTCCGGAAAGTTCTCCAGGCTGCTGTAGCACAGTGAGCATGCACATTATGCTACGCATCCCAGGATCATACCCACCCTGATAGAGGGACAGCTTTTGGATGTCCCCTAACGTCTGCACTGACAGGAGGGCCACTAGAGAAAATTACATTTTTTTACTCATCGTAAAATTGTTTTCTAGTAGGCCCGAACTGCCAGTGCTGTAAGTCCCACCCAGGCTAATTTTAGTATGTGAACGGGCCTCTTCTGTTGCTATCATCTCTATCTGTTGTCTTGGTCTTCTTTCTACCTATACTGTCTCCACTGACTGAGGAGAGAAGGTGGAGCCAGACCATATATACAAGGGGAAAGACCAGGAAACAACAATCTTCTGTTCTGCCTCCAGAGATGAAGGATGACAAAACCCTAACTTCTGCACTGACAGTTCGGGCATACGAGAAAATATGGAGAATGTGGATGTCTATGAAGTATAGTCTGATTGATTATATGAATTTTTGCACTACCTGTCCAGGTGTGTTCCATATGGCCAAATTTTCATGTTGAAGATTTATTCCTTAGTATAATTCCCAATGGAATGATCTTACAAGTATATTGAGTAATAACTGTGATATCCTGTTATCTGGTGATTTTGTAGACCATACAAAGCTGACTTCAAGAAAAGCAAAATCCTTAATAGATGAGTTGCTATGGAGTCATCATTGCTTTACATGGGGAAACAAGTAGAAACTTTGGAGAATCTTAAGAGTATGTAAGAGACAAGGAGAAACTGAGAGAAGTCTTTTGTGGTAACTAAGACATTTAGAGACCCCAGTTATGGAAGAAGTGAGTGGAGGTGAAAACAAGGACATGGTCATGTGGCTTTACGGATAAAGTTCATTGCTGCCAAATGGTGTGAATATAATACTGAAATGTATTCATGTATAATCAAATTTAGGTGGCTATTTGTGCCCTCTAGTTGTTATATAGAGGTAATTATCTTTTTCTAGTCGGCCCTCCTGTCAGTGCAGACGTATGGGGTTACCTGTATGTCCTCTGGAGGCTGGACAGAAGAATTGGTCTGTTGGCCCCTCCCTCAGCATATTTAGGCTGGGTCCACCTCTGCTTCCCAGTTCTTTTGTCTTGCCTTGAAGGTGAAGGATAGATACTTCTGCTTTTAATTTTTTTTTTGAGTTGGCATGCGGTACTACCACAATCGGACTACAGTCTATGGATCTTATTCAGCTCCTAGGTAGGAGGAGGACAACGCCATTATTAATAATCACCGCACATAGCCACAATAGATAGTGGTACACCAGCGTGTTTTTAGAGTGAAATTAATACTCATATACCCAATAATAATGGAGAGATCGGATTCATTGAGAGACTAAAGAGGGGATATTCAGATATCCAAGTCTGCAAAAAAGTCAGTGAAAAAACCTGACAAGACACAAAAATCCAAAAAGTGCAAGCACACTTCAGGAAATCTGAAACTTTATACTGTTCAGATTGTAAAAATAGAGAACCACCTTTGTTAAGCCCACAAAATTCCATAATGGACACAAGACCAAGGACAGTAGAGAGCAAAAGTTTGGATGAGCCTCAGTCCCAGGCAACCAACCATACTCCCCCTAGAGGAGCTATTTCAGAACAAGTACCACAAATGCCACCTCAGTTAGGGGACTTTTTTAGAGTGGATAAAGATCACATGTTAGGGTCTTACTCAACAACAGGCTACTAAACGAAAGGCCCGTGAATCCCCTACTGAACTTTCGGATGCTGAGGAAGGGCCATCATCCAACATTGACCTGTTTTCACTACATGATTTAGAACCTCAGGTTTTAGATGAGGCTGATTCCGACAGAAACAATAATTCAGATACAGAGCAAGTCTCATTAGCAAAACCAGACATCTCAAAAAAGCTACAAAAATTCATGATTGAAACATTAGATATTAAAGATGAGACTAACACTATCTCTAAAGCCGACAAGGTTTTAGGTGTCCTACAAAAATGCACACGGGTCTTCCCTATGTTTAAATTCACTACTCAAACAGTCACACAGAGTGGCTGCCACCAGACCGTTGGTTTATTTTAACAAAGCGATATTATGACACTTACCCAATTCCTTAAGAACAGCGTAAGCTATGGGACAAACCGCTAGAATTTCCAGACAAACTACATTGCCAACAGAAGAGGCATCTTTCAAGGATCCCATGGATAAAAAGTTGGAGTCATCACTCAAAAGAGCATGCAACCACTCAACAGCAATTTTACGACCAGCAGCAGCAATAGCAGGATTAACTAGAACTGCAGACCAAGTCAGCTCAAGATTTGGCAGCAGACATCAATAGATTAAATACTGCTCTCTCCTTTGTAGCGGATTCAGCCTAGGAAATTATCCTCCTCACAGCTAAGTCAACGGCCAACTCCATAGTAGCCAGAAGAGCCCTCTGGCTACGTCACTGGTCAGGAGACACAGCTTCCAAAAACAAACTAGCAGGGCTGCGGTATACAGGCAATCCCTGTTTGGACCAGATCTCAAACAGATAATCACAGAGGTCAGAGGAGGAAAGAGCACCTTCCACCTGGTGGAGAGGATGCACTGATCAACCCCATCCAACACCTTCTTAAAGCTATCTAATGCATCAGCCTGTACAACTGATTCAGGTAGAGAATTCCACATCTTCACAGCTCTCACTGTAAAAAAACCCCTTCCGAATATTTAGGCGGAACCTCTTTTCTTCTAATCGGAATGGGTGACCTTGTGTCAGCTGGAAAGACCTACTGGTAAATAAAGCATTAGAGAGATTATTATATGATCCCCTTATATATTTATACATAGTTATCACATCACCCCTTAAGCTCCTCTTCTCCAGCGTGAACATCCCCAATTTGGCCAGTCTTTACTCATAGCTAAGATTTTCCATACCTTTTCACCAGCTTAGTTGCCCTTCTCTGTACCCTCTCTAATACAATAATGTCCTGTTTGAGTGATGGAGACCAAAACTGTACGGCATATTCTAGATGGGGCCTTACAAGTGCTCTATACAGTGGAAGAATGACCCCTCCTCCCGTGACTCTATGCCCCTTTTAATACAGATCAAGACCTTATTTGCCCTTGATGCTGCTGACTGGCATTGCTTGCTACAGCCAAGTTTATCATCTACAAGGACTCCAAGGTACTTTTCCATAATGGATTTGCCTAGTGCAGTACCATTAAGGGTATAAGTGGCTTGGATATTTTTACATCCCAGGTGCATGACGTTACATTTATCAACATTGAATCTCATTTGCCACTTAGCTGCCCAGATTGCCAGTTTGACTTCAATTGACCTGCAAGACGCTTACCTCCATGTTCCAATACATCCAAGCTCACAGGTCTTCCTCCGGATTGCTGTAAGAGATCAGCACTTCCAATTTGTAGCTCTCCCCTTTGGACTCTGCACTGCTCCCCGAGTATTCACAAAGGTCCTAGCACCAATAGTGGCACACTTGAGAACCATGGAAGTACATGTGTTTCCTTACCTAGATGAGTTCTTGCTCGAGGCAACATCCGGCAAGCAAGGGGGCCCGGATACAACGATAACCCTACAGGTGCTGACAGCATGGGTAGCTGATAAATCACCTCAAAAGTTCACTACTACGCAATCAGAGAATATGCTTCCTGGGGCTACTGTTCGACTCCAATCAACTGACAAAGGACAAAGTCAACACCATCATCTCCAGCACGAGAAGCTTTCTCGACAAGAACAAAGTAACGGCAGCAGACTGCCTCTAGTTACAGGGGTTCATGGTGGCAGCGATAGAAGCGATCCCATACGCCAGATATCACTTGCGACCACAACAGCACAACTTTCTTCAGGGCTGGAACAAAGATCATCAAGACCTCCAGCAGAACATTCCCATAACACCACAAACCAGGGTCAGCCTCTCGTGATGAAAGGTTCAGACACACCTAACTTTGGACAGAAGTTGGGCACCACTGACCTGGGAGGTCATAACAACCAATGCAAGTACATTCGGGTGGGGAGCAATGTATCATACCCACACCTTGCAGAGACAGTGGACTCACCAGGAGTCTCACTTACCAATCAATGTACTAGAACTTCGGGTCATAGGATTAGCTCTTCGAGGCTGGTCCAACCTCCTTCAAGCAAAACCGGTCAGACAATGCCATGGCGGTGGCTTATGTGAACAAACAAGGAGGCACACGCAGCATAATGGCAATGCAGGATTTACATAGTGGGCGCCCCAAGGCCCACTGCCGTTCATTGCCCCTGTCCCCTCCCCTTTATTCGTACGAATTTTCATCATCTGGACCGGAGCAATGGGGATTGACGCATGGGAAATGTAAAAAATAATTGTATTTCCAGCGCATCCCCAGTGTTTTTGAACCAATGTGGGTGTGGTTCGGCAGCATGCCGCCCCCTAAAATCCTGCCGCCCTAGGCCCGGGCCTAGGTGGCCTTTCCACAAATCCGGGCCTGTGCAGGAGGTGTCAAAAGTCCTAACATGGGTGGAACACCACGAACCATCAATTTCAGCAGTCTATAGCCCCGGAGTCTTAAAATGGGAGGCAGATTTCCTAAGACAACAGACAATAGACCAGGGGGAATGGGGCCTTCATCAAGAGGTCTTTGCCCAGATAACCACCAAATGGAGAAAACCAGACATAGATCTATTAGCATCAAGGCACAATTTCAAGGTTCATTGTTACTGCTCCAGACCCAGGGATCCAAAGGCGGCATTCATAGACGCACTGGTAATTCCCTGGAACTTCAAAAAAGTTTATGCATTTCCCCCACTGCCAATACTTCCAAGGATTATTGCCAAGATCAAGCGGGAAAGAGTGACAACAATACTCATTGCCCCAGATTGGTCCAACAGACTTTGGTACACAGATCTTGTGAGCATGTCCATATCCAAACCGTGGAGACTTCCACTGTGACAGGATTTACTACTCCAAGGCCCAGCTTGACATCCCAACCAGGCCATGCTTTGTTTGACAGCCTGGCTTTTGAGACCCAGTTATGGACCCAGAGAGGGTTCTCAGCTACAGTGATAGACATACTGCTAAGGTCAAGGAAGACATCCACATCTAAAGCTTTTCACAAGGTCTGGCAAACTTCCCTCCAGTGGTGCTCCGTGAGAAAACTCATATGGGAGCACAGCACTCACTCACAGGTGATAACCTCCACAAGGTTCGAAAAAGGGCTAGCACACAGCACTATTAAATCTCAAGTCTCAGCCCTATCAGTGCTGTTCCATTACAAATGGGCAGAACACTCCGATATCCAGCAGTTTCTCCAAGGGACAATACGAATCAGACCGCCCTTCCGCAAACCCACACTGTCTTGGGACCTACCATTGGTGCTGTCCTAGTTAAAAAAAAAGCACAGTTTGAACCTCTTCACTCCTGTGACTTGAAATGGTTAACCTTGAAATTCACCTTCCTTATTGCCATTACTTCAGCCAAAAGGGTATCTGAAATGGCAGCTCTATCACATAAGGAGCCATGGCTTATAATCCACAGTGATAAGGCGGTCCTACGCACTGTTCCAGGGTTCCTACCAAAGGTAGTGAAAAAATTCCACATCAACCAAGAAATCATACTTTCTGGAAAGACAACTGTATACTTTCGATGTGGTCAGAGCAATCTAATTTTACTAAAAGAGAACAGCAGCCTTCAGACGGGCTACTAGTCTCCTACGCTCCATCACACAGAGGCTTAGCAGTATCCAAACGGACTATTGCAAGATGGCTTGGAGATACAATTAAACAAGCCTGCACTCTCAGCAACAAACTACAGCCATTCCAAGTTACAGTTCACTCTACAATGGCACAAAATGTTTCCTGGGCCTTTCAGAACTTGGCTACACCAGAATAAATCTGTAGAGCAGCCACATGGTCTTCTCCTAATACCTTTATCAAGTTTTATCAGTTACACGTTTTTACTTCCTCTTCAGCCGTGTTTGGCCGAAAAGTTTTACAAGCTTCAGTTGCATAAGTTTGCAAGAGAAATTACTGTAAGGGTTAGCCTACCCACCCAAATTAAGGACGTCCCCATACATCTTTTGGACGTCCCCATACATCTGCAATGACAGGAGGGCCGACTAGAGAAAAATGGATTTTATACTTACCGGAAAATAACTTTCTAGTAGGCCTGAACTGTCCCACCCAGGCTGATTTTAGTATGAGTGAAAGGACACTCTATCTCTCTTTCTTATGTTCCATACTTTTGTCTATTGAACTTCCTTCTCACTTGCTGTCTCTCACGGAGCTTTATAACAGAACTGGGAAGCAAAGGTGGAGACAGCCTATATATATATATATATATCCTGAGGGAGGGGCCAAGAGACCAATTCTTCAGTACTGCCTCTAGAGGTGAACCTGGACATAACCCCATAATGCTGCACTGACAGTTTGGGCCTACTAGAACAGGATTTTCCGGTAAGTATAAAATCCCTTTTTATTTGTACATATGAAATCATTTCAGAGAAAGTTGTAATCACTGAATAGAATAAGGTAAGTAGTAGATACACCTATGACTAAGCGCCGGAGGGTGCGAAACGCGTAAGGTGGGATATGTGGGGTAGTATGTACTAGATACTGTTTTAATGTGAATAACAATAAATTAATATTTTTTACTTGAAGAGGCCTTGGGACTTATATCGTTTTTTATATAAACTTTTCTGCAGTTGATTGCCTTTTGGAACTGGGGCGAGTCCCTTGGGCCTAGCTGAATAATTATATGGACTCCCGATTTTGAATTGAAGTAGATAATAGTAGGTAATAATGTTCCAGTAGTAAAAACTGTTCAATCTTCCTTGTCTTTTGACTGCCCCAGACAGTGTTAAATCCCAGGGTACTTCTAAGATAAATCAAGTCTTGAAACAAAAAAAAAAACTCTCTTCTCAGTTAAAATTACCTGTTTAGGTTGCTTTAGTAACCCTGCACCCTGTTGTTACCTACATGCAATGATTCCCTGGGTGTGTTTTATACCACACTCATAAACGTATAGTTTTGCAATCTGTTGAGGTGGGCGGATTAAGTACCAGCAGAATTTCACGTCTCTAGCGGCCCTCCTGTCAGTGCAGATGTCTGGGTTTTGTCTTGATTCATCTGTAGAGGCAGGACAGAAAATTGATGACTTCTGGTCCCTCCCACTGGTTACAGCATCTGGCTGCACCTTCCGTTCTTTGTCCTGCCTCGGAGGTGTAGGACAGATAAATAGATTTTCTTATTTTTTTCCACTTAAATATACAGGATTATGTTTAACAGAAGATCAGAAGAAAACTAAAAGCACCTTTCAACAAAAGGGCCACTAGAGTATGCAGAGCTATTCACAGGGTGGTTAATCTAGCACAAACCCCTAGGGTACACAGAGCTACCCATATAGGGTGTAATCAGCAAAGAGCTGCCATATTGACAGAGCTGTATACAGGTAAATGTTTTCCTGGAAGGTAGTACAGTATAATCGGGGCAAAATGGTATACTCATTGGGGACAGAATTAAACTGACCTGGGCCAGGCACCAATGGTAGGCAGACAATCAAGGGCCAAGATGGGTGTGCTTTAGACTGAGCACACCACTACAAAATTCCCAGAGTTGTTGTCCACACGCACAAAACAGCACTCTCCTTCGCGCCTTGGGAGCAGAGGCGCACTGACGTTTTATACAGACTCCAGCACATTACAACGCACAGGTGCTGCACTGTGAGTACCGGGAAATTACAATGGAGGAAACGGATTCACTTGGTGAATTGAGGGGCATTGTTCGGACAGCCAAAAAGGCTAAAAAACAGATAAGATGCAAATCTTGCAAGCATTCCCAAGAAAATCTGAGAGAATGTATTGCTCAGACTGTATTGCTCAACCATGCCAGCAACACAAGAGGCACCAATCTTATCCCCACAAATGAACCATACACCAGAGGGCCCCAGATCAACCCCAAATACACCACCCCCCCCATGCCAGTACTACCATTAGCTCAAGCCACTACAGAACAGACTAGACCAATGCCCTGGGCACATAACACAGTAGCCCAGACATATGCCCAAGCACCCCCACAATTTGGGGAATTTTTACAGTGGATTATGAACACAGTTCAACCACCTCAAGTACACACATTGCGAGAAACAAAGAAACCCAAGGCCGCAGTTACTCTGACTTCGCTATCAGACTCTGAAGAGGGTTTCGCTTCAGACTCAGAGGAGGAAAGTGCCCTTCACTCAGAGGATAATCTATCTGAGCAATCACATTGCATCTAAGAATTAGAATCAGATGAGTAAAATCTGCTACAGCAAATCCTGAGATATCAAAAAAGCTACTTAGGGAAATCATGCAGACCCTAGAAATAAAGGATGAGGTGGTAACCCTCTCTAGAGCAGACAAGCTACTAGGTGTATAGAAAAAAAAATTAAGTTAACCTTTCAAATCTTTAACGCTATTACACAGGCAATTGTGGGCACAGCCTGAAAGACATATTGCACTCACTCAGAGGTTTTTTAAAACCTACCCAGTCCCGTAAGAACAGCAAAAATTATGGTACAGAGCCCCCAGGGTGGACTCAGTGGTTGCCCGCCTATCTCGACAAACAGATCTACCAACTGAGGAAGCATCATTCAAGGACCCGCTAGACATGGAGTCGGTATTGAAGAGATCTTATGTTCAATCAGCAGCAATACTGCGTCCAGCGGCAGCTTCAGCAGGCCTAGCCCATACAGCCAAACACTGGGCACAGGAACTAAGTCGCCTCCCATCCTTCCAGACAACAACTACAATCCGAAGTGGACAGGTTATCTACCACACTAAACTTTCTAGCAGAAGCCACAATGGAGATAGTGAGATTAGCAGCCAAGACAGAATATTTTAGACATAAGCAATTCCTCCCTCAACATGGTCACAGATCCCAACTATATGTGAGTACAATTTACAGCAATATAATTTTTGTACATGATGACACCTACAGAAACAACACTTAATGTTAATGGTCTTAATAGCCCAGTTAAATGTACACATTGGGCTAAATGTACACATTGGGCTAAACATTCGAAGGCACATCTTAAAAATGATAATTTAATTAGATTTAATTCCATAGACTACCCCACTCAAATATATGCAAATAGCCCTATTAAGAAAAAGGTGTCGTGGTGTGGTTTCGGAAGACTTCAACCCTCAAATTCGAAAATAATATCTAGACCCAGCTGGCTGATTTCTTATAATCATAATGGATTTGCAGCAACAAGTGTACACAATAGCACTGGTGTATGCACCAACAAAGAATCTTTTTTTTATAGAACATTTTTTAAACTTAAGAAAGGCAGAGTAATCCTAGGAGGGAATTTCAATGTACCTATGAATCAACAGATAGAAACACAAAAGAAGGCGCTTACAAACCAAATCAAGAGACCTTTACACATGCTTCAAACCTTAAAAAGTACTTGAAATTGCATACCCTATATGACGCATGGAGAGAAAAACATCTGTTGGAAAAGGACTTTACTTACTATTCCTATCCGCATACAAGATATTCAAGAATAGACTATATTTTTTTTAGATAAAACACTATTACAACAATTAATACGCACAAAAATAGGTTTACGAACCTGGACAGACCATGCTCCAGTTACAGTTAAAATTGAACCAACGAAATATGTACCCTCGGCCACATTCTGGAGGCTTAATGAATCTTTATTAAGTGATAATAAAGTTATTCAGATGTGTACCACAGCATTAAAGGACCAGTAACACTAAAAAATTTTGTATTAAAAAATCCATCCCCCCCACGAATAATAGGTCTACCCTGCATAAAGTTTATTAAAATCCATACTTTATTGAAAAAATACTGTTTGAAAACACTACTTCCTGTGTACTGCAAAACGGCGATAAGGCGACTCACTCTGCAGCTCTGCGCTCTGCATCTTCCCCCTAACCCGACTTCTGCCAAAACCGGAAGCCAAGCACTACAACTGTGACAGCAGCCAATGGAAAACCTGTTTATGTTCCATATCAGGCAAATGCATATCTTTCCTTTGTATGAGAGCACTCCTAAGACGGCATGTTTATGCCTGACCTGTTGTATATGTTATATTCTAGCTAGGTTTATTAAGCCCAGAGTCCGCAGCAGCTCCGACTATTATTAATAGTGAGTAACGCCTTCCTACCTCAGCTAATTTTCACACAGTGCAACCATTTCCCGTCACAGCACAGCACACCATGTCCGACACCGAGCAGCTCTCCGTCTTCTTTCTCTCAGCCGGGTTATTACCTCCTGTCTACGCTCAGCTGACTCGCACTGACAACCACCCTTCTGAATGGCGGAACGCCGTGACGATTCCAACTACAGACGCCATGTTTGCTATGGGCAAGTCACTATCCAGGGACAACGGAAATAGAAGAATCGCGTGGAATGGAGGGAATGATGTCAGGGGCCTCTCCTGTGATGGGAAATGGTTGCACTGTGTGAAAATTAGCTGAGGTAGGAAGGCGTTACTCACTATTAATAATAGTCGGAGCTGCTGCGGACTCTGGGCTTAATAAACCTAGCTAGAATATAACATATACAACAGGTCAGGCATAAACATGCCGTCTTAGGAGTGCTCTCATACAAAGGAAAGATATGCATTTGCCTGATATGGAACATAAACAGGTTTTCCATTGGCTGCTGTCACAGTTGTAGCGCTTGGCTTCCGGTTTTGGCAGAAGTCGGGTTAGGGGGAAGATGCAGAGCGCAGAGCTGCAGAGTGAGTCGCCTTATCGCCGTTTTGCAGTACACAGGAAGTAGTGTTTTCAAACAGTATTTTTTCAATAAAGTATGGATTTTAATAAACTTTATGCAGGGTAGACCTATTATTCGTGGGGGGGGGATGGATTTTTTAATACAAAATTTTTTAGTGTTACTGGTCCTTTAAATGATTATTTTGAGTTGAACTCCACTGGAGATATCTCAACAATCTTAGATCAAAAAGCAAAGAGAACAACAAAAGCAAGAACTAATAGAACAATTACAACAACTGGAAAATCAAAATAAAAGATGTCTAAATGCTAAAATAGCTAAATCAATCAGAGAAATTAAAAACAAAATCCATGAAATAGACCTCAAAAAATTGATTATTGCATTCAAAGATGAAGGCTAACAAGATATTCCAAAGGAAATAAGGCGTCTAAACAATTAACCAATCGTCTAAAGCAGGGCTGTCCAACTGGCGGCCAGCTGTCCGCATGCGGCCCGCGACCCCCCCCCGTTTTTGGCCCCCCAGATGCTGTATCTGTTTACCATATGTTAACTTTAAAAGGTATCACTGTAGAGATAAACTGCACCCTGCATTGTTTAAACCTCAAATTCAGACTCTAATCCCCTGTATCACACCTGTGATCCCACTGTATTGTTCACACTTGTGACACCTCTATTGTTTATATCCTAAAGTCTGTACTGTTCACACCTGAGACCCAGACTGAAACTGCCCACATTGTTCACCTGTTCACACTTTATACAAAATGCTAATGGGGCACCAGCACTGTGTCACTGTATGTAGTACATATTAGACCAAGGGCTTTACTTGTCTCCTGCTCTGTTCTGCCTTCCCTCCCTGCAGGGCTGGAACTAGGGGCAGGCAGAGTAGGCGCCCACCTAGGGCACAATCATGGGTGGGGCACACTTTTAAGGGGAATTTCCTTTCTTTCTTTTTAAACCCTGATTTGCTTGGCATTTAATAGTTTTTCAACTTTATAAACCCCCTGTTCCAGACAGACTCACTCCCAGCTCCCTTTTGGCAGCTGCTGGCACAGGTACATATTTGTGGGCAATATCTTGGCTGCTACTTGCACAGGTAAACAGATGATATGATGGATATTTGGCTGCTGCTGGCACAAGTACATATATGGAGGCAATAGTGTGTATTTTTTGGCTGATGCTGGCACAGGTACAGATTGGGGGCAATATAAGATATTGGCTGCTGCTGGCTCAGGTACATGGGGCAATATGGTGGCTGCTGACACAGGTACACAGATGTTTGAGGGCAATATGATGAATTTGTGGCTACTGCTGTAACGAATGCAAATTGGGGCAATATGATGGATTCTTTTGGTTGCCGCTGGCATAGGTAAAGATTGGGGGTAAAAATATGATGGATGTTTTGTCTTATGCTGGCACAGGTACAGATTGGGGCCTGGGGGCAATCTGAGGGATTGGTCGCCATTGGTATAGGTACAAATGGAGGCAATATGATAGGTGCTGGCACAGGTACAGGGGGCTATATGACTGGTTAGGTGGAAAATGGTAATGCAGGACTGGGTGGGGGGCACTGATTGAAGCCGTTGCCTAGGGTGCAAAAATACCTTGGCCCGGCCCTGCCTCCCTGTGTATGCCATTCTCTGCTTGCCCAGTGCTGCTTGTGTGTGACATTCTCTGCTTGCCCAGTGCTGCTTGCCCTACCCTACCTGTGGGATGTAAGCCTGTTAGGGGTTTGTTAGCATTTGGAAATTGTTGTTAAGGGCCCCTAAGGTGTTTAATCATGTGTTGGGGGGTTGTTGTTTTATCCACAGGGGAGGATGAGGCATATGGACTTCAATTTTTCACATATGAGTGATGAGGGATTTCCCTGCACTGAGCACAAACCATTTGGTTTTTTGGTGTGCTACCACCGTTAATGTGGATATGATCTTCAAAGTTCTTGTGGTAACATGGGTGTGGTTTACAGTGGGTGTGGTTTAAAAGGGGGCGTGGCCTACACTGACTTCCATTATCGGCCCTCCTCCACATAGGCCAGTAAAATTTTGGCCCTCGGTACCACAGAACTTGGACAGCACTGGTCTAAAGCAAAGACAAATGAATCAAACTATAGATTATATCCTGGACAAGAAGGTAGGGAAGTTACAAATCCTTAAGCAATAGCTGATGTCTTTGCTACATATTACACTTCACTTTATAACTTACGACTTGATTTAAATACATCACAACCAACGGAAAGTAATATACAAACTTTTCTCTCCAGAGCAAATCTTTCACAATTAAAGTTAGAACAACTTCACTTGTTGAACAATCCTATAACAGAAACAGAGGTTAAGAAAGCACTTAGTAACTTCCCTATAGGGAAAGCACCAGGTCCAGATGGATTACGTCTTACTATAAACAGTTTCAAACTATACTTATTCCCCATCTTACTTTATTCAATCAAGTATTTCAATATGATAATTTTCCTGATGAGATGTTAACAGCTATTATATCAACAATACCTAAACCAGGAAAACAGTTAAATCAATGTGCAATTTCGCTACTAAAAAAAAGTGACAAATCAAAAACTTCCAACTATATTGCTGGCATTGGACGCAGAGAAAGCCTTTGACAGGGTATATTAGAAGTATATGGAAAAAAAAACATTCAAGCTTATGGCTTTCAGGGGAGCATTCTGCATGCTATCCTAGCATTATACATAAAATCCACTGCCAGAGCAACGAACATGGGATTCTAATCGGATCCCTTTAACATTATCAATGGGACAAGGCAGGGATGCCCACTGTGCCCTTTAATATTTAATTTATTGTTGGAGCCCTTGGATAAAACCATCAGAGACACAATAGAAATTTCAAGAATAAAAATTGGACCAGCTGAATATAAACTAATGCTTTTCGCAGACAACATCATACTTTCTTTGACAAATCCTAAAACGCTTAAAATCCTAACTATATACAGCAAAATTTTATATTATAAGCTTAATATTAATAAAACCCAAGCATTACCATTGGGAGTACTGAAAGAAAAACTAAGCTCTTTACAAAAAATGTTTACATTTCAATGGAAGGAACACACCATAACATACCTGGGAATCAAATTTTGTCCAATATACAAACACAGTTAAAAAGATGGAGCACATTACATATCTCGTGGATGGGTAGGATGGCCACAATCAAAATGATGGTACTACCACAACTATTATATGTATTTAGAACACTGCCAATTAATGTGCCCAAGTATTTCTTAAATCAAATACAGAGTGTATTGGACACTTTTATACCGGGGGGGAACAAGGATTAAATGTGAATATATGCAACAACGTATACAAGAAAAAGGTTTTGGAATACCAAATATAGAAAATAATATAATGCAACTTTATTAGAACAAGTGACCCAATGGCACCTTCCCTCAAGTCAAAAACATTGGATACAAATAGAACAAAATAAGTTTATCCATATACCTTGCAACAACTTTTGTGGGTTAAAACTCTCCCCCAAACAGTATCCAATAAGATATTGTACTACACTTCCACTACAGCTATTCGAGTATAGAATCAAGCAAAATTTTAAAAATACACCCATGACCTTCCAATGAAGACATCATCCATAAAAATATTAGAAGCAATGATACTGAATTTCAATATTACAAACGGGGATACTTTTGGCATAACAGAAATTTCACGATTATTTACAACTACTGGATTTAAAACTTATGAAAATCTACAAATTCAATATAAATGCTAATCTGTAAAATGCAAAATAATAATTAAAATTCAAATAAAAAAAAAGATTAGCAGCCAAGACCAAAGCCAACTCAATGGTAGCCAGGCGCTCCCTATGGCTAAGGCATTGGTCAGGGATACAGCATCCAAATTGAGCTTATTATACTTAAAATTCACAGGTGAATCCCTGTTTGGCCCAGATTTAAACAAATAATTGCAGACATCACTGGAGGGAAGAATACCTTCTTACCTACAGGAACAAAAGTTGACTCTCCCAGGTACCCAATGAAGAGAGGCTGGAACACACAGACCAGAACTAATTGTTTCTTTCGTATCAACTTCAGGGCCTCCCTGGCAGAACATACTGCCAGACGCAGTAGACCACAGTGGCAACAAACCAGCCGCAACTCCAAGAAACCCAACACACTTAAAACAACCTTTACCTGACCATACAGTCAGAAGGTAGGGGGCAGACTTCAGGAATTTCTAGGGATTTGGCAATCACACATAACAGACACCTGGGTATTAAAAATAATCCAGCAGGGCTACAGAATCCCCTTCGCTACTTGACTCCCCCCAACAATATTCCACTCATCTTCAACTTCACCCAGCAGGGAACCTCTACTTCAACAAGCAGTCAATAACCTGCTCCAAACCGGAGTTATAAATGAAGTCCCAGAAGCTCAAAAGTACAAGGGATATTATTCCAACCTATTTCTAGTGTAAAAGAAAGAAGGCACCTACAGACCGGTTCTCAGTCTAAAACCACTAAATCCTATGATCACTAATCAGAAATTCAAAATGGAATCGGTACGATCAGTCATCTCAGCCATGGAACCGGGTAAATTCATGACTTCAATAGACCTGCAGGATGCCTATTTACACATCCCTATCTGCCAACACTCCCAGAGGTTCCTCAGATTTGCCATTACAAATTGTCATTATCAATTTACGGCTCTACCATTTGGACTTTGTACCGCTCCACAAAACCTTTTCAAGGTTCTAGCACCGGTAATCATGTACCTCAGATCATACCATATACCATATTTGGACGACCTGTTAATCAGAGCTCCCACTGCAGAACAAGCGGAACCAGATACAAAGACCTGCTTGCAAGTACTGACTCAACACGGCTGGTTTATAAATTACCGCAAAAGCTCGTTAATACCAGACCAGACCACATTATTCGTAGGCCTTCAATTCAACATGTGCAAACAGAAAGTCTCACTAAAACAACAGGTGGACATACTAATCAGAACAACACACACCTTCTTGTACACAGAACGGACGACAGTGGAAGACTGTCTTTGACTGCTCGGCTTCAAATGGTCTCAGTGATAGAGGCTGCACTGTTCGCCAAGTTCCACCTCCAACACAAATTCCTGGAACATTGGAACAGGAACCACCAAGACTTACAATAGACAATGCCAATATCTCATAGGACGATAGATGTTTGTGCAATAAAGTAAAGAGATTTTTTACCGCTATCTGGAGTCCTGCTGAGTGCGTGCCAAACTGCCGATTTCCAGGTCTTGATGTCTTCCCCATGCTGAGGGTTCGGGGCGCAGCAACCGGGCCACTGAACAGGAGAGGGGAGTGACCTACAACTTATCATATTGGAAAGTTTAAAGCGGAGGGTTCGGGGCAAGCACACCCGAACCATTTTAGAACAGCGGTGAGCAAGTATTGATGAATGTAAAAATGAACCGCTAAATAGAAAAGGATTCCAGTATACAATATTAAACACACGGCGGGGGGTTGGAGAGCCCCTGTCTCCCTTTCCTAATTGAATGCCAATATCTCAAACAACAAAGAACAGCCTTTACTGGTGAACAATGCCAACCAATCTCCAGCAAGGCCGCAGCTGGGCACACAGAGAGTGGGAGGTAGTAACCACAGACGCCAGCCTGAGAGGCTGGGGGGCAGTTTACAAATCCCACACCTTTCAGGGACTTTGGTCCCCAGAGGAAACAACTCTACCCATAAACATACTGGAACTAAGGGCAGTCACACTAGCGTTACAAGGATGGTCCCATCTACTACAGTCACACCCGGTCAGAATACAATCAGACAATGTGACCATGGTAGCATACATCAACCGACAAGGGGCAAATTCACTAACCTGCGGAAATTCGCCAGCGACGGCTTCACTCACATGGCCACACTTCACAGGAGAAAATTCACCAGGACAACGCTAATTCACTAAAATGCAAAGTTGCGTCCAGGGCGTCGAACGATGGCGAAATTTCGATAGCATTAATTCGGCAAGCAAAGCGAAGTTGCGCTAGCGTTGGCTAATTTGCATGTGGCAGGAAGTTAAATTTCAATGGACGTATATGTTGCAGCAAATACATTACACTACACAAGCCCAGGGAACCTTAATAAAATAAAATTGTTATAATGCCCTACACATGTGCCCAGTGTATAGTTTATGTGCCATATGTAAGTAAATGTAGGGGGGAAGCCAGTACCCTAATAAAAATGTACGATCTTTTGCAGCCTATCACCCTGAAAAACTGAAAAGTCACGAGCGGTTTTTGGGACTTAGAAAAATGTTCAAACCTACTCTATTGCACTTCGCCTGGCACAAGAGGTAACGTTCATTAAAATCTGCATCTTAGTGAATTTGCTTATTTACGTCCAATCGCCAGAACGAAAATTCGCCTGGCGTTGGAGTGTGAACTAGTGCTACAGTCTTTCTCCTTCTCTAGCGAATTTATGCTCAGGGCCCATTAATTAATCGACCAGGGCGAGTGGCGATTTTCGACAAACTAATCCGCAGATGGGGAACCCTGGAGATCCTGGCATCCTGATACAATACCAAGCTTCCCCTATACTGTGCCAGAACAAGGGACCCGGGCGCATCATTTATCGACACACTGGTCACCCCATGGAACTTCAAGATGGTGTATACCTTCCCACCATTAGCAATCCTATCCAGGATCATGAGAAAAATAAAATACAGCAACATCACCACCATTCTGATTGCTCCAGACTGGCCAAATTGGGTGTGGTACACAGAACTAATTCTGCTGTCTATTGCAAAACCGTGGCGACTACCTCTCAGACCCGACTTGCTATCCCAAGGCCCCATCAAACATCCCAAGGTCACCTTTCTCCATTTAACGGCGTGGTTCTTGAAACCATGTGGTGGACACAATGCGGACTCTCCCAGGATGAAATAGATATCCTACTAAAAGCCCACAAACAATCCACAACTAAGGTGTACTATAAATTATGGAACATTTTCCTTTCCTGGTGTCAGCAACAAAATCGGGATTGGACGGATAACTCAAGCAGTATCATTGATAGAAATTCTCACAGAAGGTTTTAGGAAAGGATTAGCTCTACGTACACTGAAGACCCAAATTTAAGCTCTGTCAGCTTTGACTCACACGAGATGGGCGGAGGATGCTACTATCCAACAGTTCCTTAGAGCAGTAGCTAGAGCACGACCTCAGGTCAGGGCACCCACACCCAGGACCACCATCAGAAATTGCAGGGCCCCATACGTCAAAATTTCCTGGGCCCCCTGGGCTGCACCCACCGCAAGCCCCACCTACAGGTCCGCCCTCCCCACCCCACAGGTCCACCCCCCACCACACAGTAAAAAAAAAAGGAAATTTATGTACTTACCATTAAATTCTTTACTCTCCAGTCGTAAGGGGGACACAGGGACCGTGGGGTAAAGGGTCCCGCCCATTAGGAGGAGGACACTGATGACATCAGAGCTGACAGCCCTCCCACTCTCCCTTTATCCCCTGTCATGCCCAGAAGGAGTCAGTTTGTAACCAAGAACAAAAAACAGGAACGTAACTGTAGAACAAACTCTCACAATGGAGAAAAAATAAGAACAAGAGTTCAGGGGGGGAAGCCCTGTGTCCCCCTTACAACTGGAGAGAAAAGAATTTAACGGTAAGTACATAAATTTCCTTTCCTCTCACGTCTAGGGGGACACAGGGACCGTGGGGACGTACCAAAGCACCCCCACAGTAGGGAGGGAGAACTCTGACAGTCTAGGAAACTACTGCCTGGAGAACGTTTCTTCCGTAGGCTGCCTATGCAGACATGTAGGTATTGAATTGATAAAATTTTGTGAATGTATGTAGGGAGGACCATGTAGCTGCCCTACACACTTGCTCAGCTGAAGCCGGATTTTTGTAAGCCCAAGAGGTTCCGAGGGCTCTGGTGGAATAAGCTCTAAGCTTAATGGGAGGAGTCCTCTTCCGAGCTGGAGGCCCCGGTTTTGGAGGCCGGGAGGCCCTTTCGAGGCCCCGAAGGTACAATGAAGAGAGAGTCTGTCTTCCGAATGGCCTTTGTAAGGGAGACGTACGATTTGAGAGCTCTGACCACATCCAAGTGATGCAGGTGTGCTTCCTTGTCGTTGGCTGGTTTGTTACAGAATGAATGCAGAATGATCTCTGAGTTGATGTGGAAGGCAGAGACCACCTTGGGAAGAAAACTTGGAACAGTGCGAAGTACTGCTTTATCTTCGTGGAAAATTAGGAACGGTTCCACACAGGATAGTGCCCCCAGCTCCGATACTCACCTGGCTGATGAGATTGCCACAAAGAATGCTGTCTTCCATGTGAGAATTTCCAAACCCACATCGTTAAGTGGTTCAAAGGGAGGATCAAGAAGAGCCGACAATACTAAATGGAGGCGAAACTCGAGCTACGCCCTGAAGGAATGTCTGAACATCTTCCTCTAGAGCTATCCTCTGCTGGAAAAGGATGGATAGAGCCGATATTTGAGCTTTTAGGGAGCCGAGGCCGAGGCCTTTGTCTAGCCCTGCTTGAAGAAACTTCAGAATCCAGGGAAGTCTGAAATCCCCAAAGGTAACCTCCTCCGAGCTACACCAGGAGCGGTACATTTCCCACACTCTGTGGTAAACTCTGGAAGTGACCGGTTTTCACGCTTTGATCATGGTTTGTATGACGTCCTCTGAAAACCCTTTCTCTCTTAGTACTGCCGCCTCAAGAGCCATCCCGTTAAGGCAAAGAGCTGAGGGTTGTGGTGGAAAAAACGGTCCTTGACGTAACAGCTGAGGAGACGAAGGAAGTGTTATTGGAGGCTCCAAAGACAGATCGAGGAGAGCGGAGTACCATGACCTCCTGGGCCACAGAGGTGCCACGAGAATCACTGTGACTGGTTCTCTAGCAATTTTTCTTAACACCTGAGGTAGCATGGAAAGTGGAGGGACTACATACGCCAGTCGAAAATGCCAGGGCATGGTCATGGCATCTATGCCCACCGCCAGAGGGTCTCTGCTCCGTGCGAAGAATGTGGGCACCTTTCGATTTCCCCTGGTTGCCATTAGGTCGATCTGTGGCTGTCCCCACTTGGCTACTAGTATCTGAAATGCGTCCTGGTGCAGTTCCCATTCTCCTGGGTCTAGTTGGTGACGGATGAGAAAGTCGGCTTCCACGTTGTCCACTCCTGGAATGTGGATTGCTGATATCTGAGCGGTCGTTCTTTCTGCCCACTCCAGAATGAGGGCCACCTCTTGATTTGCTAGTGTGCTTCTTGTGCCTCCCTGATGGTTGATATATCCAACCGCCGTGGCGTTGTCCGACTGGATCTGGACAGCTTGATTTCTCGGCGTGTGGTCCCATACAAGAAGTGCTTTGAGGATGGCTCGCAGTTCTAGAATGTTTATCGGTAAACTTGTCTCGCTTGGCGCCTTGGGAGGATAGGCCCTGGAACGTTGCCCCCCAGCCTGTGAGGCTTTCGTCTGTGGTCACTATCTGCCAAGACGATTCCTGGAAGTTTCTCCCTCGATTGAGATGATCTGGGGCTAACCACCAGTTCAAGGATTTCCTCGTTATTGCTGGGAGGGTTATCCTCTGGTGAAGGGATGTCCTGTTCCACTGCTTCAGTACGGCTGTCTGAAGGGGCCGGAGTCGAAATTGGGCAAATGGCACCACCTCTATGGAGGAAACCATCAGTCCTAGGACTCTCATGCACGCCCGGACTGTCGGAAACGTGGAGGACCACAGAGACCAGACAGCTTCCTGGATTTTGGTCTGTTTGTCGGGTGGCAGGAAAATCTGTTGCTGGGCTGTGTTGAATTGCAGACCCAGGAAGAGCAGGGACTGACTGGGCATTGGTGAGGACTTTTCGAAGTTGATTGTCCATCCGAACCTCTGCAGACTCTGTATGGTCAATTGAATGTTGTGTTCTGCTATGTCTTTGGATCTGGCTTTGAGAAGAAGGTCGTCCAAGTAGGGCATTATGAACACCCCCCTCACCCGTAGGAAGGCAGCCATTATCTTTGTGAATATCCTCGGAGCAGAGGACAGTTCAAAGGGCAGGGCCACAAACTGAAAGTGAAGTTTTCTGTAAGCGAACCTCAGGAACTTTCGGGGAATATCGGAACATGCAGATAGGCATCTCGGATGTCCAGAGATGCTAGGAAGTCTCCTTGCTCCAGTGCCCTGATGATGGTGTGAACAGATTCCATCTTGAATTTGTGGTATACTACCCACTTGTTCAGCTGTGTGAGGTCGTGGATGGGTCGAAAAGAGCCATCTTTCTTTGGTACAATAAAGATGTTCTAATAAAACCCTTTAAATCTTTGATGAGGAGGAACAGGGATTATGACCCTGTTCCATCTATGATGGATAGGAAGGCTCGCCTCTTTGTGTCTTGCACTGGCACTCTGGACATGAAAAAGTGACGTGGGGGAATCTGGTGAAACTCCAGTCGGTAACCAGAGGAGACCGTCTGAGTGACCATGGGGTCGTCTATTAGATGAACCCAGGTATTTGCAAAAAAATGAAGTCTTCCCCCTATTCTTCCTACATCTGGAGGATTTGTGGGGGCATAGTCAGGATGAAGAATGCTTGTCTCCAGGATGATTTCCCCTTGTTGGGAAAACGACTCTTGAAAGAGTAGTGGGTGTTTGTCGGTGGATTGGCCTTGTTCTGGCAAAAACTTTGGTTCTGAAAGGACTGTCCCTTCCTGAAGGAGAAGGCTGACTTGGCTCTTTGTTGAGGCAGGAGTGTGCTCTTGCCCCTAGTTGCTTGAGATATTATTTTGTCCAACTCATCCCCAAACAATTTGGAGCCCTGAAAGGGGATAGAGATTAGTGACTTCTTGGAACTGAGGTCCGCAGACCACAGTTTTAGCCATACAGTTCTGCGGGCCGCTACTGAGAGAGACGATGCTCTTGCGATGACTCTAACTGCGTCAAACGAGGCGTCCACTAGGAATTGGTTGGCCTCTTGGATGTAGGAGGCTAGATGTACAATCTGGTCCCTTGAACCCCCTTCCTGTGCAATCTGTAACAAGGAATTGGACCAGGTCTCGACCGCTCGGGTCACCCAGGCGGAAGCTAGGACGGGTCATAGAGCCGAACCCACTGAAATGAAGTTGGCTTTGAATATGCCCTCCAGTTTCTTGTCGGTGGTGTCCTTAAAGGCAGAGGCATCTGGCACAGGCAGGGTAGTGGCCTTGGAAAGGCGTGAGACAGGCGCATCCACCACTGGTGGTGTGCTCCACTTCTCGGTACATTCCTTGGGAAAGGGGTACTGTTTGGTGAAGTGTTTGGTAACTTGGAACTTTCTGTCTGGATTTTGCCACTCTTCCTGGACTATGGCCTGTAGCTGTTTGTGTGCAGGAAAACACACAGATGTCTTGTGTTTTCTTTTAAAGAGAGTCGATTTTTTCTGAGCTGTATCCTCTTCTTGGATATGCAGTGTCTCTAGTACTGCCCTTATGAGGCCTTCAACCGCAGGGGCTGCTTCAGCCACGTCGTCTTCTCCGGAGTCAGACGCATCCGAAGAGGAAAGTATTTCCCCCTCACTGGCCTCCTCATCGGAGGAAGGGAGTGTAGGGGACCCCCTAAGTGCATCCTTCAGGTTGTGCGATCGCTTGCGCTTGGTAGCGGTCGTTGGTTTGGCCGTCATTTGTGCCAATAGAAGTGGCTAGTTGGGGAATGCATTGCAGGCTGAAGAGTGACTGAGATAGTGAAACAGCCCACCCTGGTGCGTCAGAGGTGCCTAGGGAAGCAAAGTCCCCTCTATGTGAAGGCCCAGGATCTGAGGTCGCTGGGACTGTGAGGTCAGAGGCTGTAAAATTAGAAGCCTGTGCCTGGAGGTTGCTGCAAGCAGAGCATAGGGAATCTACTTGGCCTTCCCGGAACTTTGTAAGGCATTTAGAGCATGCAAAAAACATGACTGACTGGTTAGAGAGAACGCCCCCCCTTAGAAAAAGTTCCCCCCTGCCTTCTGCCATGTGGAGAGAGTGTTCAGCGAGATGCGCTTGATCCTCAGGTACCTGAAGCCTAAGAGGCTGAGGGAGAGAGGAAGGGCTGTGGTCTGAACCTCCTTAGCTGCTTATGCTGCCGAGCGACTTGGAGCACTAGTCTGTGAGGCGGGAAAGAGACCGCGCAAAGAGAGCTGCACAGAGGAGGAGGTGCGCGCCGTGACTACACAAGGGCGCGAAGCGCTGACTGAGACTGCTCCTCCCCCCGCATCTCAGTGCCGGCTCGCGAGTGAAGGAGAGTTTAAGTTTGGCAGAGGCAGTTGGGAGCTCTAATGGAGGGCGTCTGTGTGCCTCACCTGTCCGGTAGGGAGAGCGCTGATGCTGCGAATTCGGCTCTCCCTGGGAACATGTTGCCGGTGCGCCCGCCGGTCTCCTGGGATCTTGCCTGGCTATCACCGGTCCGCGTTGGGGGCTGTCACAAGTGAACAGGCTGGGCCTGATACGGCATCACCCCTGGTGCTGCTGCTAATCAACAGCCGATGAGTCTTATCGTTGGGCCTTCCTAAGGCCGGTCCAACCTCCTGAGGACACTGAAAAACTGGGCAAGACAGGGGATAAAGGGAGAGTGGGAGGGCTGTCAGCTCTGATGTCATCAGTGTCCTCCTCCTGATGGGCGGGACCCTTTACCCCATGGTCCCTGTGTCCCCCTAGACGTGAGAGAAACAAAAAAATATTGGTGGCTAGGGTTCCCACGTTACTAAAAAATAAAAAGATATTGGTGGTCAGGGCCCCCCAGAAAAAAACATTTGTGGCCAGGGCCGCCCATTAAAAAATATTGGTGGCTAGGACCCCACATGAGAAAAAAAAATTGGTGGCCAGGGCCCCCCCCCCACATTATGAGAAAATTGGTGGCCAGGGCCCCTTAAACGTCCATGCCTTCCCGATGTCAGTCAGAAGTGTGGCGTGGCCGGGCCCCCCTTACCCTCGGGCCCCCTACAACTCTCCCCTGTCCCCCCTGATGGCTGCCCTGCCCACACGGGACCTACCACTAGTGTTGACAGCACTACAACAACCTCCTTTCAACCACTAACTACCTGCGACCTCAAGTAGCTCTCCCTTAAAGGAGAAGAAAAGGCATTGTTCACTTGTGGGTGCCAAATGTTAGGCATCCCCAAGTGATTGTATTGACTTACTTGAAACCCCGGGGTTATACCAGCGAGCACCACGGAGCGATCCATTTCCGTTTTCTTCTTTCCTTCGCGCAGCTGCGCATGCGCAGTAGAGCGAAGAGGGCCATCCTTTTCTCGTAGGCCCGAACTTTCAGTGCAGCAAGTCACACCCAGATTTTAGTACGTAAATGGGACCATTCTCTCTCTATCCTTTCTACCTGCTGTCTCTTGGTCTCTCTGCCTTTCTATACTGTCCTCACCAACTAAGCTTTACTACAGAACTGAGGAAGGAAGGTGGAACCAGATGCTATAACAAGTGGGAGGGACCTGGAGAAAGGGCTCAGTTTGGGCCTGAAACGTTGTTGCTTGTTGGAGATCCCAGCCATGTAATCCAATAAAGGCTTTTTAAATTGACTCTACAGAAGGTGCTTTGACTATTGATACGGGACCAAGAGTCATCAATTTTCTGTCTTGCTTCTAGAGGTGAATCAAGACAAAACCCAGACATCTGCACTGACAGTTCGGGCCTACGATAAAATAATTTTTCTGTGATCTCCTTTTCATTTGCACTCAGTGCCAGATGGTTTTTGAACATTTTGTCCTCTCTCATTTTAGGGGCATTTCAGGCGAATCAAAAATAGGTAACCATGGCATTCTACTCCAAACTACTTAGTCGCAATCCCAAAATTGTTGGTTTTAATGAGATATTTGAAAATTGCCTCAGCTTCCAATTTCTAGCATCTTATCTCCCACAAAGCATTAGAAAATAACATCCTAAATATGTATGCCAGGGGTCTACAGTTTGATGCCCAATATACATCGATTTACCAAACTATGTAGGATACAGAGTCCCCCAAATGTAAATAGTGTATATAAATTTCCACGACTGACACTCTGCATTATAAGCACCCAGTATGTGTATTATGTGCCATAAGACCCCCTAACAGTATGGAGACCCTAGAAAACCATATATTTTGAAAAAATACACATTTTAACAAATCTAAAATAGGTAAATACCCCTTTCTACTGCAAACTACCAAACTGTAAAGCTATGCTGAACAAAAAGTTTTCTATGAAATTTGTGAAAATCGTCGCAAAGCTTGCATTTTACCTGCACTATATGCCCCACATTTCATAACGTAACAGCATAAAATATCCTAAATATGAACACCAGGGGTCTATTGAACACTGTGATGCCTAATATACATAATTTGCAATTGGTTTTCTTTTTTTTTTTTTTATTTGTGGTTTTTGAGTTATTTAGTTCTTTATTCAGCAGCTCTCCAGTTTACAATTTCTGCAATCTGGTTGCTAGGGTCCACACTACCCTACCAACCATGCATTGATTTGAATAAGAGCCTGGAATAAGAATAGGAGAGGCCTGAATAGAAAGAGGAGTAATAAAAAGTAGCAATAACAATACATTTGTTACCTTTCAGAGCATTTGTTGTTAGATAGGGTCAGTGACCCCCAATTTGAAAGATGGAAAAAAGTCAAAATAAGAAGGCAAATAATTCAAAAACTATATTTAAAAAACAAAGACCAATTGAAAAGTTGCTTAGAATTAGCCATTTTATAACATACTAAAGGTAAACCACCCCTTTAAGGTTAGGATGGACACAGAGCTTGCAAAGGGTTGATTTTTTAAAGTATTTATTTTACAATTCTTATATTAGAAGTACAGTTATCTTTTGGGCATTATCCATATTCACCTAAAAACTTTCTAGAGAACAGCTTCTCAGAGCAGGCATGATTAGTGAAGTGCAGGTCGAGTTTTTTTGGTTTTTTTTTTTGACCCGCACCTGACATAGGCCCAAGGATGATGTCATAAAAGGGTTGGGGCAATAGCACGCCTATAAAAACAGAAGCAGGACTCCGGTAGCGGAAAGTCATGATTGGGGAGCAGGGCCGGAACTAGGGGTAGGCAGAAGAGGCAGCTGCCTTGGGCGCAATGATAGGGGAATGCTGGGCAGCTACCTCTAAAATTATTTTCTGCCTACCCCTAGTCCGTATTCGCATCCCTCAGTCTTACTTCCCTTCCTTCCATCTATCACCCTCCCATCTGTCGATCTCCCCTCCCTCCTGTCACCCTCCCCTCCGTCACTCTCCTCTCCCTCTTGTCACCCTCCGTCACTCTCCCCTCCCTCGGGGTGCTGAGGTCCGCGCGACCCGCATATCACTGGTGAACATGGGTGGACCTTTCTGCGGGACAGTCCATATTGTGACAGCTCAGCCCGCAGTCTTGGATTTCTTGCTGAGATTTACCGACTTTCTCTTTGATCTCCTGCACTGATGCGAGAAAAAGATACAAAGTTTCTGAAACTTAATTAAAATAAGAGTTTTTTTTGCAGAGAGCCCAGAAAACTCAGCAGCTGCACTTGGATACTTTTGTAACAATTTAAGATAAGCAAAGATACAATTGTAACTATTTAAGATAAGCAGGTTTCTTGAGAAAACTTAGACTAGCAGCTTAAGGGGCAATTCACTTTCATTAGCAAAACTGTTGTAACACATAAAACATTTGTCCCTCTTTCCATTTTTTGAATGTTGAGAGGTATGTGTCTGAAGAAGGGGGCAGTTGCCACCTCTCCAGCTAGTTCCAAAAAATTGTTTGTAAATTTCATTACAAACACCACAAAATGTTTATTTATACTTTTTTATGCTTACCTGCCCCCCCCCCAGAAACTTTTCTGCTGACACCCTTGGGTGTGAGAGTATCTCACACAATAAGCTTTATCTTCTTACAATTACGCTACAGACTTGTTGGCATCCTACGATACTGGCACACAGAGCATTTTAGACTGTCCCATGCTACTGTACTGTACTATGTTACTGACAATACTGTTTTTCCTGGTCCAGTCCATTGTTAAACATAGTAAAAAAGAATGTGAAAATCAGACTGGCCAAACCCTCCAGCAACCCAACCATGGCAACAACTGAAGCATTCTTAAAGGAGAAGGAAAGCTATGGAGGCATTATTTTGCCAATAGATTAGCTGCAATAGTGCAAGCTAAAATGCTATATTTATTCTGTAGAATGTTTTACCATATCTGAGTAAAAATCTCTAGAAGCGCTGTTTGTTTAGGATAGCAGCTGCAGTATTGGCTTGGTGTGACATCACTTCCTGCCTGAGTCTCTCCCTGGCTCAGATTATAGCAGAGAAGGGGGGGGGGAGAGGAGCAAACTGAGCATGCTCTAGCCCGGGGCAAGGAGTAAAAAGCTCTAGAAGTGCTGTTTGTTTAGGATAGCAGCTGCAGTATTAGCTTGGTGTGAAATCACTTCCTGCCTAAGTCTCTCCCTGCTCACCCTCTCCCTGGCTCAGATTATAGCAGAGAAGGGAGGGGGGGGGAGAGGAGCAAACTGAGCATGCTCTAGCCCGGGGCAAGGAGGTTTAAGCTGAAGGCAGGACGTCTGATACAGAAGCCCATGTGTACACAATAGAAGAAATGCAGCTCTTCTTTTGACAGAGGACTCAGAGCAGCACTACTTTGAGGGTTTACTGGTACCATTCTGATAAGGCTTACTTAGTTTTAACCGTTCCTTAATGTTATTTTTTATAAAAGGGATACTGTTGTGGGAAAAAAAAAATTTTCAAAATGAATCAGTTAATAGTGCTGCTCCAGCAGAATTCTGCACAGAAATCCATTTCTCAAAAGAGCAAACAGATTTTTTTATATTCAATTTTGAAATCTGACATGGGGCTAGACATATTGTCAGTTTCCCAGCTGCCCCAAGTCATGTGACTCTGATAAACTTCAATCACTCTTTACTGCTGTACTGCAAGTTGGAGTGATATCACCCCCCTCCCTTCCCCCCCCCAGCAGCCAAACAAAAGAACAATGGGAAGGTAACCAGATAACAGCTCCCTAACACAAGAAAAACAACTGCCTGGTAGATCTAAGAACAACACTAAATAGTAAAAACCCATGTCCCACTGAGACACATTCAGTTACATTGAGAAGGAAAAACAGCAGCCTGCCAGAAAGCATTTCTCTCCTAAAGTGCAGTCACAAGTCACATGACTAAGGCAGCTGGGAAATTGACAAAATGTCTAGCCCCATGTCAGATTTCAAAATTGAATATAAAAAAAATCTGTTTGCTCTTTTGAGAAATGGATTTCAGTGCAGAATTCTGCTGGAGTAGCAATATTAACTGATGCATTTTGAAAAAAAAACATGTTTTCTAATGACATGATCCCTTTAAAACGCATTACATGGGGTGTTACTGGGATATATACATCAAACATACATGTTACAAACAAATACTGACTGTTTAGGCTTGTGACACAAGGGCAGATTCGGTGAGATTTAGTCGCCTGGCGACTTATCACCTCTTCTTCAGGGCGACAATCTCCCCGAACTGCCTTTGCATGTCTTCCTGTCCGTTAAATGAAAAGTCGCATGTGCTGTGTAAAGCACACGCGGCACTTCGTTCTCCGAAGTCGCCCGAAATTTCCCCGTGAGGCAACTTCGATAAACGACTAGCCGCATGTGCTTTAGGCGACTTTTCATTATAGCGGACGGGAAGACATGCGAAGGCAGTTCGGGGAAATTGTCGCCCAGAAGAAGAGGTGATAAGTCGCCAGGCGACTAAATCTCACTGAATCTGCCCTTGTGTCACAAATTAGGGTTACAGTCTAAAGCACATTCCCTATTTTTTATGGCGGCAGAGGAGTACTTATTCTGCAGAGTACAAAGTTTGATGGGGTAGCAAGAACGGGTGAATATTTCAGTAAAGAACAATTCAGAGTCACTCTGTTACTAATAATGGTGGTTTTCTACAAACGGAGCATTTGGAGATATAGATCTAAAACATTCTTTTAAGCAAACAGCAGCTTTGAACTTCCACTTCCTCATATACCATAAACCACGCACTCTTAATTTCTTCGGCTCTTCCCTTAGTCAGCTTCCTGTGTGCGGTGACGTCGCCGTGTGGGCGGAACAAAAGCCGGAAGTGATTGGTGACACCAATTCTGGGACCAGGTGGAGTAAAGCAGTTTGGGTGCTTCTCGATTGTAAGGTGAGTTGGATAAGGCGCTGCAGTGTCTCTAAACGGGGACGGGTGTTTGTGGTCTCCCGTTGTTATTTAGCTACTGACGGCCTACTGTAAGTTAGTTCCGTTTTATCAGCTGTTATTCCTTTTCGCCTTCCGTAGATTTTAGTGGGCATCGCTGTATATACACAGTGCAATTGGCTAGAACCCAGTCTATTGGGAACAGGGAAGGCCACAGTCTAGCATACTCCCTACTTCCAGTATAAACTACCCAGTGTTATACAAAGGTAAACAGAACAGAAATAGTTTACACTTGACTAAAATCGTATTTGTAACCAAAAACTGCCTAGTGATTATAGCTGACTGGATAATATAGCTCATGTCTGTAGGCTGGATCTTATTAAAGTGCTTCATACAAAGACGTATATGGAAGGAATCTTTGAGCTGTCTGGTAGCCATAGAAATCTTATTGTGCCTTGTTCTAGATCCTTTATAAAAAGATACAGGAATATCCAGTAAATCATGTATAGGGAATATTGTACCTGTATAAGGATATTAAAAAGTTACTGAGGAGCTTCATGACCATATAAACGCACAACGCCAAAAGCACAGTGATTTTTGCAGGTCATGGAACTCAAGAGGTGACTTTTAATACCCTCATAGTTTCCAAGGGCTACATTGTTTATTCTAATACAAATTTTCAGTCATGTGACAGAAATCACATCACTGAGCACCGTTTATAACCAATGGCATCACTAAACACCGTTTTAGGGATATCATTTACAGGACATTAATGGCTCCTGTGTATTATAAGGATATTATAAGTTCAATGACCATATAGAAGCACCAAGGTAAATGCCTGGAACTCCGCGGTGACTTCTAATATCTTCATATTTTACAATGGGGGTACATAATTTATTATAATGCACGAGTTTCAGTGAAATTGACAGGAATTACATCACTAAGCACCATTTATAAGGATAATTCTATATTTATGGAATATTCAAGACCCTTGTGTATTACATCGTAATAAATCTTTGCCTAGTGATGTCACCAGGTATTACCGTATGTAATTTTTCACATGGCTCACTAAAATTTGTGTATGATAACACATAATGTCCCCCCTCCCTGTAGTAAAATATAAGAACATTAAATCGCTGTAGAGTTATCCATTACCTGGACAAGTACACTCCTTACGCCTTTATATGGTCAATTATAATATCTTTCTGTTTTACAATACGGGGTAATCCCATTTCATTAAAAAAAGTTGATCAAACTAGGACTTATTCAATATTAATTTTCGGTCTGGGGTTACTCATCACAGTTTTCTTGTCATTCAGTTCAAAGTGACCTATAGCAATGACATCAGCAGGCTCAATGCTGCAGCCAAACTTTCCTTTTTACTGCCATACATTTGAACTCCTTTTTATAAAGAGGGGTTATCTTCCTTTAAGGGCACCTGTTGGCCGAAAATATTTTCCCCCACCAAGGCCCAGGGTGTAGGCTAATAGAGCCTGCAATCCGGCTGGGGGTAATGGTAGTTCTTAAAGCATGTGCTTTGCACAACATTTCATTTTTGGTGGGGCAATTTTTTTTTTTTAGAAAACTACTATTACCCTCAACCGGAGTGCAGGCTCTATTAACCCATACTTTTGTTAGGGGAAATTATTTTTGGCCAACAGGTGCCCTTTAATCACTTCATAATGATGACTTATCTGCTGTCATGGCAGTGACAGTACAGATCTAGTGGTGCAAAATTTTAATAAATGTGTGTTAACAGCTCAAATTGATTTTTCAATAAAAACTTTTTTCATTAAAAACATTTTTGCTGGAACCCTAGCCTTTCTGCCAGTTTTATGGAGCACACAGGAAGTCAAGGCAGAGGGCCAGGCCAGAGGTAAAACTTGTGCTTTAAATAAGCCCATCTAAAATCTTCATGTTTGTGAAAATTTAAATATGTGTCTACAGAAGGTAAAGGTAAAAATATGTGTCTACAGAAGGTAAAGGTAAAAGCTACTGTCTTTCTCTTCCTAATTCATCTTTCAGTTCTTTTATTTATTGATTTATTTAATCATCTCTCCACTACCTCAATCTTGCTTCATTCTTCACAATAGGCTTGTGCTTTCTTTGACTTTTTGCCCTGCCGCCTCTCTCATCTGTTCATTCTTGGAAACCCTGAAACCTGTACACGGTAAGCTTTGGTACATTGATTTCCTATTATCTGGTTTTGTTGTTGCAGATGTGGTTCATTGCCAGTATTTTCATTTTTCTTGTGGTTGGGAGACTAGTGGATTCTTTTGGTTCAAACAGCACAACCCCATCTCACATTGCCGACTTTACCACAAAGTATAATTCACAGAACACAACCGCAAAGCTCAATGTCCAGGAGAATTTCTTTGGGGCCAACATGCAGATGGTTCAGAGGGCATTTTATGTGTTGATTGGAATCTCATTGCTTGCTGTGCTATACTTCATCATTCGCACTGTAAGGTGAGATAGTGGACAATGCTTTAAAATTATGATGCTGAAACATTTTTTCATGATGGTCATTTATACTGAAGCAGTATCCCCCTCCTAAATAAATAGATATTTAGTTAAACTAAAGATTTCTTCTAGAGAAGTGAATGGGTGCACTGTCTGTGTTGTACACTAAACCACTAAACACATTTTTCTTTTATGTCTACCAAGTGTGTTAAAAGATCTGACTATATGTTTTCCTTTGGCTCTGCTTCACCTGTATAATTTACAATGCATAGTATTAACTGCCTTAAGGTGTCTATACAACTGCCAGCCTCATACCTCCCAACTTTCCCATTTTTCAGTAATCCTACGAACAGGAGGACGGCACTCCGGTAAAAAACAGGTTTTTATTGTAGAGTACTGCAAGGGTACATAGGCCTTACGCGTTTCGGGAACACCTTCCCTTAATCATAGGCATCCTAAGAAGCGGTCCTTATCGTTTTTGAGAGATTTCCCATTTTTCACCCGCAGTCCTGGATTGTTAATGAAATGTCCCTACTTTCTCTTTGATTGGAACAGCAGAAAGAAGATCAGCTGCCACTCCTTCCTTACTATTAGAGGCAGTATACAATAAACCCATATAGCAGCCATTAGCAACATTGAGTTTCTGCTCAAAAATTTTTTAAGGCCATGGGTCTTTGTGCTTCATATTTTAATTATTGGGAAGCTCACAAAGGGGCATATCGATTTAATAGTAAATTAGACATCTTCACAGTTCACCATAAATAAATTGCACAGCTCTCAATTTACATATATAGAATTTTTAACAGTATTTATCAAACGGTAAAAGTGCAGCCAGCTTTGTTAAATATGCTCATATAAATGCTATACAATGAAAGAGTGTGTTGATATTTTTCTGGACAGCTGTGGCAAGTTTAATTTAAGACTTCTATAAGTGTGTAACAGAGATTGCTGTTATTCTGCTTATATAATTCACTACAAACTCAAAGGTTTGACCGTGTCTGATTGGACCAGTCATTTTTGCGATCTTTGTTTTTCAGACTAAAGAAGAAACCTCTGAGAAAAAAGTATGGTCTTTTATCAGACTATGATGAGAACATGGAGATGGGATCATTGGACAGTGATGAAGAGAAGATTTTTGAGGCCAGAAGTCTAAGAAGGTAATGAAACTATTAATACTTATACAACCCCTTTTTCATTTTATGTTTCATCTACATTTCTCTTGATGCCATTTCTCCTGCTTTTTACTGTTACAAATGATTTCTTTTGGTTTCTCTTACATAGGTGACCAAAAAGGATGACTTTACCCTCGCATCAGAAAGAAAACACTTTAAACCCGGAGTTGTTTCTCTGCTCGTTATGTCTCTGGCTGGTTCCTGGATGTCCAGTGTATTGATTGGGATAACAGACACTGACACATTTTGTACTAATTCTGAATACTGCATTGGAGAAATCAGCTGTTATATTTTTTTGTTTGGTGAAGACCCTGAATAATGCTGTGCCTAATGTCCTGCTGTATGCTGGTACAAATGTGTTTCCCCCCCCCTTTCTAAAAAGAACAAAAACTAAAAAAAACAAATAGTGGGCACATACTATCCAAATCTTTTCTTGCAGACTCTGAACCTGCACACAGGCGTTTTGTCCATGCTACTCTTTAAATTTTAAAACTGTTTGTTTTTATGGACGTGATTTTTTTCCCCACAATTGGAGAGGTTAAAAATGTTTGTGTAAACGCAGGGAATATGCTGCACATGATTTTACAAGGTGCAGAGTGAGGGAGCATAGAGAAATGCCAACACCTTATTCCTAAGTATATTGAACTATAGGATTTCATTGATTTTTCATTCTGTTTCCACACATTTTGCAACCAGCATGATGAATATGTATAGTTACAAAGACTAAGTAATGGTGTTCTATGCCATCTACTGTCACTAATAAGCTTGGAATTTAATACTGTGTTTCCTACTCTGCTGATATTGCTATTGAAAATTTTTGTAACAATTATTTTTTTCAGACTAATTTTTATTACTAAATAAACATTCCATTTTCTTCCTAAAACTAGAACTTGTACTGTTTGCTATGATACCTCTATCAGTATAGTTGATATACTAGTGTGGCTTGCATTTATGAACACCTAACATTAGTAAAGCTTAATTTAAATTTAGGCATTCTGGAACTCATAGCTGATACATTATATGGCCAAAAATATCCAGACAACCATCTTTCCAGCATCTCATTCCAATGGTGTTATGAAGTTGGTCTTTTTGCTGCTATACATTTATGGGCTTTCCTTCCACTAGATGTTCTAACATTGTCTGCGAATTGTTTCCATTCAGCCTCTAGAGCATTAGTGATGTTGGGCACTGATGTTTGGATGGGGTCAGGTCTGGTACCCAATCAGCTTTCCAATTTTATTCCACAGGAGTTAAGCTTTATCTTCCAGGAATTAAGCTTGGCATTTAATACTGGGTTTCCAACTTGTGCAGTCCAGTCAGGTTATTTCATTCCCATTTCTGCAAACCAATGCTATACGGACCTGGTTTTGTGCATTATTGTGCTGCAATATGAAATGTCTGTTCCCAAACTCTTGTCACAATTAAGAAACCTAGAATTGTTTAGAATGCCATTGTATACTGTGGGGTTAAGGTGGTGGATTCCAAACTGTGGGTCTACCCCTCCACCCAGAGGGTCCTGGCTGGCGAAGGTCTCCACCTTAAAGTCATCAAGGTTTAGATTGAGGAGAATACTTATGTACTGTCTTAGATACTCGTGGAAATTTCGGATGAAGATCAAGTTGAGTGGGATTTTGGGTATAAATTGTAACTATGGCTGGTATCTGACTATATGTAACCTTGCTATGGGGCAACTGTGGCCAAAGGTTCTGAATGAAAGGAATTGCCTCTTTCCACATAACATTATAAACATCTGCACTGGTGGTGCCAGTTGTCCTTGCATGATAACAGAAATTTGAACCGCACATACACAAAGCTTACTGCAGGATGGAGTTTACCTGTGCATCAATGCAAAATTGGTCACAATAAAATGAGTAAGCTCCCTGTCTACAGTTAGCTTGATGTATGTTGTTACTACTCTGGAATTCAGGCATCGACAAGAAAGATTTTTTTTTTCCAAAAATTCCATGGAATCGCAAGATAAGGTAACAATTGAAGAAAATATTGAAGGACTTGTTACAGAAACATTATAGAGGAAGTGAAAAAGTTTCAAAATTTCAAAGGAATTTATTCCATCGCATGCGTCGACAAACTCCATGTAGCCGAACTGATCGGTAAAGAACACAAAGTTTCAGCTTTACTATGGGAGGCATTGTTTATTGAAATAGACTCTGTGGGGAGGGAGCAAAGAGGGGGGTCATTTGATGGCTGTGGATGGGGACTTTTGTCGGGGGTGGGTTTAGTTCTCTTTTAAGTATGTTAACCTTGAAGATGGAATTTTTATTTGCTTCTGATCCTGCAAAAGTGGGCTTCAAGTACTCTCCATGTCTGAGAAATATCTCTCAATTTTTGCAGATAAAGTGGTTCTTAAACTGAGTGACGACTTTTTACTCAAAGTGGTTCCAGGCTTTCACATCAATAAACAAATTGTGTTACCTACTTTTTTCCCAAATCCTCAAAATGAAGAACAATGTCTGTGTTATCTCAATTTAGTCAGATTATGCTACCTTTAAAGAACTAAGAATATCAGAAGTACTGCTCTCTTTGTGTTTCATGAAGGGGTCAGAAGGGGAAAGAAAGCTTCTAAAACAATGATAGCCAAGTGGATAAAGGAGTGCATCAGCAAGGCTTATTCTTTGAGTGCCATGGATAGTCCTAAATCTTTGAGGGCCCACTCTACCAGAGCATTGGGGGCAACCTAGACATACAGGGCTCAAGCTACTACAGAAAAAAACCCAGCAAAGTAGCAGCTTGGTCTTCTGTTAATGCTTTCATTTAACATTATAAAGTGGATGTGTTTTCTGCAGTTCAAGTTAATTTTGGTCATAAAGTTCATAATACATTTTGAAAATTCCCTCCCATATTGCTTTGGTATTTCCCATCAATGACCACTGCCATGTGAAGTAAACATCAAGAAAACAAAAAATTTAAACTCCGACTTAAATTTTTTGTTTCCTGAGAAGTAACATGGCAGTGGTAATGATGCCTCCCCAGGTAGTTCCTCCAACTTCAACAGTATAATAAAGATGAAGTAAGGGGGGGGGGGTTATTGCTTGCTATTTCCTGTCCTCATGTGTCAATGGGGTGTTAACCCATGAGTGACCACTGCCACGAGTGGATTAGTACATTTTAAATCGGAGTGCTACAACTTTCCAACTGCTTTTACTTTTACAAAACCCCAGGGATTTTGTAAAGCACACATCCAATGTTTACTTTTTTTTAGTAGGTTGTTTTTTTTGTGCATAGATAATGATAGATATGAGCAGGCCCTTGGGCGCGATCTCCCAGGGGCCCCATAGGCAGCAGCAGGTGCACGTGGAATAAGTGTCTGACTTCAGCCAGCAAGCCTTTCATTTGGGGGGTCTCTGTATGCCACATTGTTTGGTAAATCTTTGCATATCAAGAAGTAAATTATTCAGTAGACCCCTAGCATTCATATTTAGGATGCTTTATGCTGGTAAGTTATGAAATGTGGGGTATATAATGAGATTAAATGCAAGCTTTGTGATGATTTTCAGATTTTCATGATTTTAGTGATTTTTGGGGGTCTCTATGCCAGATAGACCCCAGGCAATCATATTTAGGGTGCTTTTTCTTGGTACATAATGATACATGCACAATACGGTGCTGGAAAGTTGTAGGTTTCAGGCAATTTTCAGGTATTTCACCAAAACTTTCTATTTTGAGAAAGCCTTGCGACTCAGTAGTTTGGAGCAGAAAGGCATGGGTACCCACTGTAGATTCAATATAATGTGTACTTTCTTAAAATATATGGTTTGGGGGGTAAACAAATATTTCTGTGTTTTTACCCCACAAAAAATGCAGTCAATGCGTTGATTTTTCATTAGCTGAAGTTACCCACAGGACTATTTGTATGCACTAACTTCATTTTGGGTCCTCTAAATGCCAGATGCTTCAGTAAACCTATGCACAATGGGCATCAATCTTTTTGGAGGAACCCTGGCAATCATATTTTAGGGTGCTTTTTCTTGGTACGCAATGATACATGGACGATATGATGCTGGAAATTTTGAGGCAATTTTCAGGTATTTCACCAAAACCACCAATTTTGGGAAAGCCTTGCTACTCAGTAGTTTGGAGCAAAAAGGCATGGGTAACCTTTTAAGATTCGGTAGAATGTGTACTTTACAAAAATAAATGGTTTTTGGGGGTAAACATATTTTTCAGTGTTTTTTACCCCACAAACATATGCAGTAAATATTTTGATTTTTCGGTAGCTAAAGTACAGTTCTGGACAATTTGGATGCGTTAACTTCATATTGGGGTCTCTAAATGCCAGATACTTTGGTAAACCTATGCACAATGGACATCAAACTGTTCAGTGGAACCCTGGCAATCATATTCAGGGTGTTTTTTCTTCATACCTAATACAGTGTGAAGTGATTTTTCAGAATTTTAATTTGATGTTTGGTAGTTAGGAGTAGAAAGACATAGTTACCCATTTTGGAATCGGCAGAATGTGTACTTTTTCGGGGGGTAAACCTACTGTTTCAGGATTTTTTGGCCTTGGAATCTAAAGTATGCCTTCATGCTTTCAAAATTCGGTAATATACTGCCAGGAGTTTTACCTGTACAGAAGTCCTAAATCTCAATAAAACTACTCATATCTGGTATTGGCACGTTCGAGAGACATGAGGCTTTCCAAATCAGTTGGATTTTCATATGTAAAATGAAATATTTTTCTGGTATACATACATAAATACAAAATAGTATTTTTTAATTTTTTTTGGTATTTAGCGCTATACATCTTTTTTCAGAGGTAGAAATACATGAAAACTCAGGCATATTTAGAAAGCTCAGGTTCTCCCGAAAAAAACAATGTATAATTTTCCTAGGTAAACTTAAGGTTTCCCGTAATGCCCCTAAAGTGAGAGAGCACAAAATGTTTAAAAAACGTCTGGCATTTTGTGCAACTGAAATGTTTGGATTTGTTGCTATTTGTTTTTCTGTATTGTTTTTTTTTTCATTCTAACAGAATGGCTTTGTACACAGTGACATTTGAAAACAAAACTGAAGCTAAATAAGGAGGAGGCAATTATTCCCACCATCGTCACCGTGCATCACATTTTGTGGTATTGTAAGATTAATATATGTTTGTTATGTCCCAGACACAAGATGGCAGTAGTGTACTTGAAAAGGTTACTGCTTCTAAACTTTAAGCTAGTGTATAAGTTACAAATATGGTCATTTGTGCTATATTGATAACTAATGGGAGACAGCTTGTGTACTGGTTACAAGCATGTATTAGCAAATGTACCGTATTTAATCTATGGGCATGTAAAGGGCACATTTGTTAAAGGAAAACTATACCCTCAAAATGAATACTTAAGCAACAGATAGTTTATATCATATTAAGTGGCATTTTAAAGAATCTTATCAAGCTGGAATATATATTTAAGTAGATATTGCCCTTTTACATCTCTTGCCTTGAGCCACCATTTCGCGATGGTCTATGTGCTGCCTCAGAGATCACCTGACCAGAAATACTACAACTCTAACTGTAACAGGAAGAAGTGTTGAAGCAAAAGACACAACTCTGTCTGTTAATTGGCTCATGTGACCTAACAAGTATGGTTTGTTGTTATGTTTGTGTACACAGTGAATCGTATGATCCCAGGGGTCGGCCCTTATTTTTTAAAATGGCAATTTTCTATTTATGATTACCCAATGGCACAGACTACTAGAAAAGTATTTTATTATGAAAATGGTTTATTTACATGAAGCAGGGTTTTACACATGAGCTGTTTTATGCAATATCTTTTTATAGAGACCTACATTGTTTGGGGGGTATAGTTTTCCTTTAAATGTTTTTTCTTAAACCATAGTATGGGGCAGTGTTACGTTTGTCATAATTAAATCCGTATCCTTTTCTCCAAAAAGGACATTGCTAAAATCCTTGCTTGTAGTTTATGCCAAGGACACATGTACCTTACATGGCTGAAGATGACTGGTCATGACTGGTTAGCTTTTCAGTCAGGGAAGTATTCTTTTCAGTTGAACTGGTGTATTATTTAAGATCTGTTCCCTGCAACCTGTCAGGATTATTATACCCATAATTTGTTGGTGCCTGCCAAGGTTAATACACCATTAGCAAGTGTGTGGAAAGGGAATGGAGTAGACATGGTGTCAAAGACTTCTACCCCCATATGTAATAAAAGGCGCTAAGTTTGCCCTGCAGCAGTAACCCATAGCAACCAATAAATTTGCTTTTAAACAAGTGGCTATTTGATTCTACCTGCTGATTGGTTGCTATGTGTTACTGCTTCTGGGCAAATTTGTATGCATCATATTTTGGGGGTCTTGTCAAATGGTTTGCAGTATCAACTTGTTCAGCACACTCATAAATTGTATGTAAAAGAATATCTTTATATATATTTTTTAATATATAGAGAATCTGAGAAATCAGGATTCGGTTCGGAATTAGTCCAGGATTCAGCCTTAAAATCCTGTGGCTTTTTGTCACACAAACAGGATGCAAACAATTTTTTACATTTGTTTCACCCTTCCCAACTCTAATTTGCATATGCAAATTAGGAGTCAGATTCAGGTTAGTATTAGGCCGAATCTTTCACGAAAGATTATAGATTCAGTTGAATCCCAAAACAGTGGATTCAGTGCATCCCTTCAAAGAATACAGGGACCAGGGATTTTACAATCACCCCAATCTTCTTAAGTGGACCAGTTCAGGTGCCTATGCCTAGATATTTAAAAAGTATCTCTCTGGCAATCAGAGCTTAACTTGGATGTATTCATTAAAAGCATAACACTACTTTTATATATAGTATGGTGCGGGACAGTGCTATAAAAAACAAGTTAAAAGTGTACAAGGCAGACCAAGTGTTGTAGTAGAACTATAAGTTCAACCAGTAGTACAGAGGTAATTTTTGTGTTGTGGTTGCTGGCTGGTCAGCAAATAGTGCCTGCCTCTCTCCTACTTTTACCACTGTTAGGGTTCTTCCAGACACGTTTGCTTGTGCATTAACTCCAATTCGCTAAACTCATTATTCAATGGTGTCAACTTTTTATGCAGTACAGTAGGGGGATTTGCCAAAAATTTCTGGGTCTGTGACGTAACCGGAAGTGACGTCACACACACACAGAGAACCTCTCCTGAAGCCACATAAACTACTCTGCTGACATCACTGAAATAGTCGTGTGCATGCGCTTATCAGATTTTTGCCTGCAAATCTTGAAAAATCATCACTAATTCTCAGAAATCAGGGGAAGTTATGGGAGCCGGGGGGGGGGACATATCATAAAATCTGGTAACTCCCAATAAAATTGCTAACCTAATTGCTAAAACTGCAAACCGGACAACTGCAGAATAAAAAGCTAAATAACACAAAAACCACAAATAATAAAACACAAAAACAATTGAAAATTGTCTCCTAACACTTTAGGAGAGAAATGCTTTCTGGCAGGCTGCTGTTTTTCCTTCTCAATGTAACTGAATGTGTCTCAGTGAGACATGGGTTTTTACTATTGAGTGTTCTTAGATCTACCAGGCAGCTGTTATCTTGTGTTAGGGAGCTGCTATCTGGTTAATTTACCATTGTTCTTTTGTTTGGCTGCTGGGGGGGAAAAGGGAGGGGGTGATATCACTCCAACTTGCAGTAAAGAGTGATTGAAGTTTATCAGAGCACAAGTCACGTGACTTGGGGCAGCTGGGAAATTGACAAAATGTCTAGCCCCATGTCAGATTTCAAAATTGAATATAAAAAAATCTGTTTGCCCTTTCGAGAAATGGATTTCAGTGCAGGATTCTGCTGGAGCAGCACTATTAACTGATTAATTTTGAAAACATTTTTTTTTCCCATGACAGTATGCCTTTAACTTCTAGAGGCCTGGAGCAGTAAAGACCCTAGCTCACAGTTTTGTAAGGCACTGATTACAAATCAATTGTAAATGTCTCAATAGTGACTGCATAGGCCATAGAGTGATTGTGAATTACCATAAGAGCAAATAATCACATGCCATATGTTTATATAATACCAAGTACTGTGAGTATGTTTGAAAGCTGTTTGGAGTACCTTAGATACTGTAGTAGTGTTGTCTTTTAAAAGCAGCTGGACATAGTTTACTTTACTTTTTTCACTATTGCAAATTTGTAACCATTGCAACTAAGTACTTATTCCAAGCACATCGTTATTCACAAACTCTTCACATTAGCTTTGTAATACAAAAAGCTTCATGTACATTAACATATAATGCTTTTGCTAGAAAATTGTGTTTTGCTTTAAAAGCTCAGATTCAGTTTTTTTGCAGCTCCTGGGCAGGCAAATTGTCTATAAAGTTTTGCTTTTTTAAGTGCAGCATATGGAGGTTTTGTGACATTTGCTATTTTTTTCTATTCCAGATCCTGAGAAGGAAATTTCTTAAATCAGGCTTGTGTTTGTCTTATATGTAAGTTAAAACAGGTAGTGGACTTCAGTTGTCTGACGTTATAGCTGTCTGTTTTCTTTTTTCACCCCTTCAGTTATCACTGGATCAGATATTTAAAATTAGAGTCAGGTAATCCAGATACAAATTATAAAAATATTGTTACTGACAACTTGTCCTTATTTAAACCTCAGGCATAGTTCTGTTTTCTAGTTGTTGTTGAAATGTATGGTATCGCCATGCCTAGGCTGAAAGTGCTTTCTTAAGCCTTGAGAAAGAAGACTATAGATGTCTGTGAGTTGTTTAGGCCAAGCTGTCCCAGCAATTTCAACCCAAATGTAGAATGCAAGAAGCCTCTACAAAGCCCAGATGATGCAAGGATGAGATAAAGAGCTATTTTCCTTGTTTGTTATAGTTTATATAGTCAGCTATAGGCAGGTGATCCCAGTGGTGGCCAATAAAAGGGCAACCATGTTTGGAAGTTTTAACCTTGAAAGCAGCAAGTAAGATTCAGGTAAAACTTGTCCCTGTGTAAAATGTATAATGAAGCAATAGCATTATTAATGAATCAGATGAAAATTGAGCGTAGGACTTGCCAGGCATGGGATGAATTTGACGTAGTTGGCCAACTTAAATATATTGCAATATATGGAAAACAATCCCTGTTTTGTTTAAAGGGTTAAGCATTTTTAGTAGCTGTATGCACAAGATGTCTCTGTCTTAAATATATTGATAATGGGTTAAGTGCAGAGGACCTCTTGTATTTGTCTAAAGAGTTATTTGGCCACTGTACCTGAAGATACAGTACCTGAAAGACAGCATTTCACTAAATGAACCTGATACCAACAGTTAAACCTGATGGTGGTAATGTTATGTTTAGGGCTGCTTTGCAGCATAAGGGCCTAGGCAGCTAACCATCATTGGTAAAATTAATAATTCAAAGTGGATTCAGAGGGTGCAGAAGAACCTAATACTTGCTGTAAAGCATTTTGGTTTAAATCTTATGGAATGGGGCTGCTTTGCTGTATCAGGGCCTGGGTAGCTCAACATCATAGCAGTTCAGCCAAAAGTTGACCTTGCAACATGACAATGACCCTAAACATTTCAGTAAAATCCAGGAATAGCTGCAAAATAAAGAGAAGGTTCTGTGGTGGATTTAAAAGCAGACTGCGCAGACAAGAACCCCTTCTTACAGTACATTACACAGCTGAAAAATTGTGCATGGGAAAAAATGTCTCCTGGTCTATTTTAGAAACTGGTAGAAATTTCTGAAAAAAAAAATAAACTATTTAAGGTAGTTTCTGCAAAAGAGCCAGGTATTACAACGTAGATCCACAGAAAGAGATGGCATTTCTGTTACAATTCAAATGGGGTGTACTTATTTTGTGTTAATATGTCCATTTTTACACATGAGTAATGCTTGGCCTTTAATAATATGATTATCCGGAAATAACCGCCTGCCCCAACCCCTTATCATTACCAATTGTGGCTGTTTACATTGTGATGGTGCTCCTCACCCTTGGTCACAGACGCTGATTGATAACACACTGGCGCTGCCATGCATGTGCTGTAGACTGCGGCACGTCCGTTCGTCAGACGCCATTACAAAGACTGGCCAATAGAGAGAATCTGTGCACTAGAGTACTTCACGGCTCATGCTGAAGAGACACAGAAGACCTGCTTAGGCTGAGCTTTTTCCTTACTGATTGTGCTTCCTTCCTGCTGGCACAGGTATAGATGGGGCTTAGCCTTAGGCCTATTGGGGGCAATTATTGATGGCTAATATATGGGCAATGGCGATGTTTGGACCTGGTACAGGTAAGGCTGGGGGGCTTAGGCCTGTTGGGGCAATTATTGATGGCTAATATGGGCAATGGTGCTTGGCACAGGTACAAATGGGGGGCTTAGGCCTGTGTTGGGTAGGGGCAATAATTGATAGGGGGGCTTAAGCCTGTTCCCACTATTCCCAGGATGACCGCTAAACAAATATCTTGTATGTAGAGGGTTATTATAAGAATGCAAAGTACCATATTTCATACTTATTCATTACATATAACAGTAAGATAAACTTTTTCTATGTAACCAGGGTGCACAGTTATAATTTATGTATTTAAACAGTATCAGGAACCAGCACACCCATGTAAAAAAATTTCACCTATTTATTTACATCATATTATGTCCAACATTTCAGTCCTCATTAGGACCTTTTTCAAGGATAACTAAAGAGGTGAACATTTTTTACATGGGTGTGCCAGTTCCTATATATTCTGTGAGACAAATTAAGTAAAACTACTTTGGACCTGCACCCACAAATATACACCAAATCCGGATTAGAGTGCGGCTGCCTGCGAATATATATATATATTACGGCTCGAGTCTAAGAGCCGAAACGTTTAATAAACCCATTTTTTTCATCACAAAAGACCTATGAGTGTGGATTTCTTTGCTCTATTGATATATGTTCTAGCACCTAGGCATTTCGATTGTTTTCTGAGTGCACCTATTCAGTAGTTTGTATATATATATTTAATATAACCTGGATGAAAACTCGCACTCATAGAACTTAAAAAATAATTAACAGTGCTCTATCTGACCTTTCTCAAGAGGGCTGACCGAAACGTTAGGACTTCACTCTGTGAAATAAAACACTGTTAATTATTTTAATTAATTAGTCCTATGAGTGCGAGTTTTCATCCAGGTTTATATCTTTTGTTTTTTCTTGAAACCAGGCATTATTTATCCTGAATACACGTGAGTGCTGGTACTCATACGGCTTGTCTGTCTCTCACTATCTCTCTCTCTTTCTCTCTCTCTCTCTCTCTATACATAAAAAGCAAAGTGTCACAACTCTCTCACATGGAGAAGCAGAGGGGACCTCCTGCAGGTTTGTAGTTTATGTTTCTTTCAGTCTGATTCTAACAGTCATTTCTTGATCATTTACTTGATTTGTTTTGTTTTATTCACAGCCATTATTCTGGCTATACTACTAGCACCCAGGAGAGGGATTACGTTCTCATGCCGGGGTCAGCAACATTCAACATTAACCCACATATATATAGGGCTCAGTCTGCATTTTAGCAAGTGTTTGTAGCAGTGAATGTGATATTAAACACAGATGCTTGTAGCATAATGAAGGCCTCAGAGACTGGCAGCTGCTCTGACAAACAAAGCTGTGTTATTTGTGGCAGGTAGTACATCCCCTGAGGAAAATGTGCTAATCACTGCAAGAATACTTTTCTGTAATGAAGACCTGTGGGACACAGCGTGTGTGCATGCCCTTGGACCAGGTGAAAGGGCAACTTTTGATGATTTTAGTTTATGTCTTGCCTGACAACTACATCTCAAAAAAGGCTAAAGTCCCTTTGCACCGTTCCAGAGATATAATGACACCAGAGTCAATAAACTTAGGTGTCATAGGTGAAAAGTGAATATGAATAAAATAGAGGAATACAGTACACAAGACATAAAAGGGTGGATGAAACATGTTAAGTGTATGATTTAAATGGGTTTAATAAAGATCATGTGATGTTATCCTCTTCTGGTGCCTGCTGTTTACCCATGCTCCGGTTTTGCTCTTGATACCGACAATCACAGATAAGATGAGATAAGCCTATCAAGACCTTGCAACCATGTGCTGACATAGCTAGACAATCAATCAATAGAAAAGTATGTGTAGTAAAATTAGCAAAACCACACACAAACACCAAAACAAAGGTAGACTATATTTGTGAATAGATCAGTGTCATCACTGTGGAAGGGCTGCTGCTAGGGTTGCCGTCGCACCCCTTTAATACCAACCACATATTGAATCTGAATTATGCATGGCTAGTTAGCAATTAATTTAGAGGCATGCTGCATGGCTGTACATAGATCAGTGCTGCGTGCATCTAAATTAATTGCTAAATAACCATGCAGGTTGTAGATTCAATATGTGGCCAGTTTTAAAGGGGTGAGCTGGCGAACCTAGCCACTGATAATGACACAATATGCACTCCAAGCCTGGTAAACAAGTTTTTTATGTTCAAGTAAAATGAACATCTTAGCTGTATAAAGTCTTTGTTTTTTAAATTTAAAAAAATGAAATTTTAAATTTTCTGTCCTTTGCTTGGCTAACAGGCACTAAATGGTATTTCATATTTTATCGCATCTACACTCAATTTGAGTCATTAGCATCTAGTTTTGCAACAACAGCACAACACATTTGCCTTGCCACACACCAGCCTTACGCGGTTGCTTTATGTTGGTACTGACATTTTAAACATTTTTTTTATATGTGTGTAAATAGTGGGTGTGGAAATGTAAGTGGATGTGTAGAGGGTTTGGAGGGGGTAAGGTGAAAATATCGAAACTCTGTAATTTCGTCTTGTATAGTTTTTTGTATATTTTGAATGCAGCATAAAAAAAAACCTGGAACCTTGACCTTGATTTTTAAATAGCTTTGGCTCTGGTGTAACAGCGTGACAGTAGTCAATATAGTCCTTTTCAGTTGCCTTTGCCTTTGGGATTATATTTACTTGCTTCTGTTAGTTTATAATGAATTGATGGATCATAATTTGGAGGATATACAAGTCTGCCATCATGCGTTTCATTTAATTAAATATAAAACAAATCAGACCGCACTCACATTTCTGCCCAAATTTTCGATATTGGGTGCGCGTCCAGTAGCCCATTCACATTGGCTGCTCCAGAGTATACAAATTCCATCCAATGGACAGCACTCCTTTTTCCATAAAACCGTCTTTATTTTTCTTAGGACAGCAACATGCAACGTTTCGAGCGGCACTCCACTCTTTATCAAGCATAAATCACAATGTTAACACCTGGACTTAAATACCCTGGGGCACAGTGCCCCCTGGTGTCATCACACATTATAGCAAACATATGTCGACATCATAATTGTTACAAAAAATATATGTTTCTCTTCAATAATGGTTACAAAATATCAATAAACATGTATACATAATTTCCTGTTCTATTACAGATTCATTTATTTTAGTTGAAAATAGACCAACTTATCCGTAGCATGTCCAATACAGATTGCAACCCAACCAGGGTAAGGAAATTTAAAATGTCCACATAACGACCTATAAAAATAAAATCAACTTCAAGTTAAAATCATTTCAATAAAAATGGATGAAGATCATATTCATGGTTCAGACCGTTAGGGGCTAGTGTACCCAACCTTCTGATCCACTGGGCCTCCCTTTGTAATAGTTCTTTATCACGGTCCCCCCCACGTCTCTTTCTTGAGACTGTATCCAATATTTGAAATCGCAGTTGACTTATAGTGTGACCACTTTCATTAAAGTGCTTAGCTAATGGCTGGTTCAACCCATTTCTAATTGCGGATTTATGTTCAGTTAGCCTATCACGTATACACCGAATGGTTTTACCCACGTAAATTTTCCCACAGGGGCACTTAATACCGTACACCACATACGTGGATGCACAGGTAAAGAAACCCCTAATGGGAATGCGTGTACCTCTCAATGGATGGTAGATCCATTCTCCCTTTAGGACATTATTACAATGGCTGCAACCACAACATGGGAACGTCCCATTTTTTCTTGGTGCCAGTAAAGTCTGTGTATGTTTTATAGAAGGGCCCAAATCTGCTTTAACCAATTGTGTTCCTATTGTTTCAACCCTTGTATAAGACATCACTGGTGGGGATTTAAAGATATCTTTATTAGGGAAATTCCTGGTTAGTAGACTCCAATCCTTACGTATAATCTTTGAAATGTCTCCACTCAACATATTGTACTGATTAACAAATGGAATCCTTTTAAAGTTCTGTCTACTCCTGTTGCTTTTTTCTCTTTTTCCTATGACACTTATTACAGGTCGCTCACCAGGATTATTTGGTAATTCTCTACTTTCCTGATCACCGCATCCTTTTTCTATAACTTTGGTGGGATATCCTCTAGCTTTAAACCTTTCCTTCATCTCCACTACCCTCTCTAATTGCTGTTCTTCATTTTTAACTATTCTTTTTACACGTAGTATCTGAGATTTAGGAAGGGATTTTTTCACATGCGGGGGATGAAAGGAATCATATCTTAACAGCGTGTTCTTGTCTGTTTGTTTTACATATAGGTCTGTGTCCAGGCCTCCCTGTGGAGTAGTTTTAACCAATACATCTAAAAAGGGGATACTGACTTGATCACTGTGTGTAGTAAATTTAATTGTAGGAGTACATCCATTTAGTTCCTCTACAAAATCTATAAGGTCCGAATGTCGCCCCGTCCATATAGTGAAAATATCGTCTATGTAGCGATACCAGCATTTACAATGCTGCTGAAATTTTTGGTTGGTATAAACAAAATAATTTTCAAAGACGTCCATAAATAAGTTCGCATAGGACGGGGCGACATTCGAACCCATAGCCGTACCCCTAATCTGCAGGAAGAAATCATCCTGGAACATGAAATAATTCCTACCAAGTACTATCTGTAACAAAGTAAGCAGAAACTTTTTTTGAGCCCCATCAAGCATATCATCTCTATCCAGATGATGTCTGATCGCCTCCACACCCCCATCATGTGGGATGGAGGTGTAGAGGCTCTCGACATCCAAAGTGACCAAGATGGCGTCAACAGGAAGATCATTGATCAGGTCAATTTTATTTAAAAAATCCCCAGTATCTCTAATATATGACCTTGTGTTGAATACATACTCCCTAAGTACTCTATCCAAAAATTTAGCAAGAGGACAAAACACAGAATTAACCCCAGCCACAATTGGCCTACCTGGGGGTTTGTCCAAACTTTTATGAATCTTAGGGAGTATGTACAACACAGGTGTGATTGGATTTGTTTGTATCAAATATTGGCTCAGACCGAGCAAACGAAGGAGGGGAGGCAAAAAGCACCGACAAAAAACGGCATCCATACCGCAGGAGGAAAATGCGGTGGTGAATATTTCCTCAGTACAGCTTATGGACACTGAGATTAAGGTACTGTCTAAGGGACTGGGCTTTGCTATAACTACTTATCCAGATTTTTTTCAGATTGACATAAATTTGGAAGCTTTCTTTAGGAGGATACGATTATCTGCTGAATTAAATGATATTGATGATACTAGGGATATAAAAATAAATGATTATTGTAATACTTTTTATTTACAGGATTGGCGATTATACAATACAAGTACATATATGCCTGCTAAAACTAACCATGTAGTAGAAACTTATATACAGGGGGTAAAAGATGAAATGATTGCACTTGAGGAAAAATTTAAAAAAAGTGAAATTGGTCTACCGAAAGAAAATATTTCTAAAGATGAAAGATTGGCACTCTCATCTTTGCGAAATCGTAAAGATATTGTAATTAAACCAGCAGACAAGGGGGGAGCGGTGGTTGTCATGGATAAAATTTTTTATGTTGATACAATATTAGAGATGCTTAATGATACTAGCACATACCAAAGGTTAACCACCAACCCCCTCTTTAGTATCCAGAAGGCGATTAAAGAATGTGTGGAGCAGGCCAGACAGTTGGAGATCATTGATAATAGATTGGCAATATATTTGATACAAACAAATCCAATCACACCTGTGTTGTACATACTCCCTAAGATTCATAAAAGTTTGGACAAACCCCCAGGTAGGCCAATTGTGGCTGGGGTTAATTCTGTGTTTTGTCCTCTTGCTAAATTTTTGGATAGAGTACTTAGGGAGTATGTATTCAACACAAGGTCATATATTAGAGATACTGGGGATTTTTTAAATAAAATTGACCTGATCAATGATCTTCCTGTTGACGCCATCTTGGTCACTTTGGATGTCGAGAGCCTCTACACCTCCATCCCACATGATGGGGGTGTGGAGGCGATCAGACATCATCTGGATAGAGATGATACGCTTGATGGGGCTCAAAAAAAGTTTCTGCTTACTTTGTTACAGATAGTACTTGGTAGGAATTATTTCATGTTCCAGGATGATTTCTTCCTGCAGATTAGGGGTACGGCTATGGGTTCGAATGTCGCCCCGTCCTATGCGAACTTATTTATGGACGTCTTTGAAAATTATTTTGTTTATACCAACCAAAAATTTCAGCAGCATTGTAAATGCTGGTATCGCTACATAGACGATATTTTCACTATATGGACGGGGCGACATTCGGACCTTATAGATTTTGTAGAGGAACTAAATGGATGTACTCCTACAATTAAATTTACTACACACAGTGATCAAGTCAGTATCCCCTTTTTAGATGTATTGGTTAAAACTACTCCACAGGGAGGCCTGGACACAGACCTATATGTAAAACAAACAGACAAGAACACGCTGTTAAGATATGATTCCTTTCATCCCCCGCATGTGAAAAAATCCCTTCCTAAATCTCAGATACTACGTGTAAAAAGAATAGTTAAAAATGAAGAACAGCAATTAGAGAGGGTAGTGGAGATGAAGGAAAGGTTTAAAGCTAGAGGATATCCCACCAAAGTTATAGAAAAAGGATGCGGTGATCAGGAAAGTAGAGAATTACCAAATAATCCTGGTGAGCGACCTGTAATAAGTGTCATAGGAAAAAGAGAAAAAAGCAACAGGAGTAGACAGAACTTTAAAAGGATTCCATTTGTTAATCAGTACAATATGTTGAGTGGAGACATTTCAAAGATTATACGTAAGGATTGGAGTCTACTAACCAGGAATTTCCCTAATAAAGATATCTTTAAATCCCCACCAGTGATGTCTTATACAAGGGCTGAAACAATAGGAACACAATTGGTTAAAGCAGATTTGGGCCCTTCTATAAAACATACACAGACTTTACTGGCACCAAGAAAAAATGGGACGTTCCCATGTTGTGGTTGCAGCCATTGTAATAATGTCCTAAAGGGAGAATGGATCTACCATCCATTGAGAGGTACACGCATTCCCATTAGGGGTTTCTTTACCTGTGCATCCACGTATGTGGTGTACGGTATTAAGTGCCCCTGTGGGAAAATTTACGTGGGTAAAACCATTCGGTGTATACGTGATAGGCTAACTGAACATAAATCCGCAATTAGAAATGGGTTGAACCAGCCATTAGCTAAGCACTTTAATGAAAGTGGTCACACTATAAGTCAACTGCGATTTCAAATATTGGATACAGTCTCAAGAAAGAGACGTGGGGGGGACCGTGATAAAGAACTATTACAAAGGGAGGCCCAGTGGATCAGAAGGTTGGGTACACTAGCCCCTAATGGTCTGAACCATGAATATGATCTTCATCCATTTTTATTGAAATGATTTTAACTTGAAGTTGATTTTATTTTTATAGGTCGTTATGTGGACATTTTAAATTTCCTTACCCTGGTTGGGTTGCAATCTGTATTGGACATGCTACGGATAAGTTGGTCTATTTTCAACTAAAATAAATGAATCTGTAATAGAACAGGAAATTATGTATACATGTTTATTGATATTTTGTAACCATTATTGAAGAGAAACATATATTTTTTGTAACAATTATGATGTCGACATATGTTTGCTATAATGTGTGATGACACCAGGGGGCACTGTGCCCCAGGGTATTTAAGTCCAGGTGTTAACATTGTGATTTATGCTTGATAAAGAGTGGAGTGCCGCTCGAAACGTTGCATGTTGCTGTCCTAAGAAAAATAAAGACGGTTTTATGGAAAAAGGAGTGCTGTCCATTGGATGGAATTTTCATTTAATTAATACATTTTTTTCATTCTCATATAAATGCTGGAGGGTGCTAGACATTGCTTATTTTTTATATTTCCACAAGTGATTGCTTCTTGACATAAATCTAGTCATAGTTGCTATGCTGCTGCCGCCGCCTGCAAAACCCAGAGATAATTGGCCTGGAGAAAATGCAGTGCAAGCAAACAGCTATTATTTGTTGATACATAAAGTATGGCACACTGGTACCACTGCATCAGATTATGCCACCGAGTAATTGTAGTTTAGGTTCCACATCACCAAGTCAATAATGTGCCCAGCCATGCGAAGCATGCAGCAAACGATAAGCATTTTTAAAGATAAGCTTAGGTAATTCCATAAATTGACCACTAGGTGGGTATATTGTTTAATATGAGTTGCCATCCTAAAAATATAAGGCATGCTAGTTAAATTTTGAAAAACTGTTGGTATTGCTCTCCTCTTTTACACAGACAACATATGACCGTTCCAGATTTCTACACTACTGCTGAAATTCAAAACTTACTAATAAAAATGGTGTTGTGTTGTAGACTAAAAGGAGATTAAAGTAGAACTCCACCCAACATTTTTCCGCAATAATAGAAAATTTAATTCTTATCAATTCTACAATAATTTGTAAATGTAACTGCTGTTGAGAGAATTATTTGTCCCTTTCTATTCTATGCACTGCTTATTCTCACTCTTGAACCAATGTTTAATTAATGAACTAATTTATTAATTAAACAATGTTTATTCAATATGCCTGTGAAGAATCATGCATCAAGCAAAACATTATGACTGGAGTCTTGGCTGAAATAGAGCTGGCTTCTGCAACATTGTTTTAAGAGTTAGAACCAGCAGTACAGAGAGGGACAAAAAATACTTTTAACCAAGGGTAAATTGGGCCATGTGCTACCCAGGGCCAGAACTAGGGGTAGGCAGAAGATGCAGCTGTCTAGGGCACAATGATAGGGGGCACTGGGCAGCTACCTCTAAAATTGTCTTCTGCCTACCCATGGTACATGTTTGCAACCCTCAGTCTTATTTCCCTTCCTTCCCTCAGTCACCCAACCCTTCGTCGCTCTCCCCTTCATCCTGTCACCCTCCCAATCATCGCTCTCCCCTTCCCTCGCCTCCCATCCATCGCTCTCCCCTTCATCACGGGGGGTGTCTGGCCAGGTTGCCTAGGGCGCCTGGCTGGCCTGGCCCCGGTACAACAAATACACCCCTCCCGCTCTTACTTTTTTTGCTTTGGATTGGGTCAAGATGAGCGGCTTTTTGCCACCCCTGGTAACCTGTGGGGCACTGGATCCTGAACTAATATTAGGAGCAGTTCATCATCCGTATGGTTTTTTGCTCAGTTTCTGTATCTCCTGTTTTACATAGAACTGAGCAGAGAAATGTCCAAAAGTAAGCTTAATTTATCCACCCAGATAGACCAACAGGAAGCATTTTTGTTATACATTCATGATAGTAGCAGTGAACTGTTAATATCACATAGAAAACATATAAACAAAAAGAGCAACAAAGAGTAACAAAAAAAAAAGTACACTTTGGGTAATTTTATATGTGTGGGTATATGTTCCTTTTGTAGAGATTGTTTATGCCTACTAATCCCTAATCCCTAGTATTTTATAATGCACATTTTAGAACATGCATTATTGCCTATTAAAGACAGCAGTGCATTCTCAAAACTGGCTTCTAAACACAGGGATTATAGGACAGAGGTAAAGGAAGTGAGTTTTGGGTGGATCATGGAAGGCCTTAGAAGGGAGGCTTGAGGAGGACTGAAAGTAGGTTGTAGGAGATTGAGAAATGAAAGTAGTGGGTTAAAAATAGCATTAAATAGTGTAGGGACCCATATAGTTATCTTTCCCCATGTCTTGGAAATCCCATACTAGTTGGAAATCCTAGGGCATTGGCCAGCTTAAAACGGGGCCTGTTTATAGTTGGGAGGGGAAGTTGTTTCTCATTCTAGGTTGAAGGTTTCCGCTGCCAGTTCTAGATTTAGCCAAGAGGTACCATTATATAATTAGTCTTTATGAATAGGAGGCACCACCTGCTCTAACTTTTTGGTTCCCACATGCTGCGGAAGGTGGATGTTTGATGGCATGCCTAGCACCCAAGTGAGGTAGGAAAAGAACCCTGTAAATGAGGTATTTGATAGTGGTAGATGAGGTCCTCACCTTGGAATATGGTTACCACCTTTTGCAGCTGGGGAGTCCGGCCAGGGGTTGAATGGATGATGTCAGGGGCAGGGCAGATGACTGTGAGGTGGGTTGATGTTGAGACAGGGGTTTTAGGGGGGCGGCATGCTGCCCAACCACACCCACATTGGTGCAAATTTCAGTTTTCACCCGGAAAGTGCTTCTGAAAACTGGGCTGTCTGGGTGAAAACTGGGCTGTCTGGGTGAAAACCAGACAGGTGGCAACCCATGGAATCACAGTGGATAGGGAATCAGGTTAGAGGATTTCCCTGGAGATTCCACTGCATGTGATCCAGGTCCACTCAACAGTGTTACTGAGGTGATGTGAGATCCTGCCAAGTTTACACCAAGAGAGTGTCAATGTGTGTAACAATATTCTGTAATTAAGGTTGCCTCCTGAAATAGCACCCACCTCATCCCTGATATTGTATGCCCACCCCCCCCCATTTGGACTTCAAAGCCGAAAATGATGGCCTTATCTATAACTGAATTTGTATTCACCACTTTACCTCAGAGAAACCATATACTGTGAGTACCCTGTGTCTGTTAATAAATTGTTGTTTTGGCTAAGAACTCCCAGTGTCCAGAATTCCTATTTGTTCAGCTGAAAGGTATAGTTCTGCAACACCTCTCCCTTCCTCCACACACACTAATGTGAGGGCACTGCAATGTGCAAAGTGCAAAATCTCTGCACTCCCAGAATTCTAATTACTGTCTCGCACTAAGAGGCTTCCACTTGTATGTGACCAATATGGACTAAATTAGCTTTCATTTGGGAAAATTCTATGGGGTGCTGTTTGTCCCAAATACATTCTGTATACAAAACTATCCCTAAAACACAGAATTAATGTCTCTCATGGTAATAAGTATTTTTGACCATATACAGATAAAAAAATATACAAAAGTCTTATTTCTAAAAGAATGAGAACAAAATCTGGTTAGTGCACAAAAGGATGTCATTATGTCACAAACTCCATTCAGTACATTTTAACAAGCAATCTGTCTCACAAATGTATAACCTCCATGTAACGGACGCACTTATGTGCAAAGTTACTTAGAGAATGAATTATGTAAAAAAAAAAACTTGGACTTAATAAATAATAGTGTAACTAACTAGTGCATGTCAAGCTAGATTTGAATGACAAAATAGATATTTGTGACAGAAAGCACGATTTTATAGTACAGGATTCATTCTTTCCACAAAATTTCACAAAACAGATAAAATATCCATTCTGTAAAGCAACACTGTCAGTCACATTCATGAACCAATAAGAACAAAGCTTATTGCCATACAACAAACTAGATGAGATGTTGCCAGCTCCACTCTGCTCCACATGGCTGCATCATCCCTAAGGCATAGTATCTGACCTGCTATAGGGGGCGCCCTCTAATGTCCCCTGTGCTGCATAATAAAAAACATGAACAAACCTTTCCTAAATACTACAGGTTCATAATTGGAAGTTTTTACAAATGGCTGAGAAATATAATGCTGCACTTATAATGACTGTAGAGAAAGAAAAGTATGTAAAACATAAATATGATCATTTTAGGTGATATGGCTATTCTTATTGTAGTAACCTGCTTGTGTGGCTATTTTGGTTAAGGGCATTCCTGCTGTTTTGCCATTGTCTTATGATTCATTCCTGTTCCTGTTTCCCTCTTCCTGTCTAAGCTGAGAGCAATAATGGAACAGGCCACACCTACCTGCCATGTTGTAATAAATGTAGCAGAAGCAGGGGTGGAACTACAGAGGAGGCAGACCCTGCAGTTGCAGGGGGGCCTGGAGGTATAGGGGCCCATGAGGCCCTAATTCATATACAGTTTCAATAAATATTGGTAAAACAAGTCAACCTCTAAACATTTTGGGGGCCTGAAAAATAATTTGCTGCGTGGCCCAGTAATATCTAGTTACGCCACTGAGTCCAGAAGTTCCTGTGTTTGTCTGGCTGCTTTGCCTGAACTAACACAGCAGAATCATTTAATCCACTACCAGTAGGGTTGCCACCTTTTCTGGAAAAAAAATACCAGCCTTCCTATATCTTTTTTCCTTATTAATAACATTGTAATCAACCATGATTTTTACCGGCCAGGCTGGTAAAATACCGGCCAAGTGGCAACCCTAACTACCAGCCAGTTTATCATTTTTGGCCACGCCCATTTTTGTGGCCACACCCCCTAATTACCATGAAGATAAATGGATGCCAGGCCCATAAATTCATGGTTATTGTGTATTATAAACAGCGAGCAGTCACACACTAAACTACCAATAAGGAGCAAGTTCAACAAGACTGCTGCAGTCTTTGAGACTTTAAATCAGACTATCACGAGGAATATGGGTTGGGCATAAGGCGAGGGGGGCACTAGGGCTGAGGGACAGTAACACGAATTACGGTTTCCATGTCTCACCCTAGAATATAAAGCAGCAAGACACTATGGGAAAGAGTAAGCGCATGGCACTCTACTTCATCTTAAGCCTGCTGTCAGGATCGGCTCCTTCAGTGGCTCCTCCCTGAAGTCGACGCCGTAGACGTCACCAGCAAGGATCAATTGCGGGCACGGCGGGGAGAAAACGTTAACATCACGCAGAGGGTGTAGCCTGAAGTGATTGGCATAAGCAGAGTCCATATTTTCATGCCGTGACCTCGATTAACTCCCGGTTATGATACAGTCCAGGAAGTGCGGAAATGTGCAATTTTGAGTTGGAGCTACGAGTTACTTAACGATCCACTGTCACTTCGCTTCTCCACAGTGTCTTGCTGAACGTCCTGCAGTAAAAGCCAGGATTTAACTTGTAGTGAACATGAGTGACTGCTGAGAAACTCGGGACATATAAATACATATCCGGGACTGCGGGTTGAGCTGTCAAAAGCGGGACTGTCCCGCTTAAAACGGGACGGTTGGGAAGTATGCATCATTATAATAGGCCTAATATCCCTTCAGTGATGTCTGACAAACTCTCAGAGTCATAAGTTGCCACCTGGCCGGTATTTTACCGGCCTAGCCGGTAAAACACCTGCCAGGGCGGGGGCCGGTATTACAAATTTACTGGCAATGTACCTGCCGGTAATTTGTAATACCATTTACAAAATCCCTTGCCCGCCGATGAAAACTTACATTTTCGTCGGCTTTGGCGGTGGCCCCGCCCCTTTTGTGGCGCTACCCCCGTGGCTCTGCCCCTTTTGTGTCGCCCCTTTTTGCGTCACATCCCGCCCCTTTATTTTCCGCCCCCACCACTGGCCGGTAATTTTTTTTAAAAAAAGGTGGCAACCCTATGCCTAACCCATCATTATAATTGGTCTAATATTCCTTCAATGATGTCTGACAAACTCTCAGAGTCAGTTATAGTTTTGTATATGATTGTTAGGCTCCAAAGTCTCCTCCTAGCTGTAATCTTGCACCAGTTAGCTTTTAGCAATCTCTTAATAATGTGATTAGCTATAGATCAACTACTACATAATAGGTTTAGCCAGAGATGTGGGACTGATCATGTGCACACATATTCTGTATAGTGTGATGTGTAAGTTATATGAGCAGCGACTCCTGAGTACTGTGTGTAAACAAAAGGGGTCATTTAGGCGAGGCAATTTTAGGGGATCATAATTTATTTATATAGAAGCAACAAGCTGCACAATGCTTTACATTCATTTATAACAAAAGGGCTCTAATGATGCCGTCCCTTTACCTGCCCAGTGCTTACCCCTTTCACCAGGGCCAGAACTAGGGGTAAGAAGAAATGCACTGGCACACAGGAATATCAGCAGCAGGGCAAGCCCATGCAATTTTATTAATGCAGTGTGCAACGTTTCGGGGCTTGACAAAGGGGCGTGCCCTGAAACGTTGCACACTGCATTAATAAATTTGCAAGGGCTTGCCCTGCTGCTTGATATTCCTGTGTGCCAGTGAATTTCTTCTTACCTTGGATGTGAGATGGCTGATTCCTCTATCACTGGGCACCAGGAGATACTATTTGACCGGGCTGTGTGAGGTGTGCGGGTCTCCAAACTCGCCCGGAACTAGGGGTAGGCAGAAGAGGCACGTAGATAGGGCGCAAAGTTGGAGGGGCACCAGGCACAGTACCTCTTCTGCGGATTCCCCCTAGTTCAGACCCCTGTGCCCCCATCTGCAGCAGCAATCTCAGCACCGTGGGTGCTCGCACTCCTCTACGCATGCGCATGTACGCATCGTCTTTGCGTGCGCTGGTCTGTACATGCCTATGCGAGTGTTTGTGCGCACGTGATTGTTCACCCGCGCACATGGGGAGGGGGGGCGACATAGTAGGCTGGGTTGCCTAGGGCGCCCAGCCAACTTGGCCCTGCACTGCCTTTCACATCAGAGTGGGTCGAGGGGGGGCACAACACTAGTGCAGAGAGCACAACTGCGCACATGTCACACGCATGTCACATCAATAATTACAATAGCCAGAATTAAAAAAGAGCAATTGGGTCTGATTAGTGTCAGAGCACAAATATAATTGTACAAATTGTAATGCATTGTATGCAATTGTGTCAGACATCTCACCTGCACTGCATTGTGGTTAAGAAAACATGGCAACTGTGGTCATAAATGACCCATATAGTCTATGTAGTAAAATGTGTAGCCTTGGTGATTAGGGATAGTGATGGGCGAAAAAATTATAAAAAATTATAAAAAATAATTTGTGAGTGTCAAAATTGTCACGTGCATAAAAGTTTTTGTGTGTCAAAATTATTCAGACGCCCATTGACTTTAATGAATTTGGACCAAATAGTTGCACGTATAAAAATTGTAGCTCGTGTCAAAATTGACACGCATTAAAATTATTGCCCATTGCGTTTTGTGAATTTTTCACAGTTTCGCAGATTTCGTGGCACAAATTCACTAATTAGGGACATTGTAGAAGTAATACTGTCAAATCTGAACTGCGCAGTTCCTTGCCCAGCAGAAATCCAGGTGCATGTCATACAATAATATAATTAGAAAAATTGTATTTTCCTTAGAGTGAGTTCAGAATTTTTCAACAAGACTGTGCTGCTGAACTCCATCCACCAGTGGGTCATTCAGCTGTTTTACTGAGCCACATGCCAGATTAATCCGTATGGGAATAATTCACCCATGGGTAGGCTCTGCTCATTCACAAACTGTTACACTGCTTTTGACAAAGCTGCCATAGTGATAAAATATGTTTTAGGGGATTGGCATATGGTATATATGGCTCAGTAAAGCAGCTGAGTGATGTAGGGGGGGGGGAAGTGCAGGTGACATCAGGGGCAGGACTGATTATGTGGCAGTCATTTACTTCAGAATTCCTAATTTGTAAATCCGGAGTTTTCACCCGTGCAGCCCTTCCAAAAACTAGGATGTCGGGGTGAAATCCGTACAGGTAGCAGTACCACATCTCTGGCTAAACCTATTACGTAGTAGTTGAACTATAGCTAATTATTATTAGCATTATTAAGAAACTGCTAGAAGCTAACGGTCACAAGATTACAGCTAGGAGGAGACATTGGAGCCTAACAATCATATACAAAACTATAACTGACTCTGAGAGTTTGTCAGACATCATTGAAGGGATATTAGACCAATTATAATGATGGGTTAGGCTTAGGGTTGCCACCTTTTTTTTAAAAAAAATTACCGGCCAGTGGTGGGGGCGGAAAATAAAGGGGCGGGACGTGACGCAAAAAGGGGCGACACAAAAGAGGCAGAGCCACGGGGGTAGCGCCACAAAAGGGGCGGGGCCACCGCCAAAGCCGACGAAAATGTAAGTTTTCATCGGCGGGCAAGGGATTTTGTAAATGGTATTACAAATTACCGGCAGCTACATTGCCGGTAAATTTGTAATACCGGCCCTGGCCCTGGCAGGTGTTTTACCGGCTAGGCCGGTAAAATACCGGCCGGGTGGCAACCCTAGTTAGGTTGCAGGATGATGTTTGATAAACTGGCTGGTAGTGGATTAAATGATTCTGTTGTGTTTGTTCACGCAAAACAGGCAGACAAGCACAGTAACTTCTGGACTAGATATTACTGGGCCCCACAGCATATAATTTTTCAGGCCCCCAAAATGTCTAGAGGTTGACTTGTTTTACCAATATTTATTGAAACTGTATATGAATTAGGGCCTCATGGGCCCCTATACCTCCAGGCCCCCCCAGTAGCCGCAGGGTCTGCTTCCTCTGTAGTTCCACCCCTGCTTCTGCTACATTTATTACAACATGGCAGGTAGGTGTGGCCTGTTCCATTATTGCTCTCAGCTTAGACAGGAAGAGGGAAACAGGAACAGGAGTGAATCATAAGACAATGGCAAAACAGTAGAAATGCCCTTAACCAAAATGGCCACACAAGCAGATTACTACAATAAGAATAGCCATAGCACCTAAAATGATCATATTTATGTTTTGCATACTTTTCCTTCTCTACAATCATTATCAGTGCAGCATTATATTTCTCAGCCATTTGTAAAAACTTCCAATTATGAACCTGTAGTGTTTAACAGCAGCAGAGGGGACATTAGAGGTCTTCATTACCCCTATAGCAGGCCAGATACTATGCCTTAGGGATGATGCAGCCATGTGGAGCAGCGCTGGCAACTTCTCATCTTGTTTGTTGTATGGCAATAAGCTTTGTTCTTATTGGTTCATGAATGTGACTGACAGTGTAGCTTCACAAAATGGTTATTTTATCTGTTTTGTGAAACTGAGCTTTCATTTTGTGAAAAGAATGAATTCTGTGCTATAAAATCCCGCTTTCTGTCACAAATATCTATTTTCTCATTCAAATCTAGCTTGACATGCACTAGTTAGTTACACTATTATATATTATGTCCAAGTTTTCTTTTACATAATACATTCTGTAAGTAACGTTACCAATAAGTGCATCCATTACATGGAGGTTATACAGTATATTTGTGAGACAGATTGCTTGTTAAAATGTACTGAACGGAGTTTGTGATATAATGACATCCTTTTGTGCACTAACCAGATTTTGTTCTCATTCTTTAATAGAAATAAGTCTTTTGTATATTTTTTTATCTGTATATGGTCAGAAATACTTATATACCATGAGAGACATTAATTCTGTGTATTAGGGATAGTTTTGTATACAGAATGTATTTGGGACAAACGGCACCCCATAAAATTCAGATACACATTGCAGCATGCATCCCCTCCCCCCGATTTTGTGTTTGAATGGTGTAGCAAAATTAATAAGCAAAATGAATTAGCATCCAATTCAATTTTGATATTGACTCAACCCGCTAAAGGAACCTTGGTGCTTCCATCAGCGTCGGACTGGGGGATCCAGGCAACCAATTCTGCAATGTTGGGGCCAGGTCCGGACTGAGAATTAAAAGAGGCCCTGGCATTTCAGGTACATAGAGGCCCAATAAGCCCACACAGAGGCCCAAACAACCCCCACCAGCCCATTAAATACTGACTTTCTGTGGCACCTTATAGCAGCCCCTCTGGCATTTGCCAGAACCCACTGATTGCCAGTCCAGGCCTGGTTGGGGCCAACACACACCCTGCTCCTCCCTCCACTGCCCCCATGGGCCCCCCACTTCAGCCCTCCACCCCCCTGCCCGGGCGTACCCTCTTTTTTCTGCTCTTTTTGATCGGGGCAGGCGGAGGTTTTTTTCCCGGTGTCCCACTGGCTCTGTCCGACCCTGGTTTCTGTCATATTCCATGAAGTTTGTCATGTTTTGGTATACTATTCATACTGTTCATATTATCCCATTTCTCTTCCTCTTTCTCCGTATTTGGTTGGCAAATACAAACATCTATTACAATGGGCAATGAATATGGTAGCTCCCACTCATAAAGCTTCCTGTTCAGCATATTTTTATTAAACTTTTAAATTATAATGCAGAAAAAGTAAACCAACGTTTATAGATATCATGGAAGTAAAAGGGTGAAATGCACTTGGGAAGCGGCTCATGGATCAGAGGCAGCTCTGTATAACTAAGAAGGAATGTTACAATAATTTTGACTTGTGATTTTGCTTGCTCCACTTATGCCCCTGAGGAAGCTGACGTAGTCAGCGAAATGCGTTGGACGGCATAGGTGGACGGTGGCAGCCTAGCGCCCACTTTGTCCCTACGTAGACAGGCAGGTTCTTGCTGACTTACTTGGGGCACAAATGGAAGGGTGGGAGCGGGTAGCGCTTGCACTGTAACCAATGGTTTATACTACTACCGTCAAAGTATTTTTGTTGGCTGATTAAGATACCACCGTTTCCACCATTTGCTGGTTTTTAAATGAATGTTTTTTAGGGATATTGTTCCTGCACTGTGGCCTTATGGGCTATTAGCAGTGGGTTTGTCTTTTGTGGGCGCTCCTCTCTCTTTAGCCTAATTTATTAAAAGTTAAGTTTTACTTAAGGCAGTTTTGCCAATCATACTACATAGGCGCCGCACTGAACTAGTTTGCTTTGAAGTGAGTGTTTATGGACTAATAGTGTTTCGATTTCACTTCTTCTTTTTCTTCTTCTGTGATTAGTAGTTTAATCTACACAAACTTGCAGTGTGGTTACCTTCGTTACACTGTGTTTACTGCTCCTCATTTCATTTCCTCCTTCTTCAGCAGCATCCTTATTTCATTTTAGGTGTAGGAGTTCTTTAAATACTAGAAACTGAAATTTTAATTTGCCATTGTTAAATGGATATACATGGAAAGGCTTATTCTTGTGGAACAGAGCCACTGCAAGCATACTTTTGTGCACTCAAGCTTGAAATGATAGACATGATTGAGATCTAAAGTAGATAATTGATTGACATGAAGGACCTCTTGTTTTGTATTCAGAAAGACTTGGAAAGGCTTCTTTCTTATCTATAAAAGACTGCAGGCATAACTGTATTTAGACCTTGGCAGGAAATCTGGCAGTTAAGGCAAATGCCAGGGGGACTGCTGCTCTCGTGGGTCGGCCTAATAATTTGATTAGGATTAGGATGGAGCTGAGTGCTGAAATGCCAAAGCTGATTTTGTCTCAGCCCATTTCTGACAGCAGTACTCGTCACATCTATTGCAGGCTTACACCTGCTCACATACAGCACAAATACCATGTATTTATGTGTTTTAGCTCAGGGAGACACAACACATCACCGTCCAATTTAGTGACACAAACAGCCGTAATAAGCTATGTCAAGCATGCAGCTGAGAGATTTTCCCTTTCTACCTCCACCCCATGCCAGCATATTTGGCTCCCTCTCCCTTTCTCTCCTGGCATTTTCTCACAGGAAAAGAGTCTTGAAACAAGGCCAGGTTAGTGGAGCAAGTCTTAAGATGGTCAGAATGATAAAAACTGTACTTATCAGCTGCCTCCTTCCCTCCATTCTGCCCTTACAGGAATTCATTGTTCATAGTGAAACAAATTACCAATGAAGAAAAAAAAAAAAAACCTGAGTAGAGACAGGGGGGAGGTTTGAAAAGAAACATTATAGTTCTGGTTAGACAGAGAAGTCAGTATTGAGCAACCTGCTTTGCTATTTCACTGCAGTTCTTTTCATGCACAAACTTCTACCATCACCTGCAGTATTAATGCCACTCTATGGATGTGTGGAATCTGCACTGGAATGGTTAAGCATCAGGTAGAAGCACAGAATATCAAGAGCATGGACTGACCTTGACTTGCTTCTGAGGAAAAGGTGAAAACATGCCTTTATCACAGACTTTCCCCCATATGTAGTAAAAAACACTAAGTTTGCCCAGGAGCAGTAACTTATAGCAACCAATAAAACAGGTGACCAGCTGTTGGTTACTGCTCCTGGGCAAACTTAGTGCCTTTTATTACATAACCCCCTTTATGTTTTACATGGCAATGCAGGCCTGCCTGTTTTCATGGTGATTGGTAGAGCAGAGCTAAAGAATTTGGGCAATGTTGCAATCATTAAAAAGTTCTGGTATCAGATTTCCGTAAATACCCTTTCCTTTTTTGAGTCATTAGCCTTTATGGAAAATGTAAACTAGTATAAATTACTTTATATCTATATTATATATTTTTACATCCTGTTATATTAGGTTACTTTTTTACTCATACTTTCTACCGTATGTACATTTTACCATAGTTCTAAATTGGTATTATTTATTTATTATATTATAATATTTATTAGTATGTATGTATTATTATAATATTTGGTTATAATAACATTTTATGGTATTTGATAATAATCCTTTAGAAGACTAATCCCTACACACAGCCCATCATGGTTTATTTTAAATTTAGTTTCTACTATTCTGTCCCATTAATTTGAATAACAGAACAGGTGCTGACAAATCAGGTTTTTTTTTATGGTTAAACACGAGAGAAAAATAAAGTTGGCAACAGGAACATGGGCAAGAAGACAAAGTTAAAGGCTACTCTCAGGCCACATGGAGCCAAAATCAGCTGAAATCTGCAGGCCAATTTCATGTCTAGATGGATTTCAGTGCAAAATCCACCTAGTGTGTTTACACTGGAGTAGGGATGTCGCGGACTGTTCGCCCGCGAACTAATTCGCGCGAACATCGACCGTTCGCGTCCGCCGAATGTTCGCGAACGTTGCGCAACGTTCGCCAATTTGGGTTCCCCTTAGCTGGCACTTTTTTTTGCCATTTCTCCCCCAGACCAGCAGATACATGGCAGCCAATCAGGAAGCTCTCCCTCCTGGACCACCCCCACACCCCCTGGACCACTCCCCTTCCATATATAAACTGAAGCCCTGCAGCGTTTTTTCATTCTGCCTGTGTGTGCTTGGAAGAGCTAGTGTAGGGAGAGAGCTGTTAGTGATTTGAGGGACAGTTGATAGTAACTTTGCTGGCTAGTAATCTACTTGATACTGCTCTGTATTGTAGGGACAGAAGTCTGCAGGGATTTGAGGGACATTTTAGGTTAGGTAGCTTTGCTGGCTAGTAATGCCACCTAGCTGTGTGAGCTTGTTCACATTCTGTCTAAATAATAACAATAATAATTCCGTGTCCGTAAACACCACCTGAGTGACGTTTTTCAAGCAGCAATAATATATTCCGTATCCACTACTGTATACGTTGACCTTGCAGGCATTGTTTGCCCAGTCTTTAACCAAGTGCCACCTAGCTGTGTGAGCTTTTTCACATTCCGTGTCCAGAAACACCACCTGAGTGACGTAGTGTGATTTCTGCCCTTTACAGCACAAAACGCAGCGCTGTGTCAACAATGTATTTTTCAGAAACATTTTTGCCCTTGATCCCCCTCTGGAATGCCACTGTCCAGGTCGTTGCACCCTTTAAACAACTTTAAAATCATTTTTCTGGCCAGAAATGTCTTTTCTAGCTTTTAAAATTCGCCTTCCCATTGAAGTCTATGGGGTTCGCAACGTTCGCGAACCGTTCGCATTTTTGTCCGGACGTTCGCGAACATGTTCGCGAACATTTTTTCCGACGTTCGCTACATCCCTACACTGGAGCTGATACAAGCATTCTGGACATGAATGAAGAAGGAAGATACTGTTTGTGGTAGGGGCTGAAATCAGCCTCTGTATTTAAGCAAGCTGTCTCTCTCGGCTTTTGGTGCATTGCATTATGGCAAACATGCCTATTGCTGTAAGTTCTGCAAGAGGTTATCCATGTTGTTTGATGTAACATCTGTAACTGGGTGCGTTTGGTGGTGATTGTGTGTAGGTTAGGGTCTGTAAAACACAAAAACAATAACAGTAAAAACTGTTCAATAATTGCAGGGATAGCCAATGCAATAGGTAGGCATTCACACACACTGGACTTTAAAGAGGCCCTTTACCCCTATGTTCAACATGAGTTCAATGAATATGGCTTGCTGAACATACTTTTTGCCTATTGTTATTATGTTGTTTTGAAAAAACCAACATATTGTTCATCGACTTCATCTTATTCTTCCAGTTCTTCTTATTCTGTTTATTCTTAGCTCCCCCCATTTTTTAAATGCTTCTCCTCCTACAGTTTTAGGGGTACAACACCCAAACTCTCCACACAGGTTGCTTGTGCTTTTCTAAGCAATTCCACCCTCTGTTTTTTTTGGGCAGCACCCAAATTTCCATTGACTTTGACAGGGAAGATTTTCAAACTGTTACCAATCTACAGTTTTGAAGCTACACTCACCAAACTTAAATCACATAGACATGGGGTCACCCGAATAAAACAGCACCATTTGTTGGATTCCACAAGGTGGGAGAAGTCAACAACAAATACAAAAGGGGGTTGTGGGAGCACTCACATTGCTAAGTAGAAATGTATATAAGTATAAGGGAAGTGCTACTGACATAACCAAATGGGTCAGTACACATTCCCTGGGCCCCTGTCTAAGTAAAGGTGGCCATACACGGGCCGATAAAAGCTGCCGACAGACCGTGTCGGCAGCTTATTGGCCCGTGTATAGGGCCCCCCGATGGGCTTCACCGATCGAGATCTGGCCGAAAGTCGGCCAGATCTCGATCTGATGGGGCGAAAAATCCCGTCGGATCGCGGCCGCATCTGTTCATTGATGCGGTCCCGCGATCCGACCCCCGTTTCCCATGCGTTAGGATCCGATCGTTGGGCCCTAGGGCCCACGATCGGATCAGCCCGATATTGCCCACCTCAAGGTGGGCATATCGGGGAGAGATCCGCTCGTTTGGCGACATCGCCAAACGAGCGGATCTCTCAGTGTATGGCCACCTTAATTCAGTAGATATGCAAATGCATGTGTTCACAAAGACAGGGGTTTTTAGTTACAAAGTTATGATCAAAAAGTTGAAAAGCCACCATACCACGTCAAGGTAAACCCCATATGGTATGGTGGAACCTAACTTGTTTACCTTCAGTCATAGTATTGAGGATCCTGTGCCTCTCTGCATAATAGCATTAGTTGAAGTAGAAGTCTGCTGAACCTTGGTTTCTGTCTGAGGGCTAGATCCTCCCCCGCTGCTAACTTGCAGCTTTTAAGAGAGAGTGATTGCCCAAAACCAACGCCAATTTTTCAACAAAAAAAAAGTTATAATGAAAATGTTAAAGACAAAGTAAAATTAAATATATAAGTGAATACTTAGAAAGTGTATATATATGTATATGTGTTAGTACAGGTATAAATAAGAAAAAATGTGAACTAAAATAAGTAAAGGACAAATTAAATAAATGTAGTAATGGATCTAGTGAATGTAAATGGGTTTTAGAAGTGTGATTTGGTGCTGTTAAAAATATAGGGCCACCATTAGTTGATGGGGTGGGTATGGAGGGTGCTACAAACCACATGAAGCTTAGCCAAAGCTTCAGGCTACAATAGCAAATACAAAAGGGGGTTGTGGGAGCACTCACATTGCTAAGTAGAAATGTATATAAGTATAAGGGAAGTGCTACTGACATAACCAAATGGGTCAGTGCACATTCCCTGGGCCCCTGTCTAAGTAATTCAGTAGATATGCAAATGCATGTGTTCACAAAGACAGGGGTTTTTTTAGTTACAAAGTTATGATCATAAAGTTGAAAAGCCACCATACCACGTCAAGGTAAACCCCATATGGCGGTCCCTAACTTGTTTACCTTCAGTCATAGTATTGAGGAGCCTGTGCCTCTCTGCATAATAGCATTAGTTGAAGTAGAAGTCTGCTGAACCTTGGGCCCTGCATAAGTTATTTATATGGGGCCCCCCATGAACACAAGCTACGGCCCTTGTGTGCGATACACAAATGGTCCACTAGCAGGTATGGAGGTTTTGTTCAACCACAACTACTATGATACAAATTCACCAATGTTTTTACTGAAGAGCAGGAATGTACCTATGGAAGTAATAAACCCGGCAACTTCTGGGGGCCCAGGAACTATATGGGGACCCATAGGACTGATAAACAACTGCAATATATGTTCATGGAAAATATCATGTTCCTAATGTTTAGGGGCCCAACTAGGTTGCTGTGGGACTCAGTAACCAATCATTCCCCATGTAGGAGATACTCAGATAATTCAGTAAATAGATTCCAATGTAAACAGTTGATATTGGGGGGCGTGGCTAGCCGAGCAACGTGGTGGTCGTGTTCTGGGGAGCTCCTGGTCTCCCAGCGGATTTTCCCCCTTTTGGTGGTAAGCCCCGCACTCACCAGTGTTCCCGGGGGTTGCCCGGATAGCAGAGAGGCTGACCGCTGGGGATTCTGCCAAAATCCTTTCTCTCAGCGCAGAGTGGAACCAGAGCGCAGTGAGGCCTAGCTGCGCGTCGCAAGCCGCGGACTAAAGTGCGGACAGCTCCCCAGGCGCGGCCGCCCATAAGCGCGGTCCCTACTGGGGCTACTGTCCGGGCCTGTAGCTGAAGGCCCTGGTGTTGTGTCCAAGGGTGAGTGTCTTCAGAGCCCTAGGGGCCCTTCTTTACACAAGCTACTCTTCAAGTAGATCCCCAGAACAGGCACCTCCTGCCCACTACGATCTAGCAGCACCCAGCTAAGCTGCTGTGACAGAGAGCCTGCTTCATTTCTTATAAGTGATTACCAACTCTGCGGTGCCTGAGTCCAGCATACCACATGCTCCCAAGACACTAAATAAAGGAGACTGTGACACATGTGCAGGAGACTTTGCTGCATCTAAGATCACTGGATCCCTTTATTAACCCTTTGTAGTAGCACTACTGAAATATTATTTGGGACTGTACCTTTTATATGTGTCTACCTGTACCTTCAGCTTAGGCAGTTGCTGGACTGTTGTGAGTAGTGCAGGCAAAAAAGAAAAGGTCCACTGTCCCACTCCTTTTAAAGGGCAACTACTACACTGGATTCTTGATTTCCCTTGCTAACCTAAGCAGCAAATGGAGCTATACTTGAGGTGCAGACAACAACAATGAACTTGACAATATGATAGTTTGATCTACCAAACTTAGTGGTTGACTCATGCACCATCAGTCATCCTATCTGTACTCCCTCCTCTGACTTTACATTGCAGAAATATAATAAAATTGCGGTGGAAGACTTTATTGTGTACTAAGTACTATAAAAATGGGAAAGCACTCTCAAAAACAAAAATCTGACACAGCTGCGAAGTTGGAACGCTTTGCAAGAAAGGCGTCCCAGGGCCCTTCACAGGACTCTGACAGCACCTCACCCCCATCATCTCCGGCTTCCCCTCCAATGGATCAGGAGGCAAGGGAACCAAGTACATCTGAGCTGCTGGCTGCAATAATGGAAAGCCGAACCGCAACAACGACACAACTTGAGGAAATAAAGGTTGATCTCCCACATCTAAGGTCCAAAACATTAGAGACCGTACTACTGAACTGGAGACGAGGGTCACTACTCTGGAAGACACAGTGTCCCCTCTGCCAAATGACATCTCGGGGATCAAGCAGCAACTTAAGACAGCACTTGACAAAACAGATGACTTGGAGAACCGACTGCGCAGGAATAATTTGCGTATTATAGGACTGCCAGAGAAGTCTGAGGGCCAACACCCAGAAATATTTGTTGAAAACTGGCTAAAGGAACTGCTGGGTGAAGACACCTTTTCCAGCATGTTTGTGGTCGAACTGGCGCATAGAGTGCCGACCAGACCTTTGCCACCGGGAGCCCCTCCTCTGCCTTTTCTTCTCCGTCTGTTAAACTACAGAGACCGAGATGCAGCGTTACGGCGGCCAGAATAAAGGGTCCTCTTTCCTTTAATGGGACCACTGTGTCATTGTACCCGGACTATTCCCCGGTTATACAAAAACAAAGAGCTACTTATAATGCCGTGAAAAAAGAGGCTCAGGGACGCCAAGATCCCATACAGTACGATCTATCCGGCGAAGTTACGAGTGCAGGATGGGGAACGAGTCCAACTCTTCAACTCCTCTGCAGAGGCTGATGAATGGCTCACCAAGAACCGACCCAGAAGATCACCACCACACAACTAAGAGGAAGGAGTTTTTTATAGACCGGAATTTATCTCGCACATCTTAAGTCCTATTTTTGTGTCTTGAGCACACTGCTGTCATGTCTTGCTGATGAGTAGCTGCTTTTTCATTCCCCACCTGTCGGCCATATTACTCTCTGTACTTTCTTCAAGGTTCCATGAACAATAGCGGACAAGGACCTACAAGGAGCTACCTCTCAACTAACCAGCTTAATAACCGGCTGCGGCTCCCATCCGAGAAGTACTGACAGGGTAAGATTCATCTCATGTTGCACTTAAGGAGTACCTAGGAGTACCCACACAGCCTCTTGCTGACATATAACCAGGCTACTTTGGGCTGGAACTATATCACAAGCCCCTGGTTAAGGATCCAATTCTTTCTTAAGTTATGCTGAACTGTGCACTTATCACACACTATACCGGTCAACACTATAGGTGTATGGACAACCACGGTTTACATTCATCTGAATAAGTATTTGGATTGTTTCTAATTGCATTTCTTATTATTCCTTATTATAAGCTGCAAATGTATATCGAAGTTATACGTTGACAAGGAGTGCTGCTTCGGCCGCCACGGTAACACTCCCCATGTTAAGTATTAGTTATGGGTATAGGCTCACCCAGGTTTGGGGGGTGGGCAGGGTGGGTAGGGTGAGGTTTTTATTTCAGTTATCATACTGGCATCTGTTTAATCGTACTTCCTTGAATCATCTAGGTTACAGGGGTGACTCCCTTGGAGTCACGTACTATGAATATGCAGTGATTGTGCTAATGATATACAATGTAATCGACAATGGGGATAGTTAAACTATTGTCCTGGAATGTACGGGGGCTTAACTCCAAGTTTAAGAGAGCTTTAATTCTCCAATTAGACCAAATATATGGTAAATTATTCACTAAAAAAACACTTTTCAGTTTTAAAAGGGGCAGGAGTGTGGCGGATGGAATAATAAGATCAGATTTCAAGCCAAAGAAAGTAAAAGGTGCGAAGTTTAACAAGAGGGGTACCCTTCCGTGTCATGATTGTGGCCACTGTAGTGGCATTATTAAAGGTGACAAATGCACCCATCCTAGCCAAGGATATGGAATCCAATTAAAACACATGGCAACATGTAATACGGAAGGGGTAGTCTACTTGTTAAAATGCCCATGTGGCTTAGGGTATGTGGGCCAAACTTCAAGAGCGGTTAAAATACGTCTGAACGAACATAAAAGCGTGATCAGAAATTACAAACCTGATGAGGGAACTGACACTAAAGATAAAAAAAGTAAAGAGAAATACAAAAGAGAAACCCTACTAGCTAGACACTTTTATAATGTGAAACATAATGTCTCCCAAATAAGATAGCAGGTCTTAGAAGTTATTTATAAAAATGCAGGTGTTGATTTTAAAAAATCGTTATTGAGGAGAGAAGCCTATTGGATCTGGCGTCTGAAAACACTTTCGCCTAAAGGCCTCAATGAAGATTTTAACTTGACATGTTTTTTGTAATATATGTGGTTTTGTAGGTTTTTAGATATTTATACACTATTTAATAATTTATACAATCACCCTTTTTCCTTCACAGATGAAGTATCATGATAGCCCAATTACACATGAGAGGTGTTAAGATATTCCAAATATTAAAGCTAAAGTAAAACGCAACCAGGGACAGTGAGTAAAAAATGTTTTTTATTAATTGAAAGAATGTTTGTTATTAATTGAAGAAATATATGTTCATTTACAACATTATTCAAAACATGATTTACACTGATATATTGGACTTGAATGAACTAAATGAGTTAATCACATAAATGACACTAATGAGATGTTACGCAGATGAGATGGGAGGAGCTAAGGGTATAAAAATATAGCACTGTGCACTTTGTGAATTTATCCTGAAGAAGGGAGGCTGTGTCCCCCTGAAACGTTGATTGTTGGTGGCATTAATAAAAGGGGCACAATCCCCGACTGCAATATTGGTGTGTGCGGACCGTTTTTCAAAATTACAAAGCTTTAATTCTCAACCATGTTCATAGATTTAAACCTGATATTGTACTGCTTCAGGAGACCCACTTAACAGGACAGAAGCTACTAGCCTTAAAGAAATTCTGGGTTGGTCATGTGTATCATGCACCGTTCTCATGCTACTCTAGAGGGGTATCTGTCTTGGTCAAGAAGTCACTGACATTTGAATTGCTACAGGTCCACACTGATTTTTATGGCCGTTATGTCATAATGCACTGCCTCATCAATAACCAAGCGTTAATTCTAGTAAATGTGTATATTCCACCTCCATTCTCTATAGAAGTCTTACACACCATTTTTCAAAAGATAGCTGCACTCCCTCCTGATCCCTTATGCATGATGGGGGATTTTAACGCCACTACCAACCCTATACTGGATAGAACCTCAGCAGTAGATCCAGCAGCCCCACAGCTTGTCTATGGTGTTTTATGCAAAAAAACTAATTATTATGAAATGGATGAGTCCTAATGCCCCCACACTCCAGCAGTGGATTGATTTAATAAATGTCACCCTTCCACTGATTAAGATGACCTATAATGCTCCTGAAAAGTTTGGGAAAATATGGACCCCTTGGTTGGATGTGAACCCCCAGGTATCGTTGTCAGATAGTTAAACTTTGACTGCAAGCTGTGATATATTGCATTTGTAATGTGTCAATCACTATGTTATGATATCACTTGTACCCAGTCTTCTCTGCAAATGCCAAGTACGATTAATATTATTATTATTGTTAATTTTTATTGTTTTCTTTTATGTTTAAAATGAAAAAATAAAAACCTTTAAAAAAAACAAAAACCAGTTGATATTACTCAATAATAAGCAGTTCATTTGAATAGTTAATAAAATAATTCATTCATGTACTAAAAAGTCAGGCAGTTCATTGGGGGTCGTTGGGGGAGTAGAATTTGCCTTAAGATAAAACCGTATACTTCTGCCTGCCTCTACTTTGTGCTGTAATTGCGTGATTTGCAAGTTGCATACATTTCTGCAAAAGTTACATAAATTGTGTAAGTTTAGGGGCCCAATGATCTTGCTGTGGGGTCCAATAACTAGTCAGTAGCAGTTCATATAAATAGATTATGATAGATAGATAATAGCTATAATAATTAATGTGCTAATGAGTTAGTTCATGCTGCTCTGCCCTGTCATTGCTTTATACGTAAGTTTCTTTGAAAGTGACATACATTTTTGCATAAGATACATAAATTGCGTAAGTGTAGGGGGCCAATGATGTTGCTGTGGGCCCAGTAACTAAAATGTTTATGTAGGAGATACTTATATAATTCCATAAATAGATCCCAGATTCCTTCACTGGAAGATTTCTTCAGGCCTGGGACAACAACCCCCATCTCCCTTGATGGTGGCCCTGTATACAACAATGATAAACACACAGAAAATAAATGTTGCCCAAAAGTAAGATTGGGACCAATTAACAGTGCTTTGCCTTTTGATAGAATGCATTAAATACCACTAGATGGCAAATCTAACTGCAATCTTCTTTATGTATCTATAGTACAGTTTTTAGATGTAAGCTCATTAGGGCAGAACATATGTTATTCTTGACCCTTTAAAGGATGGGGGGTGTTCACTTTCCAACACTTTTTTCTCAGATGGTTCACCAGAAAGAATGACTTTTTTAATTTACTTTCTATTTTCTATTTGTCACCATTTTTCTAATATTGAAGCTTAAAGTTAAATTTTTCACCTTCTTGTGTCTTTCTAAAGCAGCTTTGGGAGGAGGGTCACTGACTCTGTAACTGTTCTAAATTGATACATAGGTTGATACATTTCTTATCTTCGTTCCTGCTTTGCAGAATCCCTGAGTTTTATTAAAGGCAGCTGTAAGAATTGATACATAAGTTGATACATTTCTTATCTTCGTTCCTGCTTTGCAGAATCCCTGAGTTTTATTAAAGGCAGCTGTTAGAATTGATACAATAGTTGCTAATATTTCAAAGATACTGCAAAGAAATATATCAACTAATGTAGCAAACAGTTCAAAATCTGCACCTGAATTACGGAGCTGCCAGACTGAAACACTAGAGACAGGAACATTAAACTGTAAGGTTCAATTTCTGGAAAAACTGTCAAAAAGAAAACATGGTAAGCAATTGAAAAAAGTATTTATTTCTGGTGAACAATCTAAAAACGACTGAACTAAAAAAAGGGGTTGGAAGGTGAACAGCCCCTTTAAAGAAGAAGCATCTTCACTTATACTGAAACTATGGTAAACACTCCTCATTGTTTCCAAAAATACTCACTTATTGCCTTTTCATATAGGACCTTATCCTCATCTGGCTAAATATTGTTTATGGGATTCCTTTGCATAACCTTCATTCATGTTCACATTTGGAACATGCATGCCTACACCCCTCCCTTTTGTACAATTTAAGGAGAACTATGTGACACTCTTCTTTCAGTGTGGCTGTAAGCCTCCTATAGGGCATTGCATTGTGTGTTTGTTTGTTAACTATTAACACTAAAATTATTACTGTAGCATTTACTCACTAACCCCCTGCATTCTCTAAGGAGTAGATTTATCAAAGTGTGAATTTAGAGCTCACTTCAGAAAAACGTACCCACTTTCTATTCATTCCTATGAGATTTTTAGAACCGTATATATATCAAAAAGTGAACTCTACCTTTCACTCACTGAAAAATAAGATTCTCAAAATCTCATAGGAATAAATAGAAAGTGGGTGAATCTTTCGGTTGTCGAACCTTAGGGACAGATTTATCAAAATGTAAGATTAGAGCACAGAAAAATTACACAGAAAAATCCACTCACTTTCTGTCTTTGTAGTGCAACTAATAATTGAGAAATAATCGAGAATTATTGAGTTTGGGTAAATCCAGATATTGACCAGTATTGCCATATCAGTTAATGGGAACACGTCTATAAACTTGTTGCATGACAATTTTATGGCACAGGTTGTTGAGGAGCCAACCAGAAAAAAATGCTATTCTGGATCTAGTGATCTCAAATGACCCAGAACTCATAACAAATGTACAAGTCATTGAACCCCTGGGTAATAGTAACCATAATTTTATATCATTTTTTTTTTTTCAAACATGTTTTTATTTATATTTAAACAGGTAAAAATTCTCTTCGTTGTGCATTGAAATGAATAGTAAAAGTGAACATTGCGTAAGATTAACAATTTTCAATATAGTATTATCAATAACATACAAGTACATTACAAAACATACAGCTCATAATATAGTAAATGGTGTTATATGGGACTCAATGGATAAGATGGCAATAATCTATTTATCTGATGACTCCTGGGGGGTGCGAAGACCAGTAGTTCTTGTTCACGTTGCCAGTTGTCGAGGTATTGGGATGCTGCCACCACAAGCGGGTGTTCTCTGAGTGATTCTTCGTCATACCATGTCGTTTGCCAAAATGTGTAGACCGTAAGATATCTGGTATGGTGTGGGAGTGTCATTATATAAAGTATCCATGTGTTAAAGAATTTTGTCGTGTTGTGTTCCTTTTTGGTTATTGCTTCCAACCAATCCATATGGAATAAATGGTGTAGTTTGTGTTTGACCATCAATATAGGTGGGGGGTCTGGACTCAACCATTGTTGCAATATCGCCTTCCAAGCTGCTGCAGCAAGTCTACCTATGACATTTTTCTCTGATTTTGACAGTTGGGTATAATTTGAGGCATGGCTGAATAACGCCCATTCAATTTGTGATTGGATAGGTTTCCCGATTATCTGTTTGCAATATGCGGCTACTTCGTGCCAAAAAGTTCGTAATTTGGAGCAAAACCAAAGGGTATGGATTAGATCTGCCCTTGGTGAGTGGCATCGTAAACAACTGTCAGAGGAGAGACCACCATTTTGTGTCTTCGAATTGGAGTAAGGTAAGAGTTATGTAGTATTTGGAGGGCCATCTCTTGGTATCTGCTTGCCGGGAGTAATGTCATTATTTTTGCGTGGAATTGTAAGATATCCGATTTTGTCACGTCAGGGATATTTTTGATCCATTGGAAGGATGAGTCGTCTGCGTTGTCTAAGTTTATAACTGTTCGTATAGTCTGGTATAGACAGTGCCGGTCTTAGGCCGATTGGACCTATTGCGCCCAATCGGGCCCCACGCCCATGGGGGCCCCGCACAGCCGCATCAAAACAAGAGCAAGGATTTGCTGCCTTTCTCCCTCACCAATGTTTCCAGACGCGCGCAGTAAGACTGACCGGACGAACTGCTCTGAAGCCCGCCCCCAGGGCAGTATCTGTTTTCTTTTTTTTTCTCTGTTCGCTGGCTTTGTAAATAGTAGCAGACTAAGGGGGTGTGCGGCGACAGGTGGGACTGGGAGAGGGAGCGTTCGTTACATGCCCTGCGTGCCCTACAGATGACAGCAGCCAATTGCAGGCAGCGGAGAAAGGCGCCATTATACTTTGTTTGAACTCAACTAACAGGCATGATGGATGATAGACGATGGTGCTGCAGATTCATCCTCTCCCCCCCCCAGACTATCGGTTCAGAAAGAATGCTGGCCCAGTAAGGCTACAAATCACGTTTATTACACTGCCTTGTGAATTGTAACCCTTTCCTTGCTAGCAAAAATTGCATTTGTGCCATTCTTTTGTTATTGCCACTGTGCCACCTAAAGTGATTTTGGGGGGTATTTATACATGCAATTCTCACTGTGTTCATTCTGCTCTTATTTCTGGGGTATTATACATGGAATTGCAAATGTGTTTATTCTGCTAAATGTTTTTTGGGTTTTATAAATCAAATTGCATCAGTGTCTTTTTTCTTAGAATGATGGGATTTGTGCTTTAGTAACAGCTAAATGAAATGTTTAACTATCTATATATTCAATATTTCTTCCATAGGTATTCCCCTGTACTAAGCACAATTCAGCAGGAACAGTCCCCTAAGTTTGCTCATAGTCTGTACAGAGAGATCCCATAAAACTATGACAGCATAGGTATTCCCCTGTACTAAGCACAATTCAGCAGGAACAGTCCCCTAAGTTTGCTCATAGTCTGTACAGATAGAGCCCCATAAAACTATGACAGCATAGGTATTCCCTGTACTAAGCACAATTCAGCAGGAACAGTTCCCTATGTTTACTCATAGTCTGTACAGAGAGATCCCATAAAACTATGAAACATAGGTATTCCCTGTACTAAGCACAATTCAGCAGGAACAGTCCCTAAGTTTGCTCATAGTCTGTACAGAGAGATCCCATAAAACTATGACACATAGGTATTCCCTGTACTAAGCACAATTCAGCAGGAACAGTCCCCTAAGTTTGCTCATAGTCTGTACAGAGAGATCCCATAAAACTATGGCAGCATAGGTATTCCCCTGTACTATTTACCATACATACATACATTTACCATACATATTTACCATACAATAGGAGGGTAGTTCTTTAAAAATGGTTGCATATACTTTGGTTGCATATACTGTGAAAATGAGTTCCTGTGCTGTGTATGCAGTTGAACTCAATAAAAATAAACAAGTGAAATGTAGTGAGTAATTATCAATGGACAGAGAGAAAAACAGTTACTATTCGTCATCCAGCCCTGGAACCCTGTGCCAGATGGCAAAACTCCATTTAGAGGGCCCCACCAAAATAGTTCCAATTGGGCCCCGCAGTTGGTAAGACCGGCCCTGGGTATAGATGTGATGTTGACTGGCTGGTGGTAGCGGTTTTCCATAATTTGTATAGCGGGTCATCTTTTTCTTTATCTGATAGTTGGGTCATAGCTTGGGTGGCAAAATGGGTGAGTTGTAGTCTTAGAAATATGTGCGGAGAGGTAAATGGGTATTTTTCTGTGAGTTGAGTTTGAGTGAGTAGTGCATGGTCACTGCCTAGTAAGTCTTTGAGGGTATGAAGGCCGTTATTGCGCCATTGCAGAAGTATTGGATTTCGTATGCCTATTGGGAATTGTTTGTTCCCTATCCAAGTTAAATATGGAGACAGGTATGGCGATAAACCCTGTTTTTTCCTTGTTACGTGCCATGCCTTGTATGTGTCTATGAATAGAGGATTGTCTCGTACGTCTGGTAGGGTATCTGCGAGCGGCATGTGCAATAGGTAATTCAGAGAGTAGGACGGTGTGGCATATTGATTTTGATGAAGAAGCCAGTTGCCTGCATACCGCAATAATGCCGCGGTGTTATATTCTTTAATATTGGGGAGGTTAACTCCCCCTTGCGCTTTAGGTTGTTCTAGTTTGAACAAGCTGATCCTAGGTCGTTTTCTGTTCCAGATAAATGTTCGGAATATATGGTTGATTCGTTTAATATCAGTGGGTTTGATGTAATATGGTAGCATTTGTATTGGATACAAAAGCTTAGGGAAAAGAATCATTTTAACTAAGTGTATTCTTCCCAGAAAGGTGAGGTTTAAGTGTTTCCATTGTTGTGTTTCACGTTGTATTTCATCAATTGCCTTCCTTATGTTCAGTGCATAGAGATGTTTATGGTGTGATGGAATCAGGATTCCTAGGTATTTAATGTGGTTTTTGGTTTTTTTAAAGGGGAAGTGGGGAAGCCAGTCAGTGGGGTCTGAGTGGTGAAGTTGAAGTGCTTCTGATTTATTTAGATTAATTTTGAATCCTGCTATTTTCCCGAATCTCTGTATGATATGCAATATCATGGGTATAACAGTTTTTGGTCGTCCGAGAAATAAAAAGATGTCATCCGCGAAAGCTGTGACATTCAGTGTCGTGTGTCCTATTCGGATACCCTTTAACGATGTGTTTTGGATTATATGCTTTATTAATGGGTCAATGGCGATATAAAGAAAAGGGGCGACAAGGGGCACCCTTGACGTGTACCTCTTTTGATTAGGAATCTGTCGGTGTTTAAGTTATTTATACTCAAAAATGTCGTGGGCGCACAATATAGATTTTTATACAGATTAAATATATTTAAGACAAAATGTTGGAATTTCAATATACGTCGAAGGTGTGCATGTGATATTCTATCAAAAGCTTTGTCTGCGTCTAAATTTATTAACATGCCGTGGTTTCTTTTTTCCAGGTTACTATAATAGACAGCTGTTATGATCTGCCGAAGCGCTTGTACTGGATATCTATTTTTAAGGAAACCTACTTGATGTTCGGTAAGTATATGGGGCAGTATTCTTTGTAGCCTATCTGCCATGATTTTTGTCAAGATTTTAATGTCCTGATTCAAAAGTGATATTGGCCTATATGAGGCTGGGTCAGTTAGATCTTTGTTTTCTTTAGGGATTAATATTATTCTAGCTACATTTGCTTCATGCCATAGAGGTTCACCTTTCAGTTTATCATTGCATAATGTGACTAATATAGGTGTTATGTCAGTAGTCAATTGTTTGTAAAATTCTGTGGTGAGTCCATCTGGTCCTGGTGATTTCCCGTTTTTTAATTGTTTAATTGTGTCTAATATTTCTTTTTCAGTTATAGGTTCGTCCAGGATTTCCCTGTCTTGGACAGTCAATTTGGTCAAGTTGGCTTCTCTAAGAAATAGTAAACCGTCACATTGATCATCCGTAGAACTGTCATAAAAGCTTTTAAAATAATCTGTTAGTATGTTAGAAATTTGTTTAGGATCATGTGCCCATCCATCTGATGTCTTTAGTTTTGGAATGAACGTGTGTCGACTGTTGCGTTTGGCCAATTGTGCTAAAAGTTTGCCTGATTTGTTCCCATGTCTATAAAAAGTGTTCGCTGTATGACTAAGAGTTTTGTAAGCTTTTTCTGATAATAAAGTGTCAAAAAGTTGTTTTGTCTCTTTGTATTTATTTCTGTCTTCCTGTGTGTTGGTCTTTTTGAATTCCATATAATGTTTAGTAAGTTGTTTTCGTAAGGTATCATATTTCACCTCATAACTCTTCCTTAGTTTGATTAAGTATGAGGTTATCTGTCCCCGTAACACTGGTTTAGCCGCCGCCCATAATAACTGTGGGTTATCCCAATGGTCAATGTTATCATCAATGTAATTCGCCCAGCTAGTTTTTAAAAATAATTGAAAGTCCTCATTGGCTGCTAGTAGGACGGGAACCTCCAATTGTAGGATCTGGCCTGTGGTACCTTGAGTTTAATGGTTGCAAAAATGGGGGCATGGTCAGAGATATCTATATTGCCTATTTGGACCGTGGATAAAGTTGGAAGCAATGATTGCGATAGAAAAATATAGTCAATTCTTGAATGCGTATTATGTACGCCTGAGTAAAAGGTGTAGTCTATTGACAGCGGGTTTAGGTGCCTGTATGTGTCATATAGTTGTAGAACATCGCATAGATTATGTAATGGTTTTGCTCTGGTTCGTGAATGTGAAGTGGATTTACCTGATTTATCTATGGTGTCATCCCAAACCACATTGGCATCGCCGCCTAGAATGATGTTCGTGGCCCCCCAGGAGTTCAGTCATTGTAACACATCTGTGAAAAAACATTTGTTATCAGTATTTGGTGCATAAATATTCACGATAGAGTAAACAGTGCCATGGATGTCAAGGTTCATCATTATATATCTGCCATTGCGGTCCTTATAAGTTTTCAGAATTTTCAGAAGTATTGCCACTCCTCTCGATTTAGTTTTATAAGGGGCATCAACTACCAGTTGCAACCATTTATCTCTTAGCGTTTGGTTATCCTTTTTACGCCAGTGGGTTTCTTGTAGGAGAATGATTTGGGCTTTTTCTCTTCTTAGTTTATCAAGTATTTTCCTTCTTTTGATTGGGGAGTTTAGCCCACCCACATTCCAGGAGAGTATCTGAAGATCAGTACTAAATTTATCTGGTGAAGGAGTAAGCATGATACGAGGTAAGCAAATGGGTTAATTAACCTATCCCCTGTCTGGGGTGGGTTGCTATATAGGGTTGGAAGTCGTGGAAGTGAAGCCCGTCCCAGCGAGCAGACCAGTACTTCCGAATGTGAGGTTCAGGGTGTCTAAATCTAGTCAGAGTCAGGTGTGGCAGATACTTAAATATTAGAGCTGCATTCAACAACATCAATATCAACATTTCAATTAGAAAATAGAATAAAGCAAACACAAAAAAAGGAAAAAAAAGGAAAGAATAAGAAGGAGGATGTATGGAGGCCTGGGAAAAGGGTGGTGGGGGAGGAGGGAAGGGGAAGGAAAAGGGAGAAGAGGAGTCAAAAGACAAAAGAAGAACAAAGATAAGAATATGGTAATCACTCCCCTCTCTGCCTTGAGTGATTAGGGTAAATTAAGGCAGTGTAGAATATAAAGTGTTGGAACACTAATGATTAATGTCCTAGAGCAGTTTCGGTGTCCATCTGGTGGGAACCAGTAAGCAGAAGGATTCAACGAGTAAGGTAAGTCATGTAGATAAGCAACAAGATAGGGTCAAGAATGTTCATGTTCCGGACGTCTTTTCTTTATAATACGCCATGGCTTGTTTAGGGTTGTCGAAAAATGTGGGCTTGCCAGTGTCTTTATCCACGATTTTTAGCCTAGCCGGAAACAGCAGAGAAAAACGAAATCCTGAAGTGAAAAGGTTCGTACATATTGGTGAAAATTCTTTCCGTCTCGACGTCACCGAGGCAGAGAAGTCCTGAAAAAGAAGTAGGCGATTGTTCTCATAATGGAGAGATTTCATTTTCCTGTAGGCCGTGAGGATGTTGACCTTATCGGCATAATTGAGCACCTTAAAGATGACTTGCCGCGGTCTAGCATCAGCTGTGGTAGGTGGAGGGCCAATTCGATGGAATCGTTCTATTGTGAAGTTAGATTGGGAGTCACTCATATGGAGCAAAGTTGGGATTTGTTTGGTTAGCAATATTTCAAGTTCGGGTCCCTTGACCGATTCAGGGATACCTATTATCCTAAGATTATTTCGCCTGCTCCTATTTTCAAGATCGTCAACTTTTTCAGCTAGAATGGCGATTTCCCGTTGTTGTGTGTCGACTGTTTTCTGTGTTTTATCCAAGTCATCCTCCAGGGTGCTTATCCGTTCAGCTTCGTTTAGTCTTTGTGACTGGTTGGTTAACTGTTGGAGCACTTCAGTAATTGATTCTTTTATACCTGCCAGTTTCTGATCCAGTAGGGGTCCGAGCAGTTGTGTCAGATCTTGTATTTGGATTTGCGGTGACATAGGTGGGTTTGGAGATTCCGGTTCCGAATCTTGTGTGTCACAGTCTTGTGTGTTTTTCTTACCCCCTTTGACTTTAGTGCTCAATTGACGTTGGGACTTGGACGCTGAGTGACCCAGATATTTATCCATGTTTTACTCCTAGAGTTGGTAAGAGTAGTTATGTAGCTTGCAAAATCAGCTGCAGCTGAGGTGGGCTTGTGTCCAGCGGATTTTCTGGGTGTTTGTCCGAGTTATTAGGTTCCCGTGATTAGGCAGAGGAGAAGCGATCACAGTTGAGGATTACATCGGTGCTGATGCTCCTTGCGTCACTGTTGTAAGTGTGAGGTATGGATCATGGGTGCATAAAATATAGCAGTTATGGTATGGGAAAGACACCGTCATGCGTTGATGTCTAATTAGAGTCCTTGCCTGGTTAACTGGGTGTCAAAGCCAGGTATTGGGTAGTGAGGTAAGCTGTGTCTCGGCTTAAATCTGGAAGGTATTGTCCATACAGATAGCACTGTCAGATCGGATTAGATATGATCAGGGAGGGCAACAGCAGCTGTTCCAGATGTTGTGCCCAGTCGTGTGGGTACTGATTAATACTGTATAGTAGGCCTCTGGATGGTGGGTCCTTAAGATTGCGCGAGGGGGTGTAATGGAGGCTGTTAGGCCTAATGTGTTTCTCCCACCCGTGATCGGATCCCCTGTGGGGTGGTCTGGCTTGTGGTAGGTGGTGTAGCACTCACCAATCTGTCGGCAAGGCCGTCCGGTCTATACGTGGTTGGGCCGGGCAGTTTATGCAGTGTGGTATGGAGGTGGTTATTAGGCCCTATGATGCGCCGTTCTCCCGTGACCGGAGCACTCCTGGGGCTATTTGGCCCACTTCGGGTGGTGGTCCACTCACCAGTCAGTTGGTAGTGACGTTGGGAGGCTCCAGTCCGGGTCTGCGGCAAAGCTGGCGTTGTAGGCCGCTGTTGGCGCCACGTGTGTTGTTGAGTGGCGTAGGATCTGGGGTTACCGTAACAGTGCGGCTTTGGTACTTGACGGGTCTTTTCTGGTGCTGATCCCTGCAGTCGGCTCGTCACCGCAGCGATTGTGTGGTTATGTCGGGTAAGACTTTATGTCCCGGCTGTGCGTCTGTGTCTGAAGGCCTCCCCTCTCGGCCTTATACTGCAGAGTTGCGCAGCCGATTCCGGGGTCGCAATGGAGGGAAGAGCCAGGAGGTGGATTTTCCTTTTCCCCTCACTATCCCTGTGCCTGTTGGAGCAGTTTCGGGTGGGTCTTCGCTGTCAGTAATGGCGATGGCCCAGGATTTTAGAAACCCGATGCGGGAGCTCAATTACAACGCGGCCATCTCTGGGTCCGCCCCCCGGAAGTCCCGACAGCAATTTTTCAATTTTATATCATTTAATGTTTGGTGCAAAAAACAAATATACACTGGGACAAAAAAAACCCCATAAATTTCAGAAAAGCTAATTTTAGTGCCTTGAGGGCTGCCCTGATTGGGGCATTATATCAGCAAAGAACACAGAACAAAAATGGTTGTCATTTAAAATAATATTAAATCGTTACTGTTCTCAATTTATTTAAATGTAAATGTAGAGCTCTAAGAATCACCCTATTTGACTTAATATAAAAGTAAAGAAGTTAATAGGAAAGAAGAGAAAGACATTTAAAAACTACAAGTCTGTTGGGACAGAAGCTGCATTTAATGAATAAAAACACTATAATAAATGTTGTAAATCATCTGGAAGGCAAAGAAAGTAAATGAAAAGTGCATTGCAGCTGAGCCTAAGACTAACCCCCAAAAGTTTTTTAAGTATAATAATAGTAAAAAGGTGCGGGATGAGATGTTGCTCCCTTAAATAATGGTACCAATATGGTTGTAACAGATACAGAAAAGGCAAATATGCTAAATCAGTTCTTTTCTTCAGTGTATACAATAGAGGAGTCTAAGTTCCCAGACTCACTTCATAGCTGCACTGATGGCTCAACTCAATCTAGTGGCTGACGGCATACACCTCCGGGTTCTAAGAGAGCTTAGTTCAGTTTTAGACCAGCCCCTATTTCTGATTTTCTCAGATTCACTTTTATCTGGTATGGTACCTATGGATTACAGAAAAGCTGATGTCATTCCAATATTTAAAAAGGGATTACGATCTCAGCCTGGCAATTATAGGCCAGTAAATTTGACATCTGTGGTGGGCATATTATTTGAAGGCTTGCTAAGGGATCACATTTATTATGAGCAGAAATTAGCATGGCTTTATGAAGGATAGGTTATGTCAGAGAAATTCTCGGTATTGCATTTTATGATGAGGTAAGTAAGATGCTGGACAGTGGGGGAGGGACAGTAGATGTGATCTATTTGGATTTTGCCAAAGCGTTTGATACCGTGGCCCAAAAAACGACTGCTCTCTAAACTAAGGTTTTTTGGGCTTAATGAAGTTGTTTGCACATGGATAGGAAACTGGCTACAGGATAGGGTACAGATGGTGGTTTTTAATGGTACAGTCTCTTCTTGGAGTAAGGTTCTTAGTGTGTCCCTCAGGGCTAGGTATTTGGTCCACTTTTATTTAACTTGTTTATTAATGACTTAGGGGAGGGTATTGTAAGTAATGTATCACTGTTTGCACATGACACAAAACTATCCAGCCCAATTAATTCCATCCAGGATGTGGCATCCTTGCAACAAGATCTTGACAAACTGCCAATCTGGGCAGCTAAGTGGAAAATGAGATTCAATGTTGATAAATGTAAAGTCATGCACCTGGGATGTAAAAATATCCAAGCCCTTTATACCCTTAAAGGGACTGCACTAAGCAAATCCATTATGGAAAAGGACCTTGGAGTCCTTTTAGATCAGTGATCACCAACCAGTATGCCAGTATGTTGCTCACCAACCCCTTAGATGTTGCTCCCAGTGGCCTCAAAGCAGGTGCTTATTTTTGAATTCCAGGCTTGGAGGTAAGTTTTGGTTGTATATAAAACCAGGAGAATTGCCAAACAGAGCATCGATGTAGGTTGTCAATCCACATAGGGGCTACCAAATGGCCAGTCACCGCACTTATTTGGCACCCCAAGAACATTTTTCATGCTAGTGTTGCTCCCCAACTCCTTTTACTTCTGAATGTTGCACATGGAGTCAAAAGGTTGGGGATCCCTGTTGTAGATGATAAACGTAGCTGTGGCAAGCAATGCCAGTCAGCAGCATCAAGGGCATATAAGGTCTTGAACTGTATTAAAAGGGACATAGATTCATGGGAGGAGGGGGTCATTCTTCCACTTTATAGAGTACTGGTAAGGCCCCATCTAGAATATACAGTTTTGGTCTCCAGTGCTCAAACAGGAAATTATTGAATTAGAGAAGGTACAGAGAAGGGCAACTAAGCTGGTAAAAGGTATGGGAAAAGACTGGCCAAATTGGGGATGTTCACGCTGGAGAAGAGGCACTTAAGGGGTGATATGATAACTATATATAAATATGTAAAGGGGGATAATATAATAATCTCTCTAATGCTTTATTTACCAGTAGGTCTTTCCAGCTGACACAAGGTCACCCATTTCCGATTAGAATAAAGGAGGTTCTGGATAAATATTTGGAAGGGGTTTTTTTACAGTGAGAGCTGTGAAGATGTTGAATTCTCTCCCTGAATCAGTTGTACAGGCTGATACATTAGATAGCTTTAAAAGGGGTTGGATTGCTTTTTAGCAAGTGAGGGAATACAGGGTTATGGAAGATAGCTCACTCATAGTACAAGTTGATCCAGAGACTAGTCCGATTTTGGAGTCAGGAAGGATTTTTTCCCCCTCTGAGGCAAATTGGAGAGGCTTCAGATGGGCTTTTTTGCCTTCCTCTGGATCAACTAGCAGTTAGGCAGGTTAAAAAAAAGTTAAAAAGTTGAACTTGATGGACGTATGTCTTTTTTCAACCTAACTTACTATGTTACTATGTTACTATGTAAGTTTTACTACCATTATCAAGACATCAATCTAGCAATCAATCCTTTTTTTATAGGTTGCACGGTTGCTGGTCTCCTGCGTGGCTGTGCTGAGCTTATATACAATTTTGTTTCAGAGAGTGCCCTCTAATATTTCATATATATATATTTTATTGAGGTTTATATTAATGTTCTTTTTTAATTCTAATCAAACTCTGGATATGGTTAGCATACTTTCCTTTCTGGTAGATTACACAGGTTTGAATACAGTTAGTCATGCATTATTCATAATACTTAAATGTCCCCATGTAAAGGGAATTTGTGATAACATTGCATTAAGACAACCTAAAGCTAAATTAGTCTCAGTGGGAATAATGGGTTAACTTATTCAAATCCAATACAAAACGGATAATGATTATAAACTTTACTCTGCCTCACACAGCCCACATATAGCTGCTATAATATATATCATATTTACACATAACTGCTTGCCTAGTCCCATCACTGTGTGTCTGGGGAATTCAGAAAGTCCCAGTGTAAATAACTTCTGCATGTCCATCATAAATAAGGTAGTGAAATATTCCGCTCATCCCTAATTGTGACCTACCCTAAAAAGGCATGGGGATTCAGTTTTGGTCCTAATCCAGGTTAAGAGCTCCTGTGTTTTGATAGAACTAGGTAATTAGAAGAAAGGCCAGAGCTTGATTACAGTAAGGGGGTTATTTATTAAAGTCTGAATGTCAAAAACTCGAATTTTTCGTGATTTATTATACCCCAAGGATAGAAAAATTCAGAATCCGAAAATCCGGCATCTCAGACCTGCTGAGGTTGTATGTAAGTCAATGGGGCAAATTTACTAAAGGGCGAAGTGGCTAACACTTGCTAATATTTGCCAGCGTGATGCTATTTCGTTACTTTGCCGATTTACTAACGGACACTGGCGTAAATTCACTAGCGAAGTGGACCTACTCTAGCACTACTTCGCACCCTTATGCCAGACGAAGTTGCGCTATGGCGAAGGGACGTAACTACGCTAATTCACTAACTTGCCCATTTTACTGAACGTTACCTCTTGCGCCAGACTTGCCTTTGCCACCGCAGACCAGGCGAAGTGCAATAGAGTATATAGGGATTGCTTCAAAAAAAGTTGAAGGGTTAAGGGGGTACCCTCCTTCCCCCCTACATTTCCTAACATATGGCACCTAAACTATACAGTAGGCACATGTATAGGCAAAATAACAAAAATTGTATTTCATGAAGCTTTACCAGGCTTTTGTATTGTAATGTATTTGCTGCTACATATACGTCCATTGTAATTAGGCATCGCTAGTGTAACTTTGCTTTGATTGACGAATTAACGCTAGCGCAACTGCGCTACCTTTCGCCTCCCTGAGTGCAACTTTTAGTGAATTTTGCCTGGCGAAGTGCAGCGAAGCCAACGCTGGTGCAACTTCGAAGGTAAGTAAATTTGCCCCAATGAGAATGAATGAGAATGAGAATGAATTTGTCCCTATCCTATTTGGAAGTTTCTGTGGTCTGTGCTGAAATTAGGCCGAAAAGCCAGAAAAAATCGAGTGATTTGGGAAAAAAAACCTGAAAAAAAAACGTATGATTTGGATTTTGGTCAGTTTTATCGAGTTTTTCCTAGATGATTCTTTTTTATAAGAGAAAGGACAGTGCATGTGGGACTTCTATCTGCTGAGCAATTTTTTCAAAATCTTAAGGGCCTCGGACCATCGAAAAAAAAATAGATTTTCTGGTAGACAAACTGTCATTTAAGAACTGGCAAAGTGCATCATAATATGTTTATTTAATTAGTGATACTATACACGGCAGCATTTACAATTCCTGCAATTTTTTTTCTTTAATAAAATGCATGTTCTGCTACTTTACACTATTCCCAGATGTGTAAAAGGGTGTACCTTCCTTAATGGCATGTTTTTAATTTGTTTAGTGAAGTGGAGGTGGCAGTGTTAATCTCAATTACTTGATTCCTCATAATAGTTTAAGAGAGGTCCTATTGAGAAAGATAGCTAACAGTACTATAGAGATCAAGTTTACAACCATGTAGACTGAGTATTTTATTAATGTATTTCTTGCAACTTTTAAACAGGCATGGAAGCCTATTGAAATCCACATGATGGGACTTGCAGGGGAATCTTCTGGATCATATGATGAATGTGCCACTAAATTAGTATAAGCTTGAATTTAACACCAAACTGCTCCTAATAAAGTATAATTGAAAGGCACCAACTTAAAACTGTACTTACTTTTTTATTTTGTTATTCCTGAGTCTTACGATGCCAGGAATTGTGGCTTTATGTACATAGGGAGTAAGGTGGCAGATGAGTCCCTCGATTGTCTTGAATAACGTCTCAGTGGGCTACTACAATTTGTTATTCTCCAAGTAAGCAGGCTACTGGTTACTTATTGTATGCTGCAGGTTAACTATATGATTGTTGGATCTTACAGACAACATTTGATAATCTTCAATAATTTACATGCAGCAAACTTCATGAGTAAATGTAACAGTGAACACCTGTATGCATTGCGATTTTATTAAACAATTGTCAAGCTTGTCTTTCTCTATATGGTAGCAAAATATGTAAATAAGCACTTTCTCCTAGATCCTCTGCAAATAAAAAGGCTAGATTTTTAGATTAACAGTTGTTTATAACATTAATTTAGAAGAGTATAAAATGCTTAGATGTGGAGAAGATACCGCAAAGACCAACCTCCTACTAGATGTGCATTATTGCTAAAATTGCTAAAATGGCAAGCCATACATTAAAAGAAAAGTGGGTTTGAATAAGTAATGGGTGATGGGAATATTTCTTGCAATTGACTCAGAGTATCCCTTTATAAAAGACCTTCTTGTGAGCTGATTAGTTACCATTCATTCTGCCCAAAGTGGCTCATCTGCCCCTTTATAACAGCTTAAATTGACTATATGGTATAACTACTGAAAGTGCCTAGTGAGACCAGTGAGCCCTTTAAGAAATAATAACAATGATATATGTCTCACTGAAACTTATTTTCTCAGTGCTTCAAACTTCTTGCAAAATAGCTTTCCCTCTTTAAAATCAGAATGAATGAGCATAAGAGTAAAATAAGAAACTTTAAACATGAAGCTAAAGGGGAGGATGCCACAGTTGGCCAGATAAATGAGAAAAAAAAAGAGAAATTTAAAAAAGAGACCCTATTAGCAAAACATTTCTACGAAGCAAAACACAACATCTCACAACTCAGATGGCAAATCCTGGAAGTAATACATAGGGAGAAAGGTGATATAGATAAAAGGTCTTTATTAAGAAGGGAGGCTTTTTGGATTTGGCAGCTAAAAACACTTACTCCCAAGGGTCTCAATGAGAATTTTAGTTATATGTGTTTCCTGTGATAGATATATTTTAATCTTTCTTTCCTCCGTTTTTTAATTTTCTTCACAGATAAGAACTGCCAGGTGATAACATAGAATGCTAAGGGATACTAGTAATCCCACGGGCAGTGAGGTATCATGTTCAAGTACATTTTATATATTATGGAGTTATTGTAATTGTTTTTTTGCATAAATGTAATAATGTAATGTAATGATATATATGGACATGCTGACCCTCATATACATAGTTCTCAAGCTTGGTCTTCAACTTTCCTTACATACTTTGTACTAAGACTTGCTTTAACCCTTGCAAACTAACTGTATTGAATGAATTTAATTTGCAATATACATAGCAAATATGAGCATCGTCCCACCACTTATCTGAGTTATTGGGGTTTTGGGATAGTTCAAGGTTTCTCTAGAGATGTCCTCTGTATGGGATACTATATTTATACAACTTAAAGGGAATCTCTCACCCACACGAAAAAAGTTACACAATAAAAGTAATTTGCAAATAAAATCTAAATTATTTTTTATTAAAACATTCAGAAATGTCATAAATGTAAAAATCTGAACTGTCAATCATGTATTGCCTGTCCTGCCTATTTGCCTTAGGCATAGAGATGGGGCAGTTAATTACTTACATTTTCTATTCAGGACTTCCTAGATGTCATTGCCTTCCTAACACCCCCTCCCTCCTTATAGCCTATACCTGTGTGGGCATCAGGTCCCCATTCTGGTATGTACACAAGATTCTGGGGTGATATAAAACTTTACTTAATAACAGTGTCCACCCACCTGCGTGTTGTGACTGTGAATTCCAAGACTGAAGGGAACAACATTTTAATAATATATATAGTGGAAGTAAACTTTATTTTGTTTTAATAACATGAAATTAAAGGATTTGAAATACATTTTAAGGGTGACAGGTCCCCTTTAACCTTTGGGGAAATTTTAGGCCAATAGTTTACCTGAATATGCCCACTCTGCCCTGATCTGAATCAGAAGCCCTTCTATTTTTCAGTAGGACCTATTCTATTTTCTTTTTTTTAGGCCCTTAAAGGTTAGGGGTTAAGGGTTAAAAGAGGAAAGGCACTGAATGTTATCTCAGTTTTTCCAATAGCATGCATTCATAGAAGGATATTTAGCTAATAGTGTGTCTTAGTGTGTTTTTGAATTTGGAAAATAATGATTTGGTCAGATATGTAGCTGAGTCTGTCCACTGTTTGTTTAATATGAATTAGCAGTAACTGAATAAGATGACATTGCATTCCAAGTTTGATTAAGTATTTATCTGGCTGGTTATTAATTGAATTTAATTGTATTTTCTGAAAGACAGGGCATCTATAAACATCAATCAGCTTTATTGTGACTCCAGTTTGAGAAAATGACACCACTAAAAAGCAAGTGTTGTAAAATTCTACACCTAAGCAAAGTGCTACAGAATTCCAGGTGTTTTGAAACCTGTGTGTGTTTGTTGTAGTCTATAGAGAACTAAAATTGCACTGCGCTTCCCCTTTCCCCATAATTGCATTGCTAGTTCTTGTAAATGTTGGGGAGGAAAATTAGATACAAGCATATTCTTTCTGTTGAGTAGGAGGTCCAGTAACTGATCAATATCTTGCTGTTCATTTAATTTTGTGTAATAAAGAGGGATAGGATATCTAAGGCTTAGGAGGCAAAGGAATGAAGACAAGAGAAGGTTGGCGTTTTTTTTTCGGTTAAAAAGCAAGTTAATTTACATGATAAGCTAAACTTAAAAACAGAGCAGCATGCTAGTCTGTCGTTTACTGCAGGAATTTCTTGATGCATCCAGTAGATGGCATAAATAATCTAACAAGAGGCTGAAGCACCATTCAGAATCAGCAAGAAAATAGAAGGCAATGATGTAGAGTGAGGGAGGAGTGAGAAGGGCTGGCCGAAGGGATAGGAATGAGAGGGAGGGGAGATGTTTGGTGTGTGGATGGAGTAAGGACAGAGGGATTTGGCAGTAGCAGTTGTGGGGCTTGGTATCTGTGGCACTGCCAGAAGTATCCCTATCAGTGATTTTGCCTTAGCATTATTTATACCTGTTGTGTGCTGACAATCTGTTTGCCTTAGGACCAGCTTGTTCTCTGGCCTTCAGGATGTCCTGACTGGTCACTCACCCTGGACTCAGGAGTTGTCTCCTCCTGGGTTTCAGACCATGAATGCTGAGAGTGATGCTGCACTGAACCGGAGCCTGCTCTTTACACCTTGGCTGAGAGACCCACGACATTGTCCCTCAAGCAAGAGAAACAGAACCACAATTGTGGAACAAAACACATACCCCATGGCATGGAGCTGAGAGGTGCCCCAGGACTGCACAGGCAAAGAAAGTGACAGTTACACAGGAAAAGCTGCCTGTATAAGGCTTTAAAAACTCTCATCTTTCCTACACACTTTTTTCAGGATACAGTCAAGGACATGGGACCAGGGTGTCTGGCGTGAGTGGAGCATAAAACTTGGACCCCCAGTATGGGGCCTCTGGTCCCACTGATTCTGGGGGCCCTGATTTGGGTCTGTGTATGGACGGATGACCCCAGTAAAGTTATATCAGATCGATATGCAGTATATTGGAACAAGAGTAACCCCAGGTAAGAGTCCTAAGTCAGGGGGTACAGGGTATGGTGTCACAAAGCGAGTTATTTTGCCAAAAAAAAAAACCTTAGTGATTAAGGAGTTTTAAAGTAAGTATATTGTCCTTATATGCAGAAATACATAAATCAACTTAGTTAGTGAAGGCTATTCTTGTTGCCTGGAAAGTATTACATGAATTAATGATTTAACAAGCTACGTACTAATAAAGGGTATGTGTTTTATGATACATGTTAAACTGTATTAACTTCAAGCATCTAAGAATGTTTTTGTATATATAGTTTTAAATTATATAGTTCATAGCTGGAAACTGTTTAAGTTTGAGAATCCAGAGCAGTGATAGTCAATCAGTTCCCCTTCAGAAGTTGCCGAAAGACAATTCCGAGCATATCTCCAACAGCCTTCAGTGGAATGCTGGGAGTTGTAGTTCAGCAAAATACAGAGGGTTTCCATTGCCCATGCTAACCTAAAGAAACCATTTTTGTTTCAAAGCTGGTAGGTACAAGCCCATAAGCCTCTATTATATGCCTATGCTGAAGTCGCTAGCTTTAGATTTATATTTGGATTGCTGTGATCTTTGCATAGCTTGTCGATGTGCATGACTCTGCAGGTGCCTCAGCTATAGAGAAATAGTTACTACACTCAGTAGTTGTATCCCTGTTGCATGGTCAGCCTTTTGACTTTCTCACTGATATTGCTTTTATTTTGACAAGTTCCACCCGCTCTCTACTCCTGTAACCATTTCCTTTCTCCCTGCTCCAGAACACAGTGATGCTGCAGCTCAGCTCTGTGTGTGGCTTATTCTTTATGTGACAATCTAGGCTGCACTTGGTCAGTGGACTTGCTTTCATAATTTGCTGCAATAGGACACTCATGGGATATGAAACTTTCCCTTAATGCTCTGGCTCATTTTGCTGTTCATGAGCCAGTGATGAACTGTTATGAGTACAAGACACCTAGAAACTGCCCACAAGCAAAATAACTACAGTGTAAGTGATTTCTCCTCCGCAAGTAATAATCAGTAAAACCCCACATGGGAAAAAGCACAAAGCAATATCCACTTTGCAACAGTTTGTGTCTCCAACATGTTCTTTGGTTACTTTAGTTGGCTTGTACAACTTATATATAAGCAGTGTAGATGGCTTTCTTACTGTGTATTTGTTGCGAATCACGGGGTTAGCATGCATACAGGCACGTGTGTGTAGAAGGGCATGTAGACTGGGGTTGTATTGCCTATTATCATTGGGATTTCTGTATCAATTAATGTTGGTTGCCTATTATGGGCATTCTTTTACAACTTCCATGCCTTGTGTAGTGCTGGGGTCAGCACAGTTTGTGTGTGGCTGTGTGTATATGTGTTACAGAATACATAGTATAGAATGCATGTAGAGTGTAGTGTGTAGCTTTCTCAGATTCTAACCAACGATTCCACTCCCTGTGCATGCATACTTAGCTGTATAGATTACAATACTTCCAAGCAAAGTATTTTATCTTATAGTTTGGAAAGTTTCTTCTAGACACTGACATTCCAGTGGGTGTGCCTCAAACAGAACAAGTTAGCATACTTAGCTTTTGTAGTACAGCGAAGTGTTATTAAACTAATGATAAGTTTGCCTTTAACACTGGTACCTACAATTCTGTATAGTGCATACATAGTTTATGTTGTGCGGTCCATTAGGAGCATTATGTGTACTTTAAATTGGCGTGGTTAGTTTGCATAAGATTTATAGCTCATACTAGCATTCGCAAATGTATATACCAATTAGCATGCTTCCAACTGATATATGTTTAATGTGTACTATGTGTTTATTGGCATGCTCAATGGGTGCTGGTCATGTAGGGCAGACTGGCATAATCACTGTGCCTACAGAATACAGGCTACCATTCTTTGTTAGTGAACTATTTTTTATAGTCTATGTGATTTCCATGAACTTCGCCATTCATTTTGAATGCATTTGATAATGTAGGATGGTCCATGTTTGTTTGTCTATATACTGTAAGTAATTAACTTGTGCATGATATATGTATATCATATATAAAAAAGGCTGTGTGCTCTGTGGGTCAATGTTAAATACACAACATGTATATGCAGGGAATGTGTATTGTGTAGAACAGGCTACATGTTCATGGACTTGTGTAGTATGAAGAGTAGGCTTCATACTCTATAGTTAGATGAAAAGTACAGACGAGATTGGCATGCCGTAGTGTAGTTTTAGCATACGTGTGTAATGTGTCCTACTAGATGATATAGTTTGCATGAGTGTTATGTGCAGTACATTGTACAATTTGCATTCTTTGCACTTCAAAAAACAGGGAAAATTTCAATGTACTTTTTAATACATCTTTAATATACTGTTCATTCTAAGAAATAGTAGTTCAGCATGATTGTACTAGAAGTGACCGTAATGCCAAAAGATTTATAGATCATAAAGACAACTTTCTTCTTGCAATCTCCTCACTCTCAGGGAAAGTGGAGTGACATCAGTTCAGCTACTCTTGCTTTCTCCCAATTCAGTTTTAGGACTATTGCCTGCATACCTACTTACATGTTGTGATTCCCAATGTGGAAACAGTTATTTAGGCTTTTTTTTATATTCTTGGCTAGGTCCTTTCTATCCTAAATTGAAGCTCTGTTCCTTCCACTTGCATCAGTGGTAGTACCTTAAGATTCAGGATTGACTCATTTTTGTAGAATGCCGATGAGACATCATTTGGTCTTCAGAGGCATTGCTGATAAACTTCAAAGACGTTATTTGAAACAAATGTATCATAAATATGATACCTCTATGGCTAATAATATATATTAATTACAAAGTAAACATTCTGTGCTGTGGTCCCTTCATGCCATGGAAATAATAAATTAAATAGTTTAGTATGTTGGTTTATAAATCACAATCACCACCATCAACTCTACTAATCAGTAGCTAACCATCTATTTAAATCACTGTCTAGCTCTATATGTGTCTGTCAGGTTTGCTTAAAATACTTCTAAATGTGTATTTTCCCTGTCTGAAGCATTCATACAATTATCCTAAAATTAAAGTTATATTGTACAGATAGAATACTTCAATTTTTCTTATCATTTTCTCGCTATATGAGTATTACTGTGCATGTTTCTTTCCCCATGCACTGTGTATTGAGTATGAATGTCAGTGCAATAAAGAAAAAAAACAAAACAAAAAAGCATAAAAGCAAAAAAAAGAAACAATAAAAGTACTTTTACAATCCGTGTCAGAACAGGCTACAGTCCTTCAACAGTACACCTTTCTTCTTTTTCCAGCCTGAAGTGCGAGGAGGAGAATTCTCCATTTAAATTCTTGTCCTAGACAGACAACAGTTTGAAGTGCAATGGAATCAGTCTGAGACAAAATAGTTAATTAAAATGCACTAATATATGTAAGCCTTATTAGAGTTTGCCCATTTTACCAAAGTATCTCAGTAAAATATTTGTGTAGGTGCATTTTAACATATAAAATGTGGACTTGAATCTGTGGTTTCTTTTCTGGTCCTTTGTTTGAAAGACGTTCTCTTTCTGTGCTGATTATTTCACATATGGATTTCATTAGATACATGACTTCACTTTTTTTTCTTATTCCAGTTTTGGGTTTCTGCCCGTGTCTGCCTTGCTGGCCTGGAATATTTCTTTTGTTCAGCTAAATGCTCAACATATGTTAGAATTCCTATAAAGGATCCTAAGTTTGGTGCTGGCATGGATCGGAGTTTTTGGCTCAGTACTTCCAGACCCAGCCGGCTGCTTTTCCAAGTACTTGAGTTATTAAATGAAAGAGAACAGCCTGAGAGGATTAAGCACCTCACATAATTTAACACACTGATAGTGATCTATAAAACTAGCACAGCTTACTTATTCAGAGTGCTCAGGACAAGTTTCCAGGATAAAATTATGTATTTAACATTAGAAAAAAACGAGAAACATACCTCATAACCCAGGTTTTATGTTTTCTGACTTTAATGAAAAAAAAATTATTAAAGGAAAATTCCAAAGGATTTGAAATAAGAATATAATAAAAAAAAATATTTGCCCCCATCAAAGGTATCAGAGTAGATATTTTTGATCAGCTCATGTATTGAAAGACTGCCGCTATGTCAATAACATGCAATTCTTCTATTTGTATCATGTTAGATAGTTTATTGCTTTCCAATATACACTGTGAATTATGCAGATTAAATTGCACTGAAGATTTAATTCACATAATCAACCCCTTATAGAATGATGGACCTGCATCTGTTATCAAATGATGAATCGAATATAATGACACTTCCATAACTAATGGACAATTGTTTCTCACTGTACATTGCAGAAATGATACAGCAGACACTGAGACACTGGTAGGAGGTACAGAATCTACAGCTAGGAAACATAGGTAGTAGTAATACACACAGTTAAGGCCAAGTGGTCTGACAAAAACTCATACTGTAGTTTCATTGCAACACACACTTATAGAGTCAGTGTATTGCTATAGTATACAAGATCAGGATATACAATTGGGCAGCAAGTCCTGTCACATAGAAGAGTGCAAGAACTATTTCACAAGCATAACATTTGTTTTTATGCTTAAAGGAATGATACCAGGAGAGCTACAAATGAAATGGTATAAAAATATGCACAGGCATAAAATTGAAAACTATACAATCTATTATATATAAATGATAGAAAAGGTAGGACCATGGATAGTCTGTAAACCTTCTGTCTCGATATACATCACAAATGAAAAAGAAAAAAAACGGACAAAGGAAAAAAAAGAGCAACGTTTTGTTTCAATATATTTAGTGCACGAATGGCTGTTGCTTGTCCTACAATCTTAATTTCTGTGCAGTATTTAACATAGGCTGGACCATGTGCAATGGTTTGTTTATAATTTGTAACGCAATTACAGTTTATAAAGAAAATCAATGTATTTTAGGTCGTGATCTATATAAAGATTACCATGTTAAGGATTAATATTTTTCCGTTAAACACATATTAAAGCGTATTTGCTGGAAAGTCTTTTATTTACTAAACAATTCCAGTAAGGTCACCCAATTATTACTGTATATATCATGAAAATGTGATGTATGTATACAGATCATATTGGATCTTGCTATACTAATAAAACAGCTTCATGAACAGACTGAAGATTGGGCCCTATATATACACATACAGGTATGGGACCTATTATCCAGAATGCTTGGGGTTTTTCCAGATAAGGGATCTTTCCATAATTTGGATCTCCATATATTAAGTCTACTTAAAATTAATTTAAACAATAAACAACACACATAAGATTGTTTTGCTTACTATATGGATGAATTATATCTTAGTTTGGATTAAGTACTATTTTATTATCACAGAGAAAAATAAAATAAATTAAAAAAATGTGAATTATTTGATTAAAGTGAAGTCTATGGGAGAGCGCCTTCCTGTAATTCAGAGCTTTCTAGATAATGGGGTTTCCGGATAACAGATCCCGTTATATATATATATATATATATATATATATATATATATATATATATATATTGTATATATATACACATATATATTAACTATATATTTTGCACTGATGACCATTCAGGACAACTGGGTAACTAGTTGTGCATTTGGTATGATGTATCATTCGATATAAAATTTAAGTGCTTTGGCGAGTGGTTTTGTATTTCGTCTGTAAAATTTGCAATATTTTTGTAGCATTTCTGCATTCTATGGAATGTCATTCCATTCAGTTTCTCTCAATTATGAAGGAAACCTTATTCACACAATGGAGAAGGTCAGGTTATGCATTGAGTATCATGCATTGTAAGATGTGTTTTTTTGTATACATGAATTATTTCATTCTTAATACGGATCTCATTAGGTAAGATACTGTACTGTATATGGTAAGTCTCACAATAGGAATTTTGGTATCATTACTGTAGGTTTCATACTGCTGGAGGAGGCCTCATTGTATCACAGACTGATTGTGAAAGAAATCCCTCAAATGAATCTTGCTTGGTATAAAGAGCACACAATACAGTAGGACATATAATATACAAGAGGTCTTTTGTATACACAGAATGACAGAACCTCAGTATCTATTTCTGTCTCATACTCTATACTGTGATCAGGTCTTATATGTTGTGAGACTCACATTATGGAAAGATCACTAACTATAAGCATTTTTGGTAAAGGACTCCGTAAATTTGATGGTGCATGCATAATTTTATTACGCAAAAGTGGTGTTCAGGACTATCCCTTATTTGCATCCTGAGATGCTCACTGTGCTATATATCTGCTAAAAAATCTTTGCCACATGGGTAGTAGTTGTGTAGTCTCTACACAATGGAGAAATGTATAGTGAAGATGCACTTTACATTCTGGAAAGGTAGGCAAATTAGTTGACGGGTGAGTAGCAGCTGTAAATACATGGGATATTGCACATCCATCTTATGTGTCACAGTCTGAGGCTTTGTTATACTATATTATTATTATTATAATTATTAATACCGGTATAGGACCTGTTATTCAAATTGCTCGGGACCTGGGGTTTTCCAGATAATGGATCTTTCTGTAATTTGTATCTTCCTACCTTAAGTCTACTAGAAGAACAATTAAACATAAGATAAACCAAATGGGCTGGTTCTGCTTCCAATAAGGACTATATCATAGTTTGGATCTAGTACAAGGTACTGTTTTATTTTTAAAGAGAATTTTTTTTTAAATTATTTGGAGTCAATAGGAGACATCCTTCCTGTAATTCAGAGCTTTCTGGATAACGGGTTTCCAGATAACAGATCCCATACTTGTAACATGTATTTATAAACTGCTAACATATTCCTCAGTACTGTACAATAAATTGGTATATACATGAAAATACAGATTGACTTACACAAATAACAAATAAGCAATACAAGAGCTATAGATGGCACACACGAGTTTAATGTTATGTTGTGATTAAGCAGTTATCTACACTAAATTCTTGCTTTAGAAAATGAATCCCTTATTAAAAAATCTTGCACTTTAGGTCTTATTATATATGAAAGCCTTAACTGAGTTATAGTTTCTTTCAAAAATGTTTTATACATTTTTTTTCAATATGGAGTTTAGTTGCTGTGCTTTTTCTTTTTAGGAGAAACTCATAAACATTTCTATTTTCAAACTGCTCATATTCTTAAAGTTGAGATATCTGTATGTATAAAATCTGATCTTAAAGCACAAATAAGCAAGCACCCATCACTCATGCCAACGATTTTGGCAATAAACATGTTTTATTGGAAACCTGTGCCCAGTATGAATATTCTAGATCATCTTATTTGTCATTGTACAATAATCAGAACCTTTAAATATCTATTTAGATTATTATAAGGAGTTATGGTGGTTAGCACTGCTGCTTTGCAGTACTGGGTCCTTGGATTTGATTCCAGGCTGGGCACTATCTGTAATGAGTTTGTATGTTTGCCCTGTGTCTGTGTGGGTTTCCTTTGGGTACTCTGGTTTCCTCCCACACTACAAAAGGCTGGTTAATTAGTGTGTGTGAATGTGATAGGGACCTTAGATTGTATTCTGCACTGGGGCAGGGACTGATATAAATGATGTATAATCTCTGTAAAATGATGCAAAATATGTTGGCGCTATACTGAATACTGACAGAATTGGTGTGGGTTAGCTTAGTTATTTATTAGGTTAGTTATTTCACTGAATATTTGGCGGCACAGTAATGGCTATAAATTCACCAGCAAGATAATCGGCAATTATTGATTCATTTGTAGTAAATGGTAGTATTTCTTATACAGTATTACATCAGTACAGTAATACAGGGACATGTAGTTATAGTTTGTTAAACAGTTGGAAGTATTTGATTCAAGGAACTATCCAATGGTCTTTATCAGGCAGATATTTAGTTTTGACATTGGCAGGTAGCCTGGTGGGGCTGTCAAATAGTAGGGGGTTTTGAAAAAGGTTAAACTTACTGTCTTTTTTTTCAATATAACTGACTGTTCCACTGTATATAATGGGAAGTGATTCAAGACAACTCCTTGCATAAGCCCTGATATTTCAGTCAACTATAATTGGGAGCCATTTGAGACAACTCCTGGTGGTTTGCCAAAACTTGGTGACATGTTAATGTACTTCATTTAAGCCATGTTGAAAAAGCAACTTTATGTTGTGTCAATTATTTTTGTGTATTTTATACTCATCGGCTCATCCTCATGGTCCTCGGCTTAAGGTTAAAACCCATTATTTCCTACACATGGGTGTGTGTTAAAAGCAACAACATTAAAAGATTAATGCGGGTTGGACACAACTGCCAAATGTAGGGATAATTAAAATTATTGTTATAGCCCCAAGTGACCCCTGATTACTGTAAGCAGGGTTTCTTTATGACCCATTTTCACAGTTTGATGTAAAATTTAAGGACTCCGTAAAACGTGAAATTATTTATATTTTTAGCCAGAATAGAATGGCTAATACCACAAGGGTGGGCTCATGTTCTTATTACACATGGTTGAAGTAGTTCTTATATTCTCAGGATCATTTACTCCTAGGGAAAATTGTAACATCATACATTTATAGCTTTGGGAGACTTTTCCACAGTTTTTCTCTTAGCTATTAACGTGAAAAAAAACTGTTAAATTTTGTGCCATGTTAGTAGTAGCCTTAATTAGCCTCTAAAGTAATAGGGCTTGTTTTTTGGAAACAAAACAGAAAGAATTGTCATGGAATGTTTCCATTAAAATCAGTCAAGGTGTTTGAAACCAACAGAAAAAGTGAAAAACATCTATATACTGATCTATTACCAAACGTATAGTCTTCCTAATATGTCTTACAAATAAATACATGCTCAGATATTCAAATCTTAGTTTTTTTTTATACCAATTATTTAAAAAAAAAAAACATTTGCTTACCCTGAGAGACATACAGATGTAATACAGGTTACACTGTATTACATTTTCTTTTTTTTTAATTGCGTGTATATTATTTTGGTTAACTCAATGAGTATACTTGCAATGATCTAAACCATTATATACCAATATAATGTTTGTATTGTTGAAAACTAATAACAATTGTCAGTTGAATTTAAAAAAAAACACCAAATTGCCTTTCTTTGTCATTCTGTACAAATATGAAAAGTGTAATTTTTCCAGCCATGATATTTTGGAAATTTTACTGAACAAAAATTGCAATAAAAGCCCATCTCCCATAGACTCAATGTTATCCCAATAATCCACTCATTTAAAAAAGATTTCCCTTTTCTCTGTAATAATAAAACAGTACCTTGTACTTCATCCACACTAAGATATAATTATTTCTTATTGGAAACAAAACCAGCCTATAACGTTTACATGATTTTCTAGCAGACTGAAGGAATGAAGATCCAAATTACGGAAAGATCTGTTAATCGTAAAACCCCAGGTCCCGAGCATTCTGGATTACAGGTCCCATACCTGTAGTTTAATTGTTACTGTAGTGCATACTTATGGTACGGGTATGGGATTTCTTATCGAAAATGCTTGATAGGATATTTTTCCATAATATGATTCACAGTGCCTTATGTCTACTTAAACTTTAAAAACATTTGCTTTTGCCTAGTTACACGGTACTAGTTTATTATAACAGGAAAAAAAATCAGAGAAAAACTAATTATTGTTTGTTTAAATATAACTATATGGGAGGTAGAATTGCTTTATATATTTTATAAACTTTTTTTAATGTTATGGTAAAACAGATTTTTTAATTACACTTTATATAGTGCATCAGACCCTGTTGCAATGAAGCTTGCAGTCTAACTTCCCTATTATATGTGCAACACTAGGGTCAGTTTAATCAGGAGACATCACAGGAGAAAACGGTATTATAATATTGATCTATTCATTAATGCCTAATGCTATAGTATAAAAGTCAGCATGGCTTTTGCAATTAAACCTTTTAGTTTAAAAAAAACAAAACTAAAACAACAAACCTATACATATGAACCAGTGTTATTGAATTGTAAGTCAAACTCCATCATACTTTTCTATGGGGAGCAGAAACCCCCACAGGGCACAAGTGTTGCTAGGCAACAGAAATATCCACCATGCCTACAAAGTTGACATTTTGTGCTATAATATTGGATATACATTCCTAAATAAAATTAAAAGCAAATGAAACTTGGATTAATTATAGTTGCATTCTGGCAATGCTTCCTCCCATATCTTTAAGTATTTCTGTATAATGACAAATGAATTATCTAAAATTTAGTCTTATATTTTAATAAAGTGAACTAATTACTATTTACAGTTTTTTATTGTAAGAGACACTTATTGGTATGTAACGTACGTTGCTGAATATACATGTTCGACCTAATAAATATATTTTCCACCTTGCACAAATAAATGGAGCTAATTCCCACTACACTGTAGAATTGATTATCCCCATTTGGACAGACTTTGTGACTAATGTTTTTGGATTGTATAGGCCACTAATTTCTGTATGGTTTATGGTTCAGTATATGGTTCAGTCTTTATGGATGATAGCGCATTATAGTTCTTCTGTTTTGGAAGGGAGCATAGAACCTAGAGAGTAGCATTTACTTTTTTTACATTCACAAGGTGTGCAAGTGCTCACTTATTATTATGGTCTTCTGATTTCCTAGACATACAAACAAATTTAAAAAAAACACGGCTGTCATCATGCCAATGTAAAGGCAATATTAAAATCTCCACTTAGATGTTTAGTATAATGTCATCTTTTTTCAAATATAATTTCAAGTTGCCAAATTCATTTACAGTGGCCACTAAAAAAAAGAGGATGTGTGTCCCAATAGCAGGTGAATAGAGTCATAAGCAGTAAATATAAATAAAAAAATGAACAACATGGGCAGTCCTTTCTTGACATTGCCAACCAGAATTTAAATTGAATACCCTTCATTAAATAATAATAGGAGACGGTTTGCCTATGAGACCAATGTGGCAATAAGAATTGTACAATCTCTTATATAGCCTATTATTGGAAGAGGCCATATTGTTTCAGTGACTTACACATATTGCACCTTGTTTTGAATAAAGGCATTTTAAATGGTGCTGTACAGCTGCATATTCTATGAATGATAGATGTCTGGGTATGTTCAGCTTATACATTGACATGACCTGAGTGAGTCCTGTTGTAAATCAGAATTATTATATGCTACTTATAAATTCAAAAGTATAATTGGTGAATTCAGGCTCTAAATCCATAATTCATTGTTTATATCTGCGGTACAATTTTAGGCTTCACACCACAGGGCAATGCATATGTTAATTAATTGCATGCTACCCTTCCAGGTCTGCTCCAAACAAGACAAAAAAAAGATCATGCATTATTTTATTTATATTTAACATTTGTCTCAGATGTTCCCTAATTACATTATGTCCTTTTTTTGTCCCTGGTTTATAAAACTGGCCATCTGCACAGAGCTACTTTAATCATGTTATGGCCAGAAATTAGTTCTCAGTATCTGCACTCTTTCTATGACATGTACTTACTTATAGGCATGCTTAAATCACAGTTGCATTGCTGTAACTATGACCATTAAGCATATTTTACATTGTAGGGCTGGTGCATATGCCCCCCTTTAGGTAAATTTCCTTAATGGTACAAAGGCTAAGTGACAAAGTGCTCCTAGTATCCCAAATATCTCTATGCACCTATTCCCTGGAGAAACACAGACTGAGGGAGGGGGAATATGTGCATTGATAGTGAGAGGGCGCCTTAATGCAGTGGCTGGCAAGAAATAGGTTGCCATTAAAACAGAAGACTTTAATGGTCTGAATTTAACTTAATATTAGCCTAGTATCATGTAGACAATCGTATTCTTGGAGAATTTGCAATTGTTTTTTGTTTTGTGCCCTCTTTACCTATTAGTTATGGGTTCAGTTTAATTTTTTGTTTGTCATCTGTTTATTCATCATATACACCCAATTATTGTAAAGTACGGTGGAATATGTTGGCACATTTTAAATAAATAATAATAATAAAAAAATTATAGCAACCAAGTAGTGGTTTATGTGCCATACTGGAATGTTATTAAATGTGCAGCCTAAAAATTAATGTGTTTTCTGGTTGTTGGGCTTCACTGACCTCCTCTACAAAGCTTTATAAATACTAGGTCAAAGGGAAGCAGCATACAAAAGCAATTTAAAAAGAAAAAAGGAAAGGATAAAGGAAGACCAATTGCAAATTATGACGGAATTTCAATTTAATTTTTATACTACAAGTTAATTCTAGCGTGAACTGCCCCTTTAGGCAAAGGTGGCATTGAAATAGCGCTACCAAATGGTAAAAGATGCTGTAAAAGATCATTTCCTTTTTACAGACTATAAATTGCTGCAAACTGAACTAATTTACTTATTTCTTAGTTGGGCAGTACCAAGGAATTGCTCTGTGTTATGAAACAAAGTAAAATACCCAATCTTAGGAAATGACAAAGATATTGCACGAGTACCCGCACGCAGGTGTTAAAACACTGCATTAGCTGCCCAACTTTTGCTATTTGTGTACCTGACAAAGGGAGTTGAGGGATACAGGTTTGAGGCTGCAGGACAGAGAACTAGCCAAATATTTCTAATGCTCACGAAGGCCCGTGAACTCCTAAAGCTGCCATATGCAACACCTTTGCTGAAACATCTACAGTCCTTACTTCTACACTTACATCTCATCTAAACACAAACATTTGAATGTTAGGCTGAATAAAATGCCCTTCTACTTTTTACAATGTTAATATTAATCGATAGGGTGCATTTTTGAGTGATTTTAAAAAAGAAACAAGGTTATACCTTGCAAACACTATGGGGCTGATTTGCCAATGTCTTTTTACGGAACAATATTTTTTAGAGCTAAAAATCTTGGATACTAATTACTTTAAACCATGAAAAAAACTGTAATCCTTTAAACATAAAAACAATGAAAAAGAATTATACAAAAGTTGCCATCTAAAGGCTACAAATGACTTATAGACGTCAACGAGAGCTATCCCTTTTCAATTGTAGAATCTTTCTTTGCTTTGTGGATTTAGAAGTTTTTTTTTACAATTGTAATTGCACAAAAATTCTAATGAAAATTAGGATTTAAAGGTTTTCGTGTCCTTATTCAGATTATTTTTGTGTTTATTTTTCCATTTGTGGTTTTTAGATCCTTTAATAAATTACTTGATAGTCATGGTTTTAGTGAAAGAGTTTTTTTATTGTTTCAAAAATGTTGAAAATCACACAAATCAGAAATGGGCCTCCTACTGGATGTGTATCTGTAACAGTAACAATGCATAGTAGTTTAAATTACAGGTATTGGACCATTTATCCTGGATGCTTGGGACCCGGGGTTTTCGGGATAAGGGATCTTTCCATAATTTGGATCTCCATACCTTAAGTCTGCTAAATAATAATATAAACCTTAAATAAACCCAATAGGATTGTTTTGCCTCCAATAAGGATTACATTTGTTAGGATCAAGTACATGCTACGGTTCTATTATTATGGAGAAAAAGAAAATAATTTTTAAGAATTTGATTAAAATTAAGTCTGTGGGAGATGGCCTTCCCGTTATTCTGGATCCAGGGGCGATCCTGGCGCCTCCGCTGCCTAAAGCAGCTTGCTGTTGCCACCCTCCCCCCATGCGCTCACCTTTTTGTGCGAGAGGGGGGTCCACGAGGGCAGGGGAGAGGGCCAGGACACTAGCGCAGAGAGCATAATTGCTCTCTCTGCACTAGAAGAGCGGAATATCTGGTTTGAAAACCGTAAATTTGCCTCTTAAAGTACCAGGAGTTGCATTTTTGCCGACCCTGGTTCCTAGTGGGGAGCTGCCGCTTGAGGCAAGTTTCTCAACTCTCCTCATTGGCGCAGCGGCCCTGAACAGATGCCATATAGTAGCACTATAATTAATACAGGTTGTTAAAATGGTTGTAAATGGCAATCAACAGAAGTATTTAAACTCAGTAATATCAAGCCCTTACAAAAAATGAAAATGTTTTCTAATGTTAGAAGGTGATTTTACAGATCCTTAAAAAAAAGGAAATACTGAACAAAGAATACTAAAGAATACTACTTATAATATACGTAGCTGTTATGTCCTCCAAAATAAAATAAGGTTTAGTGAATTATGATTATTTATTGTGGTAACTAAATTAAATACATTATTTTTGTGACAGTGGCCAACTTGGACTAATGATAAACAGATATTGTTTGCTGTATATTCAAATTAAAGTGAATGGACAATCGGTTAACTATTAATCATCAAGCCAAAAACTTTATTAAATAAAAGATAACAAAAAACAGAAGTAACTATTTTCCTTATATGCAGCCTTTCATGCAGAGTATACATATTATTTTAACAGTCATGCCTGGAATAAGTAAGAATGTGGTCCAATATCCCTAAAATATATTGCAGTTTCCGTTAAAATAACATGTGGACTAGGCATACACTGGTCCAGAAAAGGGTGGGCCAATCAGAAAAATTATCATGAACTTTCTTGAGTGATCTCTGCCTGACAGAATTGGTGTCTTATGTAGGCAGCATATTTCCCTTTCATGCCAAAAGTAAGTATCTGCAGATGGGAAGGACTCTTGTGGTTCTCCATAAGAGGACCACAGTGCTCAAGCACATGCCTTGCAATTAGTTACTCCCAAAGCAATATTCAATATTTGTGAATATAATATTGGAGCACAGAACTTTAGAATGGCTTCATAGGCACATTAAATCAGACACATCTATGGACAGATGGAGTATACTTATTCTCTCTTGGGCTTGTTTCACATGCCGTTCTTTGTTAGCACAACATTTTTCATGTTATGTACTACAACAAAATTCCAGGAACTGTTACAGACTGCTTTCCATTATAGTTAATGTGAAGATCACTTGGTATGATGGGTAGGTGATGGCAAATGGCTGGTGTAACTCTAGCCTGCTAATTCAGAAATAGATAAATCTTATAAATGCTTCTTTAGGTGGAGACTATCATAAAATAATGACAGAATGCCATTTTCTGTGGGAAGAAATTAAGAAGCATAAAGGAACACAACCATCTATAAAAAAAGCAAGGTATGAGGTTTTTGGTAAAGAAGAGAAATGTTGAAATGTATTGTCAAGTAATGCTTAAACAGGTATTCTTTTGTTACGCATATGTGACATCTTCTCTTCCGTTAGTCTGGTTATGCTTTATTTATTGTTACATTAACAATTGTAAACAAAAAGGTGCTTTAGACCACAATAATTCAGATATGTCATTTTTAAAAAACTGGATAGTATTAGCAAAATTGTGTAGAATTAAAATGAAAAAATATAATTTTCCAGTACTTTTGTATACGTCTATTCTAAAACAATAGCATGGTCATGGACAGCATGAGGAAAAAGCTTCCGTGGATCTTGTATGCTGATCAGATAGTTGATCCTTAACGAACATGATCATGTTTGTTAAGGCATCATCAAGCATCCCAAGAGGCTTGATTAAATTGTAAAGTCCTTTTAATTGTGGTTTAGGACATTAATAGTCAACAAGTTTAATGATTCATATTTTTCCTTTTTTTTTTAGGAATTGCACCTAAATTAATATTTGATAATTATGGGCTTAAGTTTGAAAACATGACAAATTCACACAAAAAATAACTGCATAGGCACAGCACACAGGACCTTCCCTATGGGCGGCTGGAATCTGCTTCTTCACTTTTGTCATATGTGGTGTTTTGTTCAAACATACTTATTGCAATAAAAGTTCTAGGAATTGCTGCTTCCCATTGTACCTAATGTAGATAGTAGCTAGTATGCTGGAAGGGTGCCATCAAATACCCCTTGTATAATCTAGAAATGAAGTGCTAGAAATAACAGAACACTACTTCTTCCTATTATCTTACAGGTCACATTTTTTGGATATAAATTGGACACATTATTATTATCTTTTATCTATTATTGATACGTTTATTTTTGTGTAATAAATAATATTTGTACACTTATGGAACACTGAGATCTAGTAAGATTACCATAGTGGGAATACAATCCTGGATAGTTTGTACAGGAGTGATGTGACGGTAGAACCAGTAATCAGAAATTAGAAGACTCAATTTAGAGAAAGACAAGCGTTTGATTGTACTCACAGTCATAGTTTCAAATAGGCGGTATAGAGTATGACTATGCTCCCATTTATCAAAGAACTTAAAATAGAGGGTGACATTACAAGATACAATGTATTAAGAGCACAATAATTGAGCTGTATAATATATTTTATATTAAACAAACTGTTTAAAAATTGGTCAAATTTTTTTCTATACTTCTGCTGTGGTCACAGAAATAATCCATTACAAAAAAGATACTGAGTGTAGTTATAAAGATAAGAAATATATTTAATACCAGACCATTATTATTTTACACCATCTCAGACCTGAGAGAATCGATTGAAGTCAATGGAGCAAATGTAAAAAAATTGTGTAAGTAGAAAGCCTCAGATACAGTTTTTGCATATCTTTTTTGTCAAGCACCTTGTTTTATGCCACAATTTTCCACTCATCTATATGTTCACATTAAAGTATATTGCAGCTTTATCACTGTGTCTGAATGATATGCATGGGCATTAAAGTGTTGATATGTAGGGACTTCTAGTGCCATTTTCATTCTTTATTTTCTTTATTTTCTTATTTCATTCTTTTCATTTCTTATTTTGTTGTCTAGAAATTGTTTGCATTTCTTTTTCTACCAACATAGGATTTCAGATGAAAGCAGATTGATATTTTATTTGTTATATTACAGTTTATATGCTGAACTGTAGAATATACAAAAAGATGTAGACCGGCTAACTAAGAATACCATTACATATTAAAAGATTTCATGTGAACCTCTATTTTATTCATTATGGTAGGTCTTTTCATAAAAGCGTTGAGTGCTGCACATTCAGATTGCTTAAAACTTGGAAATGTAAATGCACAAAAAGACCACCTGTTCCCATTTGCCCCTGAATGATACACTTGGGAGTACTTGACAGCTAATCCTTCATGGCATTGTGGGAGTTGCTGTAGCAATGGATTGCTGGATGTAAATTGTGCCAAGAAGTGTTACTGTTTATCTATGTGGAGGACTAGATGGAAGAAGATTTTGTATTAATACAAATAACTTTATGGTGACAATGTTTATACTGTTCATTGTAGCTTTGTTGATTTGCACTATTTTATATATATATATATATATATATATATATATATATATATATATATATATATATATATATATATATATATATATCATCATTTATTTATATAGCGCCTACAACATACGCAGTGCTTTGCCTTAGGTATAACAAACAAGGAATAAATGGAGGATAACAAACAAGGGTTACAGAATTGGATTAGAGGGCCCTACAAAGTAGAGTTTACAAAGTAAAGGTTAGGTTACAATTGAGACATTAGGATTTTTGATACAGCAATGATTTGGAAATTAGAGATGTAGTGTTTGAATTTTATTTTAGAGGAGATTGGGAGACAGTGAAGGGACATGCATATGGGAGCAGCTGATGTTGAGCGGTAAGAGAGATGAATGAGTCTAGCAGCCGAGAACAGAGTGGAGTTGTGAAAGGTGACTTGTTGGAATACCTGGAATAGGTTACAGTAATCAAGGCGGGAGATGATGAGAGACTGAATCAGTGTTTTAGTTGATTCTGAACTGAGATATGGTCGTATTCTGGCAATGTTGCACAGTTGAATATGACTAGATTTTGCAAGTGTTTGATTGTGTGGCGAAAAAGACAGATGTAAGTCTAGGATAACTCCTAGGCAGAGTGGCTGTGTGGTGGAATGAAAGGGGGACAGGGGAAGATCTTGGAGGAAATATAATGAGTTCTGTTTTTGAAAGGTTCAGTTTCAGGTGGCGCTGTGACATCCAGGAGGAGACAGCAGAGAGACAGTCTGTAACTTGGGAAAGGACAGAATTAGAAAGATCAGGAGTAGACAAGTAGAGTTGGGTGTCATCAGCATAAAGGTGATACTGAAGTCCAAACAACTGAATACGTTTTCTTAGTGAAGTTGTATAGAGCGAGAACAGCAGGGGGCCTAGAACAGAGCCTTGAGGAACTTCGACAGAGAGAGGGAATGTAGTAGAAGTAGAGTTAGAGAAGGCAACTTTAAAGGAACTGTCAGACAGATAAGATGTAAATCATGAAACCAGTTGAATGCCAGTTGAGTATAGAATGTCTAGGAGGAGTGTGTGGTCAACTGTGTCAAAGGCTGCAGAGAGATCTGGAAGGATTAGTATGGAATAGTGACCTTTAGACTTTGCCAGTAGAAGGTCATTGGTTACTTTGGTGAGTGCAGTTTCAGTTGAGTGTGTTGGGCGGAAGCCAGATTGCAGGGGGTCGAGAAGGGAGTTGTGAGTGAGATGCTGGATCTGGCGTTTGTAAACAAGCCTTTCTAGTAATTTGGATGCAAATGGAAGAAGGGAAACCGGACAATAGCGGGAGAGCTAGGATCAAGAGAAGGTTTTTTGAGGATAGGAGTGATTAGTGCTTGTTTGTATGAGGATGGAAAAGTACCAGTAGAGAGTGAAAGGTTAAATATGTGGATAAGTGTAGGAGAGAGTGTATCAGAGATTGGATAAAGGAGGCAAGAGGGTATGGGGTCAAGGGAGCAGGTTGTGGGTTTTGAGCAGGCTAGAAGTTTGCTAACTTCATTTAGTGTTGCAGGGGTTAGGGAGTGCAAAGGTGGATGTGAGTGGACTGCAAGTTAGTCTGAGATTGTTGTCAGATGTCAGATTCAATAAAGAAATGAGCAAGATCTTGGGCAGTTACATTAATATAAAGTTTAGGTGGATCACACCGGGATTTGCACCATAAATGCAGGCCACTCCAGAGTGAAATAAAAATTCCATTTATTTTTCAACTCAAAAGAGCTTTTCCAGCAGCAGCAAAATGGCAACAGAATATAGCTTGCATTCAGCAACAAAAAGTCCATCTAAAGCAGGGATCCCCAACCTTTTTAACCCGTGAGCAACATTCAGAAGTAAAAGGAATTGGGGAGCAACACCAGCATGAAAAATGTTCTTGGGGTGCCAAATAAGGGCTGTGATTGGCCATTTGGTAGCCCCTATGTGGTTTGTCAACCTACATTGAGGCTCAGTTTGGCATTGCACCTGGTTTTTATACAACCAAAACTTCCTTCCAAGCCTGGAATTCAAAACTAAGCTCCTGCTTTGAGGCCACTGAGAGCAACATCCAAAGGGTTGAAGAGCAACATGTTGCTCACGAGCTACTTGTTGGGGATCACTGATCTAAAGCATACATTTGCTTACTTTAGTAGTTCTAGGGGCACATTTACTTAGCTCCAGTGAAGGAATAGAATTAAAAATACTTCGAATCGAATTGGCTACTTCGACCTTCGACTACAACTTCGAATCGAATGATTTGAACAAAAAATCGTTCGACTATTCGACCATTCGATAGTACTGTCTTTTTAAAAAAAACTTCGACCACATACTTCGCCACCTAAAACCTACCGAGCACCAATGTTAGCCTATGGGGAAGGTCCCCATAGGCTTTCCAAGCTTTTTTTGATCGAAGGAAAATCGTTCGATCGATGGATTAAAATTCTCTGAATCGATTCAAAGGATTTAATCGTTCGAACGAAGGAAATGCGGTAAATCCATCGACTTTGATATTCGAAGTCGAAGGATTTTACTTCGACGGTCGAATATCGAGGGTTAATTAACCCTCGATATTCTACCAATAGTAAATGTGCCCCTTAGGGGCACATTTACTTAGCTAGAGTGAAGGAATAGAATAAAAAATACTTCGAATTTCGAAGTATTTTTTTGGCTACTTCGATCTTCGACTACGACTTCGAATCGAACGTTTCAAACTAAAAATCATTTGACTATTCGATAATCGAAGTACTGTCTCTTTAAAAAAAACTTCTACCACATACAGTACTTATAGATTTGAAGGATTTAATTGATCGAACGATTTTTCCTTCGATTGTCCGAACAAAGGAAATGCGGTAAATCCTTCAACTTCGATATTCGAAGTCGAAGGATTTTACTTCGACGGTCGAATATCGAGGGTTAATTAACATAGATTTTATATTAAAAATTGAAGAAAGTCTATTCTCATCTAGATGCAATAAAGCAAAACCTGGAGATGATTACATTTTTATTTTCAGACTAATGTTCAGAAAACTAGTGACTTCCCTCCAAAATATACTGATCTTTGGGCAAACGTTAGTAGTTCTAGCATCCATTACACAAGGAGACAATCAGGCTGGTCTGTTTGGCAGCGCCTGATTTCTTTGTGGGCCGCCCCTAGGCTGTGCGGTCCGACCAGGTGGCCGCGCAGTCCTAGCGCCCGCCTACACATCCCCTTCCCAGCGCGCCGGCGAAAAAACGTCGGTGCAGCTGGTGTAATTGAATGGGGACGCACACATCCCCATAATGCGGCTGGGCGGCCTATGCGGCCTTGCCGAAAATCCGGGCCTGCTGTTAGGGAATCCCACAGGTGAATAACAAATCATAAAAGTCTCCAACTTTCTCTCAGACCCAAACACTCTGTTCTCAGTAAATTTAGCAGGTGCACAGCAGTTCCCATGTGTAGCTCCTACTCTCACACCACATTCACCTGCTACTCACCTGCTTAAAACAATCTTTGGATGGTAATGACAAATGGTACCTGGGTCAAAGCCATCCACCAGTAACCATTACTGATGTGCTAAATAGACTTTTACTGTAAACTGCTAATAGGAATTCTCGCTAAAATTAAAACTTATCTTCCAGTGCCCCTTTCTGTTTGCTTCTTTGCAGGGATTGACTACTGAATAGGTTCTGCAATGTTTTTTTCTGTTGCACCTTTTACTATGGTTCTGGAACTTGATCATATCCCTTTTCTTTTATTTAAATAGTTTTTGCCTTATATTAATATCAGTAATCCTTCTCTGTACTGAATCTCAAAAGTGCTCTGCATTTTCATGTTGAGGTTTTTCTGAATGATACCTAATGCTCTGCATTCTTTTTTTCTTTTAAGTGCAGTCTGTTTTCCACAAATCTAACCTAATGTTACCTCACTAAAGAAAGAAAGTGTGTAAAGAATAGCAGCACTGAAGTACAGCAAACATTGCCAATTAAATTTCAAGTTCTGCTGAATAAAATCAAGAGCATTTATAAAGTTGTATAATTATGTTATGCAAATGTGTAGCTTAGTGTAAAATTTTGGTGTAAAAAGAGGTGCAAACTCAAAATGTTATCCAACAAGGTGACATTTTTGTTGCAAATAACTTCTGAGCATCGAAATGTAACTTTCCAGAATGATTTTGTCTTGGTTCATAAGGTGTCTTTTGCAACATAAATCAAACAAGGCTTTATTATAGTCACTATTCCATAAGGTTTCCCTTACGCTAACATAGTTACATAGTTGCATAGTTAAATTGGGTTGAAAAAAGACAAAGTCCATCAAGTTCAACCCCTCCAAATGAAAACCCAGCATCCATACACACACCCCTCCCTACTTTTAATTAAATTCTACATACCCATACCTATACTAACTATAGAGCTTAGTATCACAATAGCCTTTGATATTATGTCTGTCCAAAATATCATCCAAGCCATTCTTAAAGGCATTAACTGAATCAGCCATCACAACATCATCCGGCAGTGCATTCCACAACCTCACTGTCCTGACTGTGAAGAACCCCCTACGTTGCTTCAAATGAAAGTTCTTTTCTTCTAGTCTAAAGGGGTGGCCTCTGGTACGGTGATCCATTTTATGGGTAAAAAGGTCCCCTGCTGTTTGTCTATAATGTCCTCTAATGTACTTGTCAAGTGTAATCATGTCCCCTCGCAAGCGCCTTTTTTTCAGAGAAAACAACCCCAACCTTGGCAGTCTACCCTCATAATTTAAGTCTTCCATCCCTCTAACCAATTTAGTTGCACGTCTCTGCACTCTCTCCAGCTCATTTATATCCCTCTTAAGGACTGGAGTCCAAAACTGCACTGCATACTCCAGATGAGGCCTTACCAGGGACCTATAAAGAGGCATAATTATGTTTTCATCCCTTGAGTTAATGCCCTTTTTTATGCAAGACAGAACTTTATTTGCTTTAGTAGCCACAGAATGACACTGCCCAGAAATAGACAACGTGTTATCTACAAAGACCCCTAGATCCTTCTCATTTAAGGAAATTCCCAATACACTGCCATTTAGTGTATAACTTGCATTTATATTATTTTTGCCAAAGTGCATAACCTTGCATTTATCAACATCGAACCTCATTTTCCAGTTTGCTGCCCAGTTTTCCAGTTTAGACAAATCACTCTGCAAAGTGGCAGCATCCTGCATGGAACCTATAGTTCTGCACAATTTAGTATCATCTGCAAAAATAGAAACAGTACTTTCAATGCCCACCTCCAGGTCATTAATAAACAAGTTGAAAAGCAAGGGACCTAGTACAGAGCCCTGCGGTACTCCACTAACAACACTGGTCCAATTAGAAAATGTTCCATTTACCACCACTCTTTGTAGTCTATCTTTTAGCCAGTTCTCTATCCAGGTACAAATACTATGTTCCAGGCACACATTCCTTAACCAGTAACCTTTTGTGTGGCACTGTATCAAATGCTTTAGCAAAGTCAAAGTAAATCACATCCACTACCATCCCAGAATCAAGGTCTCTATAAAAAGAAATTAAGTGAGTCTGGCAAGATCTATTACGCATAAAACCATGCTGGCACAAACTCATAGTATTATGATTTGCTATGAAGTCCAGTATCTTATCCTTTATTAACCCTTCGAAAAGCTTTCCTACCACTGACGTCAGACTAACTGGCCTATAGTTTTGAGGCTGAGAACGGGATCCTTTTTTGAATAGAGGCACCACATTAGCAATTCATCAGTCTCTCGGCACTATGCCAGATCTCAATGAATCCTGAAAAATTAAGTAAAGAGGTTTGGCAATCACAGAGCTAAGCTCGCTAATTACCCTGGGATGAATAACATCTGGCCCCGGACCTTTGTTAATCTTAACATGTTCTAGTCTCTTTTGAATTTCTTCATGTGTGAACCATGCATCATTAGTTGTATTACTAGAATTGGGACTGTTAAGAAGGAAACATTCACTTACTGGTTCCTCATTTGTGTAGACAGATGAAAAATATGAGTTCGGAATCTGCGCTTTTATTTTGTTTTCATCAACCAACTGATTCCCCCTCTGATAGTAAGGGTCCCACCCCTTCCTGCTTAATTTTTTTACTATTAACATATTTAAAAAATAATTTGGGATTTTTTTTACTGCTTGCTGCAATATCCTATTCTATATCAATTTTAGCTTGCCTTATAGCTTCTTTGCATGATTTATTGGCCTCCTTGTACCTTATAAATGTTTCGGCTGTACCAGCTAACTTGAAAGCCTTAAAAGCACGACTTTTCTTACCCACCTCAACACCAACTCTTCTATTGAACCAAAAAGGTTTTGCTTTGCAATGACGTTCCTTGCTTACAAGTGGAATATACTGACAAGTATATTTATTAAGCAGCATTTTAAAGACTTCCCATTTTTGTTCTGTGTTTAACCCTGTGAAAAGCATTTCCCACTTAATATGTTGCAGAGATGCCCTTATACTGTCAAAGTTTGCACGTCTGAAATTTAGTGTTTTAGTTACTCCCTTATAGAATTGCTTCTGCAACAGAATCTCAAAGGAGACCATGTTATGATCACTATTCCCTAAATGCTCACCCACACAAATGTTAGAGATGAGTTCAGTATTGTTAGTTATTACGAGGTCCAAAAGACAGTTATTCCTAGTAGGTTCTTGAATGAGCTGGAATAAAAAGTTGTCATTCAGCATATTTACAAACCTACTACTAGCTTTTTCTGTCTTAGCAACCCCATTACCCCAGTCAATGTCTGGATAATTGAAGTCACCCATAGCAAAAACTTGACCCAGCTGTGAAGCTGCTTGTATCTGCAAGAGTAGCTGGGCTTCATACTCGACACTTATACGAGGTGGTTTATAGCATACACTAATGATAATTCTTTTTGTTACCTTTAACATGTGTAATAAGATCTATTTTGTTAGAGATAACACGATCCATGGGCCTTTTCTGACTGGAGCATTTCCTTCCTAAGCCATGAGATGTTCATACAGTTAATTTTAAAACTATCTGCTGTATGATGTTGCTTTATGAAAGTCATTGTCTGGGAGACTTAATTCTTCTATGATTAGCAGTACTCTAACCATAGAAAGATTCTTTGTTTAAAGGGCAGCACAATTTCCATGGGCTTAATTTGTTAATGCTCAAGCACAGAAACTGTACTGGTTCCCTCTCACGGCATCCCTAAGTTAAGAATGAGCACCATTTCACCTTCTTGCCCACCTCTTAACATAAGCCTGTAAAAAATGGTCAGTGTGTAGTTTGGCTGTAGGTTCTTGGAGCACATGTGAAAATCAAATTATATGCAGTATGCTTCTGGTGGCAAAGGGAATGGGAGTCAGCTGACAACTGTAGGTAAACCATGTAGGAGAAAACTGGAGTCATAACTTAATCTTTGTAAACACATACCTGGACAGTAATTTTTTCTTGAAGTTGAAGTGATTTCAATATATGACCAGCAGAAAGATAAATGAAAGCGTTTTTTCTTTATTTCATAGTTGTGGAGTCAGCCGCTAAGGCTATCAGTAAGATAACATTTTCATGACACTAGTGATATAACACTTCCAAACTATGAGCCGTCCATAAACTTCAGGCAGCAGCAATTTAGATATTTTTTCTGTGCACCTCTAATTCTAAATCACATTGAAACAGAAGTTTCTCAGTCCCTGTGCATTCTTGGTAACATAAGAAGCTAAGACATGGCCAGTGTCGGACTGGGATGCCAGGAGCCCACCATAAAACCTTAGATCGTAGGCCAACTTTCCAAACTATTATTCCTACTCTCCTCACTCAACCTCTTAATTTTTCTAGTCTTTTATCTCACAAACTATACTCTATTCTTCCATTATTAAGCATCTTAAAGAAATTTGGAATGACTATGGAAAAAGCCAAATGGTTAGAATCAAGAGGGCCCACTGACACCTGGGCTCACTGGGAGCTTTCCTGGTATCCCGGTGGGCCAGTCCGACACTGGACATGGCATGGTAAAAGAATGCAATTTAGGCTATTGTGCAAATTAAAGATTATAGTGTAGAGTGCAAAGTGCTATTTTAAATGCAATTCACCATCTTTCTACAAAAAATGCAGCGTTACCCCCACAATTTCAGTATCATTGCATCCACATGGGTCACTTCCAGCCAAAAATGCTGGCAATCGTGCTTGTATTAGAAAAACACACAACCCCCTCCCTTTTATTTGTTGCTGTCTCAAGGCTGATCCTTGCATACAGTGGGTAAATTTTTTTATATATGAATGTTCCCTATCATTTGTTTCTTTCTTTCTGTTTTGTTTTTCCATGCGTTGTTTCTATTTTATTGCTCATTTTGCCATCTTATTTCTACCATATGGTCATTCTGCTAGCACTTGTGTGATTTCTTCATTGGTTGCTTGTTCTCTCTTTTTCTGATTTCCCATCTGATCTCTCACTCACCACTTTTTCTCCGATTTGATCATTCTTTGATAGTTCTATAATTTCTTTGCCTTGTGTGTCTAATCCTTAATTATAACTCTTTGGGGGTTATGTAATAACAGGCACTAAGTTTGCCCAGGAGCAGTAACCCATAACAACCAATAGGATGTTTGCTTTTAAACAGATGACCAGTAAATGCTACTTTCTGATTGGTTGCAATGGGTTACTGCTCCTGAGCAAACCTAGTGCCTTTTTTTACATAACCCCCTTACTGTTTATTGCTTATTCTTGTTCCCGCTTGCTTGTTCTCTGCATCCTTGCTCACACCTTGTGATTTTTTTTCAGTGTTTGTACCTTCAGTTTAATCAATGGTTATTAGCTCTTTCATTTGTTCAGTCATATATATATATATATATATATATATATATATATATATATATATATATATATATATATATATATATATATATATATAGAGTGTATATATATAGATATATATATATATATATATATATATATATATATATATATATATATATATATATATATATATTTTGTGGTAGAGTGACTAGGAAAAGGTGGAAAAAGGTCACTCTAGCCTTTAATTTCTCCCCAGGTACTGAGATAGGCTCCAGGAAGGGAGTTATTAAACAGAGAATCAGCGCTCTGTTTAAAGACTTTAGTAGCCAGTGACTCCATTCTTCAGATCCAGTCCAGAGATTGGAGCTCACCTTCCACAGGAAAGCTGTCCTGTGGAAAGGCTATTTAAAGTTAATTAGAATATGAGAGTGGGTCTCTCAGCAGGACACAGCAGGTAGGAGACCTGGCTGTGTGAGGAACTCCCAGAGGAGTTGGGGGTGCTGCCTGTTACTGCATGAAGCAGAGGGAGCCTGTGACTCTCACAGAGATGATTGTGAAGAGAGTGAGGAAGCCAGGAGGCTGAATATTACCTGGAAGAAAGTCCTGTGAGTACAGGGGTGAGCCAACCAATACTGTTTTGTTGTGCTGGTAGTCCACAAGGGGCCCAGTCTAGTCAGGGACTGCTTCAAAGTGTGAAGTTAGTGCCCAGTGGGCAAGGTTTTTATTTTATGATTTATGTTTGTGTGTTACAATGATCACCCCTGTGCATAATTGACGGTGTTTGTTTAAAAGTGGGAAAATAAACCTGTGTTTTCCTTGAAGTAGCCTGTGTGTCCCTGTCTTTAAGCTCCTTTGTACTATGCTGCCTGCCCACCATTGACTAATCCCCCCAAAAGTTACTTGTTCAAGCCGCCAGCTTGCCACAATATATATATATATATATATATATATATATATATATAAATGTATCAGTATATACAGTATGTACAAATGGATTATATAAAGTGTCCCTTTGTCATTTACACTTCTACAAAGCTAGTGTGGCAACTGTCACATGCCCAAAGTTTACAATACTGTACAATTCTATCTGGGTATCTCCTGCTTATTTTTTTACAATTGAAATAGGTATGTATTACCTTTGTTGATGTTGGTATGTTTTGCTGACCCTTTAGATACAGTTCCTTTTACATTTTTGCTTTTCAAACTTATGTCTGTAGGTCTTGGAAACACTTTTGTACCTGGATAGAGAACACAGGCTTAACAATCACACACAGAAAGAAGCTGTCGTTTTTGAATGGTGTAGCCTCTAGCGATAAAATAATGCCCTTATGTGCTGGGGTTTACATTTATTTAAATGTTTATAAAAGACTTTGAAGTGGTCATTAACGAAGAGTATTTTTTTCTGCTGATGACACAACACTATGCATGACAAAAAATAATTACAGGAGATTATGAGCAAAAAGTGAATAACACTAAGAAGAACAAGTGGGAGATGAGTTTGAATGCATTCACCCTGACCCAGAAGAAGACAAGCAACTATTGACTCTCAATATTTTTTCTCCTGTTAGGTCTTAGAAAAAGTTGTACAGAGAAACCAACACCTATTGGCTTCCCCATGTACTTGCAGGCCCCTGACCCCCTGCTCCCCCCCCACTGCCATTGCTGACTGCCTGCAACAAATAGTAAGCAGATGCTGAGGTTGAAGTAATTGGGATGGGGAAACTACTATACACCAGGCAACCTGCCCCTCCCCCTTGTCCATGCCCCCCCCAAGTGACTGTAGCATCTGCTGTATGGTAGTTATGCCACTGTATAGTTCCAATGTGTACAACCTTCTCAAGTATTATTTGTGTATATGTATTAAAGGAAAACTAAACCCTAAAAATTAAGATGGTTAGAAATTCCACATTTTATATATAGCATTTATTGCACCAGCTTAAAGTTTCAGTTTGTCAATAACAGCAATAATCCAGAACTTCAAACTTGTCACAGGGGGTCACCATCTTGGATAGTGTCTGCAACACTCACATGCTCAGTGGGCTCTGAGCACCTGTTGAGAAGCTAAGTTTAGGGGTAGTCCCTAATTATCAAGCAGAAAATGAGGTTGGTCTGTAATATAAGATGATGCTACAAGGCTGATTATTAAATTCTGATGCTAGTTGCACTGGTTTCTGTGCTGCCATGTAGTAATTATTTGTATTAATTAATAATCAGCCTTATATTACGACATTTATATTCTATGTGTATTGTATATTGTGAGTCGGTCCCTAAGCTCAGTAAGTGAAAGCAGCACAGAGCATATGCAATGAATGAGCAGAAGAGAAGATGGGGAGCTACTGTGGCATCTTTGGAGGCATAGATCTTCCCTGCTAAAGGGCTGTGATTGCCTGGGGCTGGTACAGAAGCCCAAAACAAAATGTACAACATTTCTAGCCTACTTCTTTAGTTAAGCTTTAGTTCTCCTTTAAGTAGAGTAGGAGGTAGCAGATAACAATTGAAAGTCAACAACACAATATTTGATCTGTACCCACTGGTGCCTTATAGCAGCCTTGCAGTGTCGTGCCAAATCATGCATGTGCCAAGGCAGAGCATGCTCACCCCCGTCACTGGAGCACAGGCTTGTGTAGTGACACATGGAGGGGCAGGGGGTCGGAAAAAAGCAGCGCAGGAGAGCAAGCAGGTGACGATTTCCCTGGAGCTATGAACTAGAAGATAGGCGGACAGAAGAGGTACCTACCTGGCATCCCCCTACTACTGCGCCCTAGGCACATACCTCTCCTGTCTATGCCTAGTTGCAGCCCTCTGCCAGAGAATATAATGTTGTATGGATTTTTTAATTAATGTTATGAATTACTGTTGTGTTATGTTTCTACTAAATTTTCATGTTTATAATGGAGAGCTTTACACCTCTGTTAAATGAAAAGGATCACTGTAGTGTATCTTTTGTGAAAAGATATCATCTCTCAACTGCAGGTTGAATAATGAAAGCTAATCCCTAATTGATGAAAAGGTAACTACATTGGGACAATTTAGTCCACATTTAGCAAATGACCCACTGTACATATCTACAGATTAAATTCTGCATATTATGTTAGATCTTCCTTGTAAACATTCTCTCTTTGCTTGTGAACTGAGCTTGATCAGTTCATTGCTTTTGTGTGTTGCCCACTCATTCCCTGCAGATATCTCATCATTGTCAGAAACAATCCTCTAGAACATCATTTCATTTGCTAGCCATATTTCAGTCTGACTGCAAGGATTCACTTAGTCACCAGAACATCCTGGGTTGCTTTTAAAAGTAGATTAAAAGCGAACACCAGGGAGAGTGATCAGATCAATAAATCTGGTTGCTCTGCATTTCAAATAAAGTGGGTTATTAAGGATCTATGTAGGAAGCACAAAACCAAAGTATGATCTTTAAAAGGTGCTGGTATGCTGTATGATGCCTTTAATATTTTGTGAATGAATGGGGCTGCAGGAGAAGATGTGTGTAGAAATGATTGTGATCTGACAGAGTATCATTTGCAAAGTAAAAACCCTGTTAAGGGAGAATGTAATATTCTTCGTTGTCACAAAAAATGTTCACAAAGACGCTTGCACCACCCGTTAGCGACCATGTTTGTTCCATTTTTGACTGATTAATACCTCAATGACTTCTTGCAAAGTTAGCGACCAAACTGCTTTTGCAAACGTTTGCAGTGTATGTGATAAAATTTCACAATCACATATCATTTTTTTCAACAAAGTATTTAATAGTGTAGGGAGAGTCATGGATGGCAGCAAATAATATCCAACTTTTCCCTTATCAATGTAAATGAAAAAGTTGCCTTGAAATTCAATAAACAAATCTACTTCATATAATGTTAGAAATTGTTTATGGTCAGATTATAGCGTATTTTGGCATCCAAATAGGTCTCTAAAAATTTATATCAGTTTGAAAGTCTTTAATTGGATTGATTTGTTGTGCAGGGATGCATCATTTTTTTTCATATGCAGGTAAAGCACCTAAGCACATTTATAGCAAGCTTTCTGCCTTGAATTTCTTAATAACCATTTCAGACTCCATTTCAGATATTAGATCACTCAAAAATGTATTGATATCATTAGTAGGCCTGTACATTTGTATTTGCTAAAAAAACATGTCTTCTTGAAACAATTATGCATCTGCAATCATGACCTTTTTAGGAAATGTGCCTCTTCTCTGACAAAACCATTTCCACAGTAGAAGGTGAAATCGCAGTTCTTCTAATGTTAAGGGATGCTCTTGTGCTGCCTATGAATACCCATTACTAAATACATTCCTAGAGGTTTTGGTTTGTGTCATTTAAACATTTATATAAAATGGTCATATAGGTCCTTATCTCTCTGTTAAAAAAAAAAACATCTTGGTTAATCTTTATTGCAGATTAAATAAATTTCAACTTGTAATTTTAGATCCCCACATCATGACATTTATTTCCAGCATTTAGTTTCCAGTAATACATTGATCTTGTATAGGTTGGTCTGATAAATGTTTATGGCTTGACTGTAAACAAAAATAATTCTTAGAATCTTATAAAATACCTGCCATTTTGCCAGTGCCAGGGGAAATATATATTGCTTTCATGCCTGTTACTTGCTCCTTTATGAGATATGTAGTTCCCTTAAAGATGGCAGGAATTTTTTTAGCTGTAGGTCCACGTTGTTCCACAGATAAAAGGGTCAACTGCACAGGGGTACAAACTTGCCCCCAGGTGAAATAAAATACTCTTAAGCTGGCCATAGACTCAAAGATCTGATCGTTTAAATCAATGTACCATCGGACTTTCCCATCTCCCGACCCTCCACTAACCATAAAGATCAAAGTCTTACCATTACGATCAAATAAAGTAGTAAAAGAACAGATCAGCCAATGTTCTACCTCTGACAGCAATCGTACAATAGTTATGTCTGACAAAGCTAGTGACAGTCTCCCACTGAAAATCGTACGATCGGCAATACATGCAGAGATATTATCGGTAGCCGACAGAAATTTTCTAACCTGTCCGATCAACAAAACGACCGATCTCCGCCAGACGAAAAATGCCGGGACTCTCCACACACGGTCCGAAAATTGTATGAATCCGCGATTCGTACGATCGGATCATTGTGTCTATGGCCAGCTTAATAGTCCAAGTGCAGTAACCCATAGCAGAAGTGCAGAATTATTCGCAATGCGAAAAGTTATGTCTCTGTGTGAACAAATTTGCCTTTGTGCAAATTTAATATAGCTTTTGCGAACCTGGAAACTGTTTAGCGACCACTTCCGACAGTGGAAGAAAGTTGTGAATTTTATACAGTAGTTAGCGCTGGTGCGCAGTGAATGTAATAAAACTTCTTACTGAAAAAGTTATGTTTGCTTCAAAAGATTACGACACCTTCAAGCACTTCTTAAAAGTGGGCAATGCACAATTAAAATTCTCAATGTAATAACCGTTTAAAGAAGAGTATTACAAAATTAGACTTTTTATTCTTATTTGTGCTAATTGGTTTGCTCTTTGCAACTTTTATTAAATTCCTCCATTAGACCCAAAGCGAGCATAGGTTATAGGACTCATTGTAAAGCCCTAAAGTGTTTACTAAATTTTACAATGAAAAACAAAAAATAAAATGTTATAGGCATTAAAATAAATAACCGCCCTTCTACACATCTTTAGGAATGGAGTTAAGCCAAATTACCTCATCCTATAGGCCAAATTAGCATGGTCTGATTTGAAGAAAGAAATAGTAAATACATAGCCAGTTTGAAGAAAGAATTTAGTGAATGTTTGTTCAGCTACAATAGGCCAGGTCCTAAGTTTTAGTTTGTTGCAGGAGAACTTGATAAATAAGGCCCATTAATAAGAGTAGTGTATTATTGTTCTTTCCAGCGATAGGACAATGAGAGAGACAGACCTTTCTCAGGCCTCTTGAGCTTGCTGCTGAATAAAATGTGCTTGACCTCCATACAGTTCTTCATTCTGCCTGGGAGACATTTTATTTGGTAATATCTGAGAGACAGTGAAGTCCTCTACTTACACGCTTGTGTCAGATGAGAACAATTGAGGTACATATAAATACAGCTTCTTTTACTTGTTTGCTTGCTTTGACCTTCTCCGTCTCTTGTGAAAAGCCTGTGGTTCTTTTATTTATTTATTTTTTTGTTTTCAATTGAGCATTATTTATGATTTGAATGTTGAGAAAGTCCCTTTATGCTGTGCAATGTAAAAGGCTTGTTCATGATTACTAATTATCTAGTAATGAGGTTTCCAGCTCAGCTGGATCTTAAGTGATATACAAGAGGACAGGATTGGAGGAGAACCGGGGTTCAGCAGCAAGACAGAGAGCTTAATACAGACAGCTGAACTTGGCGAGAGAATGAATGAATGCTTGCTTTTTGTTCAGTGAGGCAGTCTCTGTGGTACAGGAATTCCAGAATAGTTTATGCAATTAAATAAAAAAAGAGAAACACTATTTGAAAAATAATTACTGAAAAAAGTCCCAACTTACCGTTCTTTTACAGGAAAATAAATTAAAGGTTTTCAACCATTAAAATAATACAACATTCCATACAAGAAATTTACCTTAACACTTGTCACTTCTTGGGTGGGGGTAGGGAAAGAGGACCCTGTGACTGTTGGTTCGCCAGGCGTAGATTTGCCAGGACAACGCTATTTTTTTTTTTTTGAAAAGGTTTTTATTTAGCATTTTCAAACAATAAACAAACAAACAAATATTGTATTATGCATGGTTCCATATTATTGTAAATATATCACACAGTATATCAGCATTTGAAATATTTGAATCCTGTACATTTGTATATACTTTAATTCAGGTATAATTCTGGATCTATTGCCCCTAGGGCACTTAAGTAGGTGATATAGATATATATGCCATTGTTATCTTGCCATCTCTAACATAAAGGCTCCTCTGTGGCCTCCAGCCAGTCCCGCCACACCAGATCATATTTCTAAGGGCATCCTCTTGCAGTATAGGTGAATTGTATTAGGGGGAGTGTTGTTTTTAGCAGGTTCAACCAGCCATTAAATGTGGGTGGTTGGGGGGACATCCAGTTCAGGAGAATACATTTCCTGGCATAGAACAGTAATGTATGAAAAAGAATTCTCATGGCTGCCCTTGGGGTTACCTCATCTATTACAACCAAGAATGCACACCTGAGGGGTTATCAGGTTGGGTAGTGTTGTTTTATCCTGAAAATAGTTGACAACCTGAGACCAGAAGGTTTGGATTCGGGGGCATGACCAGATGAGGTGTAGGAAAGACGCCTCTGAGGCCCTACTGTTGTGAGTCGAGTCTGTTCATACGAAACAGCCTATTTGGAGTTAAGTGGAGTCTATGTAGGATCTTGAACTGAATCAATCTATCTCTGGTCGAGACGAGATAGTCATAGGCCCTGTCAGTTGCCTCCTCCCTGTAGGACAACGCTAATTTACTAAAATCCAAAGTTGCGTCCAGGGCGCTGAACACTGGCGCTAGCGTTAATGCGCCAAGCGAAGCGAAGTTGTGCTAGCGTTGCCTAATATGCATACAGCAGGAAGTTAAAGTTGAATGGAGGTATATGTTGCAGCAAATATATTACACTACACAATAAAATAAAATAAAGTTTTATATTGCTCTACACATGAGCCCAGTGTATAGTTTATGTCCCATATGTTAGGAAATGTAGGGAGGAAGCCGGTTACCCCCAAAAAATTTACGCTATTTTTCAGCCTATCACCCTGAAAAGGAAAAGACGCTAGTTAGGAACTCCTATCTACTCTATTACACTTTGCCTGGTCTGAGGTGGCGAAGGCAAGTCTGGCGCAAGAGATAACGTTCATTAAAATCTGCATCTTAGTGAGTTTGCGTAGTTACGTCCATTCGCCATAGTGCCAATTCGCCAGGCGTTAGGGAGTGAAGTAACACTAGTGTCTATCTCCTTCGCTAGCAAAGTTACACCAGATCGTCGAAGTACCAAAATGACGTCACGCTGGTGAATTTGCCCCTAAGGGTTTTACCCCACCTCTCAAGTCGATAGGACAGGTTATCATCAAATCCCTCCAATTAAAACAGTACCTTAACCCTATATACACCCACTACTCCCTTTTAACTTTGTCTTTTTGTCCAAGCATTTTGTTTAGGGAGGGTTAGCAGTGTCAGACTGGGATGCCAGGGGCCCACAAGAAAACCTTAGACCGTGGGCCCACTTTCCAAACTATTATTCCTACTCTACTCACTTAACCTCTTTATTCTCCAAGTCTTTTATATCTACTTACTATACTCTATTTTTCCATTATCAAGCCTCCTTTTTCCTAAAAAGTAATAGGGAATGACCATGATATATGCCAAATGGTTAGAATAAGAGGCCCACTGAGACCTGAGCCCACCGGGAGTTTTCCTGGTATCCCAGTGGGCCAGTCCAACACTGACAGGGTAAGACTGGGGAGCCCGGGGCCCACCGGGACTACTGTCCAGGGCCCCCTCTGACCCCCAACCGTGATGCGCCGAGCACGTTCAGCGGGCCTGCGTGAGGCCACCGCTCAGCTCTCATGCTAGAAAGGCACAGCGTACATGCGCACATGGCGTTGCGCAGCGCCTACGGAAAACTTTTTTGTGTTCTGATCAGCAGAGGGGTCCGGCCCGGCAAAGACCTAATCTCTTCCTCCTTGGAATCCTCCTCTGCTGATTCGTCGGAAAATTGCCTACTATTTCTCTGTGCCAGTATTTCAGGTTCTGTTTCAAAGTCATCTAAAGAGCGCATCAATGCCCCTGCGTTCCACCAAAATAATGGCCGTGCCTGTCACACACCAACTATTCTATGCTTGAAGGAAGGAGAAAAACCCTGGTGCCGCCCCCAAAACCTGGTGTAACACACAGGTAATTTTACACCTTATCATCGCCTCTGCTGTTCAAATGAATTGACTTCTGCAATAGGCCATATAAGTGTCTGCCCGGCTGCCTAATAACGGGAATATTGTCAGCATTACGCTAAACCCTTCCAGGGAGAGAGGCAAAAAACTCCCCAGGTTTAAGGTTCCCATAATGTGTCCTGGTGAGCCATAAAAAAACCCAAAACATTAAAGCCTAAAAAAGCTTTACAAAATAAACCCACAACCTATCCTAGCGAGAACAGGAAAAGGTTAAAAGGGAGTAGTGGTTATATAGTTGGTTATATAGGTTAAGGTACTATTTTAACTGGAGGGATTTGATGATAACCTGTCCTATTGGCTTCAGAGGTGGGGTAAAACCCTTAGGGGCAAATTCACTAAGATCCGAAGTTGCGCCGGCGACAGTTTCGCCACACTCCGCCGCACTTCACCAGGCGTAGTTTCGCCAGCGCTACGCAAATTCACTAAAATGCGAAGTTGCGCTCAGGGAGGCGAACGGTAGTGAAGTTGCGCTAGCGTTAATTCGTCAAGCAAAGCGAAGTTACGCTAGCGATGCCTAATTTGCATACGGTGCCAAGTTAAAGTACAATGGACGTATATGTAGCACCAAATACATTACACTACACAAGCTGGGAAAGCTTTATAAAATAAAATAGAGGTGTTATTTTGCCCCATACATGTGCCCACTGTATAGTTTAGGTGCCATATGTTAGGAAATGTAGGGGGGAATGAGGGTACCCCCAAAAAATGTACGATCTTTTTCAGCCTATCACCCTTAAAAAAGGAAAAGACACCAGCGTTTTTTGGGACTTAGAAAAAATGTCAACTTTTTTGAAGCAAGCTCTATCTACTCTCTTCGCCTGGTCTCAGTTGGCGAAGGCAAGTCTGGCGCAAGAGTTAACGTTCATGAAAATCCGCAAGTTAGTGAATTAGCGTAGTTACGTCCCGTCGCCATAGCGCAACTTCGTCTGACGTAAGGGTGCGAAGTAGCGATAGAGTAGGTCCACTTCGCTAGTGAATTTACGCCAGCGCCCGTTAGTAAATTGACGAAGTAACGAAATGATGTCACGCTGGCGAATTTGCGCTAGCGTTAGCCACTTCGTGCTTTACTGAATTTGCCCCTTAGTGTGAAGGATGCCATAGTGACCAGGGGAAAAACAAATAGTGTTGGTAATCTGTACCCCTTGCTAACACAAAGGTGCAATTTCTTCCATCCCTGTGCTTTGAGACAGTAGGAATTATAAAAGTTTTCTATTTGCAACCAAGGAGTCAAGGCAGGTCACTTTAAACTTTAAATTCCACTTGCATCTGACCACTAGCTGTGTGAACCCTGCGATTACTCTTTGCTTCCCTATCTTGTCAGACACTGAACAGTAAGCTAGGGCAACAGTTTTCATTTTCTTCTTCGCTATGAGACAGAAAACACTTTATTGTCTATCTTTTTGTTGAATGTGTTTCTGGGAGAGAGTCTGTTTTATTATAATTGTTAGTAACCACTCTGATTTTTGACGAAATGAGAAAAAGGATCAAGAGCATTGACTGATATGGTAAAAGGCTTGGTAGGAAAATATTACCTTTTGTTTGCTGTTTTTATGCATGCTATGGTCCATTACTCCAAAATGTCAGTGTGGGGAGTTTTTTTAACTGCATGGGGGGCAGTGTTTTGTGTGAGTTCTTCTAATTTATTACTTCAGATGGTAGGAACATAGGGAGCAAGGCAACAATGTTTACATATTGGTCCCTCTGTCTAGACACATTGAAAAATTATTCACCAAAAGCACATTTTTCAATTAACCCTTATACGTGAAGTGTCCAGTTCACCTAACAAATGCCACAAATTACGGCATAATTTTTTAACTGAATTATTTTATTTATTGCATTGTTTAGAGCCTTATTAGAACCTTAGAGCCTCCCCCCCCCATGTTTTTTCTAAGTTGCTATATATATATATATATATATAAATATATATATATATATATATATACACATATCTGCAAATTTTCTAAAGTGTAATCCAAATCTGCTTGGCACCTTGTGCTTGCATGCCAGGAGCGGTGAAGCCCTACTATATTCATTTACTCCACTCTGGCAAGTATATACCTCTGTGAGAATGAAAGATTAAGAAATAAACAAGCAGAGCTGTGTGACAGCACATCTAGGTATGGGTGCTGGGTATGCCTTGCTTTATATAACTTTTAGGTGGCAAGATTTAAAAAACAAAAAACAGTCGCAACTGTAAATAAAAAATTGTCTTCACTGGGTGAAGACAACACCTCTTGCATAAAACCATGGCGGTTTGTGTCCTTTTTTGGCATTGTACACCCTGCTCTGTACACAAGGACTGTTTATTCTCTGACCACTGATAAATTCTCCAAAATGTGTCCCATATAGGATATGTCCTCTAGTCCAGGATTTAAAAATAATCACCTTTGCAATCACTTCTTATGCAAATACATTATTTCTGAAAATAATATACAGATGGTATAGTAAACTAGACCAGATGACCAGACTGTAATTTGTGTTCCAGTCATCCAAGCATGGTAAGCTTTACTGCTGCCTTGCCTTGAGCTAATTATATCTACGTATTCTAGTTCATTCCAGAGCTATTTTATTTGGTTAAGGTCAATGTTCTGTGCTGCTTACTAGGTCCAAGCAATATTTCACTGTCACACTATTGTTTTCTGCAGCAGGTATGTAGTGCTCAGTATTAGTTATAATGTCGTTTCAGTTATTTGCTGGGGATGTTGCCATGTCCCAGACACAGGGGCAGATTTATCAAATTTTAGAAAGATTTACAGCAGTTCAATATTTTTCCCATTTATCAACACTTTCCTGACAGTCAGGAAGGTTTTATACAGAATTGACACATCTATCAGTGCAGATACCTGTTTCATTTCATCAGAATGTGTTCAACTGCTCTAAATCAGTAATCCCTGTTGAAAATTGCAAGCAGGGGTCCCAGGTCAGAAAATAAATTGCTATATTTAAGGGTTGTGATGTTTTTACTGAATGGTAACTACTGTTTTCAATTGGTAAAAATTACAGCTACATGATAAACCTGCTTCACAGAACATTATGAAATCACAAATAGTGGTATGTATGCATTTATATTTTTAATTATATAGTGCTATGAGCATGCAGTGCTGTACAGTAGAACAATACATTAATAGAAAAGATAAAATACAAATAAATACAAAATCTAGTTACACTGAAGTTGTAAGGTCCTGCCCACAGAGCTTACAATTTTAAGTGGGTAACTTACAGACACAAATACAGCTTAGGAGTATAATAAGAACTGTAGTTAGTGGTTGTCACTGCTTCATAAATACCTATACTGATACTATACTGTTATCCAAGTGCTCCAAGAGGTAGTCTGAGTTTATTTTTATGTGACTAAGAGAAGATTCTATATGGATCAATTCAATAATGGAATTCCAAAGGTAAGGAACAAGCAAGTGGGTGCTAAAACAAGTCCATGGAGATACAAGAGAAGAAATCTAGAGAGGTAGCAGACAAGTGAAGGACGTTGAATGTTATGAGAAGGAGTTTAGAAGTTATTCTTTGATTTATGGGAAGCCATGATAAAAAAATTGCAGAAGTGATGGGGCCTGTGCTTTCTTAGATGAGAGGAGGAGGATTCTAGCAGCAGAGAGACAAGAGTTTGTGGAGTCGGTTAGTAGCAAGCTGCAGTAGTCTAGGCAGGATAGTATGAGAGCATGCATGAGCTTCTTAGTATAGGAACCTTGTTAGCAAAGGGAGAGCTTTTATCAATGTTTCTGAGAATTGTCTTAAATGAATCCTCATTCAAATTCACAAGGTATATACTGCTATTTGTGTGAATTTTGCATGAAGCTCGCTACTGCAATGGAAGGAGGCATCAGTACTGTTAACGGAAGAATGGGAAGCAAGCATAATTGTAGTTATGTTGATAAAATGACATGAAACAATAATTTTGATAATTTTACGATAATATTAAAGCCTAAATTACAATTCAGAAATACCACTAAACTGAATTCAGAACCCCATTGCTGTATTTGTTGCAAGAAACCCCTAGCCAGCAGATGGACGGGTGGACAAGTGAGGGGGCAGGTGGTGGTAGACTGGTTGTATCTCTTGCCCTGTATAATTAACACATTAATGTTAAACGCTGTTATTTGCAGTATTAAGATCATGCTGACAGCTCACACTTGACATGCAATGTTAATATCATGCTGACACTACACATCGTTTCATGTATAATTAACATCGCTCAGATACCAATGTTACATGCAAAATTAATATCAAGCTGGTGGAAATCAATTTTACATCCAAAATATAACTAGTTTGATGTATGAATTGCATTTCAAATCAAGTTTCAAATTCATCTATATATTTGCAACCGTGACCCTGCTCTGTCTCACCTATAGCATACAGTACGCACCCATATTGGTCACTTCTCTTCTGAATAGCAGATGGGTCACTGTTTATTGCCTGGCCCTTATTTTTCTTGTGTACAACTGGACAAGCATATGAAAAGAGCAAGTGCAACAGGTAGTCACACTACTGGAAAAACATACCTCAAATGTAAATTTTTAAAATAATACAGCCATAAATAATGAGCAGTCAATGTGTTTCCTCCACAGACAGAACACTCCAAGATAATTTTTGCCATTTTTACCATGGAGTAAATAAAGTAAGAATCTCACTTCAAGCAGCATTTCCCAAAGGAGTGGCAAATTGATGTACTGATTTAAAATTATATTCACTCTTATGCAACTTATCTAATTTAAAGGGGATGTTACAGATGGACCTATTACCTATTTTAAACAATGTTTCAGTTTCATGTTCATGATTTGTTTTGTATTTTTTTCCCTTATCATTAGTGTTCAAGTTGTGCCTGTTTCCAGCCTGGTAAATAAGGGTTTAATCATCTCTGTCAATGATCTTCCTACTGGCCCTGTAGAACAGTTTTCTTTCAGTTCAAGCCCTATTGGTCAAGGCCCCCTAAAAAAGATAACACATAAAAAGGTAACACAGATAGATAGATAAAATAAATTGGTGTATCAGTCAATTAGTGATATGTGTAAGAATATCTAGAACAACAAATTTGTTTTTACCCCAAATTACCTTCAAATGGATCTTTCAGGTATATCTAGGATAGCAAAAAAGCATTTATACATAATTCTTATTATCACTGACCCCACCCCACCTACTACAGTTAATAAGCACTGCTGTAGAGCCTACACTAGTCAGTTGTATATGAAAAGATGCTGGCAAGCTGTGTGTTCACCCACCACCCACACCTCTGATACTGACCTTCTATACCAATTCATCTATCTGATCCCCAGTGTCCACAATTAAACTTAGCAAATTACAATTAAATGATCAACTCCCTAATTAGAAATAACTGGTCCCCAGGGAACCAGTTTCTCCCCCAACCATAAAACTTGTGGTTACGCCTGTTGCAGCCCTGGTAGTTAATATTACAACATGTTGGACTAATCATCAGTGTATAAATAATCGTCAATCAAAGACATGTGCTCATTAAAAGTGCATCATTATAAAAAAAGCAACATGATCTTTATATCTGTATGGATGGTATCATTATAATGGCCAGCATTATCATTACAAGTATGTAGACATCCTGAATCAATACACAGTGCTCATTATAATTTAATATTCTGCATATCTATACAATAAAGCATGATCAATAAAGTTGCATAAATGATCTGCATAATTACACTGTGCATTGTGAGCACACTAATAATTTGTCATTTTACAGTACGGAGTGCAAATAAACATTTCAATAGCCTACTAATGATACAGTTTTGATTCCCTGTGATTATGCACAATACCAGTAGTAGTAAAAAGTGATATCCAGCGGAGCTTTTACGTAGGGATGCACCGAATCCACTATTTTGGATTCGGCCGAACCCTCGAATCCTTCAAAAAAGATTCGGCCGAATACCGAATCGAATCCGAACCCTAATTTGCATATGCAAATAGGGGTGGGAAGTGGAAAACATTTTTTACTTCCTTGTTTTGTGACAAAGAGTAACGCGATTTCCCTCCCCACCCCTAATTTGCATATGCAAATTAGGATTCGGTTCGACCAGTTCCGAGTTCTGCTTAAAAAGGCCGAATCCCGAACTGAATCCTGGATTCGGTGCATCCCTTCTTTTATGGTATTTATATATTCTTTCATTCAATGCATTCTTCATTGAATTACCAAACTAAGTTTCTACCATTCCTTGAACAGCTACTTCCTTATCCCTAACCAACAACCTTTTAAATAGTGATAGGCGAATGTGTCCCATTCGCAGAAAAATTCACAAATTTCCAGCAAAGTTTGCAAAACGGTGAAAAATTCACGAAATGTCGATGTTAAAGTCAATGGGTGTCCCAATAATGTTGACTCAAGTCGCTGATTTTTAAGAAGACTTGATGAGTAGAATATACAATATGTTATTTAGAAATACGTAGTAATTCACGTTTATATATATATATATATATATATATATATATATATATATATTATGTTATTTCAATCATGAAACATTATGGTTTTTTTTTACTAAAACTCAATTTTCTTTAATTGTTTTTATTAAAACAAAATTGACCAAACTCCCTTCCACAAATTGAACTCATTTATCAATAATTTTCCTTATTGTAAAATATAAGGATATTTTAAGTCACCGAGGATTTTCATGACCATATAAATGCTTTTATACAGCCATGGAACTCTGAGGTTACTTATAATATCCTCATATTTTCCAACAAGGCGTACTATATTTATTATAATAAATATGTTTTAGTGAGTCATGTGACAAAAATGACATCTTTACTCACCGTTTATAACTGATGACATCACTAGTCACCGTTTATAACTGATGACATCACTAGTCACCGTTTATAAGGATATAATTTACAGGATATTCATGCATTTTGTGTAATATATATATATATATAATATCAAAACAGGGGGGTTGTGGGAGCACTCTAAAGGCTTTAAAGTATATATATAAGTATAATAAATGCTATTGCATATGTACCCAAAACAGGGGTTATTTTGTTACAAAGTTATGATCATAAAATTGATAAGCCACCATACCACGTCAAGGTAAACCCCGAATGGCGGTCCCTAACTTGTTTTATATTTTATGTGCATTTTAGCATTACCTGTAATCAATGTCCATTGAACGCTGTTTTTTCACTGAGGGCTAAATCCTCCCCAGCCAGCAATCAGGCTTTTAAAGGAGAGATATTCCCAAAACAAACGCCGAATTTTAAAAGCATAGGATCACCACTAGTTTAAAGGGGGGGTATGGGGTGCTACAACCACTGAAGCTATGCCACAGCTCCTGGCTAAATATACAATATCAAAACAGGGGGGTTGTGGGAGCACTCTAAAGGCTTTAAAGTATATATATATAAGTATAATAAATGCTATTGCATATGTACCCAAAACAGGGGTTATTTTGTTACAAAGTTATGATCATAAAATTGATAAGCCACCATACCACGTCAAGGTAAACCCGAATGGCGGTCCCTAACTTGTTTTGGTGGTATGGTGGCTTATCAATTTTATGATCATAACTTTGTAACAAAATAACCCCTGTTTTGGGTACATATGCAATAGCATTTATTATACTTATATATACTTTAAAGCCTTTAGAGTGCTCCCACAACCCCCCTGTTTTGATATTATATATATATATATATATATATATATATATATATATATATATATATATATATATATATATATCAAGGTGCTCCTTACAAATTGCCTGAAGTGCTAATGTGCTGGTACAGCCTGCACTGATTTTTTTGTGTGCAAAAGTACCAGGCTCACTGGGGATTCCTGAAATGATATTTACCTTAGGAGGCCTTGTTAACCGCAAGCTAATGTCTATATTGATGCCACATTCTTTGCCATAAATCAAGCTAAACCAGGCCTTTAATGCCGTTAGCAGTAACAACTCACTTTTCTTAAAACTTGTAGAAAGAGATACCAGTTAATTCCCCATACTAAGCATAATTCTCTATGAAACTTTTTAGGGGGAAAATGCCCTTTTCTAGTTGCATATGCATATTATAATATACATTCTGAGCTATCAGCAAGAATATTGATAGCAAATGTTAGCATGACATTTTACATGTAATTTTCATTCCTTTCAGTATGATGTTCAAACTAAGTATGTTTACTGTCAGTGTAGAAAATTGTGGGATAGGAAGGAGCATTACAATCAGCAGTCTTAGCCGCAAAATTCCTTTATTGTCACATTTGTGACAATAAAGGAATTTTGCGGCTAAGACTGCTGATTGTAATGCTCCTTCCTATCCCACAATTTTCTGCATGAATACAAGTTTGGCCTGGCTGGTGTGGCCTAAGTAGGAAAGTGAGCTACACAGGTGGAGATCGTTTGAACAAATCTTCATTCTTGCATTTACTGTCAGTGTGTCATTCCATTTAAATCTAGAACTGCCTTGCATTTGAAATTAATATAATGTATAACTCCGTTCTGTCAGTGTGACATTAATAGCATATGCAACACTGTTGATTCTACATTGCACATGAATAATACATGGGGCTCTATGTACTGTCATTATATTGATATTGCATTTGAGTGTGGCTTTATAGAATGACAAATATAATATATTACATACTGTCACAATGGCATTTATTTCACTAAAGCTCAATAATCAATTAAATAAATATATTATGTAATATACTTTTATCTATTGTAGATTAATTTTTAAACCTTACTTTCCCCATGTGTCAGAGCCATGAATGAAGAAAATACCTTTCCATTTTACGTGGAGTGCACAAAAGCAGAAGTAGTTCAGCTACAGTTTAGCCTAAACATAAGTGAACATTGTGCATTATTTCTCTTTTGGGTCACTTAATAATTCTGGTAGCATTTCCAATCTGTATAGTTGACTATAATTGTTTCTAGGCCTTTGTGCCTTAGTAAAATAACACTAAAGGGTGCATAAACTGCCACTCCTACCTTATATATGATATGATATGCTGAATGACTGTTAGTATGATAATGCAATTATTATATCTACACATTTTTTGATAGGGTACTGTCAGTAAAATTATAAAGTCATAAGATCATTTGAATTTTTTTGCTTATTGGTGATGTTTGAAAAAGGAAAAGTCAAAAGCATGGTATATTTATTCTAAGCCATTTATTCCTTGGGCACTAATGATTGAATATTTTTTTTATTGTTCTACATAACTGCCCTTCTCGTATAATGCCTCAAAGGTCCAAGTCTTACCATAGGGATGTTATTCATAATGTCAGTAAAACATGTCATATGGAAGTTTGTTGTTGATGTTCGAGATAACTAGTGATTTGTGAATCTTTGCTGTTTTGCTTTGCCGAAAAATTTGTGAAATGCATTGAAGTCAATGGGAGTCAAAATAATTTTGACTTGCCACAACTTGTATGCGTGTGCCAATTTTGACCCATATCAAATTTTTTTTGACGCAGCAGATTTTTCATTGGCGCATTGTCGCTGTAGTTTCGCAAATTACTTTGCTTGGAAATTTTCCACAAATTTGTGTCTGGAGGATTTATTTGCCCAACACTTTAGATAACACATTTTTATAACAAATTTTTCTTTTTGAGTTCAGATCCCCTTCAAGTCTGAACCTCTTTAGAGTTATTATTAGAAGAGCAACTACAAAGAATAACAAATTTTAGCAAAAGCAAAATAAATAACTACAAACTTTTATTTGAGCATTTACTCATTTTCAGTGTGTAGTATTAGGGATCTTGTTAGTATTTTTTGACAGTTGTATAAAGCAAGCATTTCCTAGATGAATTAGTCTGGGTAAAGACTAGTTCAAGGGGAGTCTGCATCATAAGCAAGCAAGTTCAGCTATCCTTTGGCGAGTGTCGGTCATATCTTACTTACATGGTAAAAACTGCTTCAGTCAGTCAGCAAAATCTTTTTAGTATGTGTTGTGCCAGTGTTTGAAGTTTGAATGGTTGTATTGGCATTTGGCTTTGTTGTAGCTTTGCCAGGTTTTTAATTCCAATGTTTGCTTTCAGCATGGCTGTATGAAAATTATATTTGACTTTATAATAGCATTAAACATATCTTATTAGTTGTATTGTTATGATCATGATAGAGTTTGATTAGCCAAATCACAAAGTTACCACACAGACTGAAAATCATCTTCTCTACTGATTATGGCCAAGTTACATGAAGCAATCAGCTTGCATGTGGCCGAATTAAAGGGCACTGAAACCCAGTGTTTTCTGAAATAGAAAACACTGTAGACTTCTCAGAGTGCTCCTCTGAGCACTTTTGTTATTTATGTTATTTTCTTTTTTTATTGGTTTTTGCATGGCCAATACTAGGTTTTTGTCTCAACAGCTGTTTCTCAGAATCAGATTGTCAGCACTTACTTTGCAGTGTCTGTATATTAATTAAATCCTACGATGTCTGACACTTCTCCCCTTCTTTTTATATGATGGAGTAAAAGTTATGCTTTAAGACATCATCCCCCATATGCAATAAAAGGTACTAAGTTTGCCCAGGAGCAATAACCCATAGCAACCAATAAGACTTTTGCTTTTAAACAGGTGACCAGTGAATTCTACCTTCTGATTGGTTGCTATGGTTTACTGCTACTGGCAAACTTAGTGCCTTTTATTACATAACCCTATATACATTAAGGATTAAGGGATCTATTTATCATGCTGTGTTAAATAATGTCAACAAAATACACCACACATCACCAGGCAACCCGGTGTAAAAACAGTGTATTGATCAAGCTGTGTATTGAATTTAAGATATCCCCTACCTCTGTGTCAAAATCAGGTGTAAAAAGAAGCAGCCTGATGAAGATGCTATGGGAAATTAAGGAATTCATCCATTCTGTTTTTTTGTGTTTTTGTTTCTGTTGAAACTTACTTAGTGCTTGGATTTTTTTCATTGACTTTAATGGATTATAGAAAATCTGAGGCAAATCCATCATAAAATAAAACGCACACCTTGATAAATTCACCATTTTTTTGTACTTTAATCAGTGAAATAATGAAATTTTAAACACCCTACTTATTTCAAGCACTAGCACTTTGTCATTTTTTATGTAGGAGACCTAAGAAACGTTTCTGTTTTCAGTATTGTATTAAATATCATGTAACCTTGGTGTTATATGTAAAGTATAGAATCATTGTCTTTTTTCCATTTTACCGTAATTACAAACACAACATTATGCAGATGATAATGGCATTTTTCGTGTCGTTGCACTGTTTATTTCTTTTGCTCTTGCCTGACATTTTATTACTATGGAAGTTCCACTCTTGTTACTTTGGCCCCATCCACCCTTCTAACTTTTATGCGATTCTGGTGTTTGGTAGACCGATCCTTGATCCTCCAGACAAAGGCCAGAATCACACACAGTAAAACTTTTTCAGCCTCAGTGAGTTTATCCACAATAACCATGTGAAACATCTTTGATGTATAAGCTTACAAAATTCTGATTCTGCATCAGATAGATCTAACTTAAGCCCTACTAAGAGGCATTGGGAGATACACTAATAGGTAATGAACATGAAAAATATCTTGGGCCCTTTAGACTATGATGTGCCTTTCTGGATTATTAAGTGTATTGATCGTTTTACCAATTTTCAACAGTTATTGACATGTTAAAAACCTTAACACGATCAACTGGTGTGAGAAAATCAAAGGCACTGGGTTTCTTGGAGTCATGCAGAGCTTAGATAGTATTTGTGATCTGCTTGAACTGCAAACATAGACAACCAGACGTGACTTCACCCTGGGCAAACCAAATGAATTGCATAGTGACAGCCTATGTCAAATTGGAGATATTTTGTTTTCTTAAAAACCTCATCTTTACATATGAAAAAATTTAATTAAAAAATAAATTAAAAAATTCTAATTTCTTATATTAGTTTTGCACATAAATATTCCAGTTTTTACATAGTTCCAAGATTGTGCTAAAGCTTTGTTTTTTTTAACAACAGAAATATATATGAGACAAACATTCAGCAATATATCATAAAATATATAATATATAATTATCTGAAACAAACAATGACACATTTATATTTAAATGTCCTATGCACACCATTAATGTCTACATTGCTGGTTGTGAGTGTAGTTTGAAAACCCTGTTGTAAAAAACTCGAGCTGTGAGCTACGGTAAGCAGGCAAGGTGGGGTAGTATTGAAGAGACTTGTAGTCAGAATTTACTACCATCTAATTCTGAAAAAAGTTTCTTTCTGTGCTTGAATGGGTGAGTGTATTTCAAGGTACTCATGGGACTGTTTCTACTTCCTTCTCTAGCAAAAAAAGTAGTCCCGTCTTTATTGCAGAGATTTTAAATATACAATCATGATCAGAGCATTTGCAAGGCAAAGAGGAGGATGAATTACCCTTTATCTGAAAGGATTATTTACTTTACTACACTGCCGTCTGGGGAGAATTCTTTCTAATTTAGTGTGAGATCAGATAAGAGCTCTGGCTGAGGCAGAAAAACAAATGTATGAAACTATAACTTCTCATGTGACCGAAACTAATGCTCATCAAAACCAGAGGCCTTATTTCCTAACATTTGATCTGATAATTTAACTTGGATCTGGATCAGTTAGGTGACTCTGCAGAAGCGTACCCCTACAGTTTTAGGATGTCTCACTAATTTGTGTTTGAAACTATTATCTGGTTTCTATGGTCCAAAACCTAGCAATAAGGCAGTGACTTCAGTGGCTGTATAGAAAATGGTGTAAAGCTTTATTACTTTTTTGTACACCAAAAATTCTATTGGACCAATACCTGGATGCAGTTCCATCACGCTTATTAGAGATATCCCCAGAAACTAAATTCAGTTAGCTTTGTTGCTCCTTAGACCTTTCCCTTCTGAAAATAAAATTTGAGGCTTAGTTGGCAAACTGCTTTATATTCTTTTGACAAGAAATGATTTCTAAAGCAGCTTAGTGGCTAAACACTACATGCATGACCAGAAGCATAGTGTAACTGCTGAAAAACTAGCACGTGCGCTGAGGAGATATGAGTCATACATGTGTTTGTTTTTTCTTTTTTTGCTGATATGTATTTGATATTCTGTGGGTTAATTATAATTTATATGGAGAGTACAGGTTTTGGAAGCATGTATTGAGTTATATTGCTGACCTATGACTAACTGTGCTTCTGAATCATGGTTTCCATAATTGATTAGGAGGCACTGAAAAAGCTAAGCATGAATATGACAATGATGTTGCAACTGATGCTGGTGGAAAATGGTCCAACATACTGCTACTGAATCTCCCATAAGTGTTTGGTTTGGGTTATAATCAAGTGACTGTGATGCCCATATAATTTGATTATGCAGCTTTTTTGAGTGGATGAGTAGGTCAGGTCAGTTTTGTCTAACCCTTCTATTCCATTTTTGGGTTTCTGTTATTTCTAAGGAGTTATTTACTAAGTGCATTTGCATGAGGCATGTAGGTGTCATATCTTCTACATATCCTCTTGGATATTCAGATGCACAAGGTTTTCAATATAGTGCTAGAGACATAGCACAGTTAGACTCAAGTCAAGTCAAGTGAATTTTATTGTCATTTCAGCCATATACAGTAAATAAAGTACATAGTAGAAACGAAATGACGTTCCTCCAGAACCCCCCGGTGCTATACTGGGTGCAAGTCCATTTAAAATGAGCACTAAGGAGGTTTGCATTGTTTTAAAAGAAAGAATAGAATACACTGATACACACCAACACAAAGTAATGCAAGGCAGACAAACTATCCAATATTTTTTTTGTGACAGCTGCTAATTTTTTGTTAGTAATTTTAACCCTAAATACCTAATCCAAAAACCTAACCCCAGAAGCCTCTGGGCTTAATCAACCTGAATCAAAAACACTAACCCTAAACCCTTCTTTTTCTATAATCTCTTTACCTGCTGTGTAGCAGCTGTGAGCGAGGTAAGGACCATAGAAGTGTTTCTGTCCCTAAGGTTAAAGGTCACAACATCAGTTAATAGTGCTGCTCCAGCAAAATTCTGCACTGAAATCCTTTTTCCAAAAGTACAAACAGATTTTTTTTAATATTTAATTTTGAAATTGCAGCCATGTTCGTAGTTTCCCAGGTGCCCTCAGCCATGTGATCTGATAAACTTCAGTCACTCTTTCTTGCTGCACTGCAAGTTGGAGTTTTATCAACCCCTCACCTAACTTCCAGCAGCCTCTCAACAGAACAATGGAAAGGTAACCAGAAAACAGCTCCCTGATATAAGATAGCTCCCTGGTAGATATGAGGACAGCACTCAATAGTAAAAATCCAATTACATCCAGTTACATTGAGTAGTACAAACAATGGATTATCTAAAAGCAGTTCCATTATGAAGTGCTGCTCTTTCTGAAAGCACAGGATAAGGTACTGTGAACTGAGATGGCTGCCTACACACCAACATTACAGCAAAAAAATACATATGTTGGTTCAGGAATAAACTATTATATGGTAGAGTGAATTATTTGTAATGCAAACAGTGTAATTTAAAAATAATACCTACACCATAAAAATCATGACAGAATACCTTTAAGGCACAGCAACGTTTCCATCTCTGCGACAGGCCCTTTTTGTTTTACATGAAGTAGGCAACAGTATAATATGAATGCCTTTAGCAGCCTGGAAGGAAAGTTCTTAAAAGAAGCCTCTTTATAGATGCTTTTAAATACATGAACTCCATTTATCGACTAGTATGGTTGTCTTTTAAGTGAATAGATCAGTACGGCTGCCCTGTTAGAACCTAGTGCTATTAGTCCATTATTAATAATTCTAAGCAGGATTTCATAAAAAAAGCATTTTAATTAAAGCTTTCAATAAATAAAACTCACTGGAAATAAAAAATCAGGCCTGCCATATGTGTCTTGCTTTTCCCATGCTTGTCTAATGGGAAGCAGGAACAGGTGATTAAGGGAATGCTGACCAAAATTGGTTCTTCATTTGAGCACCATATCAGTCAAAACACCACCTGTGCTAATAGCTGTAAAATAAAATAAATGGGGGAAAAATATTTGGATTTATGGAAATATGGAACTCTTTAACATTTTCTTTCTAAAGATCCCTTATCTTGGACACACTATAGCATGGTTGTCACTTTCAATTTAATCTTGAGATAGAATTATAGTTTGCATAGAACTGTTTAAAATAACTGGTGTGCTGGCAAAGAATGCACTTGGACAGTTTGAAAATATGAATGATTGCTTATATAGGTGTGTAAATTGATATTGTTTTCAAAGGCTAAACAAAAAACAAAAAAAAAAAGGAAAAGCTCTGTTGGCGACCATGTTGTATATGAATCACTGGCAGTTTGACAACAGTTAAAGTGCTACTTATATACCTTAGATTGTATTTTCCCTGAAGTCCGGTTATAAAACATTGTTTTGTCAAATGTCTGTATTTTCAGAGCTACAGCAGTCTTAAAAATACAACCTCACTCTTGGCTGAGCACTGGAAGTTTAGCGACTCCCTTTGGGAATAATGAATGGACTTCCTGTGCTCAGAGAAAAGGTGGGGCTATAATTTGGGCTGCTGTGGGTTTGAAAATAACAGGAATTTTGAGAAATCAAAGTACTTAGGACACTATGTTGTGGTTATTACACATGTGCAGTAGTTAGAAAATACAAACAAACAAACAGGGGGTCATTAGAATAATAAATACAAATAAAAACAAACTACAATTTTATGAAATATTAACAGCTATGGGGCAGATTTATCAAAGGTTGAATTTCTTATTGACTTAAATTTTTTTACTGGAATAATTTTTACTCCCAACTCTAATGGGAGGTTACTTATGAAAAAATTGAACATCTAAAATTCGATCGAATGGGAATGACCCAAAAATTCGATTCACATTAGAATCGAATACAAACAAAACTCGAATCGAATTTTCCTCTGAAAAAAATCTGAATGTCAGGAAGGCTATTAATATCTTCAAATGGGTCAACGGACCTCTGCCATTGACTTGTAAATAAATTCGGCAGGTTTTAGGTGTAGAATATTCGTATTAGACTGTTTCCATGGTTGAGGTGTGCCAAATCTCACATTAGAATTTACATTTTAATTGGTGCTTTTAAATTCTGTGCGTTCTGACACAAAAAAAATTCGAATATTTGAATTTGAATTTACCATGCCAACCTTAATAAAAGTGGCAAAGAGACAAGAGGAAGGAGGTCCCTTCCCATAGAGTTTACAATGTGTGTAGGTATTATACCATATTTGAGTTCCTCAAATATTTCTCTCTGTTTTACTTTTTCTTTTTTTCAGAAATCCACTTATTTGGCAGTTTTCCAAGAATATTTTAGTAAAGAAAGTGCCCTTTACTTTCTTGTTATTGTGCAAAAAAGTGACCTTGGTCATAAAGCATGTTGTGAACAGCAGTAATTGGGCACCGCACCAGCTAAAATAGTGTTGCCTCACCTGTAACTCTCCATCACCAACAAAGGCCGTTTGTTCAGATATCCTGTTTTAGTACAGCAACAGCTCAAGTTCTACAGGTGAACCCTCGCTGTTTTACCCTGTGTCAGTTTCTGTGAAATAACTCTCTCAAACCCCAATTTTTTTTTATTTTAACATTTTAAATGCTGTCTGGCAAATAGGCACAGAAGAACTGAGCACCCATCAATAAGGGTGAACAAGAGAAGGATCAATCAAGGACTTTTGTGCTTTAGACCACAAAAAACTCCAATTATGTTTGTGTTGTTTAAGACATAGAAAATTGCTTAACAAGTAGTTTATTTTAGGTGCAGCTCATATTTAAATATATTTAGCCTTTACCGATTGTGTTTATACCATGTGTATAATTGCAGGTGAGTGGGCAGAACAGATGTGGTTAGGTACAGCATGAGCAATTACATTTTGCTTATTTATGAGTTTGGGAAGAGACACCCAAAAAGTTGTTTTTATGCTAAATTTAATTAGAAGTAAGTTCACCATTAATAATTAAGATGATAATTGTTAACTGATAAAAAGATATACAATAGTAGCATTAATCAGCAGAACACAAGTTGAAGGCCTGTTTTAATATAAGATAGGTCAGTCAAATGCAGTATATTAGGTAAGATGTGACCTTTCCTTTACCCCCTCTATTATTCTCTACCATCGAGTGCTGTGATTTATTTTTTTAATTTTTTTCTTTAATACCCCCTTGAAAGTAAAACATTTGGTCAGGGTCAAACTTACTTGTTAGCAAGCATATATTTCAGATATACAAAAGTTGCTCTATTAACTATGAAGCCATAGTACCAAGAATTATGTGCAGTCAAATCAAGCTTGATTTTTGGCAGCAATATGGGTACTGTATCTGTAGAATTCCCTGATTTCTGTTTTGGTCTTCAGACTTTTCAATAACAATTAACATGTCCATGACTGTTGTAATTGAATTCATCCATCTTGTTTCTGGTCATCCTGTTTCTTTTTTTTTTTCTTTCAAGCATAACTGTTTTCCAGTGAGTTTGGTTCTCCTAATATGGCCAAATTTAAGACAGCTACACTTGTGCTTGGTCATTTGAGCTTCAAGTAGAAGGTCGGGTTTGATTTTGTCAAGGATCGATTGGTTTGTTTTTCTTGCTGTATTTGTAAAAGCCTTCACCAGCACTAAAGTTCAAAGGCATCAATACTTTCCTCTCCTCCTCTTTCACTGTCCAGCTTATATTGACAAAGAGTCACTGATACTACCATAGTGCCATTAGCGTGGTACATTTTGATCTTTGTTTTTATAGATCTATCAGTATATTTAAAGATCTTTCTAGGTCTTCAAAGGGGCAGTCTGCTTTGTATTTCTTGACTGCTAGATCTAAACACTTACCACAAATCTCTCCTTAACTGACCTTTAAGATGCACTTCCAGGCCTATCTAGGTGATTCAATAAGTGTTTACCAAAGCATTCAAATTACCAAGCCTTATGTTGGATCCTCCCTAGATATTGGTCTGGTAAAGAGCAGCCACCAGCTTTATGTAACCAATGCTTTTGTTCAATTTTAATGTTTTATTGTATTATTGTTTCTTATCAGTAAAATTGGCACTAACCTTACAAGATTTTTGCTCCGCCTTTATTAGCAGTTCTGGACACTGATGCGATTAACACTTCATTAAAGGTACTTGAATCTAAACCCACTCTTTGCACTTCTGCATAGTTGTGCTGAGCATCTGTCTGTTTGTCTCACCCCATTATAATAAATAAGAATAAAGTACACCTATTGATGCAAGGGAACTCTGGACCTTCCACCACTCTGAACATGGCAGTAGTTCCAGGGTTCCTCAGCGCATTGCACCAACAAGAGTTGCACACAAAGAATCACATGCTAACAAAGTTTTAACACTATACACCAGAAGTGAAAACTATTCTATAAACATTTTAGCCATGTCATGTCATGAGACCCCTGGCAACAGTTCCTCAAAGGGTACAAGGGGTGTCAAAAAGCTGCTCCTGGTAACTGTAAGAGCTGAAATTCTAATTTTTAAAATCGCAGATGAGACCCCTCATTGCCCCTCTAAGCGTGGTGTAGAGGAGGGAGGACAGCACTTGAACCTCGCAAGTGTAAAGTAAAGAATATTTATTTCAATTTAAACGCCCCCTGTTCCATTAACCTAATTATGGTAATGAAATATAGTACTGTAGTTTTAAATGACACAGACTTGCTAATCACGCATTATTGCGCAAATGAAGATGCTGTTTAATGTAATTTTTTTTCAACAGTGCTATAATGAGCTATGGAGTGTATGTATTGATTCTTGGTAATTAGAGAGAAATCATTGCTGCTCTATTGATTGTCACTGCTTGCTAATTTGAATCAGAATAATGCTGAGCACAGTCAGCTGCATAAATAAGTTCCTGAGTACATGCGTAACAGGATTTCAGTTTAGGGGTTTCTCTTAAGTACCCAGGCCTTTCAACCTTCTGCCATCAGCCAATTACAAAGGTCCTGACGCTGAACACAGCTCACTCTGTGCCAACTGGGAGGGGATGACTGAGCATCCTTTGAAGTTAGAAAGTCATCCACTGGGATTTCCATCATTTTTTCAAAGCTTCTTTTACTTTCATTATTAAACAGCAATTGGGAATGGTCCTCATACAAAGCAAAATATATACACTGAATTGCACGGTTTAACACACTTTAAAAGAATGCATGCTAAAGTAAGAGTTATAATGCCATATTCTGTAAAATTAATATACAGCACAGAACACTGAAACATACAGAATTGCATACTGAATGGCAGCATGCATACATGTTGTACGACATACAGTGACATGGTTCAAAGCACAAATTTTATATAACAGTTAACCTACATCTATTTAAAGGAACAGTAACACCAACAAATAAAAGTATTATATGTAATGTAATTAGTAATGAAAATATAATGTACTGTTGCGCTGCTCTGGTTAAACTGTTGTGTTTGCTTTAGAAACTGTACTATATTTAATATAAACAAGCTGCTGTGTAACCATGGGGGCAGCCATTCAAACTGAAAAAGGAGAAAAGACACAGAATACACAGCAGATAACAGGTAAGCTCTGTAGTATTCAATGGGACTCTTCAGAACTTATCTGAAATGTACTATGTACCCTGGCTGCACAGTGGCTTGTTTATATAAACTATAGTAGTGTTTCTATAGCAAACACACCAGTTTTACCAGTGCAGGGCAACACTGCATTATATTGTCATTCCTCTAAAACTTAAATTTTTTGGTGTTACTGTTCCTTTAACTTCCTGTTCTTCCATACATGGCATTAGCAAATGAGATCACTTTATAGCAGGGAAATTACATTTCAGTGTAATAGAATTTAAATAATTGTTAGCTTTCCATTCAGATCCCATCACCTAAACCAGACACCTAGGGGCAGATTTATCAAGAGTCAAAGTGAAATCGAGGGAATTTTCGAAGTTAAAAAATTTGAAATTCAAAGTAATTTTTGGATACTTCGACCATCTCATAGGCTACTATGTCTTTGACTTCGACCTTCGATTCGAATTAAAATCGTTCAACTATTCGACCATTCGATAATCGGAGTACTGTCTCTTTAAAAAAACTTCGACTTCAATACTTCGCCAACTTAAACCTTTCGAAGTGCTATGTTAGCCTATGGGGACCTTCCAGAGCATATTTCTAAGTTTTTTGTAATCGAAGGAAAATCGTACGCTCATACGATAAAATCGTTCGAATCGTACGATTCAAAGTACGATCAGAGTACGGACGTACACTCGTACTTTGATGGTCGAATTTCAAAGTATTTTCCACTTCGAAATTCGACCCTTGATAAATCTGCCCCTAATTCAACCTTTTCAACCTCTTATATTAATTGAAGCAGGGCTTCTTGCACAGACCCACCTGTAAAGGGATACTATCCCCTAACAACTAAATTACACTTTAACCCAATGTGTAATATTAATTGATTAGATTAGAACTGGAAATATGCATTTACCTTTTAATAGATATGGCAATTTTTTAGTTTTAAATATTATATAGTTGAATATATTTTAAACTACCTACTTTCAGTATATAGCTATTTGAATTGCAGAAAAGTAGGCATGGTCAGTTGTTACTCATAATTGCTTTAGGCGAATGGCACACCAGGCAGTATCTCCATTGGTGGAAATGGCAGAATCCATTAGAGGTACATGTCAATGACTTGAAAGCAGAAAGATTTGGGCCCGGAAATGTGAACTTCCTTTTGCAGGTACAGATATGGGATGTGTTATCCAGAAACCCATTATACTGAAAGCTGCAAATTACAGGAAGGTCATCTGCCATAGACTCCATTTTAATGAAATAATTAACATTTTTAAAAACTATTCACTTTTTCTCTGTAATAGTAGAACAGTACATTGTACTTGATCCCAACTAAGCTATAATTAATCCTTACTGGAGAAAAAACATTCTTATTATGGAAAGACCCCATTATCCAGAAACCTCCAGGTCCTAAACATTCTGTAAAACAGGTCCTATACATCTACTGTTTTTTTGTGTTGTCTCTTAGATTATACAAATCTGCATTTTACAAATTTGGTGACATTAGTACCTGCACATTGCATGCAATGTCATACCATATATTATGTAACTGTATAACTACAAGCTGGGGGGATTTGCAGGGACCTGTAAATTTAGTTGCATCATTTAAGAGAAAGGATGTCAATTTTTTTTTACTTAGAAACTGATTAATTATTATTAATAATAATAATCATATCTAGGGTCAGGATTGGGTATAATATATATATACAATCCCAAAGGTGCACACCATTTACAGGATAGAGTACCTGGGTGCCCGAGCCAGCAGGGTAAATGTATAGGTGAAGAATGGCGGCACTCTAAGGATTTTCAGACAAAATAAAGAAAAACTTTTTATTTAACTTGACGTTTCGATCCCTCACAGGGATATTTCTCAAGAGTATACAAACGTGCAACCTGTATACTCTTGAGAAATATCCCTGTGAGGGATCGAAACGTCGAGTTAAATAAAACGTTTTTCTTTATTTCGCCTGAAAATCCTGTGAGTGCCGCCATTCTTCACCTATATATATGTATATATATATATATATATATATATATATATATATATATATATACACACACACACATATATATATAAATATATATATATATGTATATATATATATATATATATATATATATATATATATATATATATATATATATATATATATACATACAGGTATGGGACCTGTTATCCAGAATGCTCGGGACCTGGGGGTTTTCCGGATAATGGATCTTTACGTAATTTGGGTCTTCATGCCTTAAGTCTACTAGAAATTCATTTAAACATTAAATAAACCATATAGGCTGGTTTTTGCTTCCAATAAGGATTAATTATATCTTAGTTGGGATCAAGTACAAGCTACTGTTTTATTATTACAAAGAAAAAGGAAATGATTTTTTAGAAATTTGGATTATTTGGATAAAATGGAGTCTATGGGAGACAGCCATTCCGTAATTCGGAGCTTTCTGGATATTGGGTTTCTGTATAAGGGATCCTATACCTGTATGTATATATATATATATATATATATATATATATATATATATATATATATATATATATATGTATATATGTATATATGTATATATAAATTCTTTATAACACTCTTTTTTTTGCAATCATTTTTATTTACCAAAAATCCAAAATTAACAGCTTGCCAGGTAGCAAATTCTTGTTTTAAGTGTTATTAAAGATAAAACACGATCAACATAAAAATGTTCAGACTTACTAGTGTTTTTTTTATTAACCTATCCCAAATCTTGAAAATAAAAATCAGCCCCATAATGTTTTTGGTTTAGAAAAATGTAACTATCTAAACAATTTGCTATGGAATTTGCAAAAAACTGGCAACCCTATCATCAGTAAGCAATTCAGACTTCTGAAGGGCAAAGCAATTTTGATTTTTCTTTTTTTTTCACTATACATGCTTAGCCTATTTCTTGCAAGTGGAAAATAAATCTTGCATTCATTGAAGCTGTTTAGGATTTTCTACCCTTCTCTATACAATTTGTCCTCCATTCATAAATATACATATGCCTGTAATGTACATGTATGTATATACATGTATATTCTGCCATTTATTTTCTCCACAGTTTAATTCCGAGAGACAGGGACTTATGAATAATTCATTTCCCCCTTACTGCTTTGGCATACAATCCCAGTTTATATTGAGGCCCGTGTCCAATGCATTTGTGAGTAGACCTAGACCCAATTGAATTTCAATCATTTTTTAAAGTTTGCTTTAAAAAGGCCGGGTTCAATAGTGAGACGGAATGCAAGGGTTAGGATGCATGTGTAGTTGGGCATAAATCATGCAGCAGAATTCCTTGTATGGCTTTGTGAATATGTTTATATGTATTCCTCTATAAATGACTAGATTGGACATTATTAATGCACAATGGCTTCACTCACTCCTACTTAAGGGGATGTACATATAAATCTCGGGTAAGGTCATGCAGCTTATCGACTTGCAGGTGTCTATGAAGTAGTGCAAAGGGTATTCCATTAAAAAGACTTTACTCACTTTCATAGCAATAATAACTAAGCATACCAGTATGGATCTTAACAATGACACTTAATTAATGGCATATTTTTGCTGAACTACTTTTGCATGTCATTATATATGTCATCCTGTCAAGGCTACATCATTGCTTTATGGTATCAATTACTGTATCTAGTAAAATACACTGGTAAATATTTACTGAAAATGTATGTCAAGAGAAAATTCACCATATTACTCTTGCAACAGTGTACTTTTATAGTAAATATATGACATATCGTACTTTTTAGTAAATATCCTAATTACATAGTTGCAAGAGTATCCATCATCTAAAGTTATATTTCTCCTATTCTTTATGCAGAGGATCCTGGGTTTTTTTTGTTTTTTTTTTACCTATAATTGTCTGAAAAACAAAACATTTTTAGATATTCATATTTTTTGGATTGTTCAGCACTTTTACCCATTTGTATTTTTTATATTTGGATCTTAAACTTGGTTTCAAAAAACTCATGCCTAAACTAATACCACCAAAATTTGACCTTTAATAAATAGGCCTCTACGTGTATTCTAGACCATTTTATTCAATTCATTGGTGATCAAAAAGGTTTAAAATGGTTTTGGACAAAACAAAGGGGGGCAATTAAACCTTTTTTTTTTGTTTATTTAAGTATCTCTTTTTCAAGAGAGAAGACTACTAGGGGAATGTAATAAAAGTCGGTAACGGAAAAATATTCGCAATGCGAAAAGTTATGCCTCTACGAACATATTTGCCTTTGTGTGAATTGAATATAGCTTTTGCGAACCTGGAAATTGTTTTGCGACCACTTGCTGACAGTGGAAGAAGGTTTTACGAATTTTATAGTTAGTGCCAGTGCGCAGTGAATGTAATAAAACTTCTTACTGAAAAAGTTGTTATGTTTGCACCAAAAGATTACGACATCTTCAAGCAATTCTTAAAAGTGGGCAATGCACAATTAAAATTTGCAATGTAATAACAGTTTAAGGAAGAGTATAACATTGCGAAATGAGACTTTTTATTCTTAATTGTGCTAATTGTTTTGCTCTTTGCAACTTTTATTACATTTCCCCATACATGCCTAATTATATGGTTTATGACAAAATAACTAAAATGAATGGATAAAGAAGCTTGTAAGTTGTATTAACCATATTTCATCATGAGTTTAATTTTAAAATACATTGCAAACTCACAATGTGATTTGAGTAGGTATTAATAATGCAATGAAAATTCCTAACAGCAGGGAGGATAAAAAACATTAAAGTGAAATGATCCCCAGAAAATGGTTCAATTTTTGAGAACTATTTGACAATGCAGGACCCATTATAAATTACTGCTTAAAAGCTACATTGTATACTTCTTAGATGATGTGCACAACACAGTTCCTCTCTGCATTCTAACATTTATTTATATGGGTGGAAGTTACTGTAGTAATTGCCTTAGATTAAATATTAACCATTTATAGCAAAAGTATCCTTTGTGGTTACAGTGCTATTGACTGTACAGGCTGTCTGTGAGCAATACTGAAGCCCATACTTGGAAATATAAATATGCAGATAAGGAGTGTCCTCTCTATATACAATAATAAAGAATATTCACTTAGCATGATTCAGTCACTTTACTGTTACAGACTTGATCTTTGAAACTGGCTATAGAAAATCTAGAATGGTGATAATACATTTCTATACAGTGGCAATTGCAGAAGACAGGAAGAGAATATCTGAAACTATGTTCTTTAATTACAGCTGAGTTTTCTACGAGTCACATTTTTTTTAACTATCCCTTTAAGGAATGATCTGAAGCATTTTCAATTATAGTGGTTTAGATAAACATCAGTGGTACTAATGGACATTAAAATTCTTTAGACAATCTCTAAGACTAGAATGTCAGTAAAATCAGGGGTATTGTACAGTGACACCCCTAGTCAGTAAATGAATGGATCTGCTTGACTGGCCGGAGCAGTGGTCTGGAGGAGGTGAATAAGGATGAAGCAGGATGAGGTAATAGCACTCAAAGGCAGAAAACAGTCTAACGATCTGGCTGCCAAATCCAGTTTTCTTGAGAAGCCAGTAGGGGAGGGTGGCAGAGGAAGAGCAGGATGACACATACAGAGCACCTTTTGGAAAAAAGAAAGATTTAATCTTATTAGCCTCTAAGTGAATGGAGAAAGAGAGAGGAATTAAATAGCCATGAAAGGGCCAAAAGGGGGAGCCTAGGCTGCTATTGTGCCTTGTGAAGTGGAGACCCTGATATCTCACGCCACATTAGAGCACATTAATCTCCAGTACATTAAAAACAAGCTAAGGAAATACATTTTTTGTTGACCATGCTGACCTTCTGCACCAAGTATCTCCTCCAAGCCAGAGAAGGATTGCTTGCTGACCAAAAACCTCCATCCATCCATTATCTGGCACAGAATGGCAGCCATGGAAAAAGAAAGAAAGGTGAATAATAAAAAAGAGATTTTCTCTGCACCTAAAAAGTACATTTGAATGTTGCTCGGCAGAGACAAGACAGCAGTGGGGGAAAAACGGACAGGGTAACTGGCATAATAAAATGACATAACCAATGAAATAGATTGACTTTTTGCTCTCACTGTTGAATCTGCTATGGCAAGGTATTCAGCCTATTAAAATTGAACCAATGAGCACATTTAAGTTAGGTGCAATGCATGAGATGTAACCTGGTATTTAATGAATTCCACTGCCTTGTGATTTCAGGACATGATGGCTAGAATGGATAGTTCAGCAGTATACAGATGACCAAAGTTGTCCTTTATGCCAGGGGGCCAACAAGCAGCCGTGCGTTTCGTTATGAGTATGCCAAATTGGCATAAAATTAATCACCAAGCTATCTTACAATTATATAAACTCTAGCCGTCATCAGGACTTCCTGATGAGGGCTCGAGTTTAGGAGCCGAAACGTCGTAATAAACCCAACAAGTTTTGTTTTTCACTAAAAGACCTGTGTGTGCGGTTCTTTCTTGCGTTATGGATTACTGTTTATAACCAGCACCCAGGCATTACTACATAGTGACTGGTGCACCAGCTTTGAACTGTATATATATATATATATATATATATATATATCACACAAAGAAGGTCCGCACTCTCAGGACTTAAATTGAAATAAAAATGTTTTATTAGCAAAACGACTAACGTTTCGGCCTCTCCGAGGCCTTTCTCAAAGTGACATAGGCAATACAAAAATGCATTATATACCTATATTGGCGGGAGAAAGAACTTAATTGGCTAACGTCATCATAAGCATCATCACTATGCGTCAAATTGTTAAATGACAAAACATTTCTGTGTATTTATTAAAAACAAATCAAACAAAAATACATTTATATTAAAACCCCTTACTAGGCGAACCACACAGTTAAAATTAAAATCATGTATATTGTAACTCTCTGTGATACACAGTCTAAAATGTAACTAATGTTACAAATACCTACATTTGAGTAAAGATCAAAGGTCTGTTTCAGTAACCCCACAATAACGATAACTAAATAGCAATCCATCTTTGCTGAGATGCAGGTGCAGTGGATAAGATATTCATAAGCGGTCTAATTTTCAATATAAAGAAATAAGCGATATATTATCTGATGTAACCTGCCTATTGATTTTGTCGTTAACCCATCAGTGTAAAGCTAAGAATAGTTTGTAAACCCTCATTGTTAGAATCCCAAAAAGCCTGAAAGAAATTGTGCTACTAAAGAAAAAAGAATATTATTTACAGATAAAGGTGTTGCCCTGTTGGTGTCAATTAATGCCAGTTAATGCATAAAGTGATGAAGTAAGTGAAACCAGTGAGTGAAATATGCAAATAAAAAGTATCAAGCCTGTCTTGAAAAACTCCCTGAACCATCTAAGTGCTAAACAAGTCCCAATATAAAACATATAATAGTAAAAAATAATATATATAATTGAAGTGCATCTCAAAAAAAGCAAGAAGCTGAAAAGTTAAAGCATTTTAAAGAATAAAAAATAAAAAGTTAAAAAAGTTAAAAAATCGAGTGATATATAGAAAGTCAATGTTCCAAGAAGAGTATATTACGTGTAAGCGAAAAATATAAGTCAGTATAAACAAGTAATCTGTTCATCTGGGCATCAGAGGTAGAAGGCTTGCAATCTTCATCGCAAAGGTTAATATGCTTAACTTACTCGGGAAAAAAACGGCAGTACATGTATCGCATCTTTCCAGCTTGAACCGTATACACCAGTCTCTAACTATCTGAAGATGTATAATATGGGTGCCTCGTACGGCAAAGCAGGCCGTGATCAGATCTCATCATCCTCTGGAAGACTTGTTAGGACTGGAGATGTAATGTATGGAGAACCCGTAATGGAAGGGCGAAAAGCTCCTTGTGCACACATGCTGCATCGTAAGCGTCAATATAAGTTAATTGAGAGATAAATTACATGCGGTGCCAGCGTCTCAATATCCAGAGCCCCTAGGGTAGGTGCAAATGCACAGGGTCGCCCGATCACAACGCTCCAAAGTCATCTATCCAGCCCATGGCGCCCAATCGACAGCGCTATGCCACCACTAGAGCGCAGCTCGTTGCGCTCACGAAATACGGCTCCTGCTCACTGCGGGGAACTTAGCAGCAGGCTGACCACGTCCCCTCTTGTCGGTCGGCCATCACCGTCGGCTTCGACCCAGCCAGCCTCTATCCAGACCATTAAAAGACCTCCAGGGGTTGAAGCGTCAATCCAAAAGATAATATTGCAGCGCCAACCATGGTATTAGCATTCGAATAAAGATGTATAAGTAGTAAAAATACACGGGTGCCAGGCACAAATAAATCTTAGTAGAGCCAATGGAGGAGCCGGCACTCTCGTCAAACGGTTCAACATCGCCTGGGTGCAGTGTCCAAAATTAATGAAGTATTCATCACACAAAGAAGGTCCGCACTCTCAGGACTTAAATTGAAATAAAAATGTTTTATTAGCAAAACGACTAACGTTTCGGCCTCTCCGAGGCCTTTCTCAAAGTGACATAGGCAATACAAAAATGCATTATATACCTATATTGGCGGGAGAAAGAACTTAATTGGCTAACGTCATCATAAGCATCATCACTATGCGTCAAATTGTTAAATGACAAAACATTTCTGTGTATTTATTAAAAACAAATCAAACAAAAATACATTTATATTAAAACCCCTTACTAGGCGAACCACACAGTTAAAATTAAAATCATGTATATTGTAACTCTCTGTGATACACAGTCTAAAATGTAACTAATGTTACAAATACCTACATTTGAGTAAAGATCAAAGGTCTGTTTCAGTAACCCCACAATAACGATAACTAAATAGCAATCCATCTTTGCTGAGATGCAGGTGCAGTGGATAAGAGTGCCGGCTCCTCCATTGGCTCTACTAAGATTTATTTGTGCCTGGCACCCGTGTATTTTTACTACTTATACATCTTTATTCGAATGCTAATACCATGGTTGGCGCTGCAATATTATCTTTTGGATTGACGCTTCAACCCCTGGAGGTCTTTTAATGGTCTGGATAGAGGCTGGCTGGGTCGAAGCCGACGGTGATGGCCGACCGACAAGAGGGGACGTGGTCAGCCTGCTGCTAAGTTCCCCGCAGTGAGCAGGAGCCGTATTTCGTGAGCGCAACGAGCTGCGCTCTAGTGGTGGCATAGCGCTGTCGATTGGGCGCCATGGGCTGGATAGATGACTTTGGAGCGTTGTGATCGGGCGACCCTGTGCATTTGCACCTACCCTAGGGGCTCTGGATATTGAGACGCTGGCACCGCATGTAATTTATCTCTCAATTAACTTATATTGACGCTTACGATGCAGCATGTGTGCACAAGGAGCTTTTCGCCCTTCCATTACGGGTTCTCCATACATTACATCTCCAGTCCTAACAAGTCTTCCAGAGGATGATGAGATCTGATCACGGCCTGCTTTGCCGTACGAGGCACCCATATTATACATCTTCAGATAGTTAGAGACTGGTGTATACGGTTCAAGCTGGAAAGATGCGATACATGTACTGCCGTTTTTTTCCCGAGTAAGTTAAGCATATTAACCTTTGCGATGAAGATTGCAAGCCTTCTACCTCTGATGCCCAGATGAACAGATTACTTGTTTATACTGACTTATATTTTTCGCTTACACGTAATATACTCTTCTTGGAACATTGACTTTCTATATATCACTCGATTTTTTAACTTTTTATTTTTTATTTTTTATTCTTTAAAATGCTTTAACTTTTCAGCTTCTTGCTTTTTTTGAGATGCACTTCAATTATATATATTATTTTTTACTATTATATGTTTTATATTGGGACTTGTTTAGCACTTAGATGGTTCAGGGAGTTTTTCAAGACAGGCTTGATACTTTTTATTTGCATATTTCACTCACTGGTTTCACTTACTTCATCACTTTATGCATTAACTGGCATTAATTGACACCAACAGGGCAACACCTTTATCTGTAAATAATATTCTTTTTTCTTTAGTAGCACAATTTCTTTCAGGCTTTTTGGGATTCTAACAATGAGGGTTTACAAACTATTCTTAGCTTTACACTGATGGGTTAACGACAAAATCAATAGGCAGGTTACATCAGATAATATATCGCTTATTTCTTTATATTGAAAATTAGACCGCTTATGAATATCTTATCCACTGCACCTGCATCTCAGCAAAGATGGATTGCTATTTAGTTATCGTTATTGTGGGGTTACTGAAACAGACCTTTGATCTTTACTCAAATGTAGGTATTTGTAACATTAGTTACATTTTAGACTGTGTATCACAGAGAGTTACAATATACATGATTTTAATTTTAACTGTGTGGTTCGCCTAGTAAGGGGTTTTAATATAAATGTATTTTTGTTTGATTTGTTTTTAATAAATACACAGAAATGTTTTGTCATTTAACAATTTGACGCATAGTGATGATGCTTATGATGACGTTAGCCAATTAAGTTCTTTCTCCCGCCAATATAGGTATATAATGCATTTTTGTATTGCCTATGTCACTTTGAGAAAGGCCTCGGAGAGGCCGAAACGTTAGTCGTTTTGCTAATAAAACATTTTTATTTCAATTTAAGTCCTGAGAGTGCGGACCTTCTTTGTGTGATGAATACTTCATTAATTTTGGACACTGCACCCAGGCGATGTTGAACCGTTTGACGAGAGTGCCGGCTCCTCCATTGGCTCTATATATATATATATATATATATATATCCATCAATATTTAACTGCACCAAACAGCACTTTATCAAAAAAGTGAAAAAACTTTTATTCAACGTTTCAACGTTTTAGTCTATATATATATATATATATATATACAGTATATATGTGTTGGTAGTGCAGCAGTAAACAATTTAAAAGAAAGTAATAACCAACAAGTACAAATATGCACACATTAATTACATGATGAGAAGCTGATTTATAATAACTTTGTCAAAAAGAGAGAGAGAGAGATTTCTTCCTACACGGAAACTTCTGTAGTGCACTCGATTCTCTAACCTGCCATGTAATGGAAGTGCACACACTGATATTCTATGTAAAGAGATGTAAATTGTTGACTTAGCTTAGGCATATTGTTTCAAGGCTTGGACTGAATCCATCATGATTGCTTTTAACCCTTAACCATCGGAAACATGGGAAGTATCATTTCATCATATAGAGCATAGCATTTCTAATATGAAGAATAGATATGCGCAGATTTCTCAAAAAGAAAATTTGACATATAGAGGGTTACCTACAAAAACTCAAATGTATCTCATATTTTTATTAAACCAAGCTTGAACCAAACTCCCATGGACGATTTTATCTTATTTATCAATAAAATAGCTCGAAAAAGTCGGGTCGGGAAAAAAAATCAATAAAATCGCATTGCTTGAATTGTACAAATTTTTTGAACTTTACTCCCAAATCGCTTTTTTCTAAATATCATCTGATAACCTTGATGGGTTTTCAGATTCTGGCTTTTTGCAGCATAAAAATTTTAGCTTTTTGCTGCAGTATAATAAATCTTGAAAAAAAATGTTTCCATGAAAAATTCAAGTTTTTGCCCCAAAAAGCCCAACCAGAAAAAAATTGAGGTTTAGTATATATCCCCCAATATGTTTGTTATGTCTTTTTGCTGGAATGTTAATTTATCTCACTTACCATTTATCTCATTTACCATTTCTTTCATTGACTTTTTAAGTGGAGCATGAGTGGTTTCCTAGGCTTCTGTTTAATGGATCTAGTAGCCCAACTCAGCTCTCCGATTAGTCCTGTTATAGAATACTTCCATAAAGAAAAGCTGCTGTGCCCCTTTGGATAAAATTTATCTCAGTGCCTGAGTGTTTTATCTGTAAAAACAGCAGCTAAATTAAACAAATCAGAATAATTTTAAAATGCTTTTTAGTGAGAGATTAATGAAATATGTGGAATGAGGTTGAAATGTGATATACTTTAGGATTAACACATGAAGACTGTTGTTTGTTGCCTTAAACATAGCAATATGTGAACCTAAATCAGATGTGTTGCAGTTGGAATAAATAAACATATGAAGGAAGAGTAAATACAAAACAGAATATGCAGAAATAATTGTAAGCAGTAACAGTAAACTACAACAGATAAGGGATCTGTTATGCAGAGTGCTCTGGGGTTTTCCAGATAAGTGGTCTTTCTGTAACTTGGATCCCCATACCTTAAGGGGCATATTTATGATGCTGTGTAAAAACAGTGGGATAATACTCCACAAATCACCAGGCTTCGCTGTGTAAAAAATTCTGTAAAATTCGTACAATTTTTTCTTAGAGTGACTTCTGCCGGAAGCAATGTAAAATAGCGGGAGCAAATCTGACGTTTGCATGGTGTAAAATTACACATATATATAAACCCCCAAAAGAGGGAATACGTATAGGGAGCGATCAGCGCCTGTGGCAACAGAAATAAAAAACAAAAAACAAAAATAGCGCAATACGTTTGCAATGTAGAATATCACCCCGTGCTTGCACTGGATGTTAAGTGGATGTGTTTTCCCCTTTTCCTTCAGGTGGCTATTAGTGAATGAAGGTGGCAATTCAAGTGAACAGAGGGGCGGAAGAGTGCTTTTCCTGTGAAAATGGAATATGTTCCAAGGATGCAGGTGCCTCCACCTTCTATATAAAATGCCTACTTACAAACCACTGGCGTGGTATAATGCGTTTAATATGAAGCTCTCTCAGGTTCCTCCTCCAGTGTTCGACTCCTTCCAGGTTCCCAAAGTAGGAATACAAACCGATGATAGTGTAACACCGTTTATTTAAAACATAATTAAAAGCAATTAAAATTTACACTCACATTTCCCTTGCGGGTTTTTGCGCATTGAGTCCAACAAACAGTTTTTCTGGGGTCCCCAGAGGCAGTCCTGCCAGCTTGCTCCAAAAATCTTTTCTGCTCGCTCCAGGTGCCTTGGTCCAGGTTGTTGGACGCATAGTTTGGGGGACGCAACAACCTGGACCAAGGCACCTGGAGCGAGCAGAAAAGATTTTTGGAGCAAGCTGGCAGGACTGCCTCTGGGGACCCCAGAAAAACTGTTTGTTGGACTCAATGCGCAAAAACCCGCAAGGGAAATGTGAGTGTAAATTTTAATTGCTTTTAATTATGTTTTAAATAAACGGTGTTACACTATCATCGGTTTGTATTCCTACTTTGGGAACCTGGAAGGAGTCGAACACTGGAGGAGGAACCTGAGAGAGCTTCATATTAAACGCATTATACCACGCCAGTGGTTTGTAAGTAGGCATTTTATATAGAAGGTGGAGGCACCTGCATCCTTGGAACATATTCCATTTTCACAGGAAAAGCACTCTTCCGCCCCTCTGTTCACTTGAATTGCCACCTTCATTCACTAATAGCCACCTGAAGGAAAAGGGGAAAACACATCCACTTAACATCCAGTGCAAGCACGGGGTGATATTCTACATTGCAAACGTATTGCGCTATTTTTGTTTTTTGTTTTTTATTTCTGTTGCCACAGGCGCTGATCGCTCCCTATACGTATTCCCTCTTTTGGGGGTTTATATATATTCGATTTTGGATTCATGTACAGTTGAGAGACTGTGAAGGGGTCGGCAAGAAATAATCTAAGAGACTGACATTTTTTCATTGGGCTGCATTTTGTAAGCTTTATTGTTTTTATTAAAATTACACATACCTTGATAATTTCGTCAGTTATTTTACACAGCTTTTTACACTGTTTTTCTTTGGTGAATTTTGTTTTACACAGCATAATAAATATGCCCCTAACTGTACTAAAAAATCAATTAAACCCAATAGGATTGTTTTGCTTCCAATAAGAATGAATCATATGTTAGTTGTGATCAAGTACAAGGTACTGTTTTATTATTACAGAGAACAAAGGAATCATTTTTACAATTTTGAATAATTTGATTCAAATAGAGTATATGGGAGATGGCCTTCCAGTAATCAGGAGCTTTCTCGATAATGGGTTACAGGATAATGGATCCCATACCTGTACTAACAGTCTTGCAAAGTATAAGGTAAAGGGCTGGTATAGCCTGAAACGTTGCCTTAATAAATAAACTAATAAAACTTTAAATCACTGATCGGAGTGCTGCTGGAGCTATTATCTTCATGTGAATTGGCCTGTGCAGAGAGGAATACAGCATGCACCTGACGCTCCAAACAGCGAATTAGTGTAAGTGTGGCACTTTTCTTTGACTTCTTATGCACACTATATAAAAATATGCAATGCAGATGTTATGCCTGGTTGTATAGACAATGCAATATGTACAACACCATAGTGAATATATGCACTGCTGGGGGCTTGAAAAAAGAAAAATGCTGACATTTCATTAGGTCATATATACAGTTAGATATTTACATTGCACAATCATTTATGCCTTATCATTTGTATAACCTTCAGCAGCAGGGAACAGAATTGATCAATATATTAATATAATTTGGTCTTTCAAGCCTCTCTCTCCCTACAGTTTCATAGCAAACTCACATAATTCCCAGGCATCATAGCCAACTGGTATCATATAGACCTTATAAAAAAGGCCAGTACAAGCCAACCAGACATGGCATGCCACATTTATTAATGAGTCCCTACGACTAAAAGTCAAAGTATGTACCATTTCAGCAGCTAGTGACTCATTGGCAAATAACATAGATACAGATTTGCCAAACCTGTCACCTATCACCATCAGTGATTAAACTAGGGAACCCACAGACAAGGGCCTGGCAACCCCTTGCTATTATATCATTGCCACCTGCTATTTATAAAGCTGCCAAAGAATAATTTTTATATTAAATTTGCTATACCTGCATAACAGATCTTAGGTATGAATTGTAGATGTTTTTCAGTTTTTTCTAAATCTATTTTAGGATAATAATACATCCAGATAAGTCAAATAAAGTGTTTGTATACTGCTTCCTCTGGCACATTGCTATGCCATTGTAAAACTTTTCAAAAGATTCCAATGAATACCTCAATGTTGTTTAAAATTATACATTACATACATAGGAACAATTAAAGTTAATAATAATATATAACTTTAAAAAAAGACTGACTTTTTTCATTAAACAAATATTCACTATTTATACTTTATGTATAATTTAGTCATCTGTAATTGTTGTGTCTTATGCAAACACAAGGTCAATATTGTTCTGCAGTTGGTGACATTAGCTTTGTGCTGCCCAAGGCTTCGACTACTGTAGAGCAGACTTTCACTGCTCAGTCTGGTATTGTTTCTAGCACGTACGGGGCTCAAGGGAAACACATAGAATTAACAGCAGTTTTGATCTAAGGAACTTTATGACACGTGTATGATAGAACTGAAATGGGGCGTAATTGAATGACGGATGAGCTTCCAGCAGCCACATTTCCAGGGAGTAATGAAAAATAGAACTGCTATTGACTAAAGGAGCTTAACAGTCTGCTTGGAACAGGGAGAGGATGAGGCAGCCCTCGGCTGGGGAATATATCAATACGCAAAGTAATAGCTCAGTTATTATAACTCAGTACTAAGCAGAGAATGCCAGCAAATACAAGCCATGAACACAAAGAAGCATAAGGCCCAGAGAGATGCGGCTAGCTCCTGTCTATGTTATTTCACTCTCACAGAAAGCAGAGCTCCCAGAAAAAATACATTTCATAAATGAGACAGAAAAAGATTATAGATAAACCGATAGACACTGTAATTTATATAAGGATATTGGATCCATTGTGACTTTTCCCTAATTATATAGAACAGCAATGCTTCAGTCCCGGTTACTTTTATAGGTCACAAAAATCCAAAATAACTCTATACATCCTTATTATTATTAATATTATTAGGATATACATGGATTTCTGATTTGGCAGACATCGCCATCTCCATAAAGAGCATTACTTGCATTTAGCCCTTTAACATACTGTAATCCCAGGTTGTGGTTAACACAGCATCTTATGGACTGAGAGACTAAAGCTCCCATGGAGCAGTTCAGGGTTTATATGCCCAATGAGGAAGCAGTTGTTATATGGAGCTAGAAGAGGGAATTTATGGGAGGCTGGAGTGATAGCTATACAAATATTCAATTGAATTAGTTCTTATATACACATATAAAAAAGGGCAGGTACTAGAGAAAAAAGTTAATGTGCAATGCTTAACAGTGCCCACAATAACATGCATATTATAACATGAATATTATGTAGCCCAGTGCTGTCAAACTTCTGTGGTACCGAGGGCCAAAATTTTACTGGCCTATGTGGTGGAGGGCCGATAATGGAAGTCAGTGTTGGCCACTCCCCCTTTTAAACCACACCCATGTTACCACAAGAAATTTTAAGATCACATTAACGGTGGTAGCACACCAAAAAACCAAATGGTTGGTGCTCACTGCACTTTTTGTCTAACAAGGAAAGGATTTTCTTAGATTAAAGTGCTGATTTATGACTGCAACCATAGTTACAGTCGCACATAAAAAGGAAGATGATTTATTGGGGCAATTTATAAAAGATCTTTTTTCTAATTAGATGACATTCTGCTGATTCTGCTTACTTTACAAAATAATTCAATATAGAAAGGTTTTCTTAAAGGCGTGGTTCACCTTTAGGATAACTTTTCTTATTATAGAATCGATAATTCTAAGCAACTTTTCAATTGGTTTTCATTTTTTCTTTTTTATAGTTATATATAGTATATATATATATATATATATATATTGTATAGTATGTGTATATATATATATATATATATATATATATATATATATATATATATATATATATATATATATAATGGTGTAGTAGAACCGGCACTCACCCTCGAATCATCAAGCCCCGGGTGCTACTTCAAGAGTTTGCACATTGGATCATTTAAGAGCACTCACGGGTGTTGTGAAGAATATTTTTTTTTTTTTTTTTTTTTTTTTATTGGAGTGTTACAATCTACCCCACATCAACGCGTTTCGGTTCTTTCTGAACCGTCGTCAGGATGCACCCAAAAGTCATCACGTGATCCATAAATACAAGCATAAACCAATCAGTGAACAGAGATAATCAGTGAGCAGAGTTAGTTAAATATTCACAACAGTGTTCTGCATTAAAGTGTTAGCATAAATTACTAAATCCATTGACAAAAATTCCATATACATGTTAAAAATTCCAAATACATGTTAAAAGATTTTTTATAAAAAGTGTGAAAAAAGTGAAAAAAGTTAGCCTTATTAAAACTTTAAAAAAATATATGTATATAGTGGCTAATATAGTTTCTTAGAGGCATAAGGACTATACAGCTGACACATCACAAAACAAGGTTATCAAAGGTATCCATGTGTTTTAGTGCAAAAAGCTGGTCCAAAAGAAAACTTTCAATCTATAAGTAATAATATATAGCAGCATTTGGGGATGCGTAGTGACTGAGTTAATAACAGCCCTTCCAGAGCCATATAGCATCTCATTGGAATAGGGGTCTAATCACATATTAATCTGTCAATGGTTCCGTGTACTTCACATATCGAACCGCATGGACTGCTTATCTCTTATTATTGTTGTTTCTACAGGGCAGAATAATCCTGTCCAAAAGCACCACTCAAATATAATCAAATATAAGTTCATCCCTGACATGTGACTGTCTGGAAGAAAAAAAAAAAAAAAAAAAAAAAAATATTCTTCACAACACCCGTGAGTGCTCTTAAATGATCCAATATATATATATATATATATATATATATATATATACACACATTATTTGCCTTCTTCTTCTATTGACTCTTTCCAGCTTTCAAATGGGGGTCACTGACACCATCATCTACCATTCAGTACTTACTACTCATCTTTCTATTCAGGCCTCTCCTATTCATATTTCAGACTGTTATTCAAATCAATGCATAGTTACTAACATAATTTGGACCCTAGCAACCAGATTGCTGAAATTGTAAACTGGAGAGTTAATGAATAAAAAGCTAAATAACTAAAAAACCACAAACAATAAAAAATGAAAACCAATTGCAAATTGTCTCAGAATATCACTTTAATATCTACATCATACCTGAAAGTTGATTTAAAGGTGAACAATCCCTTTAATAAAACTATGACGATATCACTGTCCTGAATGAATTTCTTCCCCAGTGTAGATTTCAACCATACAAGTCTATTATTTGCAGCAATATGTGTAGGAGTTTAGGGATCTTACACACAGTCCCATCTTATTCAATTTTCCTGCTGCTAGCAGTGCAATACAATACCCATCAAGAAAAAAATGGTAATATTTTGCATTCATCGTAATGGATTGTCAAATTTAAGTATCAAGTGTCATTGTTTTAACCAAAATGTAGATATGAAAATCAAAATTTTGGAAAGATTCATTATCCAGAAAACCTCAGGTCCAGAGCATTCTGGATAACAGGTCCCATACCTGTAGTTTAATTGTTACTGTAGTGCAGGTCCCATATTTATGCATGCACTAGCACAAAACTAACATCACTTATGAGCTTTTGGGTTATAGGCAGAACCGTCTACCAATTTTAAATAATGGAGTTACATAAATTGGCTTTGTTGGGTTGAGGAAAAATCTGGGGTCTGATAGGTACCCTTTTCTCTTGTGCAAAGAAACATTTCATTGGCATTTCCCTCAGTTCTGATAGCAACCAGAAATAAGCTGCTTTAGCAAATAAGACTAGGTAAGAGTCCATTGACCCTGGCAATACGAAGCTTCACTTCATACAAAGATCACAAGACTGGAAAGTGACTGAGCTATTTTAAAATACAGATGCAAAAAATATTGGTGTCAATCAATTGTGCACAATATTTTTCACTGACTGGTATTAGATACCATATGCCTCCCTCAGGGTTAGCTGTTAACCTATTATGGATTAGCATTCTCAGCTATCTTTCCTTTACGAGTAATACACTTAGCAATCTAATTGGGGTTACTGCATTTGGGATTTATTCGTTGGACTTCTGTACATTAATATTGTGTTTCATTTGCCATTATGATTTCTGGAGGTGTTGCAGGTGTTCCTTGGCAATATTTCTGTTCTGCCAGGCTTATGAGTCTTAAAGGGCAAGTAAAGCCTGCAGGAAATATAGCCTTGGTTTATTAGAATGATGGTATAGAGCTGCTAGGCCTCTTGTCATTTTTAGTGACCATAGTTGCTGTCAACGTGTTGTACCATAATGGAGTGCACACTGTAGATGTGTCAAGATGCCCATTACATATGCACTGCACTCCAGCTTTCTTAGAATAGGAAGGCCAACACTGAAAGGAATGTAGAAGATGAAAGGTAAATGGCAGCCTTGTGCATGATACTAATAAAAAAAGGTTGTTTCCTTGAGTCTTTTCTTAAGATATTTGAGTTAATCTATATACTGTTGGCTTATCTCTTTCACTGCATGCTTTGGCTTTACAAAAGTAATAAAAATGTGAGACCAAAATGTTGAAATTGACAATTTAACATATGTTAACAGTAATACCAAACTTCTAGTGGTTTCGTCTTGATATTATGAATTTATTGTCCGGCTTCCCTTAAATGTTTTTTGTTTGCATATATATTTTTATATAGCAGCCACTGTGACTAGAACAAGCAGGGTCTTGATAAAGGTCTTAGGAAAGGACCAAAACATTGACCTTTTTTAATAAAGTATGTAGCTAATAAAAGTTCGTGATTTTACTTTTTAAAGAACACTTTGGGGTATATTTATCAAAGAGTGAAGTTAATAGTGAAGTTCCACTAGAGTGAAATTCCGCCACTCTCCATTCATTTCTATGGGATTTTTATAGGCGTATTTATCAACGGGTGAACTTTCACTTTCACCCATTGATAAATACGCCTTTCAAAATCCTATAGAAATGAATTGAGAGCTGCGGAATTTCACTCTAGTGGCGGAACTTCACTCTTTGATAAATTTACCCCAGTGTATACCTTTTTTTGGGGAGGGGAGATATTTTATTAATTTTCATAGGTGTGCTAAAACCACCTGGCTGATATATATTTATATATATTTAAGTTTCTTGTTATATAGTCTGTTTCCCCCCTTCATTTTGTACATATACATATATATATATATATATATATATATATATATATATATATATATATATATATATATATATATAGTAGTCTGGAAGCCGGCACTGCACGTCTAAAGGTCAAAGTTGCCTGGGTGCAAAAAAGCCCAAGAATTAAGTAGAGAGATGAAGAAGCTCGCACTCACAGGACTTATAAGGTCAAAAAAGGTGTTTATTTGGATCAAAAATCGACTAATGTTTCGGCTTGCACTCAAGCCTTTCTCAAAGTGAATATACAAACACTCACCAAACATTTAAACCCAAAAGTGGCGGGAATCAGTGTGGTGTGACGTCACAATAACGTTAATTGGGGATTTTCCATTAGATAGCAGGTAAGTACAAATACAAAACAAAGAAAGAGTGTGACAAATACAAATATGAAACGATCTGATCAAAAGAGAATAGTTGCAATAGCAGCGTAACATAAGTAACAGGTGTGCAACAATGTATAGCGATATACACAGAAAAATCATTAACACGGGTACGTTATTAGTACAGCTCCAGATGTGCGTCCAAGCAATACAGTCATGTAACAAAGGTTCAAATAGGGTAAAAACATTTAAGCAGCGGTGTCAGATAAAAAGATAATGGTTACCAGCCTGCTGAAGTGATATCCCTCTGGTGGCCCCATGTACCTTAAAGTGTGTAGCCGCAGCCCGAGTTCCAAAGGTCTCCTGTCCTATTATTGGAGAGACTGCGCTTGTTGTTGCGCTAAGTCTCACATTGCCGATGGCTGTGGTGGCAGTAGGTGCGGCCGCTCACCGGTTATCAGTCTATATATATATATATATACGTATATAAAAGTCACAGCGAGTTATAAATAGCAACTGCCTGGGTGCTGGTTATTCCATTAGCTAAACTCCTTCAAAGAAACTGCACATCACAGGACTCCAAAAAAAAAAGTGTTTGTAATTACATCTTCAGGAACAAAAAGAACTAAGTCCTGAGTTGTGTGGTTTCTTTGAAGGAGTATATATATCCTTACAAAAAAGTAACCCTTAATTTAAATTTTTTTCCCAGAATACAGGTGTACAAATGAATCTGTACGGATGACACTCGAACACTGATTACATTTCCTGCAAAGGTACATGCCATTTTGCCATGAAGCTAACAATCCCTCTGAACTACCCCGTGTAGAGCCCAAATTGGCCTTCACCAGTCTGTCCTTCAAATTCCAAGGGCGTCTATAGGATAGGAGAGGAGGTGTCTTAAACTCAGGGATATCAGGATAAGCTTTTTGTATATATATATATATATATATATATATATATATATATATATATATATATATATATATATATATATATTCCACGCAGTCTGATGCACACCCAGCCAACATCCATTAATGCCTGGGTGCAGGTTCACACGAAGTAATATAAAGAGGTACAACAAACCGCACTCCAAGGTCTTCTCAAATGTGTTTAAAGGTGAATCTTTATTATCTTCAACGTTTCGGCACCATGACTCGGGCCGTCATCAGGCCTGATGACGGCCCGAGTCATGGTGCCGAAACGTTGAAGATAATAAAGATTCACCTTTAAACACATTTGAGAAGACCTTGGAGTGCGGTTTGTTGTACCTCTTTATATATATATATTTATATATCTATACAAATCCGGGGCAGGCGCCCTAGGCAACCTGGGCTCAGCGCAAACTGCCGTGCGAATTGGCGCATGCGTGAATCTGTGTGCGCATGCACGGAAGCGCAAAAAGACACTGAAATTTCACACATAGTCGAGGTGAGAGGGGACCAGACATGGGGTAGGCGACAGAGCCAGTATGTGCCTTGCGCCCTCCAGCTTTGCGCCCTAGGCACATGCCTACTCTGCCTACCCCTAGTTCTGGCCCTGAATATATATATATATTTATATATATATATATATATATATATATATATATATATTTATATATATATATATATATATATATATATAAAAACCGACTACAGTGTTGTCACCACTGTATTGATACACTGTTCAGTTGAACTTAACACTTCATAGGGGGCACAAAACCAGGCTGTGGAAGCCCGCTACAGTGGCTGATTATTAAAATGATGTTACATCCAAGGAACATGGAGCAGATATGTACAACAATAGAGTCCCTCTGTTTCTCACCTGCAGCCGCTGAGAACAGAAAGCTTTAGCACAAGTACAATGATTCACATCAGCATGACAGCCCAGGCTAGCTCTCAGGCCTTTGCTTTGTACCACACATTAATATATTACAGAAACCTTTGCTGACTTTCATTCTCAGCTATGATCCAGGGAATCAGTCCTTGGGATTTCTTTGTCAGTAAGAGACAGAGGAACACTCAGCGGTGCTGCTTATAATAAAAAAAGCTTTCTAGTCACTTGAATAGAAGAGGCCTAGTCATAAATGTATGGTACATCTATATATAAAAATATCTCAATGTGGTAGTATGAAACTACTACCATCACACATCCATTTAATTAATAACTTGTAATTTACATAGATGAATAATATATATCTGGATGAAAATAGTCTCTGCAGGTCATATTATTGCAACAAATATCTCAGCAACAAGGAAAGGAGAAGACCTTTAGGTAAACATACCTATATTTTATATATGTATACACTTACTTATAGCACTTGAGAAAGAAATGTCAGGTTTGCAAATTAACATTTTTTTTTGTTTACACAGCTTCTTGATTGCTGCACTTTGCGTGACTATTATATATATATATATATATATATATATATATATATATATATAAACATATATACATTATATTCTGCAAAGATTGTTTGACAGAGATTATTTATCATTCATATCAGTTTCTGCCTCAGCTAACTTACATTTTAATTAACCTATAAAAGTTTCACAACAAACACACCCTAGGGTCCTTTTAATTATGAACCAATTTACCTTTATATATATAGGAAAATTGCAGAGGTTCACAAGAAAAAGCCTTCGGGATGATTTCTTGGCTTCAGCATACATGTATAGATTTATTAAAAAGCTTTTTTAAGCTTTATTTTTCCAATTCTAACGGCATTCATTTTCATGGCTATCATCCAAAGGCTTGGGTGTTCTGAGTTCCTCTTTGAAATTCATAGCAAGGTCTGGGCCTTGCATATATATATATATACCTGAAAAGAAGATCAAACATACATATACCAAAAATGTATTGCTAAATGGCCCTTTGCCTTTCAGCAGCTGATCCTTTAGGGCTAGGCCACTCTAGTTGGGACAAGAATCTAAGGTATTAAAGGGTTCACATTTTTGTAAACTATTAGTATGTTGCAGAGAATGATATTCTGAGAAATTCTACATTTGGTTCTTATTTAAGTATTATTTAGCTTTTTATTCAGCAGTTTGCAAATTCAGCAATTTGGTTGCTAGCATCCAAATTACGCTAACAACCATACATTCATTTGGTTAAGAGACTGGAATATGAATGGGGAGTGTCTGAATAGAAATGTGAGTAATACAAGTAGCAATAACAATGCATTTGAAGCCTTGCAGAGCATTTGTTTTCTAGATGGGGTCAGTTCTGGAAAGAGTCAAATGAAGAAGGCAAATAATAAAAAACCTATACAAAATAAATAATGAAGACCAATTGAAAATTTGCTTAGAATTGCCCATTCTTACTAAAAATTAACTTTAAGGTAAACCACTTACTAAATGTGCCAAATGCATTTAATTGATATGTGCATTTTTCAGCTTTAACTGCTATATATGTTGCTTGTCCAGAAGAATCAACCAGTAATGACCAACATGCTAACATTTTTCTAGACCTGCAATTTCCATCTCATTCCATGCACACTATAACATTTCTCACAAAATGTTCAAATTCATCATTTCATGTCTGTAAGTGCAGCAAAACTTGCCTCCTAGTGCCTTGCATACACAAGCCTTATCAAAGGACGTGCAAGTGCTTACATGCAAAAACGTATTTAAAAGGATCCTTGTCCAAATAAATTAGAAATGTGTCAACGTTTCAGTAGGTATCATGACACTCTTCTTTAATTGGAAGAACTGACCAGTGGAAAAATTGTTGCTGCTTCTGCAGAAATATATGCTAGACATGAGACAACACAAATTCACATTTCACTTCTTTTCTGCATGTTAAAATTGTGCTGAAAGTATGAAAGCGGAAAATTCTGTTAAAAAAAATGAAAGTCCCTCTTTCATGTTTCTGTAAAGTTACAATCTCTGTGTCAGAAAGTATGTTTTTAGATGAAAAGGGCGAAGCTTTTGAGCGAGGGCAGGAGCAATCATAGTGCACAGTGAGAAGAACATATCATGCCAGGAAGTGTGAGAGACAGAAACATGATAAACAGCAGTAAGTGGTACTGTACAAGACAGTATCGCATGTCTTCCAAGTGGGTGAATGGCAAATTCAATTTTAAGGAATTACAGTTCAGTTAAGGCTGAGATTCGATCAACACTTCTGAAGGGCACTTTATATGTGCTGGATTAAGTATATCCACTTTTTCAAGAACTTTTTGTAATTTTTGTACCCTTTCTTTATAAATTACTGACATTACACCCATCAGAAGGAATGTAACCTTTATATTCTTGAGTGTAGAAGGTAACTGGAGCACTCTGTGTTCTCTCCTGTTTGGTGGGATTTCGCTAAGTCTTTATACTGATATAGCTGTGGTGGGAACTAAGCCAAGGATTTCAGTGAAGCAAGACATCAGTGCTAACGACTGTGACAATCTGAGAACATACAAACATCAGGAAATGTTGAGGCTTCCAAAATCTATCTGTGAAATATGCTGTCTGCTTATATGCAGTAGATATTCAATTCCTCTTTTTTTCCTTTCATAGCTTCGTAACTGTTTACAACATCATCATATTTGTAAAACTGACTGGGGTTCTGTTAAACATGGACCTTTGTCCTTTCTAGCAACATGCCTTTCAGCAGAACATTTGGTTTGAAAGGTTAGGAAGATTAATTGAGCTTTCATGCTGAGCATTTCAATTTATATTAAAAAGTAATAAATTGTTGACATTGTGTGAAGATACTAGATGCTATCAGACATGCCCACCTTGGCAAGGCCTCTGTCTTTGCCTAATAACTGTGGATGTTAGAACAAGTGGATGTAATGAACAGTAATGAGGCTGCTCCAGTTCTCAAGACGTTAATTGCTGGAAATGTGAACACTGAGCTGATAACACAGACCCCACCTTCTCTTGTGCTGTTACTCTTACCAAGTTTAACCTCTAGACTTTCTAACATGCCACTAAGCCCGTGACTGGCATAGTCAAAGCTTTTATGTGGAAATGAGTTTCTTTTTTAATCTTTGACAGGGTATGTGCTGTGTTTACATAACAGAGAGTACGGGTCCTCTGGAGGCAGGCGCTGACAGAGCTGGCAGAAGATGCTAAGAAAGATCTAACATTTCTGATCTTTGTTTAGCCAGAGGCATTGAGAGGCAGTGAGAGGCAGCAGGGGAATGGAAATCAGGGGAGGGAGCTAAGGAAGAGCATGTTTGTCTGTTGAAGGAACACTCGAATCCTGACAGACAGAAGGACAAGCAGAGAAGGCAAAATATTACTACTACTCATGGTATGTATTTGGGGAGTATCAGAGGTATAGGTTATGTGTCAGAGGTCTTATTGCAGACTGGTCTAGTTTTTCTTAATATGTTCCTGAATTTTACACTGTATATATATATATATATATATATATATATATATATATATATATATATATATATATATATATATATATATATATACTGTATGTATATATATACTGTATGTATATATATATGCTCATAAAAATATATTTAGAATCAAACTCCCCAATATCTGACTGTACAGATTGTAGCAAGCACAATCCAACCTTGATAAATGTAATGCTACCATTTCATACTTTGCTGACTAGTGTCTTTTACATTTTTCTTCCTTTTCAGTAAAAACATCTACATACATATATGTAAGTTTTTAAGTTAAATGCTGCTATTCTTTTTTCAAGGAAGTGTTCAATAGTGCTTGGCTTTTTTATTCTATCATTTGAATAGTCTTGAGATCTGGTGAGAGATGGTTTTAAACCCGGTGAGTGATTATATAACACTAAATAGCATTTGATAAGATAAAAAAAAAGAGAGTATGACAAGAAAAAGGTAGAATTTTTGCTAGTCTTGAATGTCTAAATTAATGGAGTTTTGTCTGTCGTAGCCTACAACCATGAAGTCAGGTGACCAATAAAATCTCTATTGAGAGAGTTTATTTGGTTATGGTTTCAAACCTACACACCCAATAAAACACCACTTGCATGACGAAAGAGCCTAACTTTGTCCTCAGTTCTATGGTCCCTTGTAGAGTCACTGGCATACCTATAGAGGAAGTAGAACCTGTGGTTGCAAGTGTCCCTCGACTATGAAGTCTGCTATTAAAGAAATACTGACACCAGAAATTAAACCATTTTTACATATTTCATAGTATTGGCTTTGTTTGCTACTTATAATTTTGCCATAAAATATTTGCTGAAAGCTTTTACATTACCCATCTGACTCCCCGTGCTCGTCTATGAGGGGGCTGCCATATTTGTGCAGCAGGAGTCCGTTACCATTAGAAACTCTAACTGACAGGCTGAGATGGGACAGTCAAGTTGGCAAAACAGTCAGGTTTAGGAACTTCAACTAACAATTGCTTACAAAAACAAACCTCTCAGCAAAAAAACATCAACATGACCTATAGGTAACTTTTGATGTACATTCATATTTTAAAAAGTAGTTTTTAGGGTAAGGCCACACGAGGAGATTCGGGGAGATTTTGTTGCCTGGAGACTAATCACCTCGTCTTTTGAGCGACTATCTCCCCGAACTGCCTCAGCGTTTTACCCCATAGTAATGGCGATGCACACGCGGCAATGCGTTTTCTATAGTCGCCCGAAGTTGCCTCCCCGAATCTCCTCGTGTGGACTAGCCCTTAGTGTCAGTATCACTTTAAGGATTCCCCTCTCCCCACTGTGCACTGGGCCCCTCTGAAGATTTTTTGTGGATGCCCGGCATTGTGTAGTTACGCCACCATGTAAAGCGAATAATGAATAATAATAATGCTAAATGAATACCAGAAATATCAGTGGGGTCATCAGCTTATGAATTTTCCAACTAGATTGATTTCATCATATTGGAGAAAATGTTATTTATTAATAGTCATTGCTTGGTTGCCTTCCACAGAGACCAATGTATTGTTGCCATTTTCCTCCAAAATGACAGAATACTGCAACACATGTGGTCAGTGTTTGTTGAGATTAATTTTTAAGCTATTTTGTAGTCATTACAAGTGGCTCTTAAATTCAACTGTAATTTGAACTGTTACATGTGTTCCAGGTCAATATGAGATGCCGCTTAAAACTATTTTTGTGTGTCTGTTGTAATGACAAGCTTTGTGTAGTTTAGATATATTTCCAAGATATATGTCCCAAGGCTCAAAGTTTATTACAAATCACATTTAAAATACTATTTATAATAACTTGAAATTTTTAACTAAGAATTGAGCCTTGGGACATATATCTTGGATATATATTTATAGTACATATAGGTGCCTTTGGAACTGAGGCAAGTCCCTTTGGCTCAGCCTGAATCCACAGTAATCAGTTACATAGACTGCCCATTAAGGATAGAAAATATTTTGCTCGTGAATTCTATAGGAGCATTCATCATATCTTTGTTTATTTTTCCTTTGCTGGGTAAATTTTATCTTGTGAAAAACTAAAATAGAACATTGGACAAAAGGGTCCTTCAAGGACACAGCAAGACACCTTAAAAACTGATTGTAATAGGTGGTTTATGTTTTTGACACAATATACCTAAAAATTTGGTTGGATTGCTAGCAATTCTGACCAAGAAAGAAAGAAATCCTTGCATAATTTAACCTCAGAACTTGAACGTTTCCATTTGCTCCCAGTGCTTAAACTTAAATCTGAACAATAAATCTAGGGCCATGTTCCAAACTACTCAAATATCTCCACTTTGGACATTGTTGGAAGTAAAGATAAAAAAAAAAGATCTAGTAAATTTACAACAAAGGATTTTTGCACACATCAACCTAAATTTTATCCATTAGAAAATGTCTAATCCCAGGGTGATGTAGGGAAATGTTGAAGATTGCAGGTCTTGGCAGGTTAAAATGCATTAATTTGAAATAGTTCATTAATGGCAATACTGATTAGACTCAGTGCTTAGCAAAGGAGTATCCAAGCTAATAAGGGGTGAGTAGAGTGAATTAGAGCATCTGGTGCTGGATGTGCTGGAGAGGGACACATTTATTATAAGTAATAATGCTACACAAGCTGCAGTTTGAGAAGATATTCAGTTTTTCATAAGCTGTATAGGAATTAGTCAACATATTCATTGCTGGCTCTAGTGCAAGGAAAAAAATGGCATTCATCTTCAACCAGAAGGTCACCAATAGGTAAATAAAAAGGCAAACTTCCATCCCATTGGCTCAATTTTCCTGCACTGTACTATTATACTTTGCTTTTTCTTTACTGGCCTACAGAAAAACCAGATCTTTTGTCATTTTTTTTATATCTTTGCCATAGATTCAACAAATCTTTTTCAGCACCTTTTGTAATAAAACTGTCTCTGCTGATTTTATAATGCTGTCTTATGCAAATGATCTCAGTATCATCAGGTAAGTGTTATTACTGTATACTCATGTGTAGGCATTATGACTCAGTTTGTATTGCATCAAAACAGTATTAAAAAGTTTTTTGAAGGGTAATTAATGCACTGAAATATATATTGATACCATATTAAAGAGAACATAGTAACATCCAAAGATTTGTCATGTTTCAAAATTCAGTGGAAGCAATTGAATTACTATATGCATGCTTTTTTTTAACAAAAGGGAGGATCTATTAAGTTTCTTATGCACAGACATTGCAAGTAAACATCACCCTCTTCCTCAGACCCAGTACCCTCTTGGTGGCCAAATGAAGGGAAACGACCTTTGTGGCTATTTGACAAATGATTCTCCTGTTTTACTTCAAGGACTCCATTAGGTCGGAAGACCCCAATTAAGCTTAACGTGGATTAAGCTATGATTTCTGATACAGCACCAGCTTATTTTCATCTCTCTTTAGTAGATATGGCTCATAACTTGAATAGGGTTCTCTCCTAACAGTTCGTAAAGTAGGCGTCACTCATTTTCAGCTCTATTTAGTAAATATGTGTCTCCCAGTCGGGCACAAAAGTAGGAGTATTTTCAGCTCTGTTTTGTCCTGTAGGGTTGGACTGACCTTCATAGATACAGGAGAATATGTCCTCCTACAGCAAATAAATTTTTCTGCATTTTGAGCAGATGCCTGTTTCTGCAAGTGTTTGTTTACTGGGCACAGCAGGCAGTTCTTTATTATGCCATGACTGTTTCTAGAAAATAGGCTTGCGTCCCATTAACTCAACACTTTCAGAGTCTCCTGCCAGGTTTTATTGCCATTCCAAGGTGTTTGGACTGTGATTTAGGTTATGTGGGAAGCAGCAAATAATCTCTTAATTATGCACTTAACTTAGAAGGTGGGGTCTTCTCTTGTTGAGGGCACTTTCATGGGTTAGGCAGAAATGTTCTGCATAATAAGAGGGTGCATGTTGTGGACATGGTCAGTGGTAAGCAGTTTACCAGATCAAGTATAGAATAAATCAAGCAATGTTCTAAACTGGCTGAGTGGTATAGTAGAGATTAATGTTATTAACATTAAAGCCAAGTGAATAATTACAAAACTACCTAGTAGCTGCCCTTGTGCAAGGAAAATTATTGCATATATAAAAATTAACCAGAACCACCACCAAACATATATTTATATCTATCTGTCCACAAAGGCAATATCCTGCACTCACATATTATCTATATCTTAAGGACATTAAGACATTTTGTGCATAAAGCTACTAAAAATGGCATCCCCTTTAAACAAAACAGGAATTGTTTGTCCCTATATTGAAATATATTCAAACTGGCCAACTACGTCAAAGTCATCCCGGGTCTGGCCAGTCCTACACTTAACTTTCATCTGATTCATTAAGAATTCTACTGCCAAAGCGATCTGTGGTTGCCCGTTTTATTGAACACCACTTGAATCACCTGCATAACTGGAAAGGTTAACCCAGTAGCTTTATGCACAGAATCTCTTAATATATATATATATCTATAGATATAGATATATATATATATATATATATATATATATATATATATATATATATATATATATACAGTATATTCCTCCCTTGGTTAACTGAAAAATCTTCAATAAACTTTGGGAGTAAAATGAAGGAAAAAAATTATTTCGCTACGAAAGCATAAATTTGAGCTTGGAAGGAATACATATATGAGCGAGAAGCTGAACATAATGGATGTTTTTTTTAGCGTTAGTTACATGTTGTTTATGTCAATGGTATCCAATAACACTGTCCCAACCGCAGTCAGACACCCCTCTAGCATGTCAAGAAAACTCATCATCTATTAGAACCGTTTGTAAAATTTAGTATAATTTTAAGAATTTCTCAAATTTTGCATTTCTGTACTATGTTTGATGCAGGTGATATTTAAACTTTGGATGAGATCTGTTTTTTTTAGAATAAAGATGGTCAATTAAGTCATATTAAATGATTTTAAATATGTTTTTGTTTAAGCTCTTCATTAGTGCATCATTCTTTATATCAGTTCCACATAACCTACTCATAGGCTGTCTTATATGTCTGTTAACCCTTATTAAAGTACTTGTATCTTGTTTTACTTTTCAGTGTTCCTATCTTCAGATTGTGCTTGCTATTTCGCCTATTTTTTACTTTTACCTGTATTGTATTATCCATTGCAGACTTTGCCTTTTGGCACTCCTTCATGGCTAATGCTCAAACCTTATGAGAATCCTTAACCCTAAAGCTATTTGAATTAGCAAATACAATAGTAATCACCAGTATTTCTACAAGAACTCAAGAACTCCCCACAAGAACAGCTCAAAGCAGAACTAGTTTGAAGGCGGGTATTGCTAAATCTGCAAAATGTACCTGTGGAAGCACAGTTAAAACAGAATATTGCTCCAAAGATCTCTGAGGTTCTTGCTTAGTGATAATCATGCATATTACTGCAAAAATAACAAGAATATTCAGAAAAATAGACGGTGATATATGCACACACAATGAAGGGTTTTTGTAGAGCATTTGCGTACAGTTGATGATATTGATGGTGTACAGGATTTGCACAAGGCAAAGTATGTTTTTATTCATTACCTATGAATAATTTAACCTTTCTTAGCGAGTAACAGTAAAAAGTGCACATTTAGACCTGTGGTCATGGATCATACCATGCTCATAATATGGTTAAAAATATAGGAAAATATTGCTGTATGAGCCTTTCATCCATAGTCCAAAAATACCTAGGACAACAAATAAGTTTTCATACCAAATTGCATGCCACTTTATCTTAATGCTAGACAGAAAGTAATCATTCTTCTCAAATCTCACATATATTGGCCTTCAAATGAAACTCAAAAGTAAATAATAGAGAACACCCAACTATTGCAATTTGGCTGTGGAGCTAACCTAATTTATTCTGCCAGTGATCCCACAAAGATCAGTATTTAAGGAAGGAATGATAATGGTAGTTTGCCAATTTCGCAACTCAGTCTCAGTACAAACATACAGTATACAGATTTTTCTTTAGGAACCTTACTGCCATGATTTTTTGGCCTGCCATCCCTCTCTAACTCCGGATGGGCAGGAAATAACTCAATTCCCTTGTTCATGGAGATAGCTGTCTCTCTGCTGTATGGAAATTGTAAAGTTCATCATTTATATCCCAAATTTCAGTGCACAGATAGTGGACAGGGGGTAAGAAGATCCCAGGTATAATGTATTGGGTAGGTTTGAATGTGTCATGCAAAATTCGTCAGGAGGGTCTAAATATTAATTTGACCCCCTTGACAACTCATTTTGTGCTGTTATACAAATTACACATTTTTCTATTTACCTTGCAAGTCTGGGATTTTATTTTTAGATATTCAACCTGAAAATGTCTTTAAATGGCTTTAACAACCAAAAAGACGTCTTGTTTATGCCCTTGTAGTACAAGTATTACCACGGATGAAAACATTTCACTTCTCCAAATCCCTCAGTTTTCCAAATTCTTTTTTTTTTTTACAGCAAAGAAATCTGATTTTCTCTAATGCTATGATCCATTTTCTTTAGTATTCGGACAATAGATTGAAAATGTATACATAACAATTTAAGGGAAACATTCTCCCTTATTTATTATACCTAAATAATTTATAATGTAAAAATAATGTTTATGCTGCTTCTTTATCATAACATTTATGCTTGGTGGCATAGTCTTAGATTATAATAAGAGGCTAGTGTGCTATTGGTGTCTTGTGACCAAAAATATTCACATTCACATTTGTGTTAAAGCATACATGTAGTTCATATTATTCTATCTCTTTGCTTAGTAACTGATGGTGCTCAACACTACAACATTTGTAATTGTAGAACATAGATGCAATAAGGGTATGGCCATATTATTCAAACAAGCAAACATTGTGTAAGAATGTAAGGGCAGCGGTTCTCTATGTATGATTCTTTTTTTGAATGAATGCACATTAAATGGAGTCTGAACTCTAAGGAGAGTGTTCAACATAGGTGATCAAGTTGTTGTAACTTAGAACAGCTAGAATCACAAAACAAGTATCAAACCCTGTTTTGCATAAACCCTCATATCACCTTAGGTTCTCCAAATGGGAATGGCTTGAAAAAATGCAATCATGGGTCATTTTATTTTGCCTACAAAATCATTAATCAATCAAACCCACACCTCACTTAAAAGTGAGGGGAGACATTGAAAGCTATTGAAATTAAACACAGTGAAACTCTATAAATCATTTCTACCATTAAGTACTGACACACTGGAACTTAAGGGAACCTATCACCCAAAAAATTTTCCCCCACAGGGTGCAGTCTGTAGTGTAGAAACAATTACTTTTCCTAAAATGATGCCTCCCCCCAAACGCTAAGCTAGCCACACTTGGAATTTTAGCAGTTATCTGGTAGCTAGGGTCCAAATTACAAGCCACATAGAAATACATTTTTGGCTCCTGGGACCCCTATTTGTGAACTGGTAAGAGTTACAAGGAGGCAAATAATTTAAAGGATATAAGATTAAAAAATGAAGAGCAATCGAAATTTGTTGAGAATTGGCCATTCTATAACACACAACAAGAAAATTAAAGGTGAGCAACCCCTTAAATCTAATGCACAGCACAGAGACAACGTTTGGCACTCCTACTGCTGCAGAACTATTTGCTTTGTGCATACTGGTGTCATACAACAACACACAGCTTTGGGTAAACATTGCTGCCAGAAATTCTTGCCTAGCCCTAGAACAATCCATACAGACTATAGACAATGGATCACTGTTCATAAGAGCTTACAATCTTTAGATGAATGTTGTGGTTTTCTAACTTTGCTTGCCCTTAGGGCTTATACACATAGGTGTTTTGCCCTGAAAGTTGCATTCCACCTACTTTTGGCACTTGTGAGTATGGAACAATTCGGAAGAATGGGCTGCGTTTCTTCCTGCATTCTCCACCGAAGGGGAACACAAGATGAAATGCCCATGTGTAAGATCCCATACTGCCAAAGCCTTGAATTTATTTTACTGGGACTGTAGAGCATATTAGAAAGCTTTGCACTACTTGCATAAGATTGTTAAATTACATGCAGCTTTTCAGTGATGGAGAAATATATGCAAAACATATACAAAAACTGCCCAGTCTAATCTGTTATCTCAACACAGTATAATTAATGCAAATGAATTATAGAAGGCAAAAACAGTACCATTTGTGTTGTTAGGAGCCTGCCCTAAACCTTTGCCATTTTATAAATTCTCTCTGTGTTTTGCGTGATACAAATCAATACATGATATGGATGAGAAGCCAACAGGAACCAATAGCTATGAGGAGTACAAAGAAGGCCAGAGAGATTAATGAAAGTTGTGTACAGGATATTCAATTGCTTCTCTTTAAAGATTTTATACTAGGCCCAGGAGTACAGGGGGCATCCTAATGGCTGAATAGATGCTGCTCACTCACTGATCGGATGATGTTTAACAGTGATGCAGCCCTCGCAGCTCCCAACTTACTTCCCAGCACTCGGATCAGTCACAGTCTTTCCAGATGACTGGATACAGTTGTCCAAAAGACAGAAATTGAGTTCACAGGTGAAATAAATAGGTATTAAATTTGTTGTTTTGATTTGACACAAATACATTTAATGGGTTCCACAGACACAACCTTGCTGTCAAACCCAGCACTGCTCATCCATTCTTATTTACAGCTTATTGTTTTTCCCAGCATGAGATATTATTTAAGATGCAGGCGGCTAATACTAATACCAAGCATGTTTTTTTCCCTGCCTCTCTCTTTTTTGTTATAATGTGAGGGACTCTCTTACTGTACTTCTTTTTGGATTCACTATTTTAATTAGCTGATTCACTAAAGTTGAGCGAAATTCATATTCAGCACTTGGAGAACCTCATTACTACAGATCAAAAGGAGGCATTAATGATGCAGAAAGGTGAAGCAGTTTGGCAAAATTAAATAATTTACATGACTGTGTATGGTGGGTCCCCAAAGGGTTTTTATTCCAGGCTTTCTTCGAGATTCCTGCCAACCCCCTCCTCTACCATCTTTCTGTGGGTCCACTCATCTCTGAATATTTCTCTAATATTTAGAAACTCAAGAAGCTTGCTGTTTAAATTCGGATCCTAGATCCACTGGGAAAATCTATCCCCATATTATTATTTTCCTTCCTATTTTCCTCTCTGTCTAGTTTTGCATTTTTGGCCTGAAATTTTATTCAGAGGTCAATAATTTTAGCTAAGAACTGAGTACTATTTTGAAAATATGATACCTGTACAACTTGAGACTTTACACTGAATGGAAATTATTTTTTGTGTGTAAAACTTCATTCCCAATAAAAGTTGGTTCTGGTAACTAAAGAGAAATTGCAAATATTCAACACGAGTAATTGTCTTATCTGAACAGCACACAGTCTACTTTGTAGGACAATGAGAAAACAAGTTAAAAGAATGCTGTCTTTTTCCTGAAGAAACAAAGAAATGTTATACCCCCTGAGGGATAAAAGGCTTCAGTCCTGGCTTCATTCCAAATCTATATAAACTTGCCAGGCTGAAGCACACAACCAGATGCTTTGCAGGATTGAGTCCTGCAGGTGACAATATATTCTGGCGCAGACAGTAAACAGAACATACGTGCAGGAGGGGTTAATTTCTGTTAAATGCCTAGTAACAGAATTGGTGTCCCTTCGCAATAGGGAATATTAATTTATTAGATTCAAGTGTAGGAAACAGAATCAGCAAATCTGAGGGGAATGTGCATAGGAGGGAAGCTCGGGGAGGGAAGGTTAGAGAGAAATTGGAAGAATCAGGTGCTTGTCTGTGTCCTCTTTATAAGAGCTCAGAGAGATGTTCTGGTTGTCAGATGGAGCTTCCAGTAACGAATGCCCCTAATGAAGCACCCAATTAGCTGGGATCGGAGTCTTAATAGTAGCTGACGGAGCTGAAAGCTCTGAGTAGTCAATTGTCAGGTTCAACATCCCTTTGGAGTGAAATGTGGAGAAGCTCCATTCATCTCTGTCAGGAAAACAAAAGGCCAAAATATTAACCCTCCTCAAGCCTTAGAAAGGTGAAATCTCTTCCCTACATGCCACACGTGTTAAAAATCAAACAGTTTGCATGGGCTAAAGATCATCTTACTCCTGAAATTATAGGGTTGGTGGATGCGTTTCTTTGAAAGTACAAAAAAACTAAAAGCTTTTTCTAGTGCTCAAGTTAAGTCTGCTCTAAAGAAAGTGCAAACAGGCATAACTGGAGTAAAACTGTTCGGAATATTACTATATAGATGTTAATGTGTATGCTTTGTAGGTGCAGAGGAATGTATAGGTATATGTATTGTCTGTAGGCCTTAGACTACCATTATGACTTACTTTGAAGGTGCTGTCATGTTTATTAACCATTGCCTGCATGGATCTTAACAAAAACTCATTATTATAAAAACTAAATAGTTATTTAAAGGGTTGTAAATCTGAATATTTCATTTGGCATAATGAAAGCAAACTTCTCCATAAATAATTTAAGTGCTGGTCCTGACTACATCTATCTGAAATAATATTGCTATACTGTAGTTAGACTCTTCCGGGCGAGATTCCCACAGCACCGTACATGCTTTTTTTTTACATACTGTCACTGAGCATTTAAAGCAACCGGGAACTGGAGTAGGAGAACTGCTTACAGGTATGGGACCCGTTATCTGGAGACTCGTTTTTCAAGAAAGTTACAAACTATGGAAATGCCATCTCCCATAGACTTTATTTTATCCAAATAATCCAAATTTTTAAAAATCATTTCCTTTTTCTCTGTAATAATAAAACAGTACCTTGTACTTGATCCCAACTAAGATATATTTAATCCTTATTGGAAGAAAAACCAGCCTATTGGTGTTATTTGATGTTTACATGATTTTCTAGTAGACTTAAGGTATGAAGATTCAAATTAATAAAAGATCTGTTATCCAGAAAACCCAAGGTCCTGAGCATTATGGATAACAGGTCCCATATCTGTACTACAACAGCACAGTCAGGATTAGCAGTGGAGAAAATAGCAAAGGGCAAAAACTGCTTTTAATAACAACTATGTGTACAGGTATGGGATCCGTTATCTGGAAACCCATTATCCAGAAAGCTCCATAGCTCCATAGAGTTATTTTGTCTAAATAATCCAATTTTATAAAAATGATTTCCCTTTTCTCTATAATAATTAAACAGTACATTGTACTTGATCCAATCAAATATATATTTAACCCTTATTGGATGTACTAGGTTTATTTAATGTTTACATGATTGTATGTATGATGATCCAAATTACAGAAAGACCCATTATCCGGAAAACCCCAGGTCCAGAGCATTCTGGATAATAGGTCCCATACATGTATAAATAACTTTAAAACAATTGTAAAATGTGTAATTAATGCATATTGGTATAAATGCAGTTGCTTAGATATAGAGGCATATTTTAATTGGCACAATTGTGTTAAAAAAACACAATTGCAAAGAAGAAATTTGGAGAAAGGGAAATTTTTTTTCGTAACAACAATTTCCCCCCGAATGGGTCAATCGTGATATCTTAAAGTTGATTGCGTTGCTCCATTTCTTTTCAATGAGGCTGTAAAATCTCGGCTGTTTTAAAAAAAAACCTGAATAAAAAACCTGAACAAAAATTTGCGTGAACCCTTGCTTGCTTGTTAAAAATATACTTCTCATTGACTTATATTTAATCGCCGCAGATTTCAGTTGCCAACATTTTTCACTTGAATTTTAGATATTTTTTAAATTTAATGAATTTCAAACTTAAATGTATTTGAGACTGTGTTTTTTGCCAGAATGGTCTGAAATTATGGCAATATCATGATCGCAAATTTTCATAAATCATCAGCTAAATTTTTATGATGAATTGTATAATTGGGTTACAGAAAATCACAAAAATAAAAATCATTTAGAGTATGATAAGGTAATCTAATTATGGAATGCTTTGTGTTTTGTCATACTAGTTTATGCATGTGTGGTAATGGCATCTATTTAAATCTGTTGTTTGCCATTTACCTGCTTTGAGCCTTTCTATGCGCTACTTGTAGAAGTTTCACTTTCTTATTGTTGTTTTTTGCAGTTTCTTGTGTTTTCATGTGGCAATTGACCTTGGCATTGAATGCATGGAAAATGTTAACTCATTCACCTACTGTAATAAACATTTTAGGCCTTTTGAGGATGAACTCGCTTCAGAAGGGAAAAAAATGGAATTATGTAGAAGGCATGTTTTTGTGCCAAATATTTATTACAAACCACTCATCCAAGTTGCTGTGGCAGGAAACAGCTTCCTTGCACAAGCTACATATAAAATATGTACAATATTTATGTTTATGAGGTAAATTTCCCTAGGAAATGTTTAATATTTGGGGCAGAAAACTGTTCAGCTGATTTTACCAGAATTTGAATAAGAGTATCCAGAATATTAAATGGTGAAGGCTATCAAAAAGATTTTCATTGAGAAAGTAGCATGAAAAACTCTTAAACCATTGCTTTTAAGTCTCCTTTTTTTAAACATAGTAGTAGTAGAAATTGTGTGTGCTTCAACCACCTTGTATAACCTTGTGATTGTGTGCATAGCAGTCCAGAAACCCTTGCCAGGGTAGATATGCAAGAAAAAATACTGCTACAGCACCTCTTTGTTGCAAAAAAATCACTTTTTGCAACCAGGAGGTGCTGCAGCGGTATTTTTTCTCCAACATTCTTTTTTTCAAACATGACATATTACTTGGAATGCCACATCCCTGATCACATTTTGTCAATCTTGCCTTACCGGGCTACTGTGAAAGCTGTGCAACACCAATGAGGGTATAAGATCTGCGAGTCCTTGTGTGAATTGTACTTTTATTTTCAGGTGTATTATGTAGGCTTTTGATTGGTGTTCATGTCTAAAGAACCTCTCATAAAACAGTGACTGGACTTTCCGTGACAGAGCTTATTGCAGTTATAATCTTTCTTCCAATACCTGCTGCGTGCACTGCTGCCAAACTGTGTTCTCTTTCAAAATCTACCTGTTTAATCTGGTGCGTGAGCTCTTGCTGATTTCTATTCGTGCAGTGTCAAGCATTGGTGATGTCTGACTTAAATAAATAGTATTGTTGCTCTCTTCTATCACAACACTGGCAATAAATTAGGCCTTTACTATGTCACAGCTCTAATTGTGCACCAATTAAAGGGGCCATGCTTAAAAAAGAAAGCAATCAATATAACGAAAAAAATACACACACATGCAGTATATATGTATATGCATAAAGTGATGCCTTCTGGTTTTCTCTTTCTTCTTTCAACTTCAATCTTTAATGTGCAAATGTGAATTATTTTAGTGCTAGTTATTGTGGAGAAATTAAGATTTCTAAGGGATTTTTAGATTTAGATTTTAGAAGCGTATTTATCATATGGTCAACTCTAACTTTCACCCATTGATAAATACGCTTCTAAAAATCCCATAGCAATGAATCGAAAGTGGCTGGGCTTTTCTGTGGCTCGCTCTAATGTCACACTTTGAACTACCCCTTAATTTTTGTAAATATCCTGTAAAAGGCAATGCAATTTAGTAACACAATATGAACATAGACATTATCAGTATGTCTGTTTGCTATGCTTAAGAATAATAAGAATATAAGAATAAACCACTGTACGCCATGATGTTTTGTGTTTCTTTAAATATCCATAGCATAGCAATTTTCAGATTTAAGTAAAGAATAATCCTTAGAAATAAGACAAAATAAATATAATCAGAAAATCTAGAATCAAAATCTTTATTTCATAGATTTCCACTTTTATTATCAGTGTACCTGTTCTTTTGGAGTCACAGAAAAGTCAATTATTCAGAATGACAATTTGCCAAAGCAGAAAATAGGATAGAAATACACTAAAAGCACATAAATGAAGAAAGCTAATAATATTTAAATTGCTCCCAAAGTGAAATTATTACCAAAGAGGAGTTTTTTTGGGTGGGTGTCGGGATAAAATTGCTAAATGGCCTGGTATTTCTGAACCTGTGACAGAGATGTTCTCCAAAGTGCTTTGTAATTACACCTTGTCTTGTGGACAATAGTACTGGCTGATTAGATCTAGCTCTGTGAGTGCCGGCTTCAGCAGGACTTCACTGAGATAAACAGCATTTTACCAGATCCATCTAAGCCTACTCTTGATGAGTATTTGTGTTTTGAGTGTGAAGGACTCAGAGTTTTGTAAAATGATAAATGTCATAGCATGTGTGAATGTAAAACAAAGCAAAAATACATAAAAATATCCAGTTGTATATGTCTCTCAGGAAAAGCAAGTTCCCTCCATGATAAACACTCCACCTTTGAATGGTAATTGTGTGGAAAATAATGAGAGCGGAGATATTGTTAGCATTCTAATTGTATTTTTGCAGTAAAAAGCATCTTTTTCAGTTCCCTTTTGTAATGGACTGTTTTACATTTTATTTTCAGTTATCAGGACTTAGTTGGTCTTCATAAGAGAAAAAAAGCAGACTACAATATGCAATAGTCAACTGCCTATGCCAAGCCTGTCAGTCTGTAGCTGTTATATTAGGATTTCAAGACTATCATTCCACTTCCAGGTTACATTTTCTAAAGATTCACAGTAGAGTGCAATGCTGTGAATTTTGTGGAGCACAAAGCTGGCTGTGCTACACTCAGAGCTGAGACTTAGCACAGGTAGGGGATTCAAATAATCCTGATTTTTAAAAGGGATTTCCGTTTCTATGTAATAATAAAAAACCTTGTACTTGATCCAAACTAAGATATAATTAATCATTATTGAAGGCAAAGTCAGCCTATTAGACTTAGGGGTACATTTACTTAGCTCGAGTGAAGGATTCGAAGTAAAGAAATTCGAATTTCAAAGGTTTTTTTTGGGTACTTCGACCATCGAATAGGCTACTTCGATCTTTGACTACGACTTCAAATCGAACGAATCGAACTAAAAATCGTTTGACTATTCGACCATTCAATAGTCGAAGTACTGTCTCTTTAAAAAAAACTTTGAATACCTACTTCGGCAGTTTAAACCTAGCGAGCATCAGTGTAAGCCTATGGGGACCTTCCCCATAAGCTTGCTATGCTTATTTGATCGAAGGAAAATCCTTTGATCGATGGATTAAAATCCTTTGATCGATGGATTAAAATCCTTCGATTCGAAGGATTTAATTGGTCGATCGAACGACTTTTCCTTCGATCGTTCGATCAAAGTATTTGCGGTAAATCCTTCGACTTCGATATTCGAAGTCGAAGGATTTTACTTTGATGGTAGAATATCGAGGGTTAATTAACCCTCGATATTCGACCCTTAGTAAATGTGCCCCTTAATGTTTAAAAGATTTTCTAGAAGACTTAAGAAATGAAGATCCAAATTACAGAAAGATCCATTATACAAAAAACCCCAGTCCTGAGCATTCTGGATAACAGGTCCCATAGATGCTACACAATGGATGTGTTAGATGCATATCTGACAGAAACCAATGTAATTACAGGTATGTGATACCTTATCCAGAAATTTCTAAATTACAGGAAGGCCATCTGCCATAGAATCTATTTTAAGCAAATAATATATTTTTAAAAATGATTTCCCTTTTCTCTGTAATAATAAAACAGCTTGTACTTATTCCTAACAAAGCTGAATAAGTCCATATTAGTGGAAAACAATCCTATTGGATTTATAAAATATTTAAAAGATGTTTAAGGTAAGGAGACCCAAATTATAGATATACCATTTATCTGGAAAATCCCAGGTCCTAAGGATTTCAGATATTAGACCCTATACCTGTACTTCCTAAATTGTCCCAGAAATCCAGATTGACACTTTCTTCTATTGATGCTTACAATATTACTTTGCTATTTTCGTTACGAAAATATAATGGTAAGATCTCTTCTGTACTAAAGCATTTCAAGAGAATCTCTGGGACCAGTCCAGCTGGTTTAATTAAAATCTATTCTTTTAAGGAATCTGGTTTATACAACTAGAATATATCCAGTAATCCCTTATCCAGAAAGCTCCAAATTGCAGGAAGGCCATCTTCCATAGTTCCATTTTTATCAAATAATTATTTTTTTTTTAAATTATAAATTATTTCCTTTTTCTCTGTAATAATAAACCAGAACATTGTTCTTTATCCCAACTAAGAAATAATTAATCCCTATTGGAGGCAAAGCCTATTGTGTTTAATTAACCTTTATATGATTTTTAGTAGGTCGGGTGTTCCAACTTACGAAAAGATCCCTTATCTGGAAAACATCAAGTTCCAAACATTCTGGATAACAGGTTCCATACATGTATATATATTTTTTTATATATTAAACATAATTCAACTGTATTTTTCTAGATTTTATTACTGTACTTCTGAAATCATAGACATGGTAAAGGAGCTACACCACTAAGGGGGGAATTTAATAAAAGGCACTAATTTTGCCCAAGAGCAGTAACCCATAGCAAAAAATCAGCAGGTAGCGTTTACTGGTCACCTGTTTGAAAGCAAACAGTTTATTGGTTGCTATGGGTTACTGCTAGTGTTTTTTATTACATATGGGAGTTGTCTGCAGTTTGGAAGAAGCCTAAAGTACTTATGGCTTATACATAAGTAACAATCCTGTCATTTTAACCACTTAGCTAGAGGCATCGATATTCCTCATCTTGGCTCAAGGAGCTTGGCCCTGCATCTCATTTGGAAACTGTATTATTAAGCAGACACTGCAAATGAAAAGACTTGCCAGCACATCAAAACAGGCTGGGATGGTAGGTTTGTGTCAGGAGGTCTTCCTGATGAATGCCTGTGAGACACTGTAGTCTGAATAAAAATCATAGCGCTTTATTGAAAAAAAAAAACGGTTAACTTATTCACTTCACAGATGTACAACTGTGTCTGATCTGCTTTCCAGTGAGGCAGTTTAAAAACTATTGTCATGAAGTGCTTCATGTATATGATCTACTAACACAGCATTTCATGTACTGGTCACATCCCATTTCCTTTTGGCTCTCTGGAGTATTTTAATTATTGATTACACACTTCTCAAGGTCCCAAGAGGGAAGCTCTGTGCCCATGCTGATGTGCCCCACCTTGTTTTCCACCAGAGCTGATGCTGAACTTTAGTCCTCACCATATTACAAGGTGTCTGCTATCATGGTTATACATCTTCACACAGAAAGCTGACCATTTTAATGAAGCAAGGGGCACACATCAAAGCCCACACAAAATATTTTTTTAGCATGTGTAAAAGAGGGAGACGTCTGCTCCATTTCGAAGGTCATCTGCAGAGGGCTCCATTGGTATAATTTGTGATGACAGTTAATCAATAGTTCATACTGTACATTATTGCACAGTCCTTGGGGCTCTATTTATTTCTTGAGCCATCCAAAACCAATACTACTCAATTAAAGTTCTCTTCTTGTTCTGCCTCACTTTTTCTGTGGTGTTTCATATACTTCACTTGTGAAATAGCCATTGTGACCTTTGGGGAGGAAATATCTTTTTCATATAGATCCTTTAAGATGCTGTAAGTCCTGCACATTGCGATTGTATATTTTGTTCATTATTTTAAAAATAAGCTTTAGGGTCATAGTAAGCAAAAACAAAAGGGAGAACTTTTAGGTCTATATTTGTCTCCAAAGAGACAAGCGTAGATCTAGCCATTAGATCCCTAAATGTAATTGCTGGCAATGTATGCCCTTTTCTTCCACAATTGAGTGTGTTGGTTGCCACTTTAAGGGCCAATTAAATTATAAACATAAGAAATATGTATTTTGCTTTTATTTATTTGGTAAGCTATTCAATTGCAGTGTTTATTAAATACTTCTTTGAAGCCAAATAAGCTCCAACCATTTTCGTTTGTTGGCCGTGCATAGATAATCCTATTGCAAAATGGACTTATTTAAAAAAAAGCAGTGACAGCATTGGGTGAAAGTAGGATGTAGTATTCTGATAATGTAACTACTACTTTGGAAGGATCAAACATGGAGTAGCTTTGATCTTCCTGTTTTCCGTGGTTAGCTCAAGAAACATTGTTTGTGTTTTATGCCTCTTTTTTATGTTGAGCATCTGTTGACTAAGTTGGTCAGAACATGATTGTATTCATTGTGTGGTCACCTTGGTCTTGAAGGTCATATATACTAGCTCATTAAATGAAATATGTATCCATAACTCTTTAATATAGACTTTGATGCCACAGAACCGTCTTTGCTTCTCTGGGTCTATTTGCCTGTGTTTTAAAATCAGGATATTCAGGGAATTGTGTAGAAAACCAAAACTCACAATGAAGTCAAAACCAGCACCTATAAGAAGCATGACATTATGGTGTTTGTTTGACTCCACCACACACATCTGATCTTTTTTTTCATCTGTTTCCCAAAGTGTACAATTTATAATATCTAATAAAGGGTAATTTAACAAATTTGTCTGTCTGCAAGGAGCTCTGAGATTTTGATTTAAATGCAAATTATTTCTAATCCTTGCTCATTGCCTGGCCTTTAATATAAAGAGGAGTTTTGAAAAGTGCTCCAGTAAATTGTTCTCTTGTATTAATTTTACATTTTAAAAGTTACCTTGCCAGGGGCAGGGTTGGAACAACTTGATCGTGAGAATAAAAATGAACTGCCCTTAATTAGTGTTTTTTCCTGTGTGATCAGGTTGCTGATAAGCCTAGTAATGAGATGGGAGGCTCATTTCAGATATTACCAGTCTTGTTTCAAATCATGTGCAAGTGAACCACTTTATCTCTCTGTGTGTGCCCAACATCTTATTCTGTGCTCATTTCTCGTTTTTCTCTAAATACTAAATACATGGGGAAGCATTTAAAGCAACACTTTTAACCGTTACATGGAATTTTTTATTTTTAAGTTATAACGCAAGCAATAGCAACTGGTTATGGTTCATGAACGTTGTCTTGTTTACAAAGAAGCTGCCTGTTGTACTTTTTCCACAGTTCTTTGGTTAATTAACATGATTATCAGAACTAAGACTCACTGTAAGCCCATGCTCCATGACAAAAGGCTGGCAGGCTTGATCATGTGCAAAGAGATTTTATTGTACCCAAAAGGCCTTTGCGCCCTACTCTAACGTCCATTGTAGAAGTAAATATAGGTCTATAGTGGGTGTAAGTAAGACCCCTGTTTCTTGTTTGTTGCGCACTGCTGGGTAACTTGTGCATCCCTGGTCTCGAAATACATCTTACCGTGTAAATACTTTACAAAGAATAAAATAAAAAATAACTCTGCTGCATTTTCAGTATTGTTTGATTAACAGCTGGATTATTATTTACACTGCAAAATTAAAAAGAACTTCAGATTTCACATATATACATTAAATATATCATTGAGATAATCAGAATAATGATTGTTAATCCAATGTTATTTTTATATAGTATCTGCAAGATTGTTAAATTCTAAAGCCTGCAAGGCTGTCACATGTAGGATTTTGCTGTGATATCACTCTCTGGCAAGTTTTCAAATTGCAGATCATTTGTGAAATACTTACCGATAATTCTATAGTTTTTGTCCAGGCCATAGTGGGCCCTTCTGAAATATAGCTACCCTCAGTTCATTATTACTTATACCAGAGAGCCATAGCATTTAGCATACTATACTTCTAATAGTTTTGACAGTAGGTCCCAGATGTAAGGTTCTCTGGTGGGCCCTAGTGATCCAGTATGATTCTTGTGCAATCCTACAAAATCTCATCCTCCATGTTGTAAGTGCATAAATCAATGCTTCTTGAATTTTTAAAATTCAATTGATTTCAGTTAATATATATACAGCACTCACAGGAGTTCGTTCAAACAAAAAGTGTCTCATTTACAAAAGTTTCAGCGTTTCAAGCACAAACTTTGCTCTGTCCCTGAGGAAAAGCAAAGTTTGTGCTCGAACTTTTGTAAATCAATTACTTTTTGTTTGAGCAAGCTCCTGTGAGTGCGCTACTTTTTCCATTTGTATGTTTTTCTTTACCTGCACCTGGGACAGTTGGCCTCCAGTTAATGGTAGTGCTCTTCTTTGTTTCTATATAAAATTGAACCTACTGTTTGATTCGATGTGCCTTGTAGGACATGATTAGTAGACCTGTTGAAATCTCTTGCATAGTTTAGCCTATAGGCTACCAGTACAATATTTTTTAAACTAAAATGATTTTACATTAAGAAAAAAAGTATAATATAAAATATCATAGGCATTATTATAAAGGCTTTGGCTATTTTGGCTAAAAACTATTGCAAATGCCAATTGGGATCTGCAGTTGTGAAGAATGAAACAAAGCATAAATAACTACTTAGAATTTAGAGCCAGGAGACTTTGTCACATAACAACTCATATGTTTCATTTTATTCTGTATTTGACTGAGCCTCTTGTATTCCAGATTTGTCCCAAGCATTCAAATGCGTCTGGAATTTGCTAGTGTGTACCTTTAAAAGCTGCACCTGCTTCCATGCTCCCACTGGCTCACCAGCTTTATTAAATGCGGCAGTATCTGCTCACACTATAAGGCTGCATTTCCAGAGGCCATAGATATGATCCTACCCATCATGCTGAATTGCCACTTACAGGCCCAGTGGGACTCTCTTTGTTAGCTGGAGCAATCTCCATTTAAATAGAAATCAGGCGGATGAATTCTTCACACAGTGGAGTGAGACAATCTACTTTTTTGGCTTTTTCTTATTTTTTAAGAGACAGCCGTATGGTACTAAACTCTCGGCAAAGCAGCTAAAGCTCTTTGTGCTAACTGGAATAAAATAAAGATGGACTCTGTGAACAGAGTTTCATGATTATAATGTTGATTTAAACAGAAGGATGAATAGAATTATTTTTTGCAAAGCCATCAACTATTTAATTCTAGCTGTTTTTTCCTTTATTATATAAACCCACACAGTCATTTAATGTGTTCCAGAATTATTTTGCAAATAACAGTGAATTTATAAGGTTAGAGACAAAAATAATTATTAGCTGTACATTAACATAGCCCTCATTCTTAGCCACATCATAATGTAGCAAAATATAAGAAAAAAAGATGTTTTGAAAGAAGAGACCCATGGGCAGTCGTACCTATTGCTGTTCATGCTCATCCCTAGCAGTCATGTCCACACTCTCGTATTTTACCTATTGCAACCCCTTTTAGGTGCAGTGAGACTATCTCTGAATGACATCTTTTCTTTAGTAGAAATGTAATGGAATACTGAGTATAGTGCAGTGAGAATTCGCCTTCCTGGTTCTTGTAATAAGTTCCCCCTTAAGCACTCAGTTTGTTCTGAAGGACTTTTTGGTGCTCATGAATTATTCTCCATGCTTTCCAACCAAAGTGTCACTGACCCAACCAGTGACTCCACACAGGGGGCTCTGCCAGCATTTTGTCTTTAGTTGTTTAAAAGCAGACTGACAGATGACAAGCGTTCCCGTAGAGCTCTCTGCACATGTCCTCCCTTGCAAACATATTACAACAGGCGTCTTATTTACTCCTGTCAATCTAGTCAGAATATATGAGGGGGGTGGAGTGCACAGATTTGGAAGAGTGAATGTAGTTAATTCTTTTTCTGTTTTGTATTTGCGTATCAATTAGACTGCCCGGCACAGCTTTTAGCAACACACTGCCTCTGCTTCAAGTGCTAGTTAAACATTCTTTTATTGTTTCTGACAGAGCACGACATTTAAAGAATATAAAGATTTTGTCCAACAAAGTATTTCGAAATATGTCTATATTAAAGGTGTAACCAACTCTGGTAATAGTTTGAGTGGGTACTCTAATAAAGTCATGTGAAAAAAAGACAAATTCATGTTCATCTGTTGTCTGCAAATGACTACCCATAGTTTCAGTGAGAGATGAATTCCCTTAGGGGCTCCTCTAGGGCATGACAAGTTAATCCAAACAGCAACTCCAAACATTCTCACACTATGTGGACTTGAGGCGACACATATATTCAGAATTTTCCCAGTGTATGCTTCACATTCACACCAGGGACTGCTACTATTAAGTTCTCCATTTCTTCATTGTTTCAGACTGGCTTCCATTCAGAAAAGCCCAGAGCAAAATATTTTATTGTAAGTGTAGCAGGCAGAGTGGTGTGTAGTCACCAATTGTTTTTCTAGATAATTATGATGAATTTCTACTCTACCTGTCAGGTGCTTAGAAACAGTATAGTTGCGACGGGCCTGACACATCATTGCCAGCAAGGCAGATTTATCCAAGGGAAAGTTCAGTGGATAGAATCGGCAAAATTAATTGGTGAGGAAACCCTGCTGTGAAAAACGTCAACGTCTCTCGCTCTGGGGTTTAACAAGGGGGACACAGAAATTTTGTCAAATTCATGCGCATAAAATCCTACAAGATATTTCAATTAATTCTTGCAAGAACAGAGAAATGTACACTTGGGATAGTAATGTGCTTGTGAAGAGATTGTTACAATTCACAGTTTCAGTGAAGAACATAGGAAAGCAATTGCTGAAATCACATTTTATAAGATAAACTGGTTCATCGTTTTGCCTTAAATGTTAGGCATTTTCCGTTTACAGCTTGTGCATTTTACCATATTGTTTTTTACCACTGCTGGTTTTCAAACGTATTGGCACATGGAGTGCTTTTTAGATAAATAAGACACACCTTAAATCTTACTCTGCCACCTCCCATTGACTGGAAATTACAGACAGCACCAGAAGTGTCGGAAACACTGAGCCCCTAACCCTCTTACAGTCACGCTTATTTCCTTCCCATGGTTTGTCCTTTTGATTTAGAGCAGGATTCTCCAGCTATGGTGCAATCACTCATTTAAATCATGTTGCAATGTACATATTGTCAGTCGATATATCTCTACCAGAATATTGTTTGTCTTTCATATCTTTTAAAGCCATCTATGTTAATGTATATGGAATAATTACATTTATTCATAGAGCAACAGCATACTTTGCTACACTGCACATATGAGTATACTATGACAAGTCTATATACATGAATGCATGTGTCAGAGTAAACCTTGTCTGTACAAGACATGGAACATTACCCATGTCACAGCATTAATTTAAATGAAAAGAAGGGTGATAGTGATGTATTTAAGTTAAGTGATATGGTGAGTCATGTGAGACAAATGTCTAGGGATAAAGTTCACTTTATATGTGTTCAGCGATCTGCAGTTTTCATTATTCAAAATTAAAGGCGCCAAATTTATTGTTAGCATTTGGCTATTAGTTTTATATATATTTGCACCTTCTGCAGGAATGTCATTGCAATACAAACATGGGTACCACTGTATTTTAATGTTATCAATATAGTTTGTTTACAATGTATTTCCAAAGTTGGAGCAGTATACTGGGGAGGAGGAACATTTATTTAATCATCAACTATCTTTTGTCACATTTCATACAGGGCTATAGGGCCGTTGCCATTGCTTAGACTTCAGCCAAACAGGGGTCCTTATGATACACATACCTTTAGAGCATTAGCTTTGTGACAGTAGTCTCACTAATACACAGACAATGCTTTTTCTTTTTTCCTTTATTGGCGATAATAATATAATCCTCTGCTGCCTTCCCACACTAACATTACAATGGGTATTCTTCATAATGGGTTCACCAAATCCAGGATTCCGTTTTGGACTGAATCCCAGCACTTTTGGCAGTTTTATTAAGGGGGGGGGATTATTTATTAAAACTTGTTTTTTTTTTTTACCAGAAACATAGTAACATAGTAACATAGTAAGTAAGGTTGAAAAAAGACACATGTCCATCGAGTTCAACCTTTTTTTTGTTTATTAACTACCTATCTGCCAGTTGATCCAGAGGAAGGCAAAAAAACCCATCTGAAGCCTCTCCAATTTGCCTTAGAGGGGGAAAAATTCCATCCTGACTCCAAAATGGCAATCGGACTAGTCCCTGGATCAACTTGGACTATGAGCTATTTCCCATAACCCTGTATTCCCTTACTTGCTAAAAAGCCATCCAACCCCTTCTTAAAGCTATCTAATGTATCAGCCTGTACAACTGATTCAGGGAGAGAATTCCACATCTTCACAGCTCTCACTGTAAAAAACCCCTTCCGAATATTTAGGCGGAACCTCTTTTCTTCTAATCGGAATGGGTGACCTCGTGTCAGCTGGAAAGACCTACTGGTAAATAAAGCATTAGAGAGATTGTTATATGATCCCCTTATATATTTATACATAGTCATCATATCACCCCTTAAGCGCCTCTTCTCCAGCGTGAACATCTCCAATTTGGCCAGTCTTTCCTCATAGCTAAGATTTTCAATACCTTTTACCAGCTTAGTTGCCCTTCTCTGTACCCTCTCTAATACAATAATGTCCTGTTTGAGTGATGGAGACCAAAACTGTACGGCATATTCTAGATGGGGCCTTACAAGTGCTCTATACAGTGGAAGAATGACCCCCTCCTCCCGTGACTCTATGCCCCTTTTAATACAGCTCAAGACCTTATTTGCCCTTGATGCTGCTGACTGGCATTGCTTGCTACAGCCAAGTTTATCATCTACAAGGACTCCAAGGTCCTTTTCCATAATGGATTTGCCTAGTGCAGTCCCATTAAGGGTATAAGTGGCTTGGATATTTTTACATCCCAGGTGCATCACTTTACATTTATCAACATTGAATCTCATTTGCCACTTAGCTGCCCAGATTGCCAGTTTGTCAAGATCCTGTTGCAAGGATGCCACATCCTGGATGGAATTAATTGGGCTGGATAATTTTGTGTCATCTGCAAACACTGATACATTACTTACAACACCCTCCCCTAAGTCATTAATGAACAAGTTAAATAAAAGTGGACCCAATACTGAGCCCTGGGGGACCCCACTAAGAACCTTACTCCAAGTAGAGAATGTCCCATTAACAACCACCCTCTGTACCCGATCCTGTAGCCAGTTTCCTATCCACGTGCAAACGACTTCATTAAGCCCAACAGACCTTAGTTTAGAAAGCAGTCGTTTGTGGGGCACAGTATCAAACGCTTTGGCAAAATCCAAATAGATCACATCTACTGCCCCCCCACTATCCAGAATCTTACTTACCACATCATAAAATGCAATCAAATTCGTCTGACATGACCTATCCTTCATAAAGCCATGCTGATTGTTGCTCATAATGCCATTCATTAGGACAAAATTTTGAATGTGATCCCTTCAAATAATTTGCCCACCACAGATGTCAAGCTTACTGGCCTATAATTGCCAGGCTGAGATCGTAATCCCTTTTTAAATATTGGAATAACATCAGCTTTTCTCCAATCCATAGGCACCATACCAGATGACAGTGAATCTGAGAAAATCAGAAATAAGGGCTGGTCTAAAACTGAACTAAGCTCTCTTAGAACCCGGGGGTGTATGCCATCAGGCCCTGGAGCCTTGTTTACATTAATTTGTATTAAAGCTTTTTGAATCATATCCTGAGTCAGCCACTGACTAGATTGAGCTGAACCATTCGTGCAGTTATTAAGTGAGCCTGTGAACCCAGACTCCTCTATTGTATACACTGAAGAAAAGAACTGATTTAACACATTTGCCTTATCTGTATCTGTTACAACCATACTGGTACCATTATTTAATGGAGCAACACTCTCAACCTGCGTCTTTTTACTATTAATATATTTAAAAAACTTTTTAGGGTTAGTTTTCACCTCCACCACAATTAACTCTTCATTTCTTTTCTTAGCCTTCCGGATTGCTGATTTACAACATTTACAGTGTTTATATTCATTAAATGCAGCTTCTGTCCCTACAGATTTGACCTCGACCTAACTTCCAACCACACATTTGTGGGGGTGATTCGAGTTTTTCAAGGGTAGTTTCACTTATAAACTAACATTTTTCAGTTATTAGGCCTCAAAGGCCTCAAAGCTGCTAAAAGCCTGAATCCAAAAATACTCCAGCTAAAACCTGTCGAGTGTGAAGATGTTTTTTACCTTCATGATTTTGGGGATTTTTTTACTCTGTTTTGCACTCGAAAACTAGATAAATTCCAAGTATTCAAGGTTTTTAGCCTATAAATTTGAAAAGTTTGAGGTATTTTGAGTTTTCTCCTGATTGCATTCAATAGAGTTTTTTATATTCAGGTTTTTTCATAAATAAGCAAATATTCGAGTTGTGAGTTTTTTCGAGGTAGAAAAAATCTCAGAAACCTCACAAACTCATAAATAAAAACCCTAATAATTAAACTAAAAAAAATCAGATTGGAAAAAAAACTTGAAAACACAGCGTTTATAGGCTTAAAAAATGAATTAATTGAGTATTCGAGTGAAAACCAGCTGCAAACACCCCAAAAATCATATTGTAATCTTAGCATCTACATTAGTTTTGATTGTACCTGTGTACAGTATGTATGTGTCTGTTTGCATATGTGTGTGTGTGTGTACATGTATGTGAGGGGTTGAAATTGTTAATATGATTTTTTTGTAACACCCCAACCTAAAAGAGGCTCATAATTATGGCATATTAGAGACTCTCAATTAAGGCATATTACCCTCTGGAATGTAGGTACAGGTATCTCTGTCACTTATCCAGAAAACCTTTATCCAGAAAGCTCAGAACTACATTTCCCACAGAGTTCATTCTAAGCAAATAATTCAAAATTTGAAAAACTATTTTTTTCTCTAATAATAAAACAATACAGATCCCACTTTTTAAAAATGTATTATGAAAGCAAACTAAATGAATACCGATATAAATGAATATAAACTGAATTTAGTGCTAAGGGAAATGCTAGGGTGAGTGCATACATACTACAGGATTTCAGTTCCTTAACAATAAAACCCTATTACTAGAAGTCAGAATATTATATTCCTTTGATTAATCTGGTGTTATTTTTATCTCAGCATTGCACCTGACTGAATATACAGTATATGGACATATCTTTGTAAAAAGCTTATTGGATTATTATTATATGTGTGAGGTTATTGCAAGGCAACTTTGTCATACAGCCAGAAGTTGAGCATTTTAGAGAATGACAATGATTGTTGTAATGATAGAGTAGCAAGTATATATATTTATATATTTGTGAATAGTATAATGACAATGCAATCCTGCTGTAAACCACCACCCTTGGTTTCATATATAAACAAAGTAGTGCTTACATTGTTCATTGTGATAAATCCTTTATTTCTGGAGTGGTTAAATTTCAAAGTTGTGACTGAGTTTCTTTTATTTCTAGACAGAAGGATATTAGTGTTGTACAGGCTGTAGTACAGGGCATATGGTCTAATGAACAATGCAACCATGCAGGTTGGCAAAGATCCCCCTGAGTTTGATTATGAACATCATAGAATAGGGGATTAACTGGATTGATTTCAGTGAGGAAAATTGTACAACTACAGTATTATATTTGGCAGAGATGGAGCTTTTGCTTTTGGAGGGCAAACTTTTGCTCTTGCCAACCGACACCCGTTCCCTGAGAAAAAGTTATGTTTGTATCCCACTTCATAAATCTGTGCCTCGACAGATTTCTTCTAACACAAAATGTGTCAAGATTTAACAACTCATAATATGATAATAAAATTTAAAGAAAAAGTTTTACTCTTGCTTTATTACTCTGCTCTTGGGGTAAAAGTTCATGGTATAAATCCCCCCTCCATATATGGAGTTTTTTTGACGCACGTTATTTGTTTTGACGTGCAACTCCATACAAGTCTATGGGTGTCATTTCCGTGGCAAAACAAGGCAACAAATTCGCCCATCCCTAAGGTTTAATGTTGATGTCCAATATCTCAAGTGCAAACACAATAGTGGAGAGGCATGCAATGCAGGAAGGCATTACAGAAAAATATGTGAGAGATATCCAACACCTCCATAATTCAGAGCTTTTTGAATAATGGATTTCTGAATAAGGGATCCTATAACTGTACCACAAGTTTTGACATACAAGTGTCATACCCTTAAAGTTAAGAGGAGCACCCAGTTTAGGGATGCAAAAATGAGGCACTGACTACATGACAAGCATGCAAACATTCCCCATGACTTTTAAAAATCCAAAATACATTTGAAGGTGTTGTACATATTCCTAGGAGTTGGATTGTACTAACATAGTAAGTTATGTTGAAAAAAGACACACATCCATCAAGTTCAATCCTTTAACTTTTTTAACCTGCCTAACTGCTAGTTGATCCAGAGGATTACTAACGGATTTCCTATTTCTGGGAAGATCAGGGAAGGTTCACAGAGTTCCTTAATCTAAAGGTGGCCATGGATGTAACTAGGGATGCACCGAATCCAGGATTTGGTTCAGGAATTCGGCCAGTATTCTGCCTTTTTCAGCAGGATTCGGATTCGGCCGAATCCTTCTGCCCGGCTGAACCGAATCCTAATTTGCAATAGTGGATTCGATGCATCCCTCGACATACCAATTACGATCTTTCTTGGAAAAGATTGTTAGTTTCAAAACACACATGTAGAGCTGAATCGTCAAATATACAGGTAAAAACAATAGAATTCTACCTGTATCTGGCCATTCAGAACTAACAATGGCTGATGTGTGGGTGCCTTCAAAGGCACCCGATCAAAATTTTCTGTCCAGCCTGATCGACGAGCCGACCGATATCCAAGTCTTCTGCCGATATTGGTTGGCTCTTTTCCTAGCATACATGCACCGAATATCGTACGGAAATTGGTTTCGTACGATATTATCTGTGTGTCGATGGCCAACTTAAGAGTGACAGATCTCAGGATTTCCAAATGTTTACGCAGCAAAAAGGCAACAGAAACACTGTCACCACCAAACTGTAACACAGGGAATACAAGGACCAATATTTATACTGCAAACCAGCAGCTGTCATCTAAGGTATAACAAAACTCAATTCCAATAAGTCAGATCTTTCAGGTTGAGAGACGTATGAGTATATCTGGTAAGTTTGAACAGCAATCAGGAGAAATGTATGACTAGTTTCTGGTACATGGCTATCCTAGGCACGTCTTGGATAGCGATAGGAATAGGCCTAAAGAGAGAGGTACAAGATATAAGGATGAAGGACTACTTATTCTGTTGGATAATGGGTTTCTGGATAATAGATCCTATATTTTTATATTGTTTTTCATTTTCTAACAGAATATATGTTGTCAGAATTCATCTTGTTACTTGGCCTAGAAATCCTAATGACACTAGATATTACCTTTACATGGAAGATGCAGCTCTTTGTAAGTCATTTTAAAAGTATTAAAGCCAATTCAATCCTTGTTATGTAGAAAAGGAGGGAGTTAATATTGTACATCGTACAGCTTACATAGTGAATAAAACCGCAGCTTTATTTAACCTTGCTAATCTTTCACCACAGGTTCCATCATGGTGACTACACTGTGGATGTGAGTATCAATGATTATCTGGACATTTACTGCCCCCACTACGAAGTCCCTCTCCCAGCAGACAGGATGGAGCGTTACATACTTTATATGGTCAATTTTGATGGGCATGCCTCTTGCGACCATCGCCAAAAGGGATTCAAACGCTGGGAGTGCAACCGGCCGGAGTCCCCAAATGGACCATTGAAGTTTTCAGAGAAATTTCAGCTGTTTACACCTTTCTCCCTGGGGTTTGAGTTTCGTCCTGGCCATGAGTATTATTATATCTGTAAGTATAATCTTCCATTGGAAAATATTGTATATCTTTACGTGCAAACACAGGTAACTAGTATTCAAAACATACAAAACCGTTATCAAATTTCAAATGGCTTTTCTTTCTATCTTTTGGTGGATTAACATTTTTTGCATGGACACATTGAACTAAAAACCAAGTCTTTTATGCTCACACTGAGGTCACTAGAGAAGCACAGGCGGAACACTGCTGGAACTTTTAGTAATTAACTCTCCTCCATAGGAAAGTCATTAATGTAATGGATTTCTGCTTGTAATTATCCTTTTTTTAAAAGACCTTAACACAATTACCCATTGTAATTCCACAACCAAGAAAACAAGGTTTCCTGGAGTTAGTTTTCTGCAAACATTTTATATTGACGTCACTTTTTGTCTGTGTGACTAATTTCACTACAAGCAGGCAAACTCAGGAGTAGAACAATGTGATCAATGTCTTTATCTAGAAAAACCTGGTACTGTAGTAAATATTACCTATCAATCCACAAAAGGTGTTTAATTGAACGTAATTGTTTCAAAAGATAATTTTGCTAGTCATTTGCATTATCACTTCGCAGCTTTTTTTGCCAAAAAGCCAGCTTGTTCCAAAAGCAGTAATAGAACATCTCCAGCAGTTTAGATTTAAGTCTTGGGTAAAACAAGTTTTTGTAACAGATGAAGGGCCTGATGGTGAGCCTGGTCCCCTTTGTCCTGGGACCTACTTATAAAATGACCCTGATTAACACTCTGTACACCAATCACAGTCATTTGGATTTCATAGATTTGTTTTAAAATAAAAAATGTATATCCCAAATGATGTGTCTGGGACTTTCCAGAATCTCTGCACTGTAAACTATAAAGTCCTTCAAGTTCCAGAATCCAGAGGCAAATGCTATGGTTTCCTCTCAACCTCAGGAATCATCTGTGTAATATATATATATATATATATATATATATATATATATATATATATGTGTTTACATTGTGTATGTATCTTTTTTTTTTACATTATCCCAACTGAATGAGCTCATGTCAAAAGGGATTGTATTTTTTGATGCCTTTAAAAGTTTAATTGCACCAATGTCCTAATAGCCTCCAGTGCTTAAAAGAGAAGGTAAAAAGTACAAGACATTATTTCAAACACATTAGAAATATCGATTATTATCATTTAAATTTGGCAATGACACATTACCGATTCACAATCTGAGGCTAAGTGCTACTAGTAGGACACGTTTCTGTAAAAAGATAGAGCAAATCAATTTCACTTGTGTTCAGAAAATTCATCCAACGTTCATTAAAAGTTCAGTTAGTCCTAGCTCTTCCATGTTTTATTATGTGTATACAACTGATGAGCATCTTATTTGGACATTTGCATATGTATAACAGAAGCAATTTTACACATTTTGCACATTTCATAGATTTCAGCCCTCTTTATTTAAATTCAGTTTTATTCTTGGTTTTATTTCTTTTGTATTAAATGTTTATTTTTTAAAGGGAAATGATAAATCCAAGTAATGTTATCAATTTTATTTTATTGAAGAATATAAATTGTGCAGAGGTGCAGGTACCAGTACTGGCCTAGCCACACGCCAGCAATATACTTTTAAGCAAAATGGAACACCAGTACCTTGTTGTGCTTCAAACTAATTTTATTTTGCCCATAATGATATTACAAGGTTACATGTAAGTTGGTGGTGAAGCAGATTGATGCGAAACCTGTTAGAGTTCAGGTCATGTGGAACATCAGAAATTAGGCCCTTCTTTGTAGGGGGCATTTAACCAGTCATGCAAAAAAAGGATGATAGGGAGTGTAGTAAAAGAAAAAACCTAGTTACAAAAAACAGTAACAGAGTCTAATGAAATATTATTTTATGTATTTTAAATAAAAAGATATTTGCAAAATAAGGCAAGGGATGTTAACTAAGGCACAATAACATTAAAGCAGAAGGCTGTTGTAAAACTATCAATGAATTCCCATAATGGGAATAATATTTGTTTTTTTAGATAGGATTTTTTTTTCCATTGTTTTCAGGAGGTTATCTCAGCTAAACCTGATAAAAACATCAGTAGAATCTTAATAATGGCTAAAGCCCTCAATAGCAGGATTGCTGCTATAACTGGGCACTATTGTTTTATGCTTGATGAACCCTCCCATCTCAAAGGGGAAACAGTTCAGATGTGAAGGAACCATAACAGGAGGAAGTTCAGAGTGTAAATCTCATGAACAGCCCAGTCACATTGTACTTCTTGTCCATTTATATGAAGAAATCTTGCAGTTCCACTAGTGCATGCTGACTGAAAATATTGGAGTGTGTATATACTGACACAGACCAGACTGGCAGTAAACTAAAAACTGGGGTGCCTTTTTGGGGAGGACCATGTTGACTAAGTAGTATGAGATTTCTGATGGTGGCCCTTTCTATACTAGCAATTTCACTAGTTGTGGGGGTGATATACTGTAGCACCCATTTTTGCTATGGCATTACTAGACTTGCTCATAGTTACATTGTTTCATACTTATATAGTTAATTTTGGTTCAACTATATCATTGCTCCCAACATTTGAAAAGTGTAAATAGGGACAAAAAGATCTGCTGCATGTAGCGCTGGGAACATTTTTGACCATGCTTGTTTTTGTCCACACCCCCTAAATAACATGTCCATTTTACTAAATTTGGCAGTTTATGGAAAGTTTCAACAAATTTCATGTTTTATGTGTTATAACAGTTTACCAGTGAAGGTAAAATTCCCCTGTGAGTCACAGTTTCCCTGAGAGACCTGCTTATTTTATTAGTTACACTTATATCTAGGTGCAGGCACTGAGTATTCTGGTCTCTCTGCAAAAATCTCTTGACATTTTAATAAAAATCTGGGACTACAGGCTGAGCTGTCAAAATCAGGACTGTCCTGCAAAAACTGGACAGTTAGGAGGCATACTGTATACTGCTACCTATACTAAACTAACTGTAGCTCTTGAGATCCCTATAGCCTTGAATATTATACTTGTCCAGGAAGTCAGCACTACTAGGTAGTTGTGAAAGTGACCACCTAAATGGTCAGCTGTGGATTACAACTGGTGCACCTGAGGTAGGATGTGTCTCTCAGGTCATCCATTGGATAATTTAGACCTAGACTACACCTAGATAATAGCGAATGTTAAATGGCAATTTCCACCATCCTTAGCAAGAGAGACAGAGAAAATAGTAGTTCAGATAAAACTATAGTGCAACACTAACATTGTATGAGTAATTTGTTACAACACATTTTTCTTATCTGGAGCTAAGTGCAGAAGGCAGCCACACACAGGGGTCTGGGGTATTAGTTAATGTCCCCTAGTAATCTAGCTAATGTATTCCTTCCTTTACCTTAGAGAAATGTTAAAACAATAAAGATCAACTATTATTTTTTTTTGTTTTGTACAAAAACAAAAAATCCTAAACTAAAGATTAAAATATCTATCCCCCAAAATTAAACATATCGTGCCTTACCACCACTGAATATTATGCAGCCCCGGATTTGTGGTATGCTAAGGCATTGTAAGGAGCATTGGGGACAGACATGAGCGTGCATAAACTCGTGGAGGGCACGCTCGCGTGGATGTTGTGGCCTAGGGGCACCTGAAGTTGGAATCTGGCCTTGATAACATGTGTAAAGAAACTAACAAATAATTGGCCATTGATAAAAGTAACCTGCAGTATATTTTGCTGCTGTTTAAGAAATATTTTTACAATTGTTTCAGGAGCTCAATGTGTTACAATTGCAGCTCTAGTTTAACAACATCTGAAATATTGCCAGTTGCCGTTATGTGCAAGAAGCACAGGGGTTTGACTTGACTTTCTTTAGGGAGTAGCTAATTGTTGATTTCTGCATGTATATTTAATAAGAGCATTATAAGTAAGATATAGCAAATTAAAATTCATATGAGATTCCCAATTCTGAGCTCTGAACTTTTGCTGCTACATATCCAGAGGGGTTGGCTTTTCTAAAGAGCTAAATGATTTTGCTTATGCGTTACAGTAATTGTCACTAATTACAAAGCAATGACAAGGTGAAATTTGTATAAATTAGACACTTGAATATGAATCTGGTGTTAGTACGAAGCTGCCTAAGTGCTTAAATTACTGAGGTATCACAAGTGACAGGCCATTTAAAGAAGCCGTTCATATATGCATTTCATACTTGCTGCATGCTCTAATGACACTGATATATATATAAAAATGTAGGCAAAACATGTCTTCATTTCTGCTTGGCACCGTTGTTTTTCAACCCTTCAACCCATGACATTTCCAATCACACTTCAATAAGTAAAAATATGAAACTGCTGCTTTTATCCCCCCAAAGGGTATGTAAAGCCCCTTATTATTTAGCTTACTTTACAGAAATAGCAGGCCCTTATATTCTGCTAATTTAATGACTTTGATGACAATATCTAATGCTTCTCAACTTCAGTCCAAAGAACGCTGAGTATGTGCAGCCAGTGTCACTAGCATCCTAAAGATGGGGAACATCTGAGCTCAGGTGCCAGTTGTGGACATATGTACTGCCCAAAAGGCTGCTGAGATTTTAGGCTGATGCATTCCGCATATAAGCATTTCTAAATTATATTTTTCAGGATTTATCTCTTCTTTAAGTCATACTGTTTGGGTATAATAGCTGGCTATGGTGAAATCATTTTGCTAGGCCAGGGCAATCAAATCTCCGACACACAGCGTGAGTAAAATATTTGCATCATGAAAGAATTATTACTTAGAGGAACTCATGAATGAAAACGCAGCATGATGGCTATTTTTCACTGCTAGGCTTTTGGGTTTGACTTTGACTAGGACACTGTATGCATGTTTTGTATGAGTATATACTCCCTATGCTTGTACAGGTTTCCTCCACACTGAGTATATGTGGTATAGACCATGCTCCATTGGGGCAATGATTGATGTTGTTGATAAAACCATTATACATCTAAAAAAAAATAGTAAGTAAAAAATATAGTCTATGGGGCCCATTTACTAACAAAAGAATTTAATTTTTTTGCCCAAATCTCCAAAAACTTGTGGTTTTCCATTTTCTTTTAAAAAGCTGTAAAAATCAAGATTTATTAAGTGCAAAAACTACGAAAACCACTAATACAAAATCATAGAGGTCCTACAGAAGTTAATGGGAGCTGTGTTGACCCTATTGGACTGTTTTTAACAAATTTGGACTTTCAGAGGATTTCAGGGTTTTTTTCTGATAGAATTGTCAGAAAAACTGAAATTTTAGAGGGTTTTTGAAGTATTCAGATTTTTAAGCACATTATTTTTGGTTTTTACTTTTTTATTCAAATCTTTTAAATCATGAATGTCATGACATTCGTAGTTTTAGAGTTTTTGAGTTTAGTCGTGGTTTCAAAAACCTCAAAAACCACTCCGACCTTTGATAAATCGGCCTCCAGTTTAGTGAATTTTCTTCTAAATTCAACCCAGTACGACTTTAATCCTGTTTAGGTTTCATAGAATTGAACAACAGCTGCAATTTTGAGATAGACTGTAGGCTAGCATTCTGACCATGATTGTTGATGTAGCAGTTATTATATTCATCACCATCTTTATTTTTATATAGTGCTAATTATACACTGAGAGGTACACAAAATTTTTCAAGCTCAGTGAGTCCCTGTGAGCTGTTTAGCTTCCAAACTATGTTTGGTGCCTGAGGCACAAGGCCAATCTACAGCAAGCTAAGTGATTCCAGCAGATAGTAATTCAGTTACAATTGCTAAAAGCATGATATACATTTTGGGTAGAAAGACTACAATAGGCAACAAAATGTTGTGGAAAGGTATAAATGTGATTGGTGCTACATGTGTTAATGGTTTTTGGAGTCCTTTAAAGTTCCAATTCAAACTCTACAAAATGAAAATATATGAAAATGTGGTTATGATTTCAGTCCCCAGAGCAATAGTTTGCTACCTGACCCCAGACTCGTGAGTTTTGAAACTGTTAGTGCTAAATTAAATCTGGTTAATTTTTTTGGCGTGTGCTGTATTTTCTCAATTAGAAAATAAACCGTAGCTGATTTTAAAAAAATGAAGGGATAGACATAAGTAAGTAATCATAAGGAAATTCATGAGTAGGTTAAAGCAGATCCATCAATAGAAAGTCCACAGCTGCACCTCCTAAATCATGCAGTTGCAGTGCTGCTGTCCCTCATATGGACCTCAGGCAAACACCATCCTTTAACCACCATAAATAAATACAGTAAGCTCTGCTGTTGCAGAATAATATGTGTAAGTCCTTGATTTATTATTTCCTTCATGGCCTTCCTTCCTGATTGAAAATGATAATCAAAAGACAGAAATATGGAGAACATGAGCTCTTACCAGGATCAACCAATCAGTAATTAGGATTGAATAGACGAATACAAGTTAGAATATGAAAGTAAAGGTCCGATTTGTTGCAATGGGTAAACCAACAGGTGCATTTTAGTACCTATGTTTGTCAGACCTAGTCTCTCTAAAGACCAGATTCTCATGAAAAATGGTGGAATACTTTATAGTTATACCTAGGTATCACTATTAAATTTACAATCTTTAAAACATGGTAGTGCCCTGATTTTTCTTCATTTGTTACCTGTTGGATATTTATCAAATGTAGGCTGTCCTTTTTCCTTTGTAGTATAGTATAGCTTCTGAACAGGCTGCAGACCCCATGTTGGTTGCCAACTCTTATGAATAAGTAGAAAATATCACCTGGAGAGCGCCAAGCATCTTATGTGTTTATTATTGTAGGATTTCATGCATGCAATGCTTTGTACTCTGCAGCTGATATTTTCTGCTTACAGTATCAGTTGGATATTTATTCTTGTGAAGTTGGAGGGACCACCAATTTGATCCTTACTTCATAATAACATTTGAATAAAAATAAACATTAAACAGAAGTTAAATAAAAGATATAGAATAAACCATGCAGAATGTTTGCCACCAATATGGATTCATGTAGCATATTGGATATTGGTACTGTTTTATTATTACAGAGGAAAAAGGAAATCATTTAAGCAATTCTTTGCTTAAAATGGATTATACAGGAGAAAGTCTTCCCCTAGCTTTCTGGATATTAGGTTTCCAGATAAGAGGGCCCATACCTGTACTGCAAATCAAAATTTTGCAATTGTGTCACATTGACCATTTTTATACCAACAAAATTTGTGTCCATATTCCTATCAGCCCTAAAACGTCTCTTGCAGAAGATTTCGAAGGTGGTTTTAAATAATATATATATGGTGAAACTGAAATGGGCAGTTGTGATACAATCTTTTGTCAGTTCTACCTTGTAGAAGATCAATATACTTTTGCAGGTGATATGGACTGAAGTTAAAAAAAGCTTTTAGTCTTGTATAACTTTTGTAATGTCTCCATTCACTATGTTTGGGGTTCTACCCATGTGCACTCACTGAAGGAGCTGCAGGGCATTTGCCGTGCCTTTAAAGGTTTTGAAATCTATGGGGCCTATTAACTGACAATGGATTTTCTATTTTTTCCACAAATCTCTAAAAAAAATCCTATATTTCTGTAAAACTCTAAAAAATCTAGATTTTTTTTAAGTGTAAAAACTCTAATAAAGAAATTCACCAGGTACAAGTTGATAAGGTCCTATAATGCGCTGAGTTTATCCTATTGGACCATTTTTCAGCAATTCAAACTTTTAGAGGTTTTAGGATTTTTTTCTCGCTAGGAATTGTAAAAATTTAAATTTACTTTCTAGAGGTATTCCATGTATTTGTATTTATTCATATTTGTTAGCGCATCGCTCACTGTTTTTTTTTTTTTTCATTCAAAATTTTTATATTTGGACATTTTAATAAATTCCATGACATTCGTGGTTTAAGAGTGAGAGAGTTTAGGGAGAGAGTGAGTTTAGTCATTTCAGAAACCTCTAAAACTGCTAAAATTAGACTGTTGATAAATAGGCCTCTACCAAATGAAAAGTCTCTCTTCTTAGTGAAGACTAAAGCAATCTTATAAGTATAGGCCCAAAATATGAAACAATACACATTCAGAAGTTACATCAAGCATTTTTAGGTACGAATATGTCACAAAATACAGGGTAATTGAACGTGCATTGAAACCAAACCACTTTGCAGAATAACAAGTGATTAAATATATAAAGACTATATCCTGCAGTGCAAAGATAAGACATATCATAGGGGCTATTAATAATGCTCCACCTGACATAAGTTATGCCCTCTGGCACCTAAGCAGAAGAAGTTTTCATTAAAACATTTTGAGCCTACTTTTTTGTAGCTGAAAGGTGGAAAAATGAATTATCCTCTCTACTCTCACAACAATAAATATAAAAACCTGATAAATAATGTAGGGATATCACATTTTTACTGCAACTCTTCCACGCCCACACAGTATCCATACAGTGGCAGGCAGCGACATTAAGATTTGCACTTGGCTTTTAGCCTATTGTTTAATTTTGTAGTGCATGTATCTACTATTCAATTTGCATACAATAAAAAATTAAAAATAAAAGTGAATGTGCGTACATCCTTGCATGCTGAAAATATTTTTGGATGAGTTAAGAAGCCCTATACAGATAGGCTAGTGGCTATGAAGGGTTGTAGTAGTGTATTGTACATAGTATACTGCAATGTATATCCGTATCGCAATATGTAAAAACTAAATATATACAGTTTCAAAGATTAAGTGAGGCATGAAAAATGTTATCTGTAGAGCTTCAGATATATCTTTGCGATTATCCAGGTTTTCTGGATAATTTGCATTAACATGCCTTAAGTATACTAAAAACCAAATAAACATTTAATAAACCCTATACAATTGTTCTTCCATAAATATGGACTTATACAAAGTTACCTTTAGGTACCAGATTCTGTTTTATTATTACAGCAAAAAAATAGATCTCTATCCATCTATTTATCTATTATTATCACATATTTAAAAGCACCTACATTCTGCAGTGCTCTACAATAAAAGGGCGCATACATTGAACATACAGCTTTACATTTAAAGCAGCCAGTAACAGATACAAGAAGAACAGAGGGCCCTGCCCAAAAAAGCTTACAATCAAAAACATCTATATATATCTATATACACTTGAGCTTCATGCATGACATATTACACACACATCACAATCTCACAAATTATTTTCCGTACATATTAATACTTAATATTTTGTTCTCATGATCCTCACTTAGATTGTTAGTGCTCTTGAGCAGGGCTCTCTTTATCTCTTCAATTGTTAACAGTTGTATTTTTGTACATGATCCGTGTGTTTGATATGTACATCCATTTATCTCACAATGCTGTGGAATATGTTGGCACTATAAGTACATTAATAATAATAATTATGATGATAATAATAATAATCGTTATCATCATCATCATTCATCTAGGGAGTAGAACAGAGCAAGCAGCAACCACATCTTCAAAACATAAAATCAGTAATTGGAAAAAAAGGCTGTTGCTGAAGAACACCAAAGCCATCATACAATGTTTAGGCCCTTGCATCATTGGTGACAGATGATACTGTAAGTCATCTCCTGCAGATACAGAAATCTAAACATTTGTCCCAACTTCATAATATTACTTGTTTGTGCAAAAACTGAAAGTTTTGCTTATCTGGCATCTTTTTCTAGCTGTCTGTAACTGAACATTAATTGAGCTGTCACTGTGGGCAGATTTACTAAGCTCGAGTGAATAATTTGAATGCAAAAATATTCTAATTTCGAAGTATTGTTTTGGGTACTTCGACCATCGAGTTGGTCAAATTCGATCAAATTCGATCGAATCGAATGATTCGAAGTAAAAATTGTTCGACTATTCGACCATTCTATAATCGAAGTACTGTCTCTTTAAAAAATACTTCAACTTTATACTTTGCCACTTTAAACCTACCGAGGTGCAATGTTAGCCTATGGGGACCTTCCCCAGCACTTTCCTAAGTTTTTTTAGGACGAATAAAAATCCTTCAATCGATCGCTTAAAATCATCGTTCTATCGAACAATTTTATTTGATCGCTCAATTGAAGCTTTTGCGTTAAAATCCTTCGAATTTGATAATTGAATTCAATGGATTTTACTTCGAGGGTCGAATTCGAGGGTTTTTTAACCCTCAAAATTTGACCCTTGATAAATCTGCCCCTGTGTGTCTCGTGTTTTAAAATAAACAGCGACAGTTGAGAGTTTTTGTACACTCTCCATTTGCATAGTGGAATTGCTAAAAAAATTAACTTGAACTTGTTATATAAGTATATATATATATATATATATATATATATATATATATATATAATTTAGATTTTACATCTTTTTTCACCTTTGCAAAAGGAAGTGCTGCAGTGTAATTTCTTGCCCCAATCATATTACAATGTGAATTAATTTTGTCTAGTTAAGGTCTATTCTTGGTCAAGCTGAACAATCAGTTTATTTGTGAGCCTAAAAAACCAATAAGGGGCAGAGTAATCAACATTCAAATTTTTTCTATGAGTCAAATTTTTTGTTGTGCTAAAACTTTGAAATTTGAAGAATGCTTTTAAAAACCCAATGTACAAAATTTATTAAGAGCAAAAAATGTATAAAACTCGAATGTAAAACTTTAAGCTTGGCAGCTTTTAAGACATTTAAAAGCTGCCAAGCTGATGTAGAAGTCAATAGGAGTTATCTATGGCAAATTCAAGGTGTTTTCAAGTTATTTTAAATTTTCCCCATTGAAAAACATAAATAGTTTTAATTTGAGGAATTACAATTTTTTTCACAATTTTATACAAAATAATTTTTATATTCGGATAGGCAAACATTCAAGTTTGATAAAAATTCATTTAAAAAAAAAATTCATTAAAAAGCACAAACATTACACCAAGTGAAATGATGATAAATAGGCCATCTGTCACTAATATACAGATTTGGTCATTTTTGTAATACATTTTCTTTGTGGCTGTAATAATTACCATATAATACACAAAAGCCATGAATATCCTGTAAATTATATCCTTATAAACGGTGAGTTCTGATGTCATCAGTTATAAACGGTGAGTTCTGATGTCATTTCTGTCACATGACTCATTGAAATTTGTGTATTATAATAAATAAAGTACCCCCAGTTGTAAAATATGAGGATATTAGAAGTTACCTCGTAGTTCCATGACCTGTATAAAAACACTCGGCCTTCGGCCTCGTGTTTTTATATGGTCATGAAACTCCTCGGTAACTTATAATATCCTTATATTTTACAAAAGGGGGTACTTTATTCACTATATATATCTATAAATATGTAATATGAATCAGACCAACGTATAACTGAATTTGTGCTGTTTGTAAACAAAGTACTGTAAATTGAAAAAAATGGTTTGTTTACTGGGGACTAAATTCTTTGTACTTTGCTTTGTACAGATTGCACAAAAATTAAACATAAATAAATTTAATTTTACATTCAGACTATCTTTTTATTTTCAGCAGCTACTCCTCCAAACATGGTGGATAGACCCTGCCTCAGGCTTAAAGTTTACGTACGTCCAACAAGTAAGTACCAAAGTGTCAATCAAAATACAGAAACATATGTATAATGTAAAAAACGATCAAGAGAAAATTTAAAAAACATAATAAGAAATATTGTCTTAAAGAATATGTAAACCTTTCTTGTCACGTCGGCTATTCATGCAAATGTGAATACACCTTAACTTTGATGCACAAATATCCCGGTGTTGCTGGTCCTTTTTGGAATATTTGAACTATTTACCGTGCACCGGGGCAAGTCCCATAAGCGGAGTGCTGCCCTTGTGAAGATATATATATAACTCTACATAGCCTCTGGAATAACATACCTATCTCCCTCCATTAAGTTTTATTTTGTTTCTCTGATACAGGCAGCTGTTACTTTCTTGTCAAACATGAAGCTCTTCCTATGAGCTCTCTCTCTCTCTCTGTGACTCTCTCTGTGCCTACTGGGCATGCTCACTGCCTCTGTTCAAGTGGAAATCAATCATGCGCAGTAGGCTCCTCTTTGTAGTCTTTACAGTCAAAGAGAGAGAAGAAGAGCTCAGGGGTGATGCTTCATGGTATAAAAAAGTAGGAACAAAAGATCAATTTTGTGCACACAGCCAAAAACATTAGATGGCAAATTAGGTAACCAGCAGAAAGGCAACCAACAAACAAAAAGTTACATTGGCTTCAGTGGCGTTTTACAGATTTGAATTTTGTGCTATTTGGGTGCAACTGCACCACATCTAGAATCGCTAGTGTCTAGTGGTCCTTGGTGTGTCAGTGCTGAGATTACAGAGCCAGCTCAAGGGCATCATCACTATGCCCCAGACCAGTGTGTTCAACCTTACACTGAGACCAATAATATAGTTGGTGAAACAAACTACTTATGATTAGTTTAAGGGTTAAATAAAATTTTCCAAATCCTTTCTCCCTCCCTAAGCACTCTCTCCCCAAAGATCAGGATTGTGTTTGAATGCTCAGAGCAGTTCTACAGTAAATAACTTATAATTTATTCATATAGTGGGATGTCCCATTTGATCAAAACAAATATGTTATTTCTTTTTTTGTTTTGTTTTTGTTATTTTTGCCTCAGATGATTCTCTCTATGAGTCTCCAGAGCCTATCTTCACCAGCAATAATTCGGGCCTAAGCCTCAGGGTTCCTCACCCCAGCCTTGGATTTCTCCTGTTTTGGACTATCATTGTCTTGTAGCTATTGGGTCACAGATGACCATGAAATCAGCCTAAACTAGAAGGAAAAAAGAAGATGCTATGAAGAGACTCCCTTTAACAAGGAAATAGAAGATATTAATTCAGTGCAAGAGGACCCAGATAACGAACATCTAATCCTATACAGGATGACCAATCTGCATTTCTGCTTCCATTTATGTAAGAGCAAGCACGATGGTTAAATTAAGGCCCCCTGGTTCAAATGGGGTGTGTTGGAATTTAAAAAATTCCCAGCAACTGGCTTTTTACATTTTTCAGACCAAATGTATAGTCTTTTTATTTTGTATTTGTATTGCTTTTCCTGCACTTGCCCCATTAGAACAAATTTACTGTAAAGTTTGTTTTTTTTACAGTCTATAAAATGCGTTCCGGCTTATTCCGTTATACACGTGACACTTTTATCCTGTTATCTGTAATATTACTTTACACTTTTCCCTGCAAAATGCTTTGCACTCCTGTGGAATGAGATGTGGCTCTGGGATTAACAGACAGAGAAAACAAAATCAGTATTTTTATTTATGATCCTCTGTGAGCAGTTTTCAGTCCATTGTTTTGGACTAAAGTCAGCAAAATCAGGTATTTTAAGACCTAAGATCTTAAATATATTTTCCCTTGTAGCATTTCACTTGTCATCTTGTTCTACGACTGCTAAATAATTAACGATCTGAGCTCTTGATCAATTAAATGTACCATGTGAAAAATATTGATTCCGAATTCAGATTATCTCCTTTTTTCCCCTCCATGAAGTATTCCTTCTTTGGATCCCGTACAAATTTCCTGAGATATTGACATGAGTATTGTCATTTAGGATGCAAAAGGCATTCTTATATTCACTATAGGTATTCTGAGCACAGAGGAAGCATAAATTTCTGGAATGCTGTAATGGTCCATTGTAGCAAAAGGTGTTCTGCATATTATTAATTCATTCTCTGTCAGATGTGTGGGAATAGATGAACTGGAAAGTACAAAAATGCAGTCTGTGAGCCATTATACCTGATTTTTGTTTTTTATTAAAAGACAAAAAAAAATACATGAAACAACATTTATTTCTTGTTGTTTAAAATTTCAATAAGAGTCTGATATGCTGGATAACTTGTGGGTGTCTTAGAAGATACAGAATGCATTAGTGCCAATTTCATAGATGTTCCAAAAAAGAATAAAATCCTGCAAAAAGGTGCTGCAAAAAAATCTGAAAGTAGCTGCCTATGAATGTATTAAATAAAAAGGCAAAGGTGCCATAGGCCTCCGTACTTGTACTCATTGTTTACCGGTTTGCTTATCAGTAACTGTGACTGTCAGCTCATTGTCATTTCTGGTGCCTCTCCTTTGGGGCTGGTTCCACTCTAACAATCATTTCTGACTTGCACTTCAGCTCTCTATGCTGGATTGTCCACTTGAGGCTATAAATCACACCAATCTCAGTCAAAACCAGAGATAGTGAATTAGTACGCTTCTGACTGTTGCTGAGGTACACTTCTCAGCATTCCCAGACAACAAAAATCTTTAGGGATGATTTCTGGGAACTGAAGTTCAATAACAGCTGCAGGTTTATGGGTGGGTGATCCCTGATCTCCACTATTTACCAGAGCTCTAGTGGCCAATACAGACTGACAGTTTGCCTGTTATACCCTCCTTATGTGGTTCTCGTCTCTCTCTCTGCAGATTATCTGCCTGCAATAGGGGCAAGTCCCAGACATTTCATCCATGTGTGTAAATAGAGCCATCAGATAAACTGTGATTTTCTATGTATTGCTGACAATGAATTTTATGGAAGTTGTATGATTTATAGACTAGGAAGCAAAATCTTGCAATAAAATACATTTTATCCATTCTCTTTTTCTCTGCTATTGCCTGGGGTAATTTTTCTTCTCTTTAAGCTACTACAATATTAAATGCAGATCTGAACAATGTTCCACTGGTAGTTTTTAGTACATCCAACTTTTGTGTAAGCTTGTCAGGATTTATGATTCTTAAAGAATACATTGCAAGGGTGAAACACATTTATGAATTGTAGCATTAGCTTTTCTTTTTTTTTTTATATATATATCAGGCCATGGCCAGCTACATGAAACAGAATCACAATGATGAAGGGTCACCTTCATGGAATTTTTATAAAGGATAGGGTTTTGAGAGCACAGCTACACTTATTAAAGGGATAGCAGTGTCACAATGACTCCTTTTTTATCAACCTATTTCACATATAAAGTGCTCTGTTATAATTCACATTTCTATTTTTTTATATTCATGCAGGGTTTTATCTCTTCTTTTCTCATACCTAAATTAGGAAAAGGTCTCCAAGGCAGAATTAAAAGTTGTAATTCATCCATCTCCTTGTTTTGTGAGATATCTACACATCATGCCAAATGGCAAGACGGGATTGTTGTTTACTATGACGGAAATAGTCGCCAGTACTGGAAAATATATTAATATGAATGCATTATAATGCATTAAAGGTGACCTCCCCAAAAACGTTTTTTTTGCATAATGAAAAAAAAAATGTAACAGGGCTAGAAAGGGCAGGAAGTGAGGACAGTGTTGCAGGATGGAGAAAAGACCTTCTGGATTATACAGGAAGAACAGCAATGACAGCAATCAATGTCCATCTAGATCAGCATAACTCTCACTCATCCCTTGAGTTCTTTGGATTGCTGTTTGGGTTTTGGTAACGGGACCAAAACGTTGACAATAAATTTTTCTTTATTTTTCACAGCATTATGAAGCATAATGAAAAAACTTTACTTATGATATATGAGATGGCATCCAGGCATATGCTGATTATACAGTGGCGTGCACCACACATGGGGAAGTGTATATATATATATATATATACACTCATAATGACCTATATATTCACTCACATAAATAAACAATATATATACCAATATTTATGTTAATTAATGATTTCAGTAGCACAATAGCCCATGATATTATACTTGTTCAGCATTGATGCCCCTCTGAAAAGCATTAACAGAATCAGCCATCACAACATCATCCTGCAGGGCATTTCACAACCTCAATGTCCTCACTGTGAAGAACCACCTATGTTGCTTCAAGTGAAATATCTGTAAATATAAATCATGTCCCCCTGCAAGCTCCTTTTTTCCAAAGAAAACAACCCTAACCTTGACAGTCTACCCTCCACCCCTGTAGCCAGTCTGCACTCTCTCCAGCTCATCAGCTCATTTATATCCCTCCTAAAGGGGAAGGAAACCTAGTCGGCGCAAACCCCCACCCCCCCTCCCGTTTGTTGCCCACCCTCCCTCCTCCCCCCTGGCCTACCCGTCCCGCTGGGCAAATGCCCATAACTTGTTACTTACCCTTCTGCGCAGGTCCAGTCCAGGGAGTTCACAGACGACATCTTCTTCCACGCGATCTTCTTCCTGCTGTGAACGGCGTTTTGGCGCATGCGCAGTAGGATCATTTTGCTGGTATGGATCTACTGCGCATGCGCCAAAAGTCACGTGCATGCGCAGTAGATCGTACCGGCGAAATGATCCTACTGCGCATGCGCCGTTCAAAGCAGGAAGAAGATCGTGTGGAAGAAGATGTCGTCTGTGAACTCCCTGGACTGGACCTGCGCAGAAGGGTAAGTAACAAGTTAGGGGCATTTGCCCAGCGGGACAGGTAGACCAGGGGGGAGGAGGGAGGGTCGGCAACAAATGGGAGGGGGGTGGGGGGTTTGCGCCGACTAGGTTTCCTTCCCCTTTAAGGAATGGAGTCCAAAACTGCACTGCATACGCCAGATGAGGCCTTACCAGGGACCTATAAAGAGGCATAATTATGTTTTCATCCCTTGAGTTAATGCCCTTTTTTATGCAAGACAGAACTTTATTTGCTTTAGTAGCCACATAATGACACTGCCCAGAATAAGACAACTTGTTTTATACAAAAAAAAACAGATCCTCTCAATTAAGGAAACACACTGCTCTTTAGTGTATAACTCTCATTTATATTATTTCTACCAAAGTGCATAACCTTGCACTTCTCAAGATTGAACCTTGTTTTCCAGTTTGCTGCCCAGTTTTCAAATTGTATTGAACCACTCTGCAAAGGATGAGCATGGAACTTATAGTTTTGCACAATTTAGTATCATCAGAAAAAATAGAAACAGTACTTGCAATGCCCTCCTCCTGGTCATTAATAAACAAGTTAAAAAGCAAAGGACCAGGTACAGACCCCATGATAATTTCCTCATCAATATACAAAAGAAATACCATCCTACTCTTTATTTGAATGTTTAATGAATCTTTTTGTTCATGGTCAAGAACCACAATTAATAATTATTACATGACCACTGACATTGCATATGAGAGTGGCAGTTTATCTGTGCAAATTTCCCTACATCACTTCAGTTAGGGCTCAGCTGAGAAAAAGGGTCATATAAAATGTGTTTTACTTTGCATGAATTTCGTTTGACATCCAGTGTGTTAAATACATTTCATGTGATGTTCTGCAAAAAGCTGGTGACTCTCCTTTTGGATCTTGCACTTATTTTGAACATTTACATTATTGCTAATGTTTGATTTTGTAATCCATGGCTAAACTTGCTCCATTATATAAAATAAATGAATTAATATCTGCAAAATGGTCACCTGCAAAATGATCACCTGCTCCTCTCAACTCACTCACAGCATTGTGTATTATCCCCATGTCTGGGGGCACTTTATTTGACATTTTAGTGTAGAAGAACAGCTGGTGTCTAATGTTTCTCTTGGTCTTAGCCAGGATGTTTTTAGCACTGATGTTTTTCAAATTTAGCCTGGGAGCAAAGATTAGAGACTATTTACTGGCAGATGATCAGAATTCTATTTTATTCAGGTTTGTTGAACTGCATTGCAGATAAAGATGTGTCTTTGCAGCTCTACATGTGGTCATACTTTAAAGGGAGCATTGGAAGAAAATTCACGGAGCATCAGGAGGAGCGTTATAAAATATCATCTTTAACAGTCCATTTAAAAAAGCTTCTAGTTTATCAGCATATAGAATTTTGGATCTAATGCTTTACGCATTTCGTGGCGTCTCGTGGCGTCTCGTCTCTCAGAATCGATCACATGTTATGGATGTTAGATGCAGCACGGAGAGCAGTGTTGGTGCCGAGATAGTATGTTCCTTTATCTGGATTTATATATTTAAAGGGAGTCAGAATAAAGTTGGAATCATGCATGGATATAGATTAGGAATCTACACACTCACTCACCCTGTCCAATTCTCCTTCCTGAAAATGTCCCAATAGGCATAATGATGTTTCAACATACAAATATGCTCCTTTTATACACATAGGGGCACATTTACTAAGCTCAAGTGAAGGATTCGAAGTAAAAAAAACTTTGAATTTCGAAGTTTTTTTTGGTGTTCTTCAACCATTGAATAGACTACTTCAACCTTCGACTACGACTTCAAATCGAACGATTCGAACTAAAAATCGTTAGACTATTCGACCATTCGATAGTCGAAGTACTGTCTCTTTAAAAAAAACTTTGACTACATACTTTGCCACTTTAAACCTACCGAGCTACAATGTTAGCCTATGGGGACCTTCCCCATAAGTTTTCTAAGCTTTATCTGATCGAAGAAAAATAGTTTGATCAATCGAATAAAATACTTCGATCGATCGAAGTATTGGCGGTAAATCCTTCGACTTCGATATTCGAAGTTGAAGGATTTTACTTTGAGGGTAAAATTCGAGGGTTAATTAACCCTCGATATTCGACCCTTATTAAATGTGCCCCTACAATGTTCATTGTTTCCAATTACATAAAGGGTTGGATGCCCTTAAGGAAGACAGAAAATCCAATGTGCAGTGATATTATAATGGCACCCTTTAGAAAGTGCTAATCATTATGTTGTGACCCCCCAACTCTACTCAGGTTAATGCTCTCACCAGTGACCTCCATGGAGAACAAATCAAAATAATAAAAACAACAACTGGTGCAATAACTATATTAGAAATAATAATTGATGGAGAATGTGCTAAAGCAGGTTACAACACTTTGAACTTCAATTAGATCTCTTGCTAAACCAGAAGTGGTATGTACACCGATGCCAATCACATGAATACTTACTACAACCGATCTAAGCCATACAGCTAAGATAATTATTTAAGATAGTGTATATTTATATCCATTTACATACATTTACTGTATATCTGCAGTAGAATGCCCTTTACCATAATGCACTCACGTAACAGATAACAATGTGTCTCATACAAGCAAGTCAAAACCATGTATCCATGGTATATTACACTTCCAACTATCTAAAGTGTGCTACAAATAAATAATTTTTTTTTTTTTTAATTAGATTTTTATTAGTTTTTACATTACACATTATAAATTACGAATTACAATTTACACATTTAACATTAATAATTTACTAAGTAAAAAGGGGAATTCCTGTAAACAGTGGTCTAGGAATAGACAAATAAAAACATTTTCATGTATAAATTAGTGATGGGCGAATCTGTCCCAATTCAAATCACAGAAAAATTTGTCGAAAAATGTTCGAAATGCATTAAAGTCAATGGCCTTCTAAATTGTTTTGACGCGCGACAATTTTCACAAGTGACTATTTTGTCCAAATGCATTAAAGTCGTGGGTATCCGAATAATTTTCACACGCAACAATTTTTATGCAACATATTTCCCGCAGTTTTGCAAATCGATGCCTGCCGAATAAATTCACCCATCACTAGTATAAACTGAACTTCAAATTAAGGTGCAGATTTACTACAGGGCGAAGTGGCAAATGCTGATGACAATTTACCAGCGCTACCGCCCGCAGGGAAACACCGATATATATATATATCAAATATATTACAAGTCACATCAGGGGGTGGAGTACAATACAATAAAGATATTATACAAAGAAGATAATGGAGCCCTTGAGCAATCTGTGGGTCATAACTGGCCTCCAGCCTTGTAGCTGGACACCCCTGTAGCAAGAAACTTAGACATAAGCAAGGTTAGCTAAGGCAGAGCAAACAATACAGCAGGAGATTTGTCAGCCGCAACTTTCCTCCAGGCATGCAGCAGCAGCTACATATGGAATTGTATCCAGTGGTAAACAGTTGGAATCACCACAAGTATGTTACAAATGTAAAAATCTTGCCTGAAAAAAAGCAGATGGCGAGTCCAGGCTTCCACAATGGGATATGACTAGAGACCATGCGGTGTATTTCTTGCTGCTTCTTTTCCAAAGAAAAGTCATAGCTGTTTCATATGTTGTCTGTTTGTATTAGTTCAACCAAACGCTTCTAGTCCAGTTGGGACTAATTTTATTCTTATGGCATTTGGGGTTAAAATGTTTTAAAGAAGTCTGCTAGACAGACAGGTTTTCCTTGACTTACATAGAGTAGAAATTAAAGTTATGTTACTCTTTTTTCAACCCAAATTAAAGATGTAGCTATGTAACATACTTGCTGGAGTCAAATGCTGTCAAATACATTTCTGCTTAGGAAGAACACGAACAACCAAGATTCATGTGATTAACCAGCTGTTTCAAAGGTCAATGTATATATGTTATAAGCATTTATTAGGCTTACAAAGTTTATGGTATTGTGAGTTCAAAATGTCTATCTCAATGTTTCATCATGCAGTTTATACTGTAGCAAATTCACACTTCTACTAATTGTGATATGCAATAGCTAAGTTAGCCCTCACATCAATACAGGTCATTGGTTTGTAGGAGGGTAAAGGTTTTGCACTTTAGATCCTACATGCTGGAGAAGGTGGATGGTACACAGAACCTGAGGTAGAGTTAGACTTCAGTAGGAGTAGCTATTGTAAGGTTATACTTTGTTAGAGTACACTTTAGAAGTGAGAGTTAGGATCGGGGTAGTTAATGAGAAGCCTGATGCTCCATCAAGGACTGTAGAAGCATTAGTAAGTCCTGGGTGCATAGAGGTACATACACAAGTTCCACTTGGAGAGCCTTGTAACCTGGGATTGGACACTTTTGAGTGAGTACTATTCCACAGACTGTCATTGATATGTGAATTTAGCAAGCACTACACTTATCCTTAGTGTCACAGGTACATAAATACACAGAGACAATGTACTTAATGAGAATGATTTTTAAATTAAATAATATTAGTAAAGATGAAAGCAGGAAATATTCAGACAGAACCAATAGGAGTGGTTGATATACAATGCGTACTATGGGTACAGCCAAGATGGCTTCCACAATGCTTATGGATGATGTGTGACTGTATGTATGTCTGTGTTATGCTAACATGTAAGTTGCCATATGGATGTTAGTGTAGTATTGTGTGTGCATGTGTGTATACTAGACATTGTGTACATAATATAGATATAATATATTTGTGCAGTGTTGTGTTTTCCTGTTTGTTTACCGAATACATATATTAAATGCAATAGCTTTTGCCGTGGATACAAGGGTTGTATTTACACAGTACTCTAGGTTGCCTGAGAGAGCTGGAAGTCAATTAATCTAGCAAACTAGGTCTAAAATGTGGAGCTTACTGGACAAATATTTCTGAAGACTCTTTGGATGTAAAATGTTCTATACATCATGCATTGATATAGTAGACTGACATTCATTGCTTTGAAGAGAATGTCCCCATGGAAACTTTCTACACATGCCAATTATCAGCAGCTTGGGTTTTTTTATTGATATTTGGGCATTCCGTCTAAGTTTAAATACACATTTCTAACCCCCTTCAGAAAGATTAAAGCTTATCCTAATTGGGGTGAAACCTGCCTTGAGGGTAAATGCTTTTTAACACAGTTTCCATCTGAACATATATCATCTCTCGGCTAATGAATAGATTTATTCGTTGTTAAGATCTCATGCTAACAAAGCAACCCGCACAGCGTTTATTGCAAAATCCACAATCCACAAAGATCATTTCAGCCTATAAAATATTTCCAGTAAATTATTTTATTTTTTTTTACAGGAGAGCAACATTTTTAAATACAAATGAAATGTTGCTATGTAATTGATCAATGTTAGAACCAATTTAGGTGTATGTCTGTATTCTGTACTGTCATGAAAATCAAATTTTATTTGTGGAAAAACAGTATTGAAAAACAGTATATTGATAGTGTCTCTGTTTTAAGGTTTAGATAGACAGTTGTCTGGCATAGCTCAGTTTTTATTTCTGAAATAATGCAGTTTGAAGCAATCATTATGCGTTGGGTGTATATTTCACCCTTATTCTCTGCCCCAGCTTACTCTAGTATGGTAAGGGTTAAATACTCTGTATTACAACTAGATTCCATTTGCATACATTTTGGAGGGTTACATTAATTTAACCATTTTAAGTATAATTTTACTATATGTTTTGAAAACCATGTAGGGGCACATTTACTATTGGTCAAATATCGAGGGTTAATTAACCCTCGATATTCGACCCTCGAAGTTAAATCTTTCAACTTCGAATATCGAACGAGGAAAAGCTAGGAAAGACTATGGGGACCTTCCCCATAGGCTAACATTGGTGCTCGGTAGTCGGTTTTAGGTGGCGAAGTAGACAGTACTTCGACTATCGAATGGTCGAATAGTCGAAAGATTTTTAGTTTGAATCTTTCGATTCGAAGTCATAGTCGAAGGTCAAAGTAGCCAATTCGATGGTCGAAGTAGCCAAAAAAAAAACTTCGAAATTCGAGTATTTTTTTATTCTAATCCTTCACTCGATCTAAGTAAATGTGCCCCCTAATGTAGTTTTTACTGTTTTTACAAGCAACCATATATACACTCAGTTTTCAGAATATTAGAATATCAGTGAGCCCTAAGGTATTACAACACATTATTATTATTATTATTATCAACATGTATTTTTAGAGCGCCAACATATTGTGCAGCACTGTAAAATAAATGTGTCTATACAAATAAATAATACATACAATCATCAAGAAATATACATAACGACCAGTACTGGTAAATGTGAGAAAGGCCCTGTGCAAAAGAGCTTACAATCTAAAAGGGGAAAGGAATGAGACACCAGGGGGCAGATTCACTAATGGGCGAATTCTCACCAGCGACCGCTTCGCATAGATTGCACCCCTTCGCCAGGCGCAAATTCCCTACAACTACGCTAATTCACTAATATGCTCCAAACGATGGCGACTTTTAGTTTGTGCCAATCGAAAATCCACTAGTGATCTTGCGCTTAGGCTTAATTTGCATAGGGTGGGTAATTTAAAGTTCTATGGAGGTCTTATAAATGTTGGTGCAAATGCTTGAAGTTACCACTTTTTATTACAAATGCCCAGAGACAAGAGATTTTATAAATTGCCCTACACATGAGCCCACTGAAAAATTAATGTTCCATATGTTAGGAAATGTCTGGAGAAAACAGTTCCCAAAAAAAAGTTTGTTAGGACTTTTGCAGGCTTCAAAAAAGGAAAAGTTGCCAGCGTTTTTATAAGGTGACAAAGTCAACTCTGGCCAAAGAGATAACGTTCAGTAAAATCGGCACTTTAGTGAATTTGTGGAGTAATGATCGTTCGCCAGAGTGAAAAGTTACCTGTTAGTGAATTGGAGATGTCCCTGCAGGTGGCAATGCTGGTGAATTGTCGCTAGCTTTAGCCACTTCATCCTTTAGTGAATCTGCCCCAGGTGTGGGGTGGGCAAGATCAGAAATAAGCAAGTGAGAGATGTAGAATATGGTATTACATTTGGTAGCTAAATAGATTGAGGGTAGGCTTCTCTAAATAAGTTTGTTTTAAGGTCGGGAGAAAGTTGGACTGTGGGAGAGAATTCCAGAGGAGGGGTGTAGTCTTGAATTTGAGCATGTGAGGGGGTAATAAGAGAAGAGTTGAGGAGCAGGTCAGTAGAGGAGTGTAGTAATCAGCTGAGTGAGTGTTTAGTAAGAAGTTCAGAGATGTAGGTAGGAGCAGAGTTATGAAGTGCTTTGAATGTCAGGGTCATTAATCTGAATTTTATACTGAAAGGTAGTGGAAGCCACTGAAGGGACTGGCAGAGTGGCATGGCAGAAGAGGAGTGGTTGCTGAGGTGTATAAGCCTCAAGGCAGTGTTCATTATGGACTACAAAGGTAAAAAGTCTCTGGAGGGGAAGGTCAATCAATAAAGCGTTACAGTGGTCTAGACGTGATTCGATGAGAGATTGAATAAGAATTTTGATTGCATCTTGGGTAATAAATGATCGTATTTTGTATACGTGGCGATTTAATAAGTGAATGGATATGAGGATTGAATGACAGGGCACAAACTAGGATAACCCCAAGGCACTGGGCCTGTGGAGATGGAGTGATAGACGGGGTGTCTACTATGTTACCTATGATAGATACTTCTAGGATGTTACGGGTGCTAGTCTTTATATAGCAAACATACAAGATATGTAAACCCTTTCCATAAATAATAATTGAAACTTACCAGTATAGATATGACTATGCCTTCCTTTTTGCACCATACATTTTGAATAAAATTGATCATTATGATTTAAGCAGTATTTACAGATCAATCATCATTTCAATTCTGCCTTTTTCCATCATGTAGTTTGCAACTTGTTGTCAGGGTCTCTGTCCCTGGTAACCAAAAATAAAATCCATGGTGCTCTGTAAGACCAAATTTTTATTGCTATTGTTACTTTTTATTGTTTATATTTCTAAAAAGGTTTTCTTCTTTTTATCTTACATTCTTAATTCCATGCTGCTGTTTGATTGCTATGGTAACTAGGAACGAAGCCAATACACCCTAGCCATAGAAACGGGAAACAGGAGAGCTGCAGAACAAAAAAAACACAAAAGTTAAGACAATTCGAAAAACACAAGAGTGAAGATTAATTGTAAATTGACTTAGAATATCATCATACACATCAAACCATACATAATTTTAAGGGGAACTACCCCTTTATCCCCCCTCACAACCGATAAGGATCAATGCATTCTTGCAGTACTGGAAAGTTAAATTTTTTTAGGGGCATCATTTTAATTTACATACCGACTATGAGAGACTGAGACTCTGCATCATTCTATCTGGCACAGCTCTTTCAAGCTAAACAGAAGACAAATGAAACATCTCTGAAATGCAATGTAACAAAACTTCTTATATTTTCTTATAAAGATGTAACACATCGAAACAATTATGGTTTAATAAAAATGGTTATCACTAAGAAAAGATGCACATTTAATGCATTCAGGTTAGCTGGGTAAACCGGAAATGTTAGCAGGTACAAAATAATCTAGCAAGCATAAAATCAAAAATGAAAAGAACATTCCTGGGGAGAAAATTCAAATCTGAAATTGTAAAGCAAGAAGTTGTGGTACCCTTGGAATACAATGCAACACAGAAGGATACTGCATAAATGAGAGTATTGGCCAGGAACATACTATTTCTTTTTGGATAGAAAACTGTCTGAAAGCTAGATTACAAAAAGTGAAAAATAGAGAACCTTAAGGGTCTGCCCTTGGTCTTTTATTTCTGTTTCTTTTTCTGTTTAATTTCTTTTAATTTCAGGTACAGCGAGGAATTACAATAATACCTGGAAGGCTGCAGGGCCCGCAGCCAATTGTTCTTTGCCCAACGTGGGTCTACTTCCTAACAGTTCCTATTGTTCTGATCTCTATTCTTTGACCCTTGCCTGTACCTTACTTCTGCTACTTCGATGCCTGTACCTACCTATGCCTGTTTACTGACCATTCTCGTGGATCCTGGTTTTGTACTGTGCTACTGTTGGTGTTGACCTTGGCCTGTGACATCCCTGACTCCTGTTTTTGTATTGCTCTGCCTGATTGGTATCTACCTGCATGGTGGCATCGGTGTAGTGGAGGGCTCCTCCCGAAGCAAAAGGTGGTAGTTATAGGCAGAAGTGTGAGCCTTGACCAGGATCTTGGGATTAGTTATGGGACACCTTACATTACAGGCATGTCTTAATATATATATATATATATATATATATATATATATATATATATATATATATATATATATATATATATATATATATATATATATTTCTAATTTGTTCATAATACACAAGAGCCATGAATATCCTGTAAATTATATCCCTATAAACAGTGCTTAGTGATATCACTGGTTATAAATGGAGCTTAGTGATGATATGAGGATATCAAAAGTCACCTCGGAGTTCCATGACCTGTATATGGTCATCAAACTCCTCTGTAACTTATAACATCCTTATATTTTACAATAGGGAGTACTTTCTTTATTATATAAAAACCCTTGAGATTCGAAATGAATAAATAACCAGGCAGGCAAATAAGGTTTAACATGATGCATTAAAGGGATCTAGTTAATTCAGAAGAATGCAGGGGTTATTGTGGATAAGAAACTTTGCAATTATAGTTGGGGGCCGATTCACTAACTTTGAGTGAAGGATTCGAAGTAAAAAAACTTCGAATTTCGACCATCGAATGGGCTACTTCGACCTTCGACACGAAGGATTCGAAGTAAAAATCGTTCGACTATTCAACCATTCGATAGTCGAAGTACTGTCTCTTTAAAAAAAACTTCGACCCCCTAGTTCGGCATCTAAAAGCTACCGAAGTCAATGTTAGCCTATGGGGAAGGTCCCCATAGGCTTGGCTAACTTTTTTTGATTGAAGGATATTCCTTCGATCGTTGGATTAAAATCCTTCGAATCGTTTGATTCGAAGGATTTAATCGTTCGATCGAAGGAATAATCCTTTGATCGTTAGATCGCACTATCTGCGCTAAATCCTTCGACTTCGATATTCGAAGGATTTTAGTTCCTAGTCGAATATCGAGGGTTAATTAACCCTCGATATTCGACCCATAGTGAATCGGCCCCCTAGTGTCAGTCAGTGTGAACTAATAGTAATAAGTTACTCTCTTGTGTATAGATCCCTGCCAAGTCTTTATCTTGAGTAGACAGTGCAGTTTTGGGCTTGTATACTCCTGAAGGCTCTTCTGGTGAATAAAGAATTAGAGAGTTTATTGTATTTTCCCCTTATACATTTATCATAGTGATGCTGTTCTCTTTAAGAGATTATTTTACCAGTGTAAACTATACAATTATAGCCAGCCTTTCTTGCTTTTTCCAAAGTACCGCATTAATGGAACTTATAACAATACAGCACATTTTTTCACTCACAGACTTCTTTAGTGTTTTCTACTTAGCTCTCCATACTGCACCACTTCCAACCACACTCCTTTATCACATGTTATGACTAGTTCCAACACCTGTACTGACTTTTCAGCCGAAAGCACACAGCTCCTGTTATTATCCACATTTACACTGTCATAGAACATTCTATGAGGTACAAACCTTCCCACTAAGGTTTTTTGTTTTCAATATGTGTATATATACTTATATATATGTGTATTATATATATTTATGGGGGAAACAAAGTTGATTAAAATACTATACAGTGTAATGCAAACATTATTGGTAGGTAAGGCAAACATAAACAATGGCAAAAAGTGTTCTATAGCTGTGCCCTAGGGAGACATAATGATTAATTGATGTGCCAGGTGTTTTATTGTGCCTTATATATTATATTTTCAGTTGTTAATTACAATTTCACAACAGCACAGGAGGTATGCAAAGAAACATAAGGAAGACATTTTTTCAATACCCATAAAATATCATTTAGTTGAACTTCCCAAGACCACATTCTAATATTGGGGGGGGGGGGGTTCTCAAGGATTCACAAATGTTGATAAGACATGCTGTATTACTGTATACCATGGTTATATTTTGTATGTCTGCTGCTTACAGTTTTCTACATACTGAAATTTGTAATCACCATCATGGGCAACATGTGGTCATCAAATGAGCTAGATACAGCTTTGAAATAATAAAAACAAATTAGGAAAAAAAATAAAAGAAACAAAATAGCAGGCTTTTTGTTTTTGTCTCATGCTTCAGTTGCACTGCCAGTTCTGGCAAGAAATGCTTAAATGCTGGCAAGCAACCCGGTCTTTACTGACAAAACAAATTTGTGTTTATAAAGTTACATTAAATGTGTGTATGTTCTGTTCTGCTCATTAAAACCAAATACAATGGACAGTTTTAAGAGATATAACAGCAACCAGTAACAGGCTTGGTAAGAATCATTCAAGGATTGGTAGGAAGTCACGCCACTTCAGCGTTCTCATAGAGGGATATTATCTTTATTATTGGCATGAAAATACCGAAGTACAAGAGTGAGCCTTTAATACAGCAATAAACTACTTATTCAGAGTTACAAGGAGACAAAGAAACATTTAAATAGATATATATTCACATATATACATATATTTTATAAAGATGCACAGAAAGATAGAAAGAAAAGGCATTATTTAAACAGTGGGAGCTAGTCAGAGAACAAGCCAGATAAACAGAATACCATCATAGAAAGAGACAGGTCAATCCATAGAAGATGAATAAATCAACACTAATAGAGTTGCAGGTTGATAGAGCCATAGACTCAGATTCATTGATCAATGGGGTAATTAATTGATCATCAGTAGTAGAGTGATTGATCAGTAGATAAGTAGGAGGTAGCTAGATAGATCAATAGAAAAGGGATGGGCAATCTTTGGTACCTCAAGGGTTGCAGAACTACATTTTCCAACATACCTCATCAATAAGTTGAGCTTGTAGAGAGAGGCTTACTTTTATGTATCTGCAGCATCCAGATTGCCAATGTTCCTGTGACATGAGTAGAAAACTAGAGTTACCAATTATTTTCATTTAAGTAGGGATTAAAAATTGCAATCTGCAATTACTAATTTGAATTCTTAAATAATACAGATGTTTGGATTCCAGAATTATTCAGCAACTTTATACTATAAACCTGAATTGGTTCAGTTGGCAAATTGGAAGGTTAAATAATTAGGTGATTGTCTGCCGGTTATGATATGTTTGTCAGGAGTTGCAAAGATTCTATACAAACAAAGACAAACAAATAGCATGTCAGAGCCCTGAGCCAGTCCCACAACAGGAGGGATGGCAGATAAAAGTTGATCAGCCCATACCTAGGAGCAATGGAACCCATCTAACTCTGCCTACTTCATTCATTTCATGGGACTGCTTTTTGCACATGTGCCTCGAGTTGGTACGCATATTAATGCCATTCATTAAAGGTAAACACACCCTTTACACTTCTGTATAATTGAACTTGGCGTCAGTGTGTTCACCCCCCACTATTAAATGGACCACAGTGACCATACTGATGCTGGGAAACCAGGGAGGTACAATCACCTTGAACATGATGGTAATTCAAGGGTTCCATTACCTTGCTGTGTCAATAAGACTGGGCCCCAAAATATCATTTTAGCCACAATTTGCAGCAAAACACAAATGCAATTACATTTATTTTGGAACACTGGGAGCAATCCTGCCAGATACAGCTCTCCCAACAGCCACAATGACACTGGAATTATGGGGAAACCATTTATAAACAAACCTGCCAAACTGGAAAGGTGTTAAACATATTACAAAATTTAGTTTTAATTATTGAAATGATGAATGCTGACTTATTACAGTCCTTTAACCTATACATATACTGTAATTATATATGTTGTTACATGCAAAAACAAGTTGCAGATGCACCATGGCTCATTTGCAAATGCAGCTGCAGATGAGGTTGCATTAAAATAGAAGCAAATTGGCTTATTGATCACATTCACAAAAGTTACTTGCATCTACACATCTTTACTTCTGTATAGTTCGAAGCACCATTGCATTCTTCCTACTTTTTCTGCTCTATATTGTACTAGTACTTTATACCATCTTTATCATCGGGGCACTCTAGAATGACTATATTTATAGTATTACCATGTTTTGGAACTTTTTGGATAATGGATTCTTGGATAAGAGGTCTCAATGCTGAATCTTTTGAGGATAACCAGACCTATTTGCCTTTAAGATATCTGTTACCTTTCCCAGTTCCAGTATTTCTGCAAACAGAACCTTCCGCTGAATAAAATCTCTTGGTTACATTTATGTGTAGCGTGAATTTGCATATATGTAATCTCTTATGTAGGCCAATCTTATCCCTTGGTGCATGTTCTTTAGATACTTTTAGCTGCTGTATGCACTACTGTCCCACATTGCTTCAATACATCATTACAACAGCTAGGCTTAATAAATACTTAGGACAGCCTATAGGAAGAAAACCATGTCAAGAAAAAATGAATCAAATTAAAACTTTGTGCTCTTGCTTTAATTGATCTAACACAATTTCACAAATGGTTGATGAAGAATGGCCCATTTGATGAAGATGTTACATTAAATCCAACAAGCTGTAGTAGTTGCACATACGTGATACATTGTTTCGCTGGCTGTAATACCACTCATGGGTAATTTATCCCCAAAGCCTTCCTCTTGGGTCTGACAATAGCAGATTTTAGGGGCAGCATGTCGCCCAGCTGTATTGCAATGGGTTCAGAAGCACCAGGGACAAGCAGGAAAATTTGCTTGCTTTTTAACTCTCCCACACTCCAAATGAGACAAGACTTGCGCATGCATGCGCCTATGAAGGGGGGAGACGGGAAGGTGGAAGGGGGGGGGCAATGAGTGGTCCCGGCCTAGGGGCTTCCTATGTATAAATACTATCCTGAATAGAATAAAGTGTAACTTGTTTAAAGGGATACTGCCATGGGAAAACATGTTTTCCCCCCAAATGCATCAGTTAATATTGCTGCTCCAGCAGACTTCTGCACTGAAATCTGTTTTTTAAAAGAGCAAAGAGATTTTTTTAAAACCTAACATGGGGCTAAACATGTTGTCAGTTTTCCCAGTCATGTGTGTTGTGCTCTGATAAACTTCAGTTACACTTAAAATGATGTTACCCCCCTCCCCCCCCAACAGCTTATCAACAAAACAATGGATAGGTAACAAGATAGCAGCTTGCTGGTAGATATAAGAGCAGCACTCAATAGTAAAAATCCAGGTCTCACTGCAACTACTTTTACCAGTTACATTGAATAGGAGAAACAATAGCATGTCTGAAAGCAGTTACATTGTGAAGTGCTGGCTCTTTCTGAAAGCACATGACCATGCAAAGAGACCCGAGATGGCTGTCTACAAACCGATATTACAACTAATGAAAATACACTTGTTGGTTCAGGAATTGAATTATATATGGTAGAGTGAATAATTTGCCGTGTAAACAGTGTAATTTAGAAATAAAAGCTACACCATAAAAATCATGACCTAATCCCAATACTAGTACAGTCGTTGAAAACATCCTTTTTCAGAATCAGTAACTACACTGATAAAAAATTTTTTTTGTGTATTTCCTTTTGTTCTTTGTAGCCTGAGCACAAATTTATAATACAAATTTGCCCTGCTCTGATGGGCAGTTGAAGATTAAGATACTGAAATTTAGGCTTAGACAGCCACCATAGCTAGTGGAATGATGAGAAAGCACTCCATATTCAAAAAAGAGACCCTGGAGCATGAGGGAAAATGCAGCTTTGTTTTGGTCAAGCACAAGAGGCCCATACAGCTCCAACAGACCCACTAAACAGTAACAGTCTATTGCATCTTGCAGCAGCCCCTCTGACATTTCCAGAATACATAGATTGCTAGTCCAGGCCTAATGAAAGGCATGGTTATTTAAACTCTGCCTTCTGGTAAAGAAGCAACAGCCAGGCAACTATAAGCCAGCATGGAAAATCACTGATCCTAGGACTACTCCCAGTATTGTGGCAAAGAAAACCATTGTGAAGAAACCTGGATGATCATCTATGCATCGACAAGCACTAATGCCTATAAGAGCTGGAGTAGTGTGCCTAACTAGAAAAATGTAGTTAATTCAATGCACACCCGTCATTCAACCATAAGCTGCACTGGTGGTGCAGGCTTTCCGTTTGGCAGGCTAGGTACTTGAAGTACAGTAGAGTTTTTTAACGGAGCCACACACATGGGGAGCTTACTAAATGTATTCAACCACCAAGTATTAATGTTTCAGGGGATACAACTCTGAAACATTGATACTTGTTGGTTGAATAAATGGGGTAAATAAGCTCCCCAACTGCATATAAGTGTGTGTGTGTGGCTCCGTTACAAAACCCTAGCCAGAAAAGCCTGGTTCACTTAAAATGTATATATTGGAAAAACAGCAAATTAAAGTAGAGGTAACTTTGGGGAATATAGCACTGCTTGAGTTGGTTGTTTGGGAATTTATATCTAATTTAACGAATTCTGTTTCCATTTTAAGCCACGGGACTTGCTTGCAGATTGTATAACATGAAAATGTGTTACTAGCACTGTTGATTGAGAAAGAGATTTTTTAGGAGGCAAAATTTGCCCTGAAATAGTTGTCTCTTTACTGGAAGATATAAGAGTAGGATGCCTTTTAGTATATGAGAAAATATAAGGCTACTGTTTACACAATGATGATAATGATCAGGAAGGAATGTTTACCCTTTGGCAGCAAATTGTTCTATAGAGTGTTCTATGGGGTTTCCCTGAGAATCAACTAGAAATTAGGTATGGGTCGGTTTGAGCAAGTGGTTGAACTCCAGGCACGAATATAATGTAAATGTGCACGTGTTCGCAATATAGGTTTATGTTATTTATTGATGTTTCATATTGTTATTTTTTATTTCTTGGACAAGGTTATGCTGTATATATAATAAACGGTCATGGTGTATTTCTGCATACCACAAGGAGAACATATTGCAATTATAAGGGCTCATTTACAAAGCTACTTGCATCTTAAAACATGCGCCAATTCAGTGCATGCAAAGTACAGGGTGCATGGACACATGGAAGCCTGCCTTGAGCAGTGTGGTGTGCCTAAACATGCTAAAAGAGTTGTGTATAATATAACACAGGAGTAGAGTGCAAGCCCACTGACTATTATCACCACTATGTGTATCTCCACGCAGTGTTAAGGAAATCCTGAGGCACTTTGTAATATGTTCCAGCTGGCATCCTGATATTTTATAAATAAGATATAAATACCAGGTCAGGTGGGAAGTGGCAGAATTAGAGCAGGCCACTAGGGTGTAACCTTCTGACATGACATTATCTCTGTGAAGAGTACAACTGAGACCACTTATGACTCTTCTTCTTTTTTTCCCTTCCAGTGCACTAAATCAGCTTGTTTGTGTATGTGTGATCGATGCTAATTTAAGTCATTTTGTATGTGTATCAGTATAATTAGCCGAATAGGAACTATCCTTTGCTAATTAATTCATTCGTACACAGCTCATTCAGGCTCTGAAGTTTTCCACAAGAGGTTGAACGACTAATTTTGTTTTTTAATGAGGACCATCTGTGTTGGGAAAGCAAATGTATGATCACATAATAAATAGGGCTCTACTATGTGAATGGCATTTCCAGATTTGGGGAAAAACAACAGTTTCCAGTTAATCTATAGAGCAAGTCACTAATATGCATGTTTCTCTATCCCTTCCTCATATTAAGCATAATGCTCATACTGTTTTTTTAACTCTCAATTTCTATTCTTTTCCCATCTTTGTTTTATTAGTCATCCCTGACTGTCTTGCTGCTAAGTGATATGTTTGTACATGCATTATTGGCATAATGTTATACTGCTAATGCACAGGTCCAGTATAGCTTGTGGCCTGAACTTGCAGTTGGGGGAAAAGCAAATCATATGCTTCAGCCGGACAGTTTTTTCATTACAAAATGAGTGCCAAGGAAAGTGCATTTTTTAGCATTGCTACAAGGTAGTAAAACACTGAATAATTTCTTTCCAGCTGCAGATGTGTTACCATTACTAGATAGAGTTAAAGGACAAGCAATGATATGGTGACAAAAGTAACCTATTTTACTGAACACAGAGTCAGTGATTATATGCCATTTGCTACTATAGTTACTGCAGAAACTTACCAACATTTAAATACTGGTAGCACTTTCACAAATCCTGCATTCATATAATACACTATTCAACAACAGGTTACAAAATTAGTGTCTAACTAAAACGTGCGCATTAGAGGTACAGTAACAAACAATAACAGAATAAATAGTGTTTAGTACCAGCAAAGTGAGTGAAATTTTACATGAGTATCTGTATAGAGTCAGGGAAGCTGGAGCACAACCTTGACAGCCTCTCATACGCCCACGCAAACATAAACTCATAACACGGATGTTGGACCAAGGGAAGCATATCTAAATGGATGCCCTTGCATCTGCTGGAAGGATCTACTTCTGAATAAAGCATCAGCGAGTGTGTTGTATGGTCCCCTTGTATATTTATACAAAGTTATCTTAAAGTGATACTGACACTAAAAATTTTCTTTTCAAAATATTAATCTACAAAGTTATATATAAGTCATGTTGATAATTTTTTGCTGATAGTTCTACTTTTGTAAGCAATTATTATTTGAAGTTCCTAAACCTGACTGTTTTGCAAACCTGACTGTCCTATCTCAGTCAGTTGGAGTTTCTAATGCTAACCGAGTACTGCTGCACAAATATGGCAGCCCCCTCATAGAAGAACATGGGGGTAAGAAAGATAATGTAAAAGCATCAGGCAAATATTTTACGGCAAAATTATAAAAAGCATTCAAAGAAAATGTTATAATAGATATAAAAAAAGGTTATTTTCTGGTTGCAGTATCTCTTTAACCACCTGTTCTACAAAAATCAAAACTTGGTCAGTCTTTCTTCATAACTGAACATTCTTATACCAGCTTCTTCTTTGGTCTTCTTTGGATTTTCTATATTTGATTTACTGTATATCCTTCACATTAATTTTGCTTAAACATTTAAGTACCATATTCTGTGCCAACCACTGACAACTTGTTTGAGCTAAGCCATGTGTGTACATTTATAGATTAGGCCATGTAACATAGACTCCTCTATTGTAAAGATTGAGAAAAATATTTGATTAAAGATATTTAATCTTTTCCCCTTGTAACAAAATATGTCCATACCTTAATGGAGACGCACTTTGAGCCAACATCTTTTTTACAGTTTATATACTTTGAAAAAAATAGGAATGAGACTTTGCACAAGATGCAATTAGTTCTTTATTTAATACTTACGCCTCTCTGTGTTAACTATTAACATGTTATAGCCATTTTTTTTTAAACTGCTCTTCATTTTTTTTTACATGTTTTGAATTGTTTTCCTTAATTTTCTTTCCAGCTTTCAAAGATTGTCACTGACCCTGGCATCCAAAAAAAAACATTGCTTTGTGAGGCTACAATTCTTTTTATTAATTTTATTTCTAATGAGGCTGTCTCCTATACATCTTCCAGTCTCTCATTGAAATCACTGCCTGGTTGCTTGGGGAAATACGCCCCTTGTAACCAGATAGCTACTGAAATTCCAAACTGGAGAGCTGCTGAACAAAAAACAAAATAGTTTATATGCAACAACAAAAACAACAACAACTTATAATAAAGACTGATGCAAACTTTTTTAGAATGTCACAGTCCCATCATACTAAAAGTTATTTTAGAGATGAACTACCCATTTAATTCTTTAAGATATCTTCAATACATTCAGAACAGTAAATTTCTGTTCTGTGTTTTTAGCTGAAAACCTGATGTCCTAATCAACATATTGAAGTAATGTTTCTGCAGTGCTAATATTTGCTTTTCTAAAATGCCTATGTATGTTTGTTTTTTTACAAGAAACATTAAATGATATAATATTATGGTTGCTATTACCCAAGTTTCCAAGTACATGCACATGTACATAATTGTCATGCAATAATCCTCCATTATAGGCTTGCTCTAAAGTTTGCAACAGGGTCGGTAGCATACTCCTCCAACTAACTAGCCTGTTGCATTACCTTCTATGAAAAGTTTCTATTCCACATCATCTTCATTTATGTAAGGTTTAAAATCATGTTTAACATACAGACATACCCCTTGTCCTTTTCTATTTCCCCTACCCCTCTTAAATATGAAATAGCCCTTTATATTTATTTCCCAGTCGCATGGCTCATTCAGACATGTTTCAGCAGTGTTAATAATAACATATTTCACATTTGGAAAACTCAATTTCAACTCTCCCATCTTACCTGCTAAGATTCTTATATTAGTAAACATTCATACAAGCAACAGCTTTTATGAATTGTATATAAAAATGATTTACCTCCCGGCCATATATGATATCCCCACCCACCTATCCACCCCCATGTATCCTTAATATGCCCAGATCCCAATCTTCCCTATTGTTTGCAGAATTACTTACTGCTCCATCCCACTCACACCATTTTTGTCGCAGTTGTAGCAGACAGGGTGAATGTTGCCTCTCTCTCCCTTACTGTTGTAACAGGGGTGCTGACCTGCATCACATTATCAGTGTTTGCGCTGACACAGTATTTCTCAGTGTCCTCAAAACTTCTTAACTGTGTTTTAAACTCAGTAAAAGTCACTTTTCCATCATCTTGTGTGATATTGATAGCAAAGGATTTAAATGATTTAGGCAGGCCCTTAAGAATCATTGCAATCAAAGCAGTCCATCACAAAGGGGCCTATTTACTTAGCTCGAGTGAAGGAATAGAAGAAAAAATACTTTGAATTTCGAATGGTCGAATTTGGCTACTTCGACCATCGAATAGGCTACTTCGACCTTCGACCACGACTCGAAAGATTCGAACTAAAAATCGTTCGACTATTTGACCATTCGATAGTCGAAGTATTGTCTCTTAAAAAAAACTTCGACCCCCTAGTTGCCACCTAAAACCTACCAAGGCCAATGTTAGCCTATGGGGAAGGTCCCCATAGGCTTCCTAACAATTTTCTGATCGAACGATTATTCCTTTGATCGTAGGAACAGCGCTAAATCCTTCGACTTCGATATTTGAAGTCGAAGGATTTACATTCGGCAGTCGAATATCGAGGGTTAATTAACCCTTGATATTTGACCCTATGTAAATCTGCCCCAAAATGTCTGTTCAGCATTTCTCAATGCTGTAATGGCTGTTTCTGCACGTATTATATAGTCTGTGACACTTTCATGTGCAGCTTTCTGAAGAGATGTTAACTCTGTATATAAGATAATAATCCGTGGCTTACCTTTGCCAGCATAGTAGTTTCTCAGGATTTGAAGCGCTTTCATTCCATCCAGTCCAGGAATTTATGGAGAGGCGACCAAGGCCCGGACCTAGGATTTTAGGTGCCCAACCACACCCACATTGGTTCAGAAACACTGGGGATGCACAGGAGATACAATAGTTTTTTAAATTTTCTGTGCGCCAATACCCATTTTTCCAGTCCCAATGATGAAAATTTGAGTGAATAAAAGGGATGGGAGCGATGAACGACAGTGGGCCTAGGGGTTGCCCACTATGAAAATCCGGCCCTGCTTCCATCATCAGCTGCTTCTCTCATAATCAGAGACAGATTTTTACCATCCAAAAATTTAGTTAACTCAGCAAAAGCCTCCTCTTTCTTACTTCTGTAAATCCTTATCTCCAACTTTTGCCTAGCTTGTACAGTCATTTTAAAGATTCCCCCCTAAATAAACAAACATATATCATCAAAAAATGTGCTTTGCATTTGTAGTTTCAAAGCTATTAGTGTAGTTGCAGTAATGGTTGCAAGCTTTTGTGAAACTATATAACAAAACATCATTGTTTAATGCTGGCTATTAAGATACATTTTAAGATAAAGATACATTTTCCTGTACTGTATTTAAAAAATAATTGTGGTTTTAGTTGAGAAATTCTAACCCAGGCTCCACCATTGGGCTAAAGGCCAATCTGACAAAACATTTGTGTCTGGCTGCAAATGTCATTCTAGATTACTGTCACTTCTGGTCTTGTGGCCTATGCAGTGCCAAACTGCAAAATATTAGACATTATGGATCAACACAAATCAGCTGTGCTGAAATGATTAGAGGAAAATATGTTAACAGTTTACAAAGAGCCAAAGATGCTAGTTGTTTGACGTGCCACCCGTAGATACATTTATGCATCAAAGGAAATTCTTTTTACTATGTAACTCTTAGCCACAGGCACATAAGTATTGTGCATCAAATCCTAAGCACTTACCCAAACAGTAGGAATGCCTATATGAAATATGGTAACAGAATGGCAGAGCAGATTACCAAGATCATATAAGAAATTCAAAAAATGACAGTAAAATTGGAAAGCCAAATTAGCTGAGCCTGAAGCTTTCAAATGAATAAAAATTATGGGGAAAAAATGTTTAGTGTATAAACCTCAATCCTTGCTTCCCCTATAAGAGCCTACATGGAGCGGATGGTTGGCTAAAGGGCAAACTTGGCTTTTTTAGCAAATATTTTCCATAATAACAATTCCCAGGAACATCTGCAAGTACAAAAAGTCGAAGTGGACAATTCACTATCTTAGCGCTAAGGAAGTTTTGCACCATTTAGCCAGACAAAATTTCTCTAAGGCGAATTATTGTTACTCCGCAAATTTATCAGGCTAACCTTCCAATCCGTTAGCCTGTTCGCCAGAGTCTGTTTTTCCAGGTTATACCTGGTGAATTGATAAGATGAAGCTACATCCTCAACATTATTATGTCAGTGACATCATTATGCTGTATGCCAAAAAATACATAAAAATGTGGGATTATGTTTAAAAGTTGTAACTGTTAAATATATGTTTTTAAAACTTTTTTAAAACTTTTTTTTTAACAATTTGAAGCTAGCTCATGCCACATTTGTTTTAGGGTGGGCTCTTGTCTAGGGCATTAGAGGATCTATTTTGTCTTTATTTTACTTCCTTGGACATTTTTAATAATAAGCGGCCACTTCTAGCAATTTCACCAACAATCCCTAATAAAGACATGTGAAGTATGGCAATATTTCCCAAAGTGAATACTCTCCCTTTAGTAAATTTGCCCCTTCAAGTCATACGGGTACTTAAAAACTACTTTTTCACACTAATAGATCTGCTTTTGTAAGTGTTACTCGAAGTTCCTCAACATGACTGTCCCTTCTCAACCTGCAAGTTAGAGTTTCTAATGCTAAAGAGCAATTGCACAAATATGGCAGCCATACATTAATTAAAAAGGCTTGTAAAGTTATTTGTAAATGTAGTTGCATGAAGTGATATTTGTATATGCTTTCAGTTCTCTGGTTCTGACTCTTGAAACAAAGTAGCATAAGAGGGGTGGTTCCCCTCTTTATTTTTAGTATGTTATAGAATGTCCTATTCATAGCAACTTGGCAATTGGGCTTCATTATTTATTTATTATAGTTATTGAATTATTTGCCTTCTTATTCTACATCTTTGCAGCTTTCAAATGGGGGTCACTAACCCCGGCAGCCAAAGATCTATCGCTCTATAACAGTGCAGCCCAACTTCTGTGGCACTGAGGGCCGGAATTTTTCTGAAGGGCAGATAGTGGAAGCCAGTGTTAGCCACTCCCTGTTTTAAAAAACTTCGACCCCTAGTTTGCCATCTAAAAGCTACCGAAGTCAATGTTAGCCTATGGGGAAGGTCCCCATAGGCTTGGCTAACTTTTTTTGATCAAAGGATATTCCTTCGATCGTTGGATTAAAATCCTTCGAATCGTTCGATTCGAAGGATTTTATCGTTCGATCGAAGGAATTATCCTTCGATCGAACTATCTGCGCTTAATCCTTCGACTTCGATATTCGAAGTCGAAGGATTTTAATTCCTAGTCGAATATCGAGGGTTAATTAACCCTCAATATTCGACCCTTAGTGAATCGGCCCCTAATTGTAGTAGCATACCAAAAAACCAAATGGTTGGTGCTCACTGCAGGGATATCACTTATCACTCATATATAAAAAAAAGTTGTCATACCCTTAAATCCATATACCTCATCCTCCCCTGTGGATAACACAGCACCCCCTAGCACATGATTAAACAACTTAGGGGCCCCTAACAACACTTTTCAAATGCTAACAAAACTCCAGAACATACCCGTACCAGGCTTATGTTCCACAGGCAGGGCACACACAGGCAGAGTATGTAATACAGAGGGAGCATAGGGAAGGCAGAGTATGGCACACACAGGCAGAGTATGGCGCACCAAAGTAGCATACGGCAGGCAGAGTATGGCACACCCAAGGAGAATAGGGCAGGCATAATATGGCACACCCAGGGATCATAGGGCAGGCAGAGTAGGGCACACCCAGGGAGCATATGGCAGGCAGAGTACGACACACACAGGAAGCATAGGGCAGGCAGAGTGTGGCACACAAAGGCAGTGTATGAAACACACAGGAAGCATAGTGCAGGCAGAGTATGGCACACACAGGGAGCATAGGACAGGCAGAGTATGGCACACACAGGGAGCTTATGGCAGGCAGAGTATGGCACACACAGGGAGCATAGGACAGGCAGAGTATGGCACACACAGGAAGCATAGGTCAGGTAGAGTATGGCACACACAGGGAGCATAGGACAGACAGAGTATGGCACACACACACACAGGGAGTATAGGGCAGGCAGAGTATGGCACACACAGGGAGCATAGGGCAGGCAGAGTATGGCACACACATGGAGCATAGGGCAGGCAGAACAGAGCAGAAGACACAGTAATGGTGACCCATCAGCTTTTTGGATAAGATGGAACAGGTGAACTATGTGGGCAGTTTCAGTTTAGGTCTCAGGTATAAACAATAGAGGTGTTACAAGTGTGAACAATGCAGGAGGGATTACAAGTGTGGCACACAAAGGCAGTGTATGAAACACACAGGAAGCATAGGGCAGGCAGAGTATGGCACACAGGGAGCATAGGGCAGGCAGAGTAGGGCACACACAGGGAGCATAGAGCAGGCAGAGTATGGCACACACATGGAGCATAGGGCAGGCAGAAAAGAGCAGAAGACACAGTTATGGTGACCCATCAGCTTTTTGGATAAGATGGAACAGATGAACTATGTGGGCAGTTTCAGTTCAGGTATGTACAATAGAGGTGTTACAAGTGTGAACAATGCAGGAGGGATTACAAGTGTGGCACACAAAGGCAGTGTATGAAACACACAGGAAGCATAGGGCAGGCAGAGTATGGCACACAGGGAGCATAGGGCAGGCAGAGTAGGGCATACACAGGGAGCATAGAGTGGCAGAGTATGGCACACACAGGGAGCATAGGGCAGGCAGAGTATGGCACATGCAGGGAGCATAGGACAGGCAGATATGGCACACACAGGGAGCTTATGGCAGGCAGAGTATGGCACACGCAGGGAGCATAGGACAGGCAGAGTATTGCACACACAGGAAGCATAGGTCAGGTAGAGTATGGCACACACAGGGAGCATAGGGCAGACAGAGTATGGCACACACACACAGGGAGCATAGGGCAGGAAGAGTATGTCACACACAGGGAGCATAGGGCAGGCAGAGTATGGCACACACAGGGAGCATAGAGCAGGCAGAGTATGGCACGCACATGGAGCATAGGGCAGGCAGAGTATGGCACACAGGGAGCATAGGGCAGGCAGAACAGAGCAGAAGACACAGTTATGGTGCCCCATCAGCATTTTGGATAAGATGGAACAGGTGAACTATGTGGGCAGTTTCAGTTTAGGTCTCAGGTATGAACAATAGAGGTGTTTCAAGTGTGATCAATGCACGAGGGATTACATGTGTGAACAATACAGAATTTTATAGTGTGAATTTGAGGTATAAAAAATGCAGGGGCCAGTTAATCTCTGTAGTGATACCTTTTAAAGTTTACACATGGTAAGCAGACACAGCAGGCAGACTTTCATGTGGGGGCCACACAAGGGGGGTTGTGGGCAGTTGGACAGCACTGCTCTATGAGATTACAATTTTATTATTATTAGTATTGTTACTTTTTATTAACCACATATCTGCTAAAATTCCAACCTGGAGAGATGCTGAAGAAAAAGTTAAATAACTAAAAAAAACACAAAAAATGTAAATTAAAACCAATTGTCTCTGAATATATGTCTATGTCATACTAAAAGTAAATTCAAAAGGGGAACAACCCCTTTAATAGCTGGTTTCTGTATTAATTATGAATATTAGCCATTGAGATTCCATACATTCCCAGGATATTTTTAAAGCAATATTAATATGGAATGATAGATAATGTGTTGGCATGTGAATGGCATGAGAATGTGTTTTCCCTTTCAGGTTCATTTTCTGCCTTCAGTTAGAAAGTTAGTGCTGGTTGTGGCTACCTATGCTATACTATACTTTTCCAGGTTTACTATTACATTTTCATCTACTTGTTACAGTTTTGTATAGTCCAAGAAAAACTATAAAAGGAAGGGCACTTGCTTTGATTTAAAGGCACTGAACCATTTATTAAGACATGGATTGATTTTTGAAGATAATACAAAGTATTACAGAGGAATAGAGGGAAATAGGGTCAACCACTTGTCTTAATGGAAATATACTTATGCACACAAAAAATATATATGGGTAAATACAGGTATAGTACCTGTTATCCTGAAATCCATTATACAGAAAGCTCTAAATTACGGAAAGGCCATCTTCCATTATAATGATATTATTCACATTTTCAAAAATTATTTCCTTTTTCTCTGTAATAATAAAACAGTTCATTGCACTTGATCTTAACTAAGGTAAAAGTAATCCTTATTGGAAGCAAAACAATCCTATTGGTATTTTAGAAGACAAAGTATGGAGATCCAAATTACAGAAAAAACTGTTATCTGAAAAATCCCAGGTCTCGAGCATTCTGGATAACAGGTCCCATACCTGTAGTAACATGTAGCTCTAAACATAAGTAATTTCCAAGAGCCACTGCTTAGGGAGGCATTTTGTTTCTTGGGCTATCTCCATAATTAAAGGACAACCCCCTGAACAATGTAGGTCTCTATAAAAATATATTGAATATAACAGCTCATATGTAAAACCCTGCTTCATGTAAATGAACTACTTTCATAATATACACTTTTAAGTAGTTTGTGCCATTGGTTAATCCTAAATAGAAAATGGCCATTTTACAAAATAAGGGCCCCCTGCTGGGATGCTAGGATTTACAGTGCACACAAACAAACCATACATGTTAGATCACATGAGCCATGAGACAAAGTTCTGAGTTTTACTCCCACACTTCTACCTGTTACAGTTAGAGCTGCATTATTTTTGGTCAGGTGATCTCTGAGGCAACACAGAGAACATCATAAAATGGTGACTCAAGGGAAAAGATGTAAATGGGCAATATCTACTTAAATATATATATATCAGTTTGGTAAGATTCTTTAATATGCCTCTTAATATGATGTCAACTATCTGTTGCTTAAGTTTGCATTTTGGGGGTCAATTTTTCTTTTAAGGGCACAAACACAAAACAACATGTGTCTACATATATCTTGTATCCAGTGGCGTAACTACAGTGTGCTGCCCCCCCTGCAGAAAATTCTTCGAAGGGTCCGGTGCACTGCACTTCCCAAGCCCCCTGCCTGTCTGCACTGCCCTGCCCATTTGCTGTCCATCACCTGCCCACTCACTGTCCCTCGCCCGCCCACTCCCACCTCATGTCCACCTACTCCCAGCACCAGGGCAGCCTGCATCTCCCTTCCCCGGCCAAAGGTAAGAGAGTGAATGGGGAGTCCCACTTGCGACTGCGGGTCTGGTTCCTCTATAGTTACGCCACTGTTTGTATCAGAGTTTATAATGAGGCTACCTGGCATCAGGAAGATTCATGAATCAGAAAGATTTTTGTATTCCTTTTTGTTTCAATCATTTCAAGAATTAAATGGTCACAATTTTAACACATGTACATGAAATCATTAGAAGTTTCATTTATTATACACAAAATTCTGAGGTGCAGTTAATTATTTAGTTATATTCAGATATTTTGTGAGGCAATGTGGGTGTTTGTGCCTTACAGATTACTTTCAAAGTCTTGTGCCCCAGGAGCAAAATAAATATTACAAAGCCTAGAGCATGAACACTGGAAGCAAACCTTAGGCTCCTTGGGTGAAACTATTTTGCTTTAATTACATCCCTTCCTCTCAAGCACAATTTATCAAATGTATATTCTGATGAAAGCCATAGAACACTGCTAGCCAATGGACATTTGTTTGGGATTATATAGGGAATGAGCACTCCTAAACTGATAATCTTTTTCTTCTAGTTTTTTACTCTCCATCTATCCATGTACTGCTAATAATTCCAGTGGTAAATTTGGTTTATGTTTATTATTAGTTGTCCAACAAGCTATACAGATCCACACCGTAAAATTTTGCCTTTCATAAATGTGTGCTTAGTGGGGTTTGAGAGATAACCTATATTTTTTTTAAAGGTTACTTTTTTATTGATATTTAATAACATACATATAACCAAGACCATTAAAGTTCAGGAAGTATAGTAAGTGGAAGCAAATAGTAATATATGTATCAGCAACAAACAGACATTATTTAAGTACATTATGGAACCATAACCATATGGACAGGGCTAAGGTAACTTTTAGTTTAGATCCACCTCACACCATGGGTTCCAAATTTTTTCGTATTTGGTCTGTGTCCCTCTAGCTTCATAGGTAAATTTTATTAGGGGGATAGCATTGTGTACCAATTTTTTCCATGTCTTAACCTTTGAAAGTCAGGGCCCCATCCAGTGCATGGCTATGTTTTCCTTGCATAGAATAGTAATGAATGGTATCTATTTTTAGCATACTTGGACATTACGATTTCGTCTAGAACACCCAGGAGACATATAAGAGGAGAGACAATTGTTGGAAAGTCAAAGCGCTCAGTTAGTACTCTGAGAATTTTATCCAATACCTTGCTATTGGGGGGCAGGACCACATCATGCGGTACAAGTTTGCTGGGGAAGTATTGCACCGGGAACAAGAGGGGTCAGGTTGTCTTCCAATGGCATGCAATTTGCTTGGAGTTACGTACAGTTTGTGGATTATCCTGTATTGGACCATCCTATCTCTTGTTGATATTAGGTAGTTATAACTGTTGTCGGTGGCTTCCTCCCAGTCCTCTTGAGTTAATTGAGGAATATCCATTAACCAACAGGCTTTAGATATCTCAAAAGGCTTGGAGCTGTGGCTAGAATGGTTTGGTATAGTTTTGAAACTAGTTTAGGGGTATCAGGGGTATGCAAGGTATGCTCTATGGTTAGTGAACGTATGTGCGGAGTCAAAGTGGTGAATTGTGCCTGAAATGCATGCCGGAGGTGGAAATACCTATAGTTGTTCGTAAGTAAGGAAGTCTATAAGAAGATCTCCTAGATATTTCAGTCCATGGGTTGGCCAATATGTGATGTCTTGGAGCTGTCTGAAGTGTGGGAGGTATGAGTTAACCCATAAGGGAAGCCTAGGTGATAGTAGTGGGGAAGATATGTTGTGTAGTTCAAGAGTTGATGCCTAGATTTTATGTGGGAATGTGAGAGTGGATGAAAGATTAGGTAGGTCCTTTATGTGTCTATATGGAAAATGTCTAAGTCCTTCCAGGGATCATAGGAGTAGGGCATGGAGCACCATGTTAGGATTGTATGGATCTGGGAGGAAGCACCAGTGGAGGTAGTACAATTGAGATGCCATATAGTACCTTTGCCAGTCCCCCTGCTTCATAGGGCTCAACCAGTTTGTTCAGGGATACCCGGGGTCTCTTGCCATTCCATAGGAAGGAGTGAGGATTTTGTTAATATCGTTAAATGTTTTTTTCTGTAAGGTACAATGGAGCATTGTAAAATTATAAAAATTTGGAGAGATATATCATTTTAAAGATGTTTATACAACCCCATAGTGTCAGAGGTAACTTGGCCCAATTAAAGAGGTCTGTTGGTAATGTAGAGATGATGGGGGCAAGGTTAAGGGTTACATATTGATCCAGATCAGGGTGTATAATAATACCTAAGTATTTAAAAGAGGGTACCCATTTAAGCGGAGTGGTAGGTGGTAGTGGTGGGGGGTGATGGCTGTCCAGGGAGTAGAGGAGAGACTTATCCCAATTAATAATCAGTCCTGAGAAGTGGCCAAATTGATTAACTGCTTGTAGGAGGGCTTCCAATGAGCACCCAGTAAATTAAGAGGTCATCTCCGAAAAGTGAGACTTTCTCAACCACTGTTTGAAAAGTCAGTCCTTTAATGGTGTTTGAGTACCTAATGAGTATCGCTAGGGGTTCGATTGCCAAGGCAAATAATATGGGTGAGAGTGGGCAACCCTGTCTAGTGCTTTGCGTCAGCGCAAATGAGGTGGTGCCGTTTACTCTGACCCTTGCCTTTTGTGTCTTGTATAGGAGTTTGACCCAAGTGATGAAAAGATCTCCAAGGCCAAACCTCCGGAGGATCTCCCAGAGATAAGGCAACTCTACAGAATCAAATGCCTTGGCTGAGTCTAATGAGGCTATGACCCTAGACCCTTTTTTTGCATGTACAATCTGTAGATTGGTAAATAGGCGACGGATGTTAAAAGTGGTGGACATCCCTGGGATAAAGCCAGATCGGTCCGGGTGTACCAGATCTATTCGCCAGTATTTTTGCCAGTATCTTGGTGTCCGTGTTAAGAAGGGAGATTGGGCGATAGGACAAGCATATTGCGGGGTGTTTTCCCGGTTTTGGGATGGCCACTATTAAAGCCTCAGAGTAGGATGGGGAGAGTGATTTGGTATCAAAAGCATGTTGTAGCATTTCTAGGAGGTGTTTGGAGATGGGTTTTACTAAGGTTTTGTACCAATTGGCAGGAAGACCATAAGGTCCAGGGGTTTTATTTGAAGGCAGGTCTCTTATTGCCAGCTTTAGTTAGTCAATGGAGTTTGGGTAGTCCAATAGTGCTTGGTTACGTGGCGACAGTGTAGGAATAGGTATTGCATCCAGGTAGCATGATAGGTGATTATGACTATAAGTTGCTTTGGAGCTATATAGTGCACTGTAATATGCAGCAAACTCTTGGGCTATAAGATCAGGGTCGGAAGTGAAGGTGCCCGTTAGAGTTTGGATGTGAGCTACTGCTGTAGCTGTGGTTTGTGCTTTAGCTAGGAAAGCCAACAGTTTGCCATTTTTGTCACCTTTCTCTGTGACTGATAGTATAACTTTTTTTGTAAGGACTGTTTCCTCTCTCTCCTCTGGGGGCTAGGGCATACTCCTTCTCTGCTTGGGTCAACTCTTCCTCTACCTGCCGTACCTCTGCCTTAGCAGTGCTACGTGAGAGATAACCTATATTTAAGCCTTATGCACATAACCATCCCTTTGAAAGATTTTTGTTTACCTTTTTGTTTCAGCCAATGCTCCTTCCACATATAACTAGTGTTAGATTTCCTGGTTTCTTAATAAAAGGATAGATATCCTAAAGGAAGTGCAAACACATTGGATAATTGTGCTGACATTATATGTAGACCATGACCAACACCCAATGAAGTGCCAAATAGATCCATGCACAACTTGTAGTGTAACTAACTAACACTTCATGTTGTCTGAGTAGCATCTTACAAGACCTTTGTCTTGGATTTGGTGTATTAATTAAGTCTGCCTGGCATCAGTTCAAGTATTTGCTGGTATAATTTCCGGTGTATGGCATGCTAGTGAAGTGTGCAACTTATTTTTCACTGCAAATGATCTGGGCAATTGACACATGATGCTGTTGATTCCCCTGCGTTAAAAGGCACAGCAGTGCTCATTTTGAAACAAAAGTCAAAAAAGACTGAGGGGTAGCATGAGAAGTACAAGGAGCACCTTTTGGTGCAAGTACCTTTAATGAAAGTGGTTTTGTGAGCAGCAGACTGTGGAGAATGGCACTTGTGGCCATACATGAGCTCTTAAGACATGATGGTTCTAACAATGGCTCTCAAAAAATGGTGGAGGGTACTGTTTGATGTTACCTTTCCTTATATATTTTTAATATGCTCAACTTTGGATGTACTTAATGCTCTTTTAGTTTTGCATAGCATATTGCAGGGGCACACTTAACAGGAATATAACAAATGTTTTTTGGTATATAAAGTGGAAAGGGCCAATGAGTATTTGCTTTAAGAAGGTCCAATTTTTGTGAAAAATCGTTTCATAATTTTTGCTGCCTGCTGCCTGCTGACTTATAATGGTGAGGACAAGGCCTTCTGCAATTGTGAGGGTTTTCCTGAAGTCCATACTTTGTTGATTAATTTTTAATAAGCTTAATAATTATTTCAAACTCTTTTTCAGGGTGCCACTCTGCTTTCAAAAAAATAGTTTCTCTAGAACTATTACTTTTGGCAATAGCCAATTTATTTTGGTTGACTTGTTACAGTTGTGTGGCAATGCCACCCTCAGCTATGAACAATGTAAGGTTCATGAAGTTTATGACTCTATATTTTTTTTATAGTTTTTGAATTATTTGCCTTGCTTTTCTGACTCTTTCCAGCTTTTAAATGGTGGTCACTGACCCGAGCATCCAAAAACTATTGCTTTGTGAGGCTACAATTTTATTATTATTGTGACTTTTTGTTACTTATCTTTCTATTTAGGCCCTCCTCTATTTATATTCCTGTCCCTCATTCAAACCACTACCAGGCTGCTTGGTTAAATTGGACCCTAGCAAACGGATAGCTGCTGAAATTGCTAACTGGAGAGCTTCTGAACAAACAACTATATAATTGAAAGGGGAACTATCGTGAAAATGAAAATTTAATATAAGTTTCATCATACTAAAATAAAAAACTTTCTAAATACATTCATTAAATATTCTGCATAATCAAGTTTATCTTCACTATCCCTCTCTCAGCGTCTGTTTCTCTTCATTCTCTCTTCCTGCAGGAGTTGGGTGTCAGATATTCACTCACAGTTAGATCCAATATATCTTATAGGGGGCTTCCTTTCCTAACAGATAAATTAGAGCTCACTCAAATAACTGATTCCAGTACAAACACAATCTAACAAAATAACTGCCTTAGGCACAAATCCTGCATGTAGAAAGGCAGGATTTCTGGTGATTTTAATAGAGTGAGCTCTAATGCACCTTCTAGGCAAAAGGAGTTCAAATATAAGATATATTGGTTCTAACTGTCAATAAATTTCTGACCCCCAACTCCTGCATGAAGAGAGAATGAAGAGAAACAGTTGCTGAGAGAGGGATATTGAAGATAAAATTGATTATTTTAGAAACGCTACAGAATTTTTAATTGATTATATTTAGAAAATTTCTTATTTCAGTGTGCTGAAGGTTATTTTCATTTTCGCAATAGTTCCCCTTTAAAAAATGCAAATAATAAAAAATGAATACCAATTTCAAACTGTCTCAGAATATCACTCTCTACATAATACTAAAAATCTATTTAATGGTGAACAACCCCGTTTAAAGTTTCCAGAAGAGATTTGGCTTTCATTACCTACCCCTTCTAAATCATGAGCACACCATTAATGTAGCACTTATATATAGATTTACATTTGATGGAGCTAAATTAATTTCCATTGTATTTATGTCTAAAACATCTCTAAATGTGAAGTAATTATGGATCAGAATGAAATGTTGGCTGTCTGGTAAAACCTTTTGTACCCCAGCACTGTATTTATTCTTTACTGCATCTAATCAATTTTTATAGGCTGTGCAGTTATAGAGAGATGTGACATCACAAGCAAGCCAAATATTGTCATCCTGCCACTTGAATTCATGAAGAATCTTAATAAATCCAAGCCTAGGATTTGAGCATAGATCAATTTTTCTTATTGGTGAGTTCTTTTAACGATCTGGTCTAACGCCTTCCCCAAACTTAAAGGTGAGGTCAATTTATTGAATTCATCATATGGTTCCATAATGCCTAAAATACAGTTGGCCTCTTAATCATCCAGATTTTGGATAACTATTCCACCACACTAATTTGTGGGTAGATGATAATATTTTCATGTTCTGCTAAGGATATTAAAATATGGTTTTCCAATATAGTTAGGTTGGATATAAACTTATATATGTGTAAGGGCTTACCCTTGTGGTACTAGGGCCCAGTGGGGACGCCCGCCACACGGTGGATGCCCGCAACTGTAGTCCTCTTCATTTGGCCGGTTTGTTCCATGGCGCGTGCGGCCGCTAGCTCCGGGTTTATGCCAGCGACGCGCAACGTCATCATGCTGTGGCACGAAATTCAAATGTATTTAAAGGGGCTTCGGCCTAGAAATCATTGCCCATTGTTAGGTCTAATTTGATTAGTTTCCTAGGTGTGATTTGTCTGTGTTTGTCCTGGTTTTGATCCCTGCCTGTCTGACTATTCTGAATTCTGGCAATTCAGACTTCTACCTGCCTGACCATTCTGTGAACTCTGCCTGTACTGACCCGGCCTACCTGACTATCCTTGAACTCTTCCTGTACCGACCTTGGCCTGCCTGACTACGCTTTATCATTTAATCCGTGAGAACCTGGTATTGCCTTCTGTCCTAAACCTTGGAAAAGAATGTGCCCCTCATGGTTCAAGGTCTACAACTACCTATCCCTGTGGTACAACCACCTGCTGCATTTCCTGTGGGGTCTTCCCCTCCATCTACCCTGGGTAATAGAGGTAGTTCTCGTGATCATAAAATTTCCTTCCCTGATAAGTTTAGTGGGGATAGGAGTACGTTTTTTATTTCCAATTGCCTTCCGTCCTAAAACAAACGTGCCCTTTGCTCATTCAGAACACTTGCTTTGCTCCTCTCAAGTTAAGACCTGGCGGCATCTGAGTAGCTGAGGGCTCTCCTGAGGCCAAAGGCTGCTGCTACAGGCAGACGATTGAGCCATGACCAGGGAGCCTAGCACTTGTTCTGAATTTAGGGAGCTGTACATGAGAATATGTTTATCACAAAGAGCAAGGACATCTTGCTGATCCATTAGGTGAAAGTTTCGAAAAAAAATCAACCTAGGAGTTATTGGTAAAGAAAATGGAGGGAAACTCAATGTCCTAATGTTTTTCAAATGTATGGGGTCTAATGGCATGGTTGGAACGTGCATTTCTGGGTTGCCAACAGCATAATGCCTTTGTTAGTTTATGTACATATTTATTAATATCTACAAGTAAATGTATGTCTTATGTTCAGTATACTCTTCTCTTGATTAGAAAGTGAGATACTGTTTAGGTTAAAGGAGAAGGAAAGGTTAAGGGCTGGGACACACTGGGCGATTTGGGGAGATTTAGTCGCCTGGCGACTAATCGCAGCGACTTTTCTCCCCGAATGCCTCCCCTCGCTCTGCGCCTGGCTAAAATGAAAAATCGCCTGCGCTAATCACACGCGGCGATTCGTTTTCCAAAGTCGCCCGAAGTTGCCTCACGAGGAAACATCGGGCGACTTCGGAAAACGAATCGCCGCGTGTGATTAGCGCAGGCGATTTTTCATTTTAGCCAGGCGCAGAGCGAGGGGAGGCATTCGGGGAAGATTGGTCGTGGAAAGTCGCGGCGATTAGTCGCCAGGCGACTAAATCTCCCCAAATCGCCCAGTGTGTCCCAGCCCTAAAACTAAGTAAGCCTTATCAGAAAGGTCCATCTAAATATACCAGTAAACCCCCAAAGTAATGTTGCTCCCTGTCAAAAGAAACACTGCATTTCTTTCCTTCTATTGTGTACACATGGGCTTCTGTATCAGACTTCCTGCCTTCATCTTAAACCTCATTGCCCTGGGCAAGAGCATGCCCAGTTTGCTCCTCTCCCCCCACCCCTCCCTTCTCTACTGTAATCTGAGCCCAGAGCAGGGAGAGACTCAGGGAGGAAGTGATGTCACACCACATTAATACTGCAGCTCCTATTCTAAACAAACAGAGAGTTTCTAGAGCTTTTTACTCAGGTATGGTAAAACATTCTACAGAATAAATATAGCATTCTAATCTATTGGCAATAAAATGCCTCCGTATTTTTTAAATACCAGAAAAGGAGATTTTATGTCTATGTATCCATTTTGTTGCTGGTTCTTGTTGAATGCTTTAACTGGGCTTGACATACTCTCTTGGCTCCAGAATTCTTTTCATACCCATTGGTAGAGAGTCAGTCAAAAAATCCCACCCACCCCGCCAAACAGGGTCCCAGTGCTAGATCTTGGATACTGCTGACTTAGCCTGTAGAGGTTCCCTGTACAGGAATGAGACATATTATCCAGAATGCATTAAATCTACTTAAACTTAAATTAAACATTAAATAAATACTGTACAATAGGATTGTTTTGTCTCTAATAAGGATTAATATATCCCAGTTTGGATGAAGTATAAGGTATGGTTTTTTCCCCCCATACCTGTAATGAGGTAAACTTATTTTTTTGTTTATGAATGCAGCTTTGAAGAAATTTGGAAATTGGTAAAGAGTATTAGAAGGATATAGCAATTAAATAAAATTAAACAGATGATATAGATGGGAAACTGAACTTTTTTTACATTGGATGCCATCCTTACAAACTCCAACACGCTCCTTATTTTTAGCATCATCAAGTGTGGGATCTTTGCCTTATTATGTATTTGTCTAGGATAGAACACATTTGATCAGTTGGGAGATTTTCTATTGTTTCCTATTGCATAGTGTATTTTTATCTCTTAAATAAGTATTCTTTTTATGTAACGGTAAATAATGTTCTAGCTTGTCCAGTTTATTGAAGATAAACTTGTTCAGTCAAATGTATTGTTCTTGTTTTTATATGATTCAAGTGATTTTTGTAACAGTTCAGTGTTATGCGTTACTTAATTTATTGTCTCTGTATTGAACTGAGATGCATTACAATGAACTTACAACTATCCAAAATCTGTTCCCATTTAGTAATTTACTATATGTCATCAGTAGTCAAACCTGGAATTCTTTTCAGTAAAAGTCAATACACTTTATGCAGTTCTCTGGTATTCTCTAGCAATAACATGTATTGTTAAATAAATGGAAAAAGGGCAATTTCATATTCATGTTATTTGTGAACCAATTGTCTCTGTGTATATTTTAGTATAGACAGCTCAGCTCTTGCATTCCCCATAGTAAATGTGACAATTTTAGTTTAGCAAGTAAACATATGAATTGGCAAGGGACTTCCAAGTCACATGCCAATTCGCACCTTAATAAGTAGATCAATCAGTAACACATCCAAGAACTTATTAACATTCCCAGCAGGATCATTTCAATGACTGAGAGGAGGCATCACTTTTTATTTCCCTTTTGGGTTTAGCCAGTACAGCCTCCTCAGGCGCCACCACAGAAGAACTGTCTTTCAATTCACATAACTTCCTTCTTATGAAGAAAAAAGGCAGTTCATAAAAACAAACCCTTCCACATCAACAGCAGAGGAATAAGAAAGAAATTAACACACCCAACGTATTGCTGCAAGCGCATCTCCATGCCATATCTAAAGGGACTTCACACAGTTTCTACTTATGTGCAATTTACTGCCAGAGCACACACTCATTTACATTTTATGAAGTAAATTCAAATGCTGTATATGAGGAGAAAAAAAAACACATTTGCAGCCCAAGTGGTGGAGCTTGTGTGTGTCCCCGAATCAAACAGTTCAGGTAGCTGTAGAGTAAATCGCACACCCACGACAGACGTCCAATATAGTGGTACCTGGTGCCCGGTGATGAAGGAATCGGCAAACCTCTCAAGTGGATACGAAAAAGCACACCGGCACACAGGATTTGAAGCTGCAGGGCAAGCCCTTGCAATTTTTTAATGCAGTGCAGGTGCAACGTTTCGGGGTCACGCCCCTTTGCTTGACAAAGGGGCGTGACCCCGAAACGTTGCACCTGCACTGCATTAAAAAATTGCAAGGGCTTGCCCTGCAGCTTCAAATCCTGTGTGCCGGTGTGCTTTTTCGTACCCGAATCAAACAGAACAGAGTGCTTCTGTGTTCATGCTTTTTTTTCTGTCAGACTGGAGGGTAATCAATCACTTGTGTAAGCTATGGTATTGAGTTATTCATGTGGTCCTCTGGTCAATTACGCCATGCAAAAACTTTAATTAACTTGGTAATTAATTAACAGCTAATTGCTATTTTAGAAAAGGAGGATTAGCCATATTTTTACAGCTTGACAGGCTTGTTGTGTGTCCTCTGGGGGTATGACTTAAACCACTTCCTGTTTAAACATGCAAAGAGGTCTCCCTTGATGTAAAAGCTTGGGGGATGTTGAAGCCTGCAATATGGAGAAATATTCTAAACAGTCATTTGGATAATGCATGAGATGTTGAGAATAATAAACTGTAACATAACGACATGTAATTTTGTCAGGAGCTGTAACTGCACGTTTTAGGATTGAGAATATGTGACCAACTGTGTTTAATTAGATTGTATACACTTAGACATTGTTACTGTGGCAGCAGCTGCAGTTTGTATGAAATGTATACTACTTAGAAATGCTTAATATTAAAAAAAAATTATTTAATGATTGCACATTATTACAATTTTATGTAAGTATTTCAATAGAGTTACTTTAAGCAAAGAGATGAGGCAGAATAGTTTTCAACTGAATTGCATGTTATTAATCTAGGTCTATACAGTCTTACTTCAAAAGGAAATGGTTATCTTAATGTTTTTCAAACTAAGTTGTGTTTCACTAAAATTACTTACTCCCTTCACTACCATTTCCAAGAAAACAATCTGTCTCATAAGGGATGTGGTGGTTGCACACAGCAGGTGCTAAATTAAATGCCTTAATTGATCAGTACAAAAAATAATGATTCGGTACCACTGAAGCGATGTGGCTAGAAACTTTTACAGATTACAAGACAACAGGCAAGTTAATTGTATGAGTATAAGACCCCCACGTGTAAATAATGAGGCTCAGCTCCTGTTTGAAGTACACAAAGCTGCATGTTTGGGGCATGTCTTAATAATAAGGGAATTTTAATTAAGTTTGGCAATCAAGTCCACCCATCTCAAACATCACTCCTGAAATTATAATTATGGTTTCAGAATTCTGTAGATAAGGGGTTCCCAACCTTTTCTACCCGTAAGCCACATTCAAATGTAAAAAGAGTTGGGGAGCAACACAAGCATGAAAAAAACCCTGAGGATGTCAAATAAGGGATGTAATTGACTAACTAAGTGGACTGGCAGCCTACAGGAGGCTCTATTTGGCATCTGGTTTTTATGCAACCAAAACTTGCCTCCAAGCCTGGAATTCAATAATAAGCACTGCTTTGAGGCCACTGGGAGCAACATCCAAGGGGTTGGTGAACATGTATTACTGTTGTATTGATTAGATATCAAAGGACAAGGCAAAAACTGAACTCAAAATAGTAGATTATATACACTCAAAATTTCTTAATATTGGATGGGATGTTTGCAATAAACTACAAACATATACATATGTAATAGATTTATACCCATTACAGTAGAAGTCATAAACAATAACATCTTTATATACACTATTTGTAAGAGATGGTTGTACAAGCATATTGTACAGTAACATAAATGCTGAAGACCACACACACAAGAAGTAAGAAAATGCACACAGGAGCATTTGGTATAAATTCTTACATATGTCTACATTTGTAATTATATTTAAAAAATTAATGCAGATGGTGTTTTTTTTGTACCGCTACCTAATTCTACCTGAGTTGGCAGTCAAAGGTTTAATAGAGCTGTGCAGGACGTAGGGCCATTAAAACATAAAGGATCCACAGAGGGCCATATTCTTTATTTTATGGAAGCATAATTGGTTGTAGTCAGCTGGTATATGTTCCATCTAGGGTACAGCTAATGAGAATAAATTCCACCAGGCATTGCACACAGCTTTAGCATTTATTTATATGATGCCAATGCATACCTCAGTGGAATATGGTGAATGATTCAATCTATCTGAAATATTTTTGCATTGAAAAAAATATATATATATTTGCATCAGTTCTGTTCATGTTGTGGCTGTTTTGGCCTTTTCTCGCAGGTCTCTGAATAAAGGAAGAGGACAGGGAGCCCTTGTGGTTTTCGATTTGTTCAGTTCAAGGCCTGGATTAGGATTTTACGGCTGTTATTATGGCTATAAGTGCAGTGAGAAAAGTGCAATTTTGAGTGCAATTTTCATGTTTTTCTCACAATGCAGTGTTTTCCCAGTATTCCAGCATCATTGTGGCTGCAAGGTGGCATTGCACCTGATTCAAATGTGTCTGATTCACCAAAATCAAACTGCTTGAGCATTTAAAACCCAAATTTGGTGCAATTGCTTGGAAGTATACCTGTTGCCATTTCCATGCATTGTGGAATGCAAGTGACATATGCACCTGATTCTTTAGGTGCAAATGCGCTGTGCCTATTGATGCTGGATGCAAAGGGAACCCTGGTGCTACTGTCTGGTCAGGAATTGGCAGTAGCTCCAGAGTTCCGATGCGTCAATAGGCGCAACTGTGCTCGATTTTGACCATAAAGTAGGTAGTGATGAGCGAATGTGACCCGTTTTGCTTTGGCAAAAATTCGTTAAATGGCAAAAATTTGCCAAAAATTTATTGAAGTCTGACAAAAAAATTTTGATGCAGAAGGTGGTGCGACAATTTTTTTTTTTTTTGCACCCATTGGAGTCTATGGGTGAAACTCTGCGAAAAATTTTGCTTACTTAATGGCAGCGACCACAACTATATGGAAGAGCAAAAATCACACCTTGGGATTTACTCTTCAATTTACTGTGGGCAGGGCCGGATTTACATAGTTGGCACCCCTAGGCCCATTGTCATTTGTCGCCCCCATCCCCTCCCTTTTATTCGGTCAGATTTTCATCAGGACCAAAGCAATGGGGATTGCTGCATGGGAAATTTAAAAAAACCATTGTATCTCCTGCACATCCCCAGTGTTTCTGAACCAAAGTGGGTATTTTTTGTCAGCATGCCGCCCCCTAAAATCCTACCGCCCTAGGCCCGGGCCTTGGTGGCCTCTCTACAAATCCGGGCCTGACTGTGGGGTAAAGTGCAGGAGAGTAACTACACTTGTGGTCATAAATAAACCCTATAAACCTTTGTTCAGTAGGGAAGATAATATTTGTATATTGAATGGATGGCCAATGAAAGGTGCCTGCCATCATACTTTTATTGTCCCTTCGGCTGTTGCTTAAAAAATTTTAATTTTCTGCAGATTATATTTTAAATGTTGCAGGCGTGGTGAAAAATGGTGGGTATCTGAACAATAATGAATCATATTTATAAAAAACTTGCTTGAACTTTCTTTACTTTACTTTATATGCACATGTAGAAATATTTTCTGCATACCATAAAGTCTTTATTTCTACATAGCATTCTACATAGCATAAAGTACAGGAATATATAAAAGCACATGTATATTTATTTTAATTTAAAACACATAAATGACACATGAGAAAAGAGTGAAAACAAATTTACTTGAGTTCACATCAAGTTACTCCCTAGACCTTAACTGAAATATACAGTATGCACATGTGTTCCCAATTCTACAGTACCAATGACTATTCAGATTTCTGCTCGCTCAATAAATGCTTGCAGGGAAATAATTATTTACTAAGCCGTTGCCATCATGTTCTTGTACCAGAAGCAAATGTGGGAGCTGTAATCAGCCAGAACATAATTTATGACACTTGCCACACTTCACCAAACATTTATAGATTTGAGGTTTGAATTTCATCTGTTTCTGAGTGAGTCCCTTTACATTCATTTTAATCATCTGTTCGGTGCAATTTGCATACCCCAAACTCCATTGCAATCAATTGAACCAAGGAAATATTGTAGCTTCAGCTATACCATTGTTAATCACATGGCCTCTGGGGTAAAAGTGGGGTTGTCAACCATATGTGAGTACAGCTGAGTTAAAGAACTGCTCCAGATAATCTTCATAAAACAGATGCATACAGAAATGATGTAAGATCAGTGATTGCTATGTACCAAGATTTAAGGGGGTAATTTATTAAAATCTGAATGTTAAAATCTTTTTAATTTTTAGAGGGAAAAAAACCTAAAATTTTTTGAGATTTATTATACCCCAATGTTGCAAAAAGTCTGAATCAGAAAATACGCCATCTCGGATCTGTTGAGGTCATGTATAAGTAATTGTGAGAGGCACCTATCTCAATTTGAAGTTTTCGCTGTCTGCACTGGGTTTAGCCAAAAAATACAACTTTTTTTGGAGGTTTTTAGGCAAAAACTCAAAACATTTGAAAAATTCAGAAAAAAGCCAAAAAAATTCCAGTGTATAGGGAAAAAGCCATAAAAATAAGAGCGTTACTGTATCTCTTCACTGGCTTTGTTAAAGTGGTACTGACACTAAAAAAATACTTTTTAAAATATGAATGTACATTAAAAGTTACCTATAGGTCATGTTGATCGTTTTTGCTGAGAGGTTTGTTTTTGTAGGTAATTGTTAGTGGAAGTTTCTAAACCTGACTGTTTTGCCAACCTGACTGTCCCATCTCAGCCTATGTTAAAGTTTCTAATGCTAACAAACTCCTGCTGCACAAATATGGCAGCCCCCTTATACAGGAACATGGGGCATCAGACAGGTAATGAAAAAGCATTGTGCAAATACTTCATGGCAAAGTTATAAGTAGCTTTCAAAGGCAAAATTATGATAGATGTATAAAAATAGTTTAATTTTTCGTGTTAGTATCTCTTTAAGTGAGTGAAATGGTAATCATTGTGAGAATGGTACACACGAATGTCACAAGAAGACAAATTCAGATACAGTATATATGCATAGAGACTACTGTGTTGACTGAAACATCAGCCACCACAAATAAATTATCATCTTGATTCACCTAAGACCTATGAGTGCCATCCAACTTTTGTTTCCTGTGCCGGTACTTACACTGTAGTTATTTACAAAGTGAAAAAAAAACCGTCAGTATGATAAACCATGGTCTAGTGTTGATCAAGGGACTCATTTTATTGGTTTTGAGGATAGGTAGGATTCTTTGCCTTCTGAGCCAAAATGGATCGCTTCTCATTTTTTTGGCTTCCTTTGGATCAGTTACAAGACAGGCAGGAGTGATTTCACCAAAGGTTTAAAACTAAGTTGACATTTTTCTTTTGCAGCACAGTTATATGTAATACCAGTTCCATGAAGGACCTTCCATTGTCTACAAAAGGTAGTAGGTAGTGATATGAACAGAAGATATAAGAAATGGCACTGGGAACTTTTTCTAGGAATGTGTTTAGAAGTTGAACACTAAACAAAATAAGAATTTCCTTGTAGATGCTTTTCATATGCTTAGCATGGATCTGTAGCTGTTAATAGTAACCTTTATTCTGTGTTTTACTTGACTCTAGGGGCAAATTCACTAACTTCCGGAAATTTGCCAGCAGCGGCTTTAATGCTGGCGAAGTTGCGCTAGCGTTAGCTAATTTGCATGAAGTTAAAGTTGAATGGACGTATGTGTTGCAGCAAATACATTACACTACACAAGCCCAGGAAACCTTAAAAAGCAAAACTAGAGTTGTTATATTGTCCTACACATTAGCCCACTGTATAGTTTATGTGCCATATGTTAGGAAATATAGGGGGAAGTTTTTGGGACTTAGATAATGTTTCAACTATTTTTTGAGGAAGTCCTATCTACTCTCATTGCACTTCGCCTGGTCTGAGGTGGCGAAGGCAAGTCTGCCGCAAGAGGTAACGTACAGTAAAATCCGCATCTTAGTGAATTTGCAAAGTAACGCTCTTTCAACAGAGCGAAACTTCGCCTGGCATAAGAGTGCAAAGTAGTGCTAGAGTCTATCTCCTTCATTAGCGAAGTTACACCAGTGACCGCTATTAAATCGCCGAAGTACAGAAATGACGTCACGCTGTCGAATTTTCGCCAACGTTAGTCACTTCATCCGTTTTTACACTTGCAATCCAAACAGATACTGTAAATGCTCTGTATTCCTTATCAATGTTTTTCCCCAAGAAGTTGTTAACATCTCCTTAATATACTATACGTGTCATAATTGTGATATAAATTGATAGCTTCCATTTGTATTCAGTAATGGATACACCTTTGTTTTCACAGCACAGCAGGCTCATCTGTTATGTTATCTTTTTTTGGACCAGGTACAAAATTTCATGAGCATTTTACAATCTTAAAAGATGTTCAGTGGGTGTCCTCACCTATATGGCTTCAGATGCTGCATCCTGAAAATCAAACAACCATTACTATGAATATAAATAAAATGGAGTGAATGAGCTGGCAAAGTTATGGAAAATAGGTGTTATAAGACACCTTTGCTGGCTTCTTTAAGGTGAAATAGAGCCTGGCGAAAGGAGGCCTATACAGAAGCCAACTTTGGCTCTCTCTTTGTAATGACTTCCAGAAGACAGGGTTATCTCCTTGCAAGGACATGCCAAAAAAAAATTAGTCTTTGGACCTGTCTCTTTCCATTACTGTTATTTTCTGCTGGGATGGATGAAAAGACCAATTAAACTTTGAAGTTGTGATTAAATGCTGCAGGGAAAAATGAAGCATCAGGATTTACTATTTCTTTTCTTTTTTTTCCTTAAAGTCATTTTTTTTAAATTGAGTTCCTTCCCCCAGTTTTTTCTTACAGATTTGATGCTTAATTTAGACAGTGATGTGGTTCTGGGGATGCCTGCCTTTAGCAGTAGATTTGTCTCAGGCTGCTAAATGAAATGATCTCACACAGATATGTAAAGCCTGTGATACCACAAACATTTACACATGACCTTTAGTCTCATTTAAGTGCTTTGAAATACACTTATTGCAGCATGAATGAAATAAGCTTCTCCTGAGTAGCGAAAGAAATGTACCTCTTAAGCAGCCCCGTATCCTTCTGCTATCATGCACTATTTACACTGTTGATCCTGTTCCAGAGGGTGATAGTAGTCTGGGTCTATATGATGCAGCTCTGGCCTATAAGGTGTATGTGTGTGTGCATGTATGTGTGTATTAGGGAGAGTAAGCATTTTGTGGGTATATGTAGGCCAGAAGTTCCTTTAAATGATGAGAGTAAGCCACAACACCACATAGAGCTGTAAGTGGAAAACTAGTAGTTGTTGTTCAGCAAAGTCTTGTATGTTTCTGGAACATGACAAGGGCAGTGTCCATCTGACAGGCCCCTCCCAACGACACCAAACTTGGGTGAAAAGGCCACAGCTTGTTTATAATTTCATATAAATAATAACCAATAAAAATCAACAACAGTTAAGTGTAGGATAATGCTAACAATCACATTTATATAATATTTTATCATTAACTTTCATAACATCTGAAGGCTGCAAACAAGTGTATTTAAGACCGAGTGGCTCACCTGTTGTCCCTCCTAGGCATGCCTTTCCTCAGTAACTCATGCTCCTTCCACCAGGCTCAGGTATCAGTGCATACCTCCCTACTATACTGTTTTTCGCAGGACAGTCCCAATTTTGACAGCTCAACCCACAGTTCCAGTGAAATGTCCCGACTTTGGGGCATATTCACTAAAGGGCGGATTTTCACCTCAGAAGGCTTTGCCACACTTCGCGCCACTTCGTCAGACGTTAATTCACAACACATACGCTATTTCATCAAAATGCAATGTTATGTCTCAGCAGCCAAACATGACAAAGTTTCGCTCTTGTAAATTTGTTAGCGCGAGCATTTCATAGCAACTTTTGCTAACGTTCATTTCTGCCTAGCGAAAATTATATACTCATATACAGTATGGGGCCCATTCAAGTTCGAGTGAAGGAATAGAGGAAAAATAGTTTGAATTTCAAATGTTTTTTTTGGCTTCGACTACGACCTTCGAATCGAAAAAATAGTTTGAATATTTGACCATTCGATAATCGAAGTACTGTCTCTTTAAAAATTTCTTCGACCCCCTAGTTCGCCAACAAAAACCTAGGCCTAGGTCCCCAGAGGCTTGCTAACAATTTTCTGATCGAAGGATAATCCTTCGATCGATGGATTAAAATCCTTCGAATTTAATCCGAACGAATTGCGCAAAATCCTTCGACTTCGATATTCGAAGTTGAAGGATTTTAATTCGGGAGTCGAATATCGAGGGTTAATTAACCCTCAATATTTGACCCTTGATACATCTGCCCCTATATTTAGAGATGTTGGTGCAAATGCTTGAAGTGGCCACTTCTTATTACAAATGTCCAAGCAAAGACAAAAGAGATCCTCTAATGCCCTACACATGAGCCCATCCTAAAACAAATGTGGCATGCCCCTAAAATGGTTAAGAATATTAAAACAAAAATATTTAACAGTTACAACTTTTAAACACAATCCCACTTAAAATATTTAAAAAAATTTGTATAACTTTTGAACATACAGGATATGATGTCACTGATTGGCAAACTCTGGCAAAAGGGGTAACGTAAAAATTCTCACTTTACTGAATTTGCAGAATAACGATCGTTCGTTGGATCGAAAATTTGCCTGAAGAAAGGGTGCTAAACTTTGTTAGCGATGCTGTCTTTTGGTAGTGAATTGTCATCTAAGCCTCTTAGCGATGGCGCTGCGAATGGTATTTATGGGGAATTTTTGCTAGTAACGGCCACTTCGCCCTTTAGTAAACTTGCTCCTTTCTCTTTGATCTCCTGCATTAAACAGCCAGAAAAAGATACAAAGGGGCACATTGTGTTTTTTTGGGTAAATTTGCCAAAATGACAATTACCAGCAAATGTTCTAAAAGGTGAAGAGAATAATTCGCTAGCGAAAAAACTAGAGAAATTTCGCAACATTTCACCAGTGAGAATTCTCTAGCAAAGTTTCTCCAACGAAAATGCTCTAATAAAAATCCGGTAATTTATCAAAGTGCGAACGGTACCCTTTTTGCCAAAGGTTCAGGCTGGTGAACTCCCATTATAAAGATAGAGCAGACGCTTTTAAATCGCAATCTACATTGCCCTTTCCATGCTACTTTTCTCCATGGTGGAAATTCTCTGGCAAAAATTCTCTAGAGAATTTTTCCCACTACAATTGTATGGGGAAATATACTGACAAAGTTTTGCAAAGAATTTACGCCAGGAGAAAATACAGTATACCACATTCTCTTGAAAAAGTGAACTTACGATTTTTTAGTAAATATGGAGATGTGTTGTGAAAATACACCTGGCGAAGTCTGGTGAACTTTGGTGAAGTTAGGTGAAGAGAAAATTCACACTTTAGTAAATGTGCCCCAATGTTTCTGAAAGAGCCCCGGAACACTGAGCAGCTGTGCTTTGATACATTTGTAACAATTTAAAATAAGCAAAGATACAATTATCACTATTTAAGATAATCAGGTCTCTCGAGAGAACAGACTCACAGCTTAAAGGGCAATTCACCTTCATTAGCAAAACTGTTATAACACATAAAACATTGTCCTAAAATTCCCAGAAATGTGCTCAATCTTTCCATAATCGGACAAAATTTTGTAAAATGGACGTGGTATGTAAGGGGTGTGTCCATAAAATGGCCATGGTGAAAAAATTTGACGCGCTGCAGATCTTTTTATCCCTTTTTCCATTTTTGAAATGTTGGGAGGTATGTCAATGCGCTCTCCTGCTTCTAACCATTTGGTCTTTTGTATGGGAACAAAGAAACTAATAGATGGAAACAGGCTCAGAAAATAAAGAGGTTGAGGGAGGAGAGAGGAGAGGATGGAGAGCTGCATGGAGAGTGGGTCCATGGTCTAAGTTTTGCTGTTGCGCCCCTAGCATCACATTCTATTCTATTTACATTATGAGGGTTATTTATCAAAGGTCGAGTTTTAGAGGTTTGTGAGGTTTTTTTATACCTCGAATTTACTCACAACTGTTTTCTGATTTATGAAAAAACTTGAATGTAAAAAACTCGAATCAGTTTTTGGCAAAAAAAAAGCTTGAATCATTGTAATTATTGGCGTTTTCGAGCAAAATCCGAACATCATGAAGGCTACAAACATATTCAAATGGTTGAAGGGACCTCTGCCATTGACTACTACATGACCTTGACAGGTTTTAGCTGGAGTATTTTTGGATTCAAGCTATTTCCAGGTTCAGGGTATAATAAATCTCCAAATATTCAGGGGGTTTTTAACCCAAAATTCGAGTTTTGACTGAAAAATACCCTTGAAAACTCAAATTTTTGGGTAAAAATCAACTGTACCTTTGATAAACAACCCCCTATGTCTGTATACCAGTAAATTTTTGTTTTGGAAAAAGCATATTGGGTCTCACTGGAGTTGCCTATGCACAGTGTACAGATCCTATCAGAAACCTCTGAATTTCGGAAAGTCTCCCATAGACTCCATTTTATCCAACTAATTCAAATTTATTTTTTCTCTATAATAATAAAACAGTACCTCGTACTTGATCCAAACTAAGATATAATTACGCCTTATTGGAAGCAAAACAAACCTATTTGGGTTTATTTAATCTTTACATGATTTTCTAGTAGACTTAAGGTATGAAGATCCAAATAATAGAAATATATGTTATCCAGAAAACCCCCCAGGTCCAGAGCATTCTGAATAACAGGTCCCATACCTCTACAGCTCCTACATAAAAATGCCACACATTCGGTGCTGTTGATTAGTCCAGGCTCATCTGCACTGCTCATCTGGTTACATTGGAACATGCAGAATAGATTTGTTTGCTTTTTGGGTTCTTTCAAATTTATTGAATTGATATTATTATATTTACTGATCAAGATTGATTGTTTATTTTATTCCTTCCTCTGGATCAGTATATGTGGTATCTTTTTAAGGTTCAGTTGGTGAATTTTCTTTTTTGACCCTCAGGTTCAGTTATATTCAACACTATTTTAAGCCCATGGAATATTTAACCACTTTGAAATTGGTTAGTGAGTTGATCACACCTGAATACATCCTAATTATGATTCTACCCCACAGTTAATCCTTAATATCCACATAAATTAAAGAGATACTGACATCAGAAAAGAATCTTAATCATAACATTATCTTTGAATAATATTTATAATTTTGCTATTATTTTGTGATGCTTTTACATTACCTTTCTTACACCCATGTTACTGTATGAGGGGGCTGCCATATTTGTGCAGCAGGAGTTCGTTAGCATTAGAAACTCTAACTGACAGTCTGAGAAGGGACAGTCAGGTTGGCAAAACAGTCAGGTTTAGGAACTTCAAGTAACAATTACTTACAAAAGCAAAGCTAGCAGTGAAAAACGATCTTCAAGAGCTATAGCTAACTTTGAAGGGCATATTTATCAAGGGTCGAATTTCGAATTTGAAAAACTTCGATATTCGAATTCAAAAATCCAAACTGAAATGAAATCTAAGGTTTTTTTTGGCCGAATAGGTCCTTTTTAGATCGAATAGGTTTGTATTCGGCCGAATTAGTAACGTATGGATTGAATAATAGCGCATTCATTTGAATTCAAATCAAAGTTTTTCCCCAAAAAAACTTAGATTTTTCAAAGGCCACCAATTGACTCCAAAAAGGTTCTAGAAGATCCCACATTGGCTAAAACAGCAATTCGGCAGGTTTTGGATGGCCAATGGTCGAAGTCGGGACAGTACATGATAAATTTCGATATTCGAGTTTTTGAATTTTTTTAAAATTCGAATCGAATTTGGACTATTCCCTAGTCGAAGTACACAAAAAATAGCTCGAAATTTTAATTTTTCAAATTCAGAAATTCACCTCGACCTTTGATAAATCTGCCCCTTAATGTAGATTAATATTTTGAAAAGAAACTTTTTAGTGTCAGTATCACTTTAACACTAAAATGCAAATATTTTAATCTCTAATAAAACAACACTAAAATGTAATGTTCGATTACATCAAAACAATCCCTGATTATCTTTTGCGATCTGGACCCCTCTTAACACAGATGTTCGCCAAGCTGAATTCAGATAGGATTCCAGATAATTAAAATCTGTAATTCTGCTTAAGAAAAGAGAGTAATGGAAGTCAATTTAGCTAATATATTTTCATAATCCAAAATTGGCAATAATCATCCAGATGGCTATGTTAACTACACTAAATTTGAATCTGAATATGAGACACATACAACTGTCCATGCAGTTTGAGGCTTTAATGGCAAATAACACCATTAATGGAAGTGTTTTATTTTACATGTAAAAGTTAGAACATTTTATCCCGCAACTGCAATAAATTTTTCCTTGTCTTATTTTGTATATTCCCATCCTATAGCTGAGCAGAGAGTCATGAATGACATTGACTGCCATTTATCTTCTTTCATGTACAGGTACTGTATGGGACCTGTTATGCAGAATGCACGGGACCTGGAGTTTTCCAGATAACAGATCTTTCTGTAATTTGAAAAAGTACAGGGTACTGTGTTATTATTACCGAGAAAAAGGAAATCATTTTAAAAAAATGTGGATTATTTGGATAAAATGGAGTCTGTGGGATACAGCCGTTGCATAATTTGGAGCTTTCTGTATAATGGGTTTCCGGATATCGAAATCCCAAATCTTTACTAAAAACATTGTACTCTAAAAAGTTTATCTGTTAACAGCAATGTAAGTGTGATCCTTACAGCCCTTCTGACATGTAAGTGCCATCCTCCATGGCTATACAGTATATTAATTTCTTTATATAAACATTACAGTATTATTGCTTTTGAGGCAAACACACAATTCTTCCTAATGTAGGATTACAATTCAATATTTTTATACAATAATACCACCCTTCTTTAGTCCTGTATTCTGTGGGGAAACCAAATTTGGGGGGGGGGCAAAATCCTTTCATTATTGTTGTGCTTATTTAAATATGGGACCTTTAATAAGTAACTGCTCAATAGTTACTACAAGTCACTATCTTCATCTGTAACAGAGCCTTCGATAGAAAAACAAAAAATTGAAATCTCCACTTTAAGACATATCAATTTATATACACAAAGTTTGGTCTTAATTTCAACAATATTTACAAATAAAGGTTATGTAATATAACAATTGTCAGGAACCATTTATTTTTGTAGTCCATTGAGTAATGCAAATAAAGAAATTCATTCTTATTGTACCAGAAACTTTAAACCCTAAACTGTCCAGTCAAAAACAAAGAAAAGGAAGGTTCTAAAATGGCCAAGTCAAAATCCAGTCAAGATTCATGAAGGAATGATAAAAAGTGTTCTTAGTCAATGGGTTGTTCCTGCTAATGGAGGCAATATAAGTATTAGAGCCAAGGGTATGTTTACTTCAAATATTATTCATAAACATGGCTTTGAGGCAAATTATTATTTATTTATATATTTTTGGGAAGAACACTGACTGTTGCATAGACGTTATGATTACATATGATTAGATAAACAACAGGCCAACCTTATTTTCTGTTTGATAATTTGCAACAACCCCTAAGCTTAGCTTCTCAACAGCTGCTCAGAGCCCGCTGAGCATGCGAGTGTTGCAGGCACTTTCCAAAATCGTGACCCCCTCCCACCACAGGTTTTAAATCCTGGATCATTGTTGCTATTGAGAAGCTAAGATTTAGGCTGGTGCAATAAGCTCATTATATAAAATAAAGCATTTTTGAGCCATATTCATTTATAATTCTCCTTTAATAGATTAGCAACCAAATATGAGTTCTACTGTTTCTTATGTTTTATCTTTTAAACAATAATAAGCTAGATATTGACTACAATTTAGGCAGGATTTTACATTTATCCAAAACTATTTTTTCACCAGAAACTACACATTCATATAAATTATTAACTTTATAAATACATGCATGACATGACATTATACTGACAATATATAGGGGCTTCCATAAGTGAGTGCCCCAAATCTGTGAGTTTTGGTGAAATAAAGTTCATAATGTCCATTAATATTTACTTCTGAAATCAGTTGGAGAGTCGAAGAGAAATGATTGGATTTCCATCTCTTTGCTAGTCTAGCAAGTCTATTAATGGAAGAATGTGATAAATAATATTGGAATATGGTTGGTTGGCTGGATTAGCAAGGGAAAATTGCCAACAACACAATGGCTGGGTCGGGAGACCAGTGAGGAGCAGAGGTTTCCCTTATTAGGTCATAGGCATTTTCCTGGACAACTCCATGTCAGGGTAAGTATGACATGGAGTTGTCCAGGAAAGGAAGATCACGGTAAGTATGATACAATCTACCCTTTTTACCAATAATTTGTCATTTGTGGGCCACTGTAATAAAGTATTTACAGATCCTATTGGACATTTTTTTAGCCATCCATACTTTGGTTTTTGATTTTTTTTTCACTAGGAATTTTTAGAGGATTTAGAGATATTCATATTTTTTTCTGTAGTTTTGTTCATTCATACTTTTGATATTCAGATCTTTTAATAACTTTCATGGCATTCATGATTTTAGAAAAATAAAGTGTATTTGTGGTTTCAAAAAGTTATACCACTAAAATTTGACAATTAATTAATAGGCCTCCCCATGTTGCTGACATGGAGAAGCCTATTTATCAAAATTTAAATATTTTACATATATTCACAATTCAAATAAACTTGGATGTATGCTTATTTATTAAAAAATCCTAATATAAACGTGAATTGATACAATTGTGGAAAAAACTAGAATACTTTAACTTGCTTTACTCATCATTTTTAGTGAGTTTACAAGCTCAAAAAAATGTAGAAAATTTTGAATTGAGTAAATAGTTTAAATTTTGGCTAGGACAGCTTCCATTTACTTATACATGATTGTACATGCTTTTAAATAATTTTTAATTTTACATTAAAGTTTTACATTTGTGTTTTTTTGCTTAATAAATATTGACCATTATCGAAATTAAGCATTTGTGGCACAAAAATATTCAAAACATGGAAAAAATATGAACATTAAGAAATGACCCACTAAGAGGTGACTATAATAAAAAGAGAAAACCAATTTGCACCAATAAGAATAAAAATTAGCATTTCTAAATGTAATATTCTTCCTCAAACTGTTATTGCATTACGAATTATAAATGCACAGTTTTAAGAAGTGCTTTAAGGTGTCGTATGGGGGAATGTAATAAAAGTCGGTAACGGAAAAGCTATTCGCAATGCAAAAAGTTATGCCTTTGCACGAACAAATTTTGCTTTGCGTGAATTTAATATAGCTTTTGCGAACCCGGAAAATGTTTTGCGACCACTTCCGACAGTGGAAGACCGTTTGCGAATTTTATAGTTTGCACCAATGTGCATTCAATGTAATAAAACTTTTTACTGAAAAAGTTGTTATGTTTACTCCAAACAATTACAAATCCTTCAAGCACTTAAGAGTGCGCAATTAAAATTCGCAATGCAATAACAGTTTACAGAACAATATTACATTGCGAGATGTGCATTTTTATTCTTATTGGTGCAAATTGTTTTTCTCTTTGCAACTTTAATTACATTCCCCCCATAATCTTTTGTAGCAAACAATTGTTTCAGCGAGTTTTTCAGTAAGTTTTATTGCACATTGGTGCAAATTATAAAATTCACAAACTTTCTTCCACTGTCAAAAGAGGTCATTAAACAGTTTCATATTCCCAATGGGACATTGGTTTGAAAGTTGTGAATGACGAAGGTTCATTAAGAATTTTATTAATGTAGCCAATATTCTTGGGTTTCCCGGGAGTTTGTAAAACATGGACCCAAAGTAAGATGACATATTCATTGCTCATGAGCTATAACATGTGTAGATGCTATACAGTAGAGATAGTAGACCTGTGCTGCTGGGGAACTCAGGACTACTAAATGTAGTTGTAATAAAGTCTTACCCTGGTGGTCTAGTGGGGGGGGCGCAGGGACGCCTGCCGCCCCCTCAGCGGGGACACCTGCCACGCCGCGCTGTTCCTCTTCTGGCTCTTCCTTAGTGCGCACTTCCGTATTTAAAGGCGCATGCGCGCTGGCGTAATGACGTCATCGCGCAATGGGGCCAAATTCAAAAGTATTAAAGGGGCATTCCCACTGTTTGTCATTGCCCGTGATAGGATTTGTTCCCGGTGCTGTTAGCTATTGCTATTCTGTTTGAATCTGATCCTGATTATCTGTTTTGACCCCTGCCTGGCTATTTGACTACTCTGATCTCTGGAACCTGACCCTTGCCTGAAACCAACCTTGATTCTGCTTAACTCTCCTGTTTGACGTTCTGGTTTGACCTCTGCCTGTTATTTGACTCAGATTCTGCCTCATCCCATCTGTTTGATTACCCGGTTTGACCCTTGCCTGCCTGACGACTCTAGCTATCTGCCTGCCTCGACCCTGCCTGTCTGACCACGAATCTGTCTTACGTTATTATACCACGACCTTCGGCATAACTGACTTTAACAACAGTCGTGCCCCTTTGCTTGCCAGAACTCCTCGCCTTGCTCCTCTCGAAAAGTCCAAGTGGCATCTGAGTACGCTGAGGGCTCCTCCCGAAGCCAAAGGCAGTCACATTACTGGTGAAGCCAAGCCGAGAACAAGGAGCTTGGCACTAGTTCTGGTTTAGGGTGCCGACCGTGACAGTAGTGCTAAGTGACTTAATAAATGTAGAATATTAATTGTCGTGGGGAGATTTTCCTGTAAGGCCTTGTCATGTTTAGTTATGGTGTTGCCTGTGTGTAGTCAACATAAGGCTACCTTGCTTATAAGACACAAAGAGTTGTTTCCCAGGTCTAGACAATTTTGCTCAGTCTCTTGACTCACAAAGAACCTTTCATTGGCCACCAGAAAGCTTTGCTATCAATGGTACTGGGCATGAAGCATGTTGCACCAATCCTTCTTTATAATGAACACTATTCAACATTCAGTATGTATTTTATGTAGTCTCTTTTCTGTTTATCTTTAATTTCTGGCCTTTAATGAGGAGTTAAAATACAATCAGAACAATCAGCTACTATATTATACCTGAGGGGGTCACTAGATGAGGCTGAAAACTGTAAAATAGGACCATCCATGATGCGTCTGAAGTCACACTATGCATAAATAATATCGAATCCACACTTCCACTTTTATTTACACATCGTTAAAAGAGAAGAACTGGCCCTGGAAGTGCACTCCCATACTTTTGGATTCAATACAACTGATTGTCTCCTTAGCAACGGACTCGGTGCGGCAGCACCCGGGTCACACTACTGGAAGTGTAAGCTTATCCTTACTATTTTACATGTGGAAATTGCAGGCATTTGGATACGAGTATAATCCTTTTTGGGATACTAACAGGAGCAGGGTTCGGGGCATATTGCACCCGAACCACCATATCTGAACGGTGAGCGAACCAAAGGCAAAAAAAGATAATTAATAAACTAAAAGGATAAAGCTTCATAGAAAATGTATAACTCCTCATAATTGATGTATGGTGAAATATTGTTTGAAAAGGTTGCATAAATAATATCGACAAGTTGTATTGAAATAACCACATTTGCACATGACTCTGCAAAGACAAAAGACAACTGTTGGCAGTACTCCTTGGGCTGAACCAAAATTACAGCATGCTGAGACTCCATCTGTGCCTAGATACAGAATCTTGCACAGTGTGAACACATCCATTTTGCGGTCATACCATTTAAAAAACATACACTGGGCCGCTCTTGACATGAGGCAAGGTGAGAACCTTGCCTCAGATGGCAGCGAGCGGCCATTTACAACAGGGCGGCAAAAAGCAGCTTCTTGTAACTTTAAGAGGCGACTTTCTGGGTTTCAAAGTGGAAATTTGGCTGCGCTTGTGCAGAGAGTGATATTGCGCTAAATGCCCTAGCAATGCTGTTCCCCTTTGACCCGATCCAACGTTGCTTTTTTAAGCGTGGAGGAGGGCGGCATCTGGGCTGCTGCCTCAGACAGCAGCAGCCCCAAAATTGCCCCTGAACATACAGTTTCCAGGGGTACAACTCTACAACACTAGGGCTGATAAGCTAATAATATAGGCAGAGACAGAACTAGGGGTAGGCAGAAGAGGCACATGCCTAGGGAGCAACAGAGGGGGGCACAAGGCACATACCTCTTCTGCCTACTTTTAGTTCAGCTTTCTACCTACCCTAATTCAGCATTGCAATGGATGCAATGTGCTGTGATCCTCATCACTGGGCAATGTTGATATCCCTGCATGGTCCCCCAATTCCCTTTACACGTTATCAACCCACCCCCTCCTGTCCCTTCACTTCACTGGGGGGGGTGCCTTGGGCATCACTTAAGCTGGGCCTGGCAGTGAATATAGGCTTTAGTAAAACACAGTAAGGGCTACATTGGGAGGAAAAATATTACTTTTATCAGTTTATATATTTAACTTTTATTTGGTGCTGGAATATGGTCCATATAAAAAGATATGATTTATATGGTAATAAATAATAGGTCAGTGCCATTATTTATAAATATACCAGAGTTGCTTCTTCTTGAATACAATTACCAAACAGTTAAAGGAAGAACAGGAAATGGAGTGAAAATGTGCATGCTTAAATTAAGCATGCAGGCATTGTTTTTGTGACCAATTCATCTCCAGTTGGGAGGCAGAAAGCCTGTTTTTGAACCTCACCAAATACATCATCCCCTGCGGATAGAAAATCTGCCAGATCAACAGACCCACTTATTTGCATCACTCTATGTTATCACGTACACTGTGTTATTGTTGGCAGTGTTAATATTAAAAGTTTGATGTTGTTTGTTATTATACACTGAGTAATGTGATCCCACAGAGCCTAGTCATCATTCAAATAATTGTTTTTTCTCCAGAGGGAAATCACTTTCTAGTAGACTGATTACTCTCAAGTGAAAGAAGTTTGAAGAGAAAATTCAGCCAAATTTCCAACTTCACTGAAAGGATCCCCACCTAAATAAAGACAGGAGAGCACAGTAATATCCTGGGAAATACAGACTATATAGATTTATTTTTGTATTTGTAAATACAGTGGCACCACTATTTAAAAAAATACCCACAATGTCCTGATTACATATGGCCCGAGAAGATATAGAAAACAAGCATTTAAACACCTTCAGAAAATGAAGAACTCAAACATGGTTACACGAAAAATTATTTTCTTGAATATAACGTCAAGTCCAGCCCTGCTAAATGAACCCCGGTGAATATATATACACATACATATACAGACTTATACTCATATATATAAACTATATATACAATAACAAACAAGGGACTTGAGGAAAATTCAGTTTTTTCAAAGCTCTTTAATCGTTTCTATGTGAAAGATCCCTACTATCTGTCTATATTTTCCTCTAATGTACTTGTAATGAGCAATCATCACTTCTTTCAAGTGCCCCTTTTCCAGAGAGAACAACCTCAACCTTTAGTTGCACATCTCTGCGCTCTCTCCAGCTCATTCAGCATACTTATGGTGATTGGTGAGGTCTTATCAGGGTTCTATCAAGGGTTCTATAAAGAGGCATAATTCTGTCTTCATCCCTAAATCCCTAAAATTAAATGATTTTAATATGAAAGAGTAAGAGTTAATTTTATAGAAGGTACTTTTACAAAGATGATGATGTCAGATTCGCCTGGGTTTTAAATTCTGTATTAATGTGTATACTAACATGCCTATGATTACACGTCAAAAGACAAGCAATACGACAGGATTAAAGGTGTTGTTCACTGTTGAGTTAACTTTTAGTATGATGTAATAAAAAGTATCAATAACAATACGATTATAGCCTTACAGAGAATTTGTTTTTTAGATGGGGTGAGTGACCCCCTTTTTGAAAGCTGGAAAGAATTAGAAAAATAATGCAAATAGTTTAAAAATTATAAAAAATAACCAATTAAAAAGTTGCTTAGAAATGGCCATTCTATAACCTACTAAAATTAACTTAAAGGTAATTCACTACTTAAGTGTGAAATAAACCTTTTTATAACCATTCCTACTGGCTATTGGAGTGAGAGCCTAGCAACTGTTGGTGTGTGAGCATGTTGAGTGTTCCCTTGCTACAGGTCTAGTGTACTGCACCCAGACCATTGGAATGGTGTGGTGAGTGGCTATGATAGCATTGTATTGAAAGAATATAGGAAAAAGCTCTTCAAGTGAAGGGTCCAAGCCACAAGGAACTGCCACAGTTTAATACTATTATGGGTGCTATATTTTGTATGGCTAAAAAAATGTAAAAAGAATTGTCTTTTTAACCTTCCGATGGTATGGTTCCATTTAGAACAGGATGATGGGAGTGTTAGTTTGATTTGTACTGATCCCTCCTGTGAACCCCCCCCTACAATCTCTAATGTAAAAAAGCTATTACTATTATGGGTGCAGTAAGCCTATGGGTGAATGCTCCAGGTTTTTTTGTTTCTTTTAGGTCTGATATTTACATTATTCATTTGAGAGCTCAATCTATATTTAGTGTTAGACATAGCTCTTTGTAACACTAAAATTTCCATAACAGGTATACTATGAGCACCCCTCCCTCCTCCCCCCCCCATGACCCCATTCTTATCCCGTGGCCCTATCTACAGTAGCTTCTCCATAATTCTCTAATTCACCCCCTCCCCTTGTTCTTCATACTGTGCACCAATTATTGTTGCTTTTTTGTCATTTCCAATACTGCTATCATTATGACAATGAACAACTGCAGAAAATAAGCATATGTCAAACTAAATCTCAACTAATATGCATTTGGGATAATCCAAAATGCAAGAGAAATTAAGCATAATGTACTTTTTTACTGTGCTATTTTTATTTAGTCTGCCTATAGTATCTATCATCACTGCTACAGTACTGCACTGCATCAGTAATGTTGAGATTGTAGCTAATCATAAAAAAAGCTATGCAATGTAATATTAGCAAAGTTACCTCATACAGGAATAGGATCCGTTATCAGGAAGCCCGTTATCAGGAAGCCCGTTATTCAGAAAGCTCCGAATTACAGAAAGACCATCTCCCATAGACTGCATTATAATCAAATAATTCAGATTTTAAAAAATGATTTCCTTTTTCCTTGTAGTAATGAAACAGTACCTTCTTCTCAACTAAGCTATAATTGATCCTTACTGGATGCAAAACAATCCTATTGGGGATCCCAAGAATTCTGGATAACAGGTCCCATACCTGTATTCCTTCTCTTTCCCACCTATGCAGGATGCTGGCATTAACAGATTACTATTAGTTCTCTTATGGATGCAAAAGTAAACTTATTTTTGTTATTTCAATGTCTAATAGTTATGGTCACTTACCCGCAAGAGGATCCATAGGGTGTGGTCTGTTTTTAAGTTACTATACATACAGTACAAACAGGGTAACCCTTGACATTAAACAGCCCCTTTAGATAAAGTAGCAAATTCAGACAAAAGTTTGAATAAGCACCAAGGATTGTAGGTCATAACCCAGAAAAAAAGTAGCTGTTTAGGGTGGGTCTTCAATATCCCCTTGTGATGTTTTCCTACAACAGATAATAGTAATTACATTGAGTTGCATAATTAATTCTAAACCAGATCTTGGGTGATGTCTGGGTCCTCTGGGGGGGACTATATCCACCAAAATAACAATGTAAAATTCCTTAATGTAAGTAAGAGTGCTGTTCTGAGCACTTTTACAATTTGATTATTTTTTGTAGTTTGTAGTTTCAAATATCATAACAGGAATGACCCCTGCTGTTCTTTAAAGCCTTCCAGGCACACGGAACGGCATCTATGTTACTGATGCAGGAGATGTTTCCATACTTTTTTCTGCTCGGTTCTATTGCTACTGTCTCAAGGAGCAACAAACCTAAGCAAGGAAGTGTCAGGAGATGTCTTCTGCATCAATAAGTTTATGGTGTTCTGTCAAGCTAGAGGGTCAAAGGAAACAGCATAGGGTACTCTTATTGCAACTGTTTTATATTATCAGTTTAAATCTGCTAATTTCATGTAAACTAAAAGAAAACATTTTGTTAACATGCAAAAGTGTTCAAAATAGCACTCCTAACAATAGTGCATTAAGTTGCTTGAGTGGGTATAGTTCCCTTTGGGGAAAATGTAATAAAATTCGCAAAGAAAATTCGCATACCACAAAGTAATATTCTTCATTAGGCTTTTATTGTATTGAGAATCTTAATTGTGCATTGTGAACCTTTAACACCTGCTTGAAGGAAAAACTTTTGGAACAAACATAACAACTTTTTCATTAAGAAGTTTTACAGTATTACATACACTGCACACTTTAGCAAACTATAAAATGCCCAGTGCTATCCAAAAGTCGTGTGAGGGGCAAAGTGTTCCCAAGGCATAATTGTTTACTTTTCAAACATTTATTCGCATTGTGAACGAATTGCAGACAATTTGAATACTAGGCAGAAAATAAGTAACAGTCATTTATAAGGTGTATGGATAAATGTTACACTTCCCAAATATTGTTGAAGGCAGTTGTGTAAAATAAAATCCCTTTGATAAATGTAAAATACTTTTTACACTGTAATTTATAGCAATTGTATTGGAACAGTAATATGAGAGGGCTATAAAGACTTTGTGCAGTGACATTGTTTGTATATGAGTTTATGATGATTATGCTGGGGCTGAAAGTTTCAGCTATTTTTTTCTCATCATTCTTAAACAGTATGACAAAGATATAAAGGTTGAGTGGCCTCTGTATCTCAACTGGATTTATGTTTTTATGTATTCAGTAATAGTTATACTGTAACTATATTTTTAAATATATGGGTTTTTAATGTGGTTGGTGCCACATTAGGAACAGGCAGAGGACAGATGTGTTACAATGTTTAAAAAGGGAACATGATCACAACCTGGAAGTTACTTACAACAGATTTTTGAAGAAATACTAAGGTATTACATCATATTTCAATAAATGAATAATATGAATTTATGAAGGACAAGTGCCAAAAAATTCTATATACAGAGTTTGACTAGTGCATAAAATAAAGGTATATGGTATGTATTTGGGTAGAAAACTGATAGTTACAGAAAACAGAGTTGTCCTTGTCACTTCCGGCTTGCAGATGACAGCCTGCATAATTGCACTCAGCATAACTGTATAATCCTGTAATGATGATATCTTAACAACAAAAATTTGTGGGACAATTACGTTTCTTATGCCTTTCTAAAGCAGCTCTGGTTGGGGGTGGGTCACCCGCTCTGCAACTGTTTTAAATACCTTTAATATTAAATACCTTTAATTGATACATTTCTTATCTTTGGCCCTGCTGAACAGAATCCTTGAGTTTCATTAAAGGCAGCTGTTAGAATTGATAGAGTTGCTAATATTCCATATGTATCAACTAATGTAGCAAATTGTAACAGTTCAGAATCTGCATCTGGATTGCTGACCTGCCAGACTGAAACAACCGAGACAGGAACATCAAAATGTAATCTTCAATTTTAGAAAAACAGTTAAAAAAAAAAAAAAATTAAAAGAAATTGCAAAAAGTCTTTATAGCTGGGGAACAATCTGACAACACTTGAACTGAAAAAAGGTATTTCTAAATTGAACAACCGCTTTAAAAAACAAAAGAATGTTTGTTGAAAGCACCACTTTCCATTTGCATAAAACTTAGCACCTCATAAATTATCATCATAAATTAATAATAAATAATGTCAAATTATTTATATGGGTCTCACTGTAGATAGTCTCACTATAGAAGTCTATATTTCTGGTGAACAATCTGAAAAGAACTCAACTGGAAAAGTGTTTGGAAGTTGAACAACCCCATTAAATGGGAACTAAATTCTAAAATAGAATAATGCTAGAAATGCTGTATTTTATATACTAAACATAAAAATGAACTGCACCACAATCCTAATAAAGCGAATGATTTATGTTTTTAAATCTGGCCACAGGGGGTCATCATCTTGTAACTGTTAAACAATCTTTGCAAGACCAAGACTACGCACATGCTCAGTGTGGTCTGGGCTTCAGTTGGGAATTTAAATTTAGGGATTGTCATAAATTAGCACAAGTCAACTAATATCTGCCATAGAAGCAGATACAGCAAAACGGATTAATAAACAGAAAATCTAATGTGGATTTTATAGTTTTTGTATTTTTTAATACAAACTTTCTCCAACTCTGCAGAACTAGTGGCTGCAGCAAAATAATCCTCCAATGAGAATCCCATTGTATCTGTTAATAATAATAAAATCCGATACGAATCGCTACACAGTTGCCGACTGCTCTACAGGGAAACAAACAAAGCAGCTTCAGTTCTGGGAAGTAAGGTGGGGATACTCCCTCCAGCTGTTTGAAAGAATGATTGTTGCCCTGCAGAGCAGTTAGGGACTGTCTGCAGTTTCCTATCTGCTGCTGTCAGAGCAAGTAAAATGAAGGGGGAAATCATACAGTCAGGTTTCTTTAAAAAAACAGTACACATTTTTTAAATAAAGTATATTGGAGATAAGTTTCTTTTTCATTAAAGAAAGTAAAAATTAGATTTTATTTTTTTGTCTTTACATTCCCATTCAGGACTGAATTTTTAGACTGCAAATTCCCAAGGTCACACCACATGAGATATATTGCAAACAGGACTGAACTATCCTTCCTATAAATAATTTGTCATTAAAATGTTGTGAACAGCAACCAATGAGGAATAAACTTTGTTGTTGTATTGATTTGTGATCCCTGCTGCACTTCTACTAGAGTAGGGATGTCGCGGACTGTTCGCCGGCGAACTTGTTCGCGCGAACATCGACTGTTCGCGCTCGCCGAATGTTCGCGAACGTCGCTCGACGTTCGCCATTTTGGGTTCGCCTTACCTGGCGCTTTTTTTTGACCTCTCACCCCAGACCAGCAGATACATGGCAGCCAATCAGGAAGCTGTCCCTCCTGGACCACCCCCACACCCCCTGGACCACTCCCCTTCCATATATAAACTGAAGCCCTGCAGCGTTTTTTCATTCTGCCTGTGTGTGCTTGGAAGAGCTAGTGTAGGGAGAGAGCTGTTAGTGATTTGAGGGACAGTTGATAGTAAGTTTGCTGGCTAGTAATCTATTTGATACTGCTCTGTATTGGAGGGACAGAAGTCTGCAGGGATTTGAGGGACATTTCAGGTTAGGTAGCTTTGCTGGCTAGTAATCTACCTTCTACTGCAGTGCTCTGTATGTAGCTGCCTGCTGTGGGCACTGATCTCTTCTGATCTCATCTGCTGACTGCTGTAATAACCCAATAGTCCTTGTAAGGACTGCTTTTATTTTCTTTTTTGTTTTTTTACTTTGCTAGTTGCTACTATAAGAGCCCAGTGCTATTAGTCTAGCAGTGTTGGGGAGTGGGACTGGTGTGCTACTGTGCTGCTCCTAGTAGTTCAGCAGCACCAACCCGAGAATTTTTTTTTTTTTAATATACATATAATTTTTTTTTTATTTTACTTATCTTACTGTTCTTTAACGTGTACAGTGCTGTTTGCTGTTCTTCATAGTAGTGCACCAATAGTAGTGCACTTGCAGGCATTATTTGCCCAGTGTGTTCTTCAAACAAATGCCATCTAGCTGTGTGAGCTTGTTCACATACTGTCTAAATATCAATAATAATACCGTCTCCAGAACCACCACCTGAGTGATGTTTTTCAAGCAGCAATAATATATTCCGTATCCACTGCTGTAGTAGTGTATACGTTGACCTTGTAGGCATTGTTTGCCCAGTGTGTTGTTCATTTTCAAACAACGGCCATCTAGCTGTGTGAGCTGTTTCACATTCTGTCTAAATATCAATAATAATACCGTCTCCAGAAACACCACCTGAGTGACGTTTTTCAAGCAGCAATAATATATTCCGTATCCACTGCTGTAGTAGTGTATACGTTGACCTTGCAGGCATTGTTTCAATTTGTTTGCCCAGTGTGTTCTTCATTTTCAAACAACGGCCATCTAGCTGTGTGAGCTTTTTCACATTCTGTCTAAATATCAATAATAATACCGTCTCCAGAAACACCACCCGAGTGACGTTTTTCAAGCAGCAATAATATATTCCATATCCACTGCTGTAGTAGTGTATACGTTGACCTTGTAGGCATTGTTTGCCCAGTGTGTTGTTCATTTTCAAACAACTGCCATCTAGCTGTGTGAGCTTGTTCACATACTGTCTAAATATCAATAATAATACCGTCTCCAGAAACACCACCTGAGTGACGTTTTTCAAGCAGCAATAATATATTCCGTATCCACTGCTGTAGTAGTGTATACGTTGACCTTGTAGGCATTGTTTGCCCAGTGTGTTGTTCATTTTCAAACAACGGCCATCTAGCTGTGTGAGCTTTTTCACATTCTGTCTAAATATCAATAATAATACCGTCTCCAGAAACACCACCTGAGTGACGTTTTTCAAGCAGCAATAATATATTCCGTATCCACTGCTGTAGTAGTGTATACGTTGACCTTGCAGGCATTGTTTCAATTTGTTTGCCCAGTGTGTTCTTCATTTTCAAACAACGGCCATCTAGCTGTGTGAGCTTTTTCACATTCTGTCTAAATATCAATAATAATACCGTCTCCAGAAACACCACCTGAGTGACGTTTTTCAAGCAGCAATAATATATTCCGTATCCACTGCTGTAGTAGTGTATACGTTGACCTTGTAGGCATTGTTTGCCCAGTGTGTTGTTCATTTTCAAACAACGGCCATCTAGCTGTGTGAGCTTTTTCACATTCTGTCTAAATATCAATAATAATACCGTCTCCCAGAAACACCACCTGAGTGACGTTTTTCAAGCAGCAATAATATATTCCGTATCCACTGCTGTAGTAGTGTATACGTTGACCTTGTAGGCATTGTTTGCCCAGTGTGTTGTTCATTTTCAAACAACAGCCATCTAGCTGTGTGAGATGTTTCACATTCTGTCTAAATATCAATAATAATACCGTCTCCAGAAACACCACCTGAGTGACGTTTTTCAAGCAGCAATAATATATTCCGTATCCACTGCTGTAGTAGTGTATACGTTGACCTTGCAGGCATTGTTTCAATTTGTTTGCCCAGTGTGTTGTTCATTTTCAAACAACGGCCATCTAGCTGTGTGAGCTTTTTCACATTCTGTCTAAATATCAATAATAATACCGTCTCCAGAAACACCACCCGAGTGACGTTTTTCAAGCAGCAATAATATATTCCGTATCCACTGCTGTAGTAGTGTATACGTTGACCTTGTAGGCATTGTTTGCCCAGTGTGTTGTTCATTTTCAAACAACTGCCATCTAGCTGTGTGAGCTTGTTCACATACTGTCTAAATATCAATAATAATACCGTCTCCAGAACCACCACCTGAGTGACGTTTTTCAAGCAGCAATAATATATTCCGTATCCACTGCTGTAGTAGTGTATACGTTGACCTTGTAGGCATTGTTTGCCCAGTGTGTTGTTCATTTTCAAACAACGGCCATCTAGCTGTGTGAGCTTGTTCACATACTGTCTAAATATCAATAATAATACCGTCTCCAGAACCACCACCTGAGTGACGTTTTTCAAGCAGCAATAATATATTCCGTATCCACTGCTGTAGTAGTGTATACGTTGACCTTGTAGGCATTGTTTGCCCAGTGTGTTCTACATTTTCAAACAACTGCCACCTAGCTGTGTGAGCTTGTTCACATACTGTCTAAATATCAATAATAATACCGTCTCCAGAAACACCACCTGAGTTGTTGTTGTTGTTTTAAAAATAATGCCAGGCAAAGGCAGGCCGCCACGCAGAGGCACTAGGGGCCGTGCTGCTATGCTATCCTGTGGCCCTAGGAAATTGCCCAGTTTTAAAAAGGCAATGACCCTGAACTCCCAAAATGCTGAAGAGGTAGTTGACTGGCTTACACAGCACACCCCATCCTCTACCGTTTCTAACTTTACCACAACATCCTCATCCTCCACTGCTATGGCCACCCCACGTAACACTTCCTCCACCACCGGCGCCCCTTCTTTACTGGAGTCAGAGGAGTTATTTTCACATGAGTTTCTTGAACTGAGTGATGCGCAACCATTATTGGCAGAAGAAGATGAAGGAGATGAGGACGTTACACCAGATTTAATTCTGGCAGAGAACACAACAGAGATGGACATAATGAGTGATGAGGAGGTCCCCGCTGCTGCTTCCTTCTGTGAGCTGTCAGAAGAAATTGATGCATCTGAGGAGAATGATGATGAGGAGATTGATGTTTTGTGGGTGCCCAGTAGAAGAGAGCAAGAGGAGGATAGTTCAGATGGAGAGATGGAGAGTCAGAGAGGCAGGAGGAGAATAAGACTTAGAAGAAGCAGGGAGGACAGCTCGCAGGGAACAGTAGGGCAACAACATGTATCGGCACCTGTGGTCAGCCGGCCAACGCGCCCGCCATTGCCGCCAACGCCGCCAACTTCTACTGTTACCGCCAGATTGCCAGCTTCAAAAAGGTCAGCAGTGTGGGATTTTTTTAATGTGTGTGCCTCTGACAAAAGTGTTGTAATTTGCAATGAGTGCAGTCAGAAACTGAGTCTTGGGAAGCCCAACAGCCACATAGGTACAACTTCTATGCGAAGGCACATGAACGGCAAGCACAAAGCACTTTGGGAGCAACACCTCAAAGGCAACAGGCAAACTAAAAGCCACCCTCCTTCTGGTCCAGCATCTTACTGCTCTACCTCTGCTGTCCTTGACCCGTCTGAACCACCCTCCACTCCGCCTTCCACCTTGACCACCAGTTCCCATTCCCAGTCATCTGCCCCCAGCCAAGTTTCTGTGAGGGCCATGTTTGAGCGTAAGAAGCCAATGTCTGCGAGTCACCCCCTTGCCCGGCATCTGACAGCTGGCTTGTCTGCACTCTTAGCCCGCCAGCTTTTACCATACCAGCTGGTGGACTCTGAGGCCTTCCGCAAATTTGTAGCAATTGGGACACCGCAGTGGAAGGTACCCAGCCGCAATTTTTTTTCAAAAAAGGGAATACCACACCTCTACCACCATGTGCAGAGCCAAGTCACCGCATCTCTGTCACTTAGTGTTGGGCCAAAGGTCCATATGACTACTGACGCATGGTCCTCCAAGCATGGTCAGGGCAGGTATGTCACCTACACTGCCCACTGGGTGAACTTGGTAATGGCTGGGAAGCAGGGAATGTGTGGCTCAACAACGACAGTGGAGTTGGTGTCACCGCCACGGATTGCACGCGGTTCTGCCACCACCTCTACTCCTCCTTCGCTCTCTACCTCGTCTTCTTCCTCTTCTTCCTCCTCTGCTGCTGGGTCCTCCTCCTCCACACCTGTGCACCCCCAGCTCCCCCTAGGCTATTCGACGTGCCAGGTACGCCGTTGTCATGCTGTCTTGGGGATGACATGCCTGGAAAGCAGAAACCATACCGGATCTGTACTCCTGTCATCTCTGCAGTCACAGGCCGATCGGTGGCTGACCCCACACCAACTGAAGATCGGAAAAGTGGTGTGTGACAATGGAAGCAATCTGTTGGCAGCACTGAGACTGGGCAATTTAACACATGTGCCCTGCATGGCACATGTTCTGAATTTAATAGTCCAACGTTTTGTCTCGAAGTACCCAGGATTCCAGGACATTCTCAGGCAGTCCAGGAAGGTGTCGGCCCATTTCAGACGTTCCTACACAGCCATGGCACGCCTTGCTGACATTCAGCAGCGGTACAACATGCCAGTCAGGCGTTTGATTTGCGACAGCCAGACTCACTGGAATTCAACGCTCCTCATGTTGGAACGTCTGCTGCAACAACAAAGAGCCGTCAACGAATACCTGTTTGAACTGGGTGGTAGGACTGGATCTGCAGAGCTGGGGATTTTTTTCCCCCGTTACTGGGTGCTTATGCGCGATGCCTGCAGGCTCATGCGCCCTTTTGAAGAGGTTACAAATATGGTCAGTCGCACCGAAGGCACCATCAGCGACCTAATACCCTTTGCTTTCTTCCTGGAGCGTGCCGTGCGACGAGTGACAGATGAGGCTGTAGACCAGCGTGACGAGGAGCAGGAAGCGCACGATTTCTGGTCGGAATCACCAGAACGAACCCAGGCACCTGCTGCAACGCAGGGAGAGGTGTCAGAAGTGGAGTCAGAGGAGGAAGGTGGCTTTGTGGAGGAGGAGGCCAACAGGAGCAGGCTTCCCAGGGGGCTGGTGGTGACCTTTTGGGGACCCCTGGTCTTGTACGTGGCTGGGGGGAGGAGACCGTGGATGATGCAGTCCTTGATAACGAGGAAGCGGAGATGGATACCTCTGCATCCAACCTTGTGAGAATGGGGTCTTTCATGCTGTCATGCCTGTTGAAGGACCCCCTTATCAAGAGGCTTAAGGAGAAGGACCTGTACTGGGTCGCAACGCTACTAGACCCTCGGTACAAGCATAAAGTGGCAGAAATGTTACCAACGTACCACAAGTCCGAAAGGATGCTGCATTTACAAACCAGCCTGCAAAACATGTTGTACAATGCTTTCAAGGGTGATGTCACTTCAGGAACTCATCAACATTCCAGGGGCAGAGGTGCCAGTAATCCTGCCACGAGCGCACCTGCAAGGACAAAGCACTTTGGCCACTCTGTAACGTCAGACATGCAAATGTTTTTCAGTCCAAGGCAGCGCCAGAACCCTTCTGGATCCACCCTCAAAGAACGCCTCGACCGGCAGGTAGCGGACTACCTGGCATTAACTGCAGATATCGACACTCTGAGGAGCGATGAACCCCTGGACTACTGGGTGCGCAGGCTTGATCTGTGGCCAGAGCTGACACAATTTGCCATGAACCTCTTGTTTTGCCCCGCCTCAAGTGTCCTCTCAGAAAGGACCTTCAGTGCAGCAGGAGGGATTGTAACTGAGAAGAGAACTCGCCTAGGTCACAAAAGTGTGGATTACCTGACCTTTATTAAAATGAATGAGGGGTGGATCTCGGAGGGTTACTGCACGCCAGGAGACTTGTTCTGAGTTTCTGACTCCCCATGCAGCTGTCCTTCTCTGCACGCCTCATGACTCCACACACAGCTGTCCTTTAGCGTCCTCCTCCCTCCGCCACCGTTACAAACTAGGGTGCAAACCCTACTGGTTTCATTTGAATCCAGGTAAATCCTGAGTTTTTCTGGCCTCTGTGCTTCAGTGGCTGCAACCAAAAAAATGAATATTTTCAGCATTTATATACCATACCGGATCTGTACTCCTGTCATCTCTGCAGTCACAGGCCGATCGGTGGCTGACCCCACACCAACTGAAGATCGGAAAAGTGGTGTGTGACAATGGAAGCAATCTGTTGGCAGCACTGAGACTGGGCAATTTAACACATGTGCCCTGCATGGCACATGTTCTGAATTTAATAGTCCAACGTTTTGTCTCGAAGTACCCAGGATTCCATGACATTCTCAGGCAGTCCAGGAAGGTGTCGGCCCATTTCAGACGTTCCTACACAGCCATGGCACGCCTTGCTGACATTCAGCAGCGGTACAACATGCCAGTCAGGCGTTTGATTTGCGACAGCCAGACTCACTGGAATTCAACGCTCCTCATGTTGGAACGTCTGCTGCAACAACAAAGAGCCGTCAACGAATACCTGTTTGAACTGGGTGGTAGGACTGGATCTGCAGAGCTGGGGATTTTTTTCCCCCGTTACTGGGTGCTTATGCGCGATGCCTGCAGGCTCATGCGCCCTTTTGAAGAGGTTACAAATATGGTCAGTCGCACCGAAGGCACCATCAGCGACCTAATACCCTTTGCTTTCTTCCTGGAGCGTGCCGTGCGACGAGTGACAGATGAGGCTGTAGACCAGCGTGACGAGGAGCAGGAAGCGCACGATTTCTGGTCGGAATCACCAGAACGAACCCAGGCACCTGCTGCAACGCAGGGAGAGGTGTCAGAAGTGGAGTCAGAGGAGGAAGGTGGCTTTGTGGAGGAGGAGGCCAACAGGAGCAGGCTTCCCAGGGGGCTGGTGGTGACCTTTTGGGGACCCCTGGTCTTGTACGTGGCTGGGGGGAGGAGACCGTGGATGATGCAGTCCTTGATAACGAGGAAGCGGAGATGGATACCTCTGCATCCAACCTTGTGAGAATGGGGTCTTTCATGCTGTCATGCCTGTTGAAGGACCCCCTTATCAAGAGGCTTAAGGAGAAGGACCTGTACTGGGTCGCAACGCTACTAGACCCTCGGTACAAGCATAAAGTGGCAGAAATGTTACCAACGTACCACAAGTCCGAAAGGATGCTGCATTTACAAACCAGCCTGCAAAACATGTTGTACAATGCTTTCAAGGGTGATGTCACTTCAGGAACTCATCAACATTCCAGGGGCAGAGGTGCCAGTAATCCTGCCACGAGCGCACCTGCAAGGACAAAGCACTTTGGCCACTCTGTAACGTCAGACATGCAAATGTTTTTCAGTCCAAGGCAGCGCCAGAACCCTTCTGGATCCACCCTCAAAGAACGCCTCGACCGGCAGGTAGCGGACTACCTGGCATTAACTGCAGATATCGACACTCTGAGGAGCGATGAACCCCTGGACTACTGGGTGCGCAGGCTTGATCTGTGGCCAGAGCTGACACAATTTGCCATGAACCTCTTGTTTTGCCCCGCCTCAAGTGTCCTCTCAGAAAGGACCTTCAGTGCAGCAGGAGGGATTGTAACTGAGAAGAGAACTCGCCTAGGTCACAAAAGTGTGGATTACCTGACCTTTATTAAAATGAATGAGGGGTGGATCTCGGAGGGTTACTGCACGCCAGGAGACTTGTTCTGAGTTTCTGACTCCCCATGCAGCTGTCCTTCTCTGCACGCCTCATGACTCCACACACAGCTGTCCTTTAGCGTCCTCCTCCCTCCGCCACCGTTACAAACTAGGGTGCAAACCCTACTGGTTTCATTTGAATCCAGGTAAATCCTGAGTTTTTCTGGCCTCTGTGCTTCAGTGGCTGCAACCAAAAAAATGAATATTTTCAGCATTTATATGGCATATTTTTTCTGGCCTCTGTGCTTCAGTGGCTGTGACAAAAAAAAAATGAATATTTTCAGCATTTATATGGCATATTGTTTCTGGCCTCTGTGCTTCAGTGGCTGCGACAAAAATAAATGAATATTTTCAGCATTTATATGGCATATTTTTTCTGGCCTCTGTGCTGCAGTGGCTGCAACAAAAAAAAAATGAATATTTTCAGCATTTATATGGCATATTGTTTCTGGCCTCTGTGCTTCAGTGGCTGCGACAAAAATAAATGAATATTTTCAGCATTTATATGGCATATTTTTTCTGGCCTCTGTGCTGCAGTGGCTTCGACAAAAAAAAATGAATATTTTCAGCATTTATATGGCATATTTTTTCTGGCCTCTGTGCTTCAGTGGCTGTGACAAAAAAAAATGAATATTTTCAGCAATTATATGGCATATTTTTTCTGGCCTCTGTGCTTCAGTGGCTGCGACAAAAATAAATGAATATTTTCAGCATTTATATGGCATATTTTTTCTGGCCTCTGTGCTTCAGTGGCTGCGACAAAAAAAACATAATTTTTCAGGAAAGTACACATGCCTAATTTTTCAGGGTTCTGCAACAGTGGCAAAATCGCATCTTTTATGGTCACCGCAGGTGATCAATAAAGTAGACCAAAACTGGGCCCACACTGCAGAATCAGTGTTTTTTGGTTCACTTCACTGTACATTGAATTACCTCTGCCTGACCGTGCACGTGCGCACAAGCACGGTGACTGCTAAACACACCACTACAGAAATATTGCCACCAACAGGACGAACATCCTGGAGGTGACAAGCTCAACTAGTAATTAACAACTATTATTTGCTCACTTGATGGTATCATTCATTAAAGCTCTTTGCGTTTTTTTGCGTTGCAGTAAGCGCCGCGTTTCGTCTTTGCGTGTGAACAGGCTGTAACCTTTACATGTAGACGCTGGATGTTTTAAAGCAGTTTATTACACAGGTTTAGAAATGTAGTGTGATTTCTGCCCTTTACAGCACAAAACGCAGCGCTGTGTCAACAATGTATTTTTTAGAAACATTTTTGCCCTTGATCCCCCTCTGGCAATCCACTGTCCAGGTCGTTGCACCCTTTAAACAACTTTAAAATCATTTTTCTGGCCAGAAATGTCTTTTTTAGCTTTTAAAATTCGCCTTCCCATTGAAGTCTATGGGGTTCGCGACGTTCGCGAACCGTTCGCATTTTTGACGCAAGTTCGCGAATATGTTCGCGAACTTTTTTTCCGACGTTCGCTACATCCCTATACTAGAGGACCAGCAAGTTTAATCTCTTCTTGGGGTGATGGTGTTTAGTATATATATATGGGATATTGTCATGTTTGTCCATGTTGGAGACAAAACATAATTTATTACAAAAATACCTTTGTATTAAAGTCAAGTAAAGTAAGTAAAGTAATTGCATAAAAAGGTATTTTTCCAACCTTTAATAAAAAAAAAGCCCTGTGTGCTCTTTTTTCTCTTTATCTCGTCTGTTTAAATATTTATATTTCAGTCTTGCCTGCACTCTTTAAAAGTGAAATATTTCCATGTAGGTTGTAAGGCCAGCCCTGGCTGCATCTAGCATTATGTAGATACCATCTGCATAAAAAATAGCCCATAATTAGAAAGCTCCATGCCATGCACTCTCTGTTTATGATACCAAAACACAGAAGCGGGCTTTAGTAACAAACCCAAAAATTTATGAGGATTTGCTGCTGTCTAAAGCTTGTGCCTCTTTCCAACAAATAAGCCCCAATAGCTGCTTTAGCTTCCTAATACTCCTTTAGTAGTTAATTCTAACATACAGCTGCATCACTTTAGCGTTAACAGATTCATATTGTCAAGTCAATATTTATTTCCAGCATAACATGGAAGCCATTTCGCCGTCTGAACAAGAAAAATGTCTTCTGTAAACATCTTTCAGTATAATTCTTCTCACACTGTTTTTGACAACGAGATTGAGATATATTAAGTAAATGGCCAATGTCTTTGGATATGACTCAATAAAATAAAGTGATTTAGTGGCAGCAATGCTTTATGATAAGATAAAATAGCAGGTCTAAAATGATATCTATTTGATGTAGACTATGTGCAGGAACAGAAGAATATTAGATAAATATATTATTCTGCAAAAATGAACATCATTGTGTCTATCTTAAATTACTAATTTGGCAACCACCTCTGCACACTTAATGCAATAACTCATGAAACAGACAGTCTAACGCGTGCATCTGAAATGAAGATTTTGACATTGTAGTGTCATCCGTTTGCTTAACTTATTAGTACAAATCTATAGTGCCCAGTTTGGGTCAGGGGCATTTATGCGATAGTTCAAGATGAGAACCTTGCTTGGAGGTTTTAAAAAATCTGCAGTTATCTGCGCTCTATTTGAAATAAACTTCTAGTTTTCAATAAGAAGTTTAGCTCAATCTCAATGGTAAATGAGCAATATCACCCCTATTCAGGGTCTAGAGTAGGACAGATAACAGGGGTGACAAAGAGGGTTAGTTGGATTCTGTCACCTTTGTAGGCTGGATGGCCTGATTTGGTCCTGGTAAGAGCTACAGTACCACCATATTTGTATCTAAAGATCCTATATCATACATATCTTTACTTTGGACAGGTGATGAAACACCACAATATGAACTCCTCCCTAACTGTAGTAACCCACAGCAACCAACCAGCATTCAGATTTTATCAGACTACTGCAGGCAGAGCCATGAAAGTAAATCTATGATTGGTTGTTATTTGTCCAATATCACTAAATGATCCACACCACATGCAAATGTTCTAGTAGACTGATCATACAACAAAACTGTCTTAACATATTGTGGCTCATCATTTCAAACATTCATTATATCATTTATCAGCAATTTTCATTTTTAAGGTTCAATTCACTTTTTTATAAATAGATTCTGGAGACAAATAACTAGCAGTATGCACAGCAAGCTCTGACATTTGTAAGGGATTTGGGGAATATCCCTCTGATAGGAGGTTAGTGTGTCCTTCATGCAAGGAAGAGTTATTGTCAAAAACAGAACAGGCAGAAGCCAGAATATAAACAGGAATCTGCAGTAACAGGAGTAGACTTAGAAGCAGGACAGACTCAAGTCAGGAACAGGAACAGGACAAGGCAGGACAGGAGATGGAACAAGGCAAGAGGGGTGAGATGATCAAAAGAAGAAGCTAATGATCAGGCAAGGAAGTGATGTGGGAGATGGATATTTTATAGAGCACAGTTGGTTCTATTGGCCCATTAATTAAAGGGGAACTATCTCAAAAATGAAAATTCAATACAATCTTCAGCATACTGAAATAAGAAACTTATTAATTAGAAATTCTGTTTCTGAAATAATCAAGTTTATCGTCACTATCCCTCTTTCAGCATCTTTTTCTCTTCAGTCTCTCTTCATGCAGGAGTTGGTTGTCAGATATTCATTGACAGTTAGAGCCAATATATCTTATAGGTGGGCTCCTTTAGCCTAGATAAGATGTATTAGATCACTAGACATCATGGGGCAAATTTACTTAGCTTTGGAGTTGCACCAGCGATGGCTTCGCTCACTTCGCAACACTTTGCCAGGCATAGATTCGCCAGGGCAGTGCAAATTTGCGAAGATCCGAAGTTGCGCACAGGTTACCGAACGGTTGCGAAGTTGCGCTAGCGATAATATGATAAGCAGTCTGAAGTTACTCTAGCAATGCCTAATTAGCATACAGCGTGAAGTTAAAGTACAATGGACGTGTATGCTGCAGCAACTACATTACACTACACAAGGCCAGGGAAACTTAATAAAATTAAATAGAGGTCCTATATTGCCCTACACATGTGCCCACTGTATAATTTAGGTGCCAAATGTAAGGGGGAAGGAGGGTACCCCTAAAACAAATTTTGATCTTTATCAGCCTATCACCCAGTAAAAAAACTTTTTTTTTTACAAACTTCTATCTACTCTATTGCACTTCGCCTGGTCTGAGCTGTCGAAAAGGTAACGTTCAGTAAAAAATGAACTTGAAATTCTTTTAAAGTAATAAAAATATAATGTAATGTTGCCCTGCACTAGTAAAACTGCTGTTTTTGCTTCAGAACCACTACTATTGCTTATATATATAAGCTGCTGTGTAGCAATGGGGGCAGCTATTAAAAGGAGAAAAGGCTCAAGTTACACAGCAGATAGCAGATAAGCTCTGTAGAACATAATGCTATCTGTTATCCATTATTTATCCTGTGCCATATAGCCGTTTTTCAATTTCCGCCATTGCTACTCAGAAGCTTGTTGATATGAACTATAGTAGTGTTTCTGAAGCAAACACATCAGTTTTACCAGCGCAGGGCAACACTACATGATATTTTCAGTACTTTAAAACACTTTCAGTTTTTGGTGTTACTGGTCCTTTAAGAGTAGGACATCTGTAGGTTGCCTAAAAGCTTTGCTCAAATTAACCTCATTTGTGTATAGCATCTTTTACACACCCAAAAATATTATTTGTTGAAGGAATTATTTCTAACTTTTACAAAGGTTACATGAAAACTATTTAGCACAGAAAGCAGTAAATACATTCATTCTTTTTTTTTCATTTCACAAAAACTCGAACAAAGCTGCAGGTGACCTTGGCACTATTTAGCGAGTCTTTGCCTATTATCTACAAAAGGAAATATTTATGAAGGAAAGTACACATGATCAGCTCAGAGTTCCCCAGGCAAGAAACAACCCTGTGCTTGTGAGAGACAATGTGCAAAGACCACTTCTTCCAACCTCAACGGAGCGTGCTGGCCCCCATTGATCTCTAGGGAACTATGCTAATTGTTTGCAACACACTTGATACAAACACCTTCTTTTCTGTAATTATCCCGAAATAAATAGATTGAAACTTTTAATGGTGTCTCTTCAGAAATGGGTCTTCATGCATTATGCAAGCAGTGCATTTTAGCAAGAATAAAACGTTGCCTGTATTTCCTTTTTTATTTTCTTTTTTTTTTCATATATCGAACCCAGTACGATGAGAGATTGATATGGAAATATTCACAGACCCCCATCTCACTCAGAAGTGGTTTTTGAAATAAACATGAACTGAAAACAAAAGCAACAGCTTACTGAAAAACTGTTTGTTTTAGAATTAATGAGGCACCATCGGTTGAAGAATATAAAGAAAACTTCCCGCTTTGCAGAGCGGCTTCAATGTCTGACATGATCCCACACCTGCACATGGGGTATAGCATTTCCAGATGTTGGAATCCAGTTAGAAATGAGTATTAATGTCTAATATCTTACCAAGACAAAGCATTTTCAGACTACTGCCTTCAGTCCTCCATTATAAATCTCACTTTAAAGAGAAAAGTCCCTTGACCATAGCATAATGTAACCCAATCTCTACTTGCACGAAAACACCATGGCTCAGAATTAGGAAGCAGTGATTCTGAAAATGGCACAAAAAGGTATTGATGGTAACAAAATCATTTGTGAAACCAGAATTGACATGGTTAAAGTAAAATATGGTTAAGGAGAACATGTTGCTTTTACAGATACAAGAGGAATATGTGATAATGCTTATTTCAAAATAAAATTGCCACTGGTCAGCAATTGTGTATTCCCTGCTTTTCACACTCCAGCCAAAACAAGCAATATGACTGCTTCCACACAAACTTATACATATAAATGAACATATTTCTGCATTTTTTATTCAATAAGGACAAATAAATGGAACTAAAACCCTATATGGAATTATCATTTTAATGCTGTGGTATATTTAGTATATTTAAACAAAAGTATCTAAAAACATAATTGCATGGCACATGAAATTGAAAACAAACACAAGTACATTTGTTCAACCTCAGCAAAACTATTTCTATGTTCATTTGAAGAACGACAAAACGCCAACAGGCTCACTGGGAGATAAACACGGTTTGGTGGGGCTGTGAAAACATTCTTGCTGTTAGTTAAGGGTTGATTATTTTTGTTATAGTTGCTATGTATGAAAGGTTTTGGTAAACATGCCCACAAGTTTATTTAAATCCAGTAGATACAGGGAAAATAAAAATACAAATAAGTGAAAAAAGTGAAAGTTTTTAGTCTTCATACATCAAATCTGTAATGAATAGTCCAATAAAACTGGCGAATGAATGCAAAGAGGAATGTTAATTCACTATGAAAACATTGCATAATATATCTGCATGTGTATGGTGTGTATGAATAATCCACCATATGTATAAAAATACTTCAGTAACAATATTCAGTTGCTGTACTGTGTAGCGCTGTACATTTGTGTGTGATAACTGTTGCCCTTACTTGTAAAGCACAGCAGGAGATTATAGTGTTCAATAAATAAGGAAAATATTTATTTTTCCAGTGTGTATGATATTTCCAAGCATACAATATTCTCAGGGAAGAGTAATGAATAATACTCTCCAAAGGGGATAGGGGTTTGCAAAGTGTGCAAGGGTTGCTCCTTTTAATTTAATTCTTGAAACCTTAGCTAAGAAATGCTAAGTAAAACAAAACAGACATATTTACTCATGTCCAGCTTTGTGAATGCCCCTTTGTCTCCCTATGCTTCCTAACAGAATCTCAATGTCTCATTCCACATAGAAATGTTTTATAAGCCTGAAGCCTGCTGTATCCCATGTGGTACAAAACCTATAAGATAGCCTCAAAACCCAAGGGTCAACACAGTGTATCCCCAACAGTTCAATAATCACAGATCATTCTTTTTTGGGGTGCCCAGTGCAGCAATGCATATGGTTGCCTGTAATTTGTTTCTATCTCTTTTCACACCTAACTTTGACACTCCTTACCGATTCCATACACTGGTTAAAAAACAAAACTGTTTGGTTAAAGGGGACCTGTCACCCAAGCATAAAATGCTGTAAAATAAAAGTCTTTGGCATAGAGGCAGAAAGGCAATTACTTTCACTTTCCATTCAGCACTTGCTAGATGTCACATCGCTTCTCACCATCTTATTGTGTAGCTAGTGCATGGCATGGGCATCAGGTGCCCCATTCTGATGCCGAAACAAGATTTTGGCATGATCTAAAACTTGTCTTGTTAACAGCGTCCACAAAATGACTGTTACCTGTTTCGAAGATTGTGAATTTCAAGACTAAAAGAAACAAGAGTTAAATAATTTATATAGTGTGATTAAAGTTTATGATTCTTGACTAACATCATAAAATAGTTTTTTAAAAAAAATCTTAGGGTGACAGGACCCCTGTCATGGCAACCCTAAGGGTTCTGGACATTTTGAAGTGTAAATAGGCATAATTGGTTGTAACCTATCAAGGGGCATAAAATACATTGATGGGAGCTATTGTTTAGTGAACCTACCTATTATAAATGTATATGTCACCATTGTTAGTCTAAATAAGAAGATCTAGCAGCCATTGTTTTGCTACGAAATTATGCAAACGCAATGCTGTTTTTAACACTAAGAAGAAAACATTAGATATGAATAAAACTACTGAAGGCTGCACAAGGTTTTGTTTATAGTTAGCCTAGACTTCATGTTGCCAATTTGTCCTGTGCTCAGAGAGAGAGAAAGAGAGAATGACTTTATAATATTTTATATTAATATTCATTAAGCAGGAATACCTTAAATCAAAATGAGAAAAATCGGAGAAGGTAACATTTCTACTATAAAAGAGTCTTAGCTGCTGGCATTGTGGCCTTTGCATCCACTAAATCCTCTTCTTCTCTAATAGCTCTGTAACACAGGTTAGCAAAAGGACATTGTCTCAACTATTTTTTAAGTGAAGCTTAAATAGAAAGGGGACTTTTTATTGTAGAACCACTTATAATACGTTGACTGCTTTTGAAAATATGCATCTATCATATACATAAACATATTAATCTGCATTGTGACAGATCCGTGTCATTAACCTGCTTTTCCTTGACAACTGGGCTAATTTACAAGCTTTCCATCATCCAGGTTGTTCCATAAGAAAAAGTCAACTCACAAACTCAGTAAAGATAAACTGCAATTACTTTTTTTATCATAAAGTGTGTAAAGGTATGGGGCCTGTTTTCCAGAATGAGTTTTCTGGATAACAGATATTTCCATAATTTGGATCTTCATATCTTAAGTCTACTAGAAAATCATGTAAACATTAAATAAACCCAATAGGCTGGTTTTGCTTCCAATAAGGATTAACTGTACCTTAGCTTGAACCAAGTACAAGGTAATAATTTTTATTACAGAGAAAAAGGAAATTATTTTTTAAAATTTGGATTATTTGGATAAATTGGAGTCTATGGGGCCGATTTATCAAAAGGCGAATTTACGTTAGCGACTTTTCGCTAGCGATACTTCTTGAGTGTGAGCATTTCATAGCCAAGATTCGCTAGCGTTCGTTTATGCCTAGTGAAAAGTCGCTAGTGATATTATGCTTAGGTCATGGTATGGATGTCTTTATTAGAGAAGTTGGTGCAAATGCTTGAAGTGGTCACTTTTTATTATAAATGTCCAAGGAACCTTAAAGGGATCCTGTCATTAGAAAACATGTTTTTTTCAAAACACATCAGTTAATAGGGCTACTCCAGCAGAATTCTGCACTGAAATCCATTTCTCAAAGGAGCAAACAGATTTTTTTATATTCAATTTTGAAATCTGACATGGGGCTAGACATTTTATCAATTTCCCAGCTGCCCCCAGTCATGTGACTCGTGTCTGCACTTTAGGAGAGAAATGCTTTCTGGCAGGCTGCTGTTTTTCCTTCTCAATGTAACTGAATGTGTTTCAGTGGGACATGGGTTTTTACTATTGAGTGCTGTTCTTAGATCTACCAGGCAGCTGTTATCTTGTGTTAGGGAGCTGTTATCTGGTTACCTTCCCATTGTTCTTTTGTTTGGCTGCTGGGGGGAAAAAGGGAGGGGGTGATATCACTTCAACTTGCAGTACAGCAGTAAAAAGTGACTGAAGTTTATCAGAGCACAAGTCACATGACTTGGGGCAGCTGGGAAATTGACAATATGTCTAGCCCCATGTCAGATTTCAAAATTGAATATTGAAAAATCTGTTTGCTCTTTTGAGAAATGGATTTCAGTGCAGAATTCTGCTGGAGCAGCACTATTTTTAAAATAAAGTTTTATTTTTTTCAATGACCTTCATTAGGCTGATGTTTTTTCCTGCTTTATTTGGAAAAATATTTGCCCCAACTGCTCTTCTTGTCAACTCAAGGCAAAGTGAACTGTTTTAATACACTTGTATACTGGTAACAGTGATTTAGCTTTCAGTGACCTTCATGTTCTTTGTGTGAACGCAAGACAAAGGGAGCAACTGTGAGGGTCCCAAAAGTGGGCAAGCCAACATGGGAAGCTATTGGCTTCTCACTGACTTGGTGCATGTATATCTATGAGCAGAGGATACTTTTGATACCATCTTATCTGAATGCTGAACCTTGTCTAAAGCTAGAGACAGGATGAAATATGCAGTGAAGGGAAGAAGACATTCTCACACATCAGGAGAGCCCATGAAGTGTGTTATATTACAGAGCTCCTAATGGCATGTCCCTTTGAGGCCATTGATTTAGATGAAATAACCCAGCCGGGTGTGTAATTGTGTACAGATATTGTAGCTTTTTTACATGCCTTTTTCTCAGGTCTTGGGGCACGCACAGGAAATGAAAGTTTCAGGTTGATAGTCATTTATTTTTCTGCACTGCTAAGAGAAGATTAGACAACAAAAGTTTTGTTTTTAAAAGTAAAACGACAGCCTCTAGAATGCAATTTAATATCCAGACAGTTAAATGTAAAGCCACAAATACAGGCACATCAACAGAGAATATCTATCAATTGCCATTAACAGCAGAGCATTTATGTATATTTTAGTTCCTACCTAGTTCCTGCAAAAATGCTCTAAACCCATTTTTGTAATTAGGTTCAAGTTCCCTTGATGCTCTAGAGCATATTTTAAGGCTGCATTTATAATATGAGTAATCTGACAGATTCACATTAGTTTTAAAACTTCCCTCACAGCCTCGTATGTGATGTGGCAAAGCTTACAAGGTCAGACAGGTTCCTGATTGCTAACTTGGCTCCCAGCAGCGGCCACTAGCCCTACGAAAGACAGTCACGCTGTGTATGTTTACACGATGATTTCTATTCATGAGCACACCAATCAAGAACAGCATGAGGCAGTTCAACTGAATAAAATATCCGCAGCGGAGAGATAAATATGCAGGGTTATGTTTTTTATTATTTCAGGTCCGGCAGTGCTTATAAATACCTTGAAGCCCAGGGAGCCTCAAGTTAAAAGCCATATTTGCACTTTTTAGGTCACTAAAAATGCGCTACCTTCCTATTTTTTTCCTCCCAATTTCCTGCAATGGATCAGAATACTGATAAAATCTGCACACGTGGTTTTTCTATTATTTAAAATCAGGCTCACAAGGGATCATTGGTCTATTTAATTTTTTTTCATATATCCCCAGGGGAGAACATGGTCTAAAACAAGGGTGACAAAGAGAGTATATTATCATTTACTCTCTTATCAGTCTATAAGAAGATCTAACTATAAAATCTATTTCATTTACAGCTTGCCAGCACACTTTTTTCCCCAGCTCTCATAATTATAATACAAAATTCTAAGAAAATGCAAAACATAATTATTGACATAGATTTAAATAAAAAAAGAATCCTACTATGAGCACAAATGTAGCAATCCTAAACAAAGCTATTCTGTTAGAGTATTTTAGAAGGTTAAATATGGTTGGGCATGTTCCACGATTTCCAAAGTATGCTCAGTGCTGCCCTGATCCTTATAAGCCAGAACAATGGCCTGGGTCACTCACTGACAATATGCTTGAGCTAAGTTTTCTCTAGCACTACAGAATAAGACCTGTAACACTGCTTCCGATATAAACATTAAGCACATTTAAAATTCCCCTTGTAAACGAAAATAAATGGAACTACACTTTATGGGGTATGTTTATCAAAGAGTGAAGTTAGAGGTCGCCTGGGCCACCAGGACAGCAAGCCCTCCCTGTCAAATATAATTATAATAAAAATAAATGTTCAACTAATTTCCATGCCTGACCATGCCCCTAACATGTCCAAGCAATGCCCCATTATGACCAGAACATACAGTACCTACGGTGTACCCAACCCCACGCACTACCCAAACAGCTACTTTGTGGTATAAATACCACCAATACCATAGTGCCTGTGAATGAACTACCCCTGTCACCCCTGATGCTGGCAGTCCCAATTTGAAAGCAACGTAGTGGGAAGTTACCAATAGTTCACTTTGAAAAAATAGATGTGAGAGAAGCGAATTACTAAAGCTGTCCTTTCAATGGTTATCTCCAACCAACAACTGTTTTGGCACCGTTAAAGGAAACTGTCCTCTAACAACTTTCCAGTACTTATTAATTTAACAGTTTGATGGTTTTAGTGTTATTTCTAAATGTAATTACAGTACAACTAAAAGCTGTATTTGTCTTTTGAAAACAATGTAGCAGAAGCCAGCTAATTAACAGTCCTACAAAGGCTTTTTTCTTTGAATAAATGAACAGTCACAGCAGCTTGTGGAAGAGGTGCCATGGGGCAAAGGAGGGATTTACTGTAAATGTTGTTTCGTTTAATGGATACAGAGGGGTAATGATGAGCGAAATTTTTCACCAGGTAAGGAATTGCAGTGAAATTCAGCATTTTGCCATCACCAAATATTTTTACAGCAAAAAAACATGGCAATAAAATATCTTTAGACCCCAATATATTTTGCACAAAATATAATACGCCCACCCCTCACTTGAAACGGATAGGGAACATAGCAGATCTACACAGAGCTCAATTAAGGGGCCATTTTAAAAGATAATATTTATTCTTGGCCAAAAGAAAAAAAATAACAGCACTATATATTACTCGTTATTGCCTACAAGGTTGGAGGGGTTTTTAGCTATGCTGTACAGCAGGGATCCCCAACCTTTTTCACCCGTGAGCAACATTCAGATGTAAAAAGAGTGGGGGAGCAACCCAAGGATGAAAAATGTTCCTGGATGAAGCCAAATAAGGGCTGTGATTGGCTATTGGTAGCCCCTATGTGGAATAGCAGCCTTTATACAACCAAAACTTGCCTCCAAGCCTCGGATTCTAAAATAAGCACCTGCTTTGAGGCCACTGAGAGCAACATCCAAGGGGTTAGGGGAGCAACATGTTGCTCACGAGCTACTGGTTGGAGATCACTGCTGTACAGTATGTCACCCTTTAAGCTACTGCCTACAAAATCTCTTTACCTCATTACCTAAGATATTTGCTTTTTTGTGCTCAAACCCAGAAATGGAAGGTTAGAAAAATAATTTGCCAGTACTTACTACAATGCCTATATGCCTCCTCCATATTTAGCTTCCCTGTGTCGCCTTAAAGGAGTTGTGTACCTTTGAGTTTTTTAGTATGATGTATGATTAAGGGGCCTAAGGGTTGAAGTGAATTTTCGAATTCAAAAACTTTGAATTTCAAAGTAATTTTTGGGTACTTCAGCCATCGAATAGGCCAAAATTAGATTTGAATTGAAAAAACTTCACAAATTTGACCATTCGAAAATCAAAGTACTGTCTCTTTAAAAAACTTCCACTTTGACACTTCGCCACCTTAAACCTGCAGAATTGCTGTTTAGCCTATGGGGACCTCCTAGAGTCTTTGGCTACGTTTTTAGAACTCTAAGTTTTTTTTGTACGATCTTTCCCCTAAGTGTTATATCGAGCTTTTAGCGTGATGTAGAGAGTGATATTCTAAATCAATTTGCAATTGGTTTTCGTTTTTTATTATTTGCGGTTTTTTTTAGTTATTTTCGCTTTTTATTCAGAAGCTCTCCAGTTTGCATTGATTTTAATAGAATCAAATATAAATAGGAGTGGGCCTGAATAAAAAGATAAGTAATAAAAAAGTAACAACAACAATATATTTGTAGCCTTACGAGCATATGTTTTTAAGACTGGGTCAGTGACCCCCATTTGAAAGCTGGGAAGAGTCAGAAGAAAAAGGCAAATAATTAAAAAAACTATTAAAAATAAATCATGAAGACTAATTGAAAGGTTGCTTAGAATTGGCCATTCTATAGCATACTAAAAGTTAACTTAAAGCTGAACCACCCTCCCTGGAGCTTGCTTTCTGTCCTAGTAAATCTGTGTATAGCAGGCACTATTTACAAGCTGGTTGAGTTTTCCCTTCTGCCAGGACACAACCATTAATCTCTCTAACCATTATACCTAACACATTCTTAAGTGAAGTTCTCTGTTCTGTCAAGTGGAGAGGAGCAGATAAACAAAAATCTTTCACTTGTACCTCCCAAAATTTGAAAAAAAAAAAGAGGAAAAAAAACATCTGCTGCACACAGCACGTCAAATGTTCGACTGTGCCCCTTCATACCACAACCATTTTACACACCTTACATGTGCAAGTATAATTGACAGAAATTATAATATAACCACTAAATATACTGTATAACAGCAATATTAACCCCCAACATACCAGTATAATCACAAACATATTAACCCCACTAAATAATCACTAAATAAAATGGATAAAGGACAAATTAATGATGTGCCTGTATAATTACTACAGAAAATGGATAATCAGCATATTAACCCCAGACATCCAGCAAGTTCACTGTAGAAATTGCCAATGAGCACTCCATTAATTCCAGACGTGCCAGTTAAATCACTGCAGAACTTAAAAGATGTCTCCCTACACTTGCACAACCAGAAGATCAACACCAAAGTTCTTTCCTAATACCCCCAGTTGCTTGTCTCTCTTTTTCTCTGCCTGGCTTAAACTCCTGCATTAAATCCAAGACGGCCATACATGCCTTAGTGGAATGTAAATATTGCAAGATGCATAAAGGCAGGGCTCGAGTGTAGGAGCCGAAACGTCGTAATAAACCACCAACTTGTTTTTGCAATAAAAAAAGTCCTGTGAGTGTGGTTCATTTTTGTTTGTATATATATATATATATATATATATATATATATATATATATATATATATATATATTTATATATATATATATATATATATATATATATTTTAACCTTCCTCTAGTGTCATAATCCTCTTATATAAAGCCAGCAGGTGGCATGCTTGGCATCACTGATAATAGTTTCCCACATATATACCTGTAGCAGTACTGTAACATCCAGTAAGCCTGCTCTTAGCTCACACAGACAAATTCTTGAAACTATGACAGCACAAGGATTTGCCTAAACAGTGTTGCTAGTAAAGTGTAGTATATAAAGTTCTTTTAAAAGATAAGTAGCAGGCAACATAAAACTGCAGAATTTCAGTTCAGTTTTTTACACTGAACTGAAGGTTAAAGTTTAATATACAACTAGAGGTAATTTGTTTTTCCCCTGACAGAAGTGTAAAAGCACTAAAGGGCACAATAGAACACCATTTAACAGAGCACCTCTGTCAGGGGGAATGGTTGCACTGTGTACCTTATGCCACCCTTTATGAATCAGCCTTGTTAAATGCAGGCAGTGATGTATTCATGGGATAGCCACATGTCTCTGTGCGCCAAATGGAGAGAGGAGAAACCTGCAGCAATTCTTTATACTACAAATTCAGTAAAGCTCCCCATAGACGACCGGTTTTACCGGAGTCCGATCAATCCTTCGAAATTATCGTGCGGTTAGTGGGATTCGAACGATCGTAAATCTTACAATTTTTCAGCCGACATCTGTCAGGAAATTGATCGGCCAGGTTAAAAAATCTTTATCGGTCCCAGTGCAATCTATCTATGTTTGCAGGGCCAAGCAGGCAGCTCCCCTTGGTTTTCCTGGCAAATTGGTCTTTTTAGTTGATCGACAATTCGTACGATGGTACGATCGTTTCGAGATAATCGTGGTCTCACGATGACGATTGGATCTTTTAAAAATCTTTACATCTATAACAAAAAAAAGGTGAATTGTGCCTGTTTTTTGCACATTGCACACTGTCTTCCTAACAATAAATGATACCTGTCAATTAAGTTCAGTCCTTCCTTTTATTCTGATACCGTGTCTCCTGTTATGGAAAGAAGGTTGCCTGCATCTCACATTTGTTTTGTATGAGTGAACATAGCATGTCAGTTAAACACTGAGACCCATATAAATAATTTATGACATGAGGTGCTATGTTTTGGTTAGAGGTTGATGCAAATGGAAAGTGGTGCTTTTAGCAAACATTCTTTTGTTTTTTAAAGCGATTGATCTACTTACAAACATCTTTTTTCAGTTCAGTTGTTGTCAGATTGTTCCCCAGAAATAAAGAGTTTTTGCAATTTATATTCATGTTGTTTTCTTTCAGTTTTCCTGGTTTTTAGTCTGGCTAATCAAGTAATCCAGGTGCAGATTCTGAACTGTTACAATTTGCTACATTAGTTGATACTTATCTCAGCAGCATCTGTGGAATATTAGCAATTGTTGTATCAATAATTACAGCTGCCTTAAATCAAACGCAGGAATTCTGCTCAGCAGGGACAAAGATAAAAAACGTATCAATTAATGTATCAATTTAGACCATTTAGACCATTTGAGTTGGTGAACCCCACCTTCCCAGAGCTGCTTCAGGTGAAAAATAAAAGTGTAAACTTCAAGATTAGAAAAACAGTCACATATAGAAAATAGAAAGTAATTGAAAAAAGTCTTTATTTCTGGTGAACAATCTGAAAATAACTAAATAAAGTGTTGGAAGGTAAACAAAAACAAAGTTTGTTTTTTCTTCTTCAAGGTGACAGTTTCCAGTGTACTTCCTTCTCCCATCATGTCAGCAATCTGCATGGGTATCTGTATATTTGATTAGTTCATTCCTGGCATAATTAGTCACAAGCTTTATACCAAACAGTGCACATGTGGACGCCTATTTATCAAAGGTCGGATTTTAGTGGTTTTTAGAGGTTTTTGAAACCACAAGTAAACTCACTTTCTCCACTATGAATGTCATGGCATTAATTAAAAGACCTTAATAAAGAAACTACGAATGGAAAATTACAATGAACGATCCAAAAACAAAATAGGAATACCTCTAAAACGAGGAAAAAAATTACGAGCAAAAAAAATCTGAAAACCGCTAAAAGTCTGAATAGGATTGGCGCAGCTCCCATTGACTTCTATATGACCTTGACATCTTTTACCCGGCAAAGTTTTTTATTACAGGTTTTGTGGTTGATACACTTAATAAATATCAAATTTTTCGAGCTTTTAAAAAATAGGGAAACCCCAAATCTTTAGAGATTCATGGAAAAAAACAACATTTGATTGTTAGTAAATGGGCCCCTTAGTGATTTGTCAATTACAAGAGATCACCCACAGGTACAGAAGTATCTGAAAATACTATTAAATGTGGAAACTTTACATGCGGCAATCCTGCTTTCTGCATTTCCCGCAATTAAGCTAGATCACGCATGTAAAATACATGTGGTGAGCCCCAGTGTTTTTTTTTCTGACAGTTTGTTGCCACTGAGAAAGGTGATCTCTTGCGAAAAACTAACCGTTACATGTGCCATTTCCTTTTGATACCTTTGCAACTCCCCAAAACATGAACTTATCTATACTTCCTTTTTAAGTATTAGAGATCAAAAGTGGCCAACGGCATTTTAACATTTTAATACTAAAGCTGCAGTGATGTCAGGGCATTGAATAAAGCAAATACACTTCTTACTTATGATTCATATAGAATTGTCTGGGCTCCAGTAAACCTGCTCCACCAATGGAATTTGTCATGTGTACTTTATGTTCAATAGCCACAGCACAGACTAATAATTTTTTTATGAAAATCTGTTTCATATTTCAAGAATAGTTCTCTTTTTAATGTAGTCATTTTCCTTTTATCAAGTACTTTGAAATGTCGGGTTTGCAACAGAAATGGTTAATGTATTAGTCTTATAGCTGGGAGTCTCTAAACACCTCAAGAGGAATCTTAATAATATTTTAGTGCACCGATTGCTTCGTTGGATCAGGACCATAAATGCTATACATGCAAATGATGCACAATATAAGTATTCAGGTCATTTTGGGAAGTGAGCAAAAGTTTTATGCCTTTCCTTGTCAAAGATGTTGGCAAAACATTGCTAGCGATAGTTAAGCTGTGAAAGGTTAACTCTAAAAATAATATGCAGCATAGGGAAAAAGATTTCCCGTTAGCAAGTGTGTCCATGGTGAAATCTAATGGTTGTTTACAGCCTTTGGGTAAGGACAGGTGTAATTAATCAAAAAGAAACATTAGGCATTGAAATAAAAGAAATGGCTGAATATACAGAATATTTTCAGTACATTGAAAAGCTACTTTGGGTAAAGTGCCCATTTGGTAAACTTGGAAGCTGGATATGAGAGGGTAGAGGTTGTAGGTTTGCATGATGCCACAAAACTATCCAGCCCAATTAATTCCATCCAGGATGTGGCATCCTTGCAACACGATCTTGACAAACTGGCAATCTGGCAGCTAAGTGGCAAATGAGATTCAATGTTGATAAATGTAAAGTCATGCACCTGGGATGTAAGAATATCCAAGCCACTTATACCCTTAATGGTACTACACTAGGCAAATCCATTATGGAAAAGGACCTTGGAGTCCTTGTAGATGATAAACTTGGCTGTAGCAAGCAATGCCAGTCAGCAGCATCAAGGGCAAATAAGGTCTTGAGCTGTATTAAAAGGGGCATAGAGTCACGGGAGGAGGAGGTAATTTTTCCACTGTATAGAGCACTTGTGAGGCCCCATCTAGAATATGCAGTTTTGGTCTCCATCACTCAAAAAGGTCATTATTGTTTTAGAGAGGGTACAGAGAAGGGCAAATAAGCTGGTAAAAGGTATGGAAAATCTTAGCTATGAGGAAAGACTAGCCAAATTGGGAATGTTCACGCTGGAGAAGAGGTGTTTAAGGGGAGATATGATAACTATGTATAAATATATAAGAGGATCATATAATAATCTCTCTAATGCTTTATTTACCAGTAAGTCTTTCCAGCTGACACAAGGTCACCCATTCCGATTAGAAGAAAAGAGGTTCCACCTAAATATTCGGAAGGGGTTTTTTTTACAGTTAGAGCTGTGAAGATGTGGAATTCTCTCCCTGAATCAGTTGTACAGGCTGAAACATTAGATAGCTTTAAGAAGGGGTTGGATGACTTTTTAGCAAGTGAGGGAAAACAGGGTTATGGAAGATAGCTCATAGTACAAGTTGATCCAGGGACTAGTCCGATTGCCATTTTGGAGTCAGGAAGGATTTTTTTCCCCCTTTTGGAGAGGCTTCAGATGTTTTTTTTTTTGCCTTCCTCTGGATCAACTAGCAGTTAAGCAGATTAAAAAAATAAAAGGTTGAACTTGATGGACGTGTGTCTTTTTTCAACCTTACTTACTATGTTACTATGCCCTGATACATTATTTTTAAAAAGAAGACAAAACACAAAGGAAGCAGATAATTCACTAGTTGCTGGTCATTCATACACCTCAGTGGGATTTCTTACACTAATGCATATGTTTCAGCTTATACTTTTAGATACTTTTCTTTCTAATTAAAAGATCCTGCACTCTTTAAGAATTACTCGAGACAAGGGCACTACTGCAATAAGCAATACAAAAATCTGTCAAAACAAAGAACATCTAAACAGGGTATAGATGAGTAAAATCAGAAAAGCGGATACTCCAGCTAAGAGAATTACCCCAACGTTTTGCCAAAAAGTCTTTGTCAAGGGGAATTCTAGTACATTCAATCTCGTTCACCATATATATTATATTTGTATAATACCAATTCTCGTTCAGCTAGCATGCGTGTTTCCCGAAAGCCGTGATGTTACTTCTGTCAGTGTCATTTAGTAGTTCTTCAGTGCAATGCCAAACAAAGAAGAGCTCTTCTACAGTATGTACAACATTCAAAGCAAAATATAGGGCCAAAACACAATGTTACCATATACAGATTCCAAAAATGTGGCATATGCCGGGCCACATTAGAGCCCATCAGCATCCCATGTATGTGGATTGGTTATTCTGGTGTTTTTGTCATTTTTGTTATGATTTTTAATCTCTTTGACAGGCTTTAGCCATGCATATATAATAAATTATGGAATGATCCTTAAAGTGGCTTTATAAATCCTCTTACTGATAGAGAAAGTGCCATTTGACTGTCTTGGAGAAGATATATACACCACCACATTAAATTGTATGAAAAAATTCTTAGTTGCTATGGTCATCTGTAGTATAAATATCTACTATAGAAATAATGCCTTTGTTATATAAATATGTCTTGGATTATTTAATATACAGGCACTTTTAAAACTTGCAGTTTGCATTGTAAGATCTTGCAACTATCAAAATAGAATCATATACACTAGTAGGTAAAGATAATGCAGTAAATCTCTCAGGTCTCAAGGTAAAGAACTCACCGGTTTAGAGAAGGGGTCCAGGTGCACCACCCTGAACCTTCAGCTGAGGGAGCGGATAACCGTATAGAAAAATTGAGCAGGCACTTCCAAGGACCAATCTTCCAGGCAGACTTTTCAGTTAAAAGGTACTTTATTTATTCTAGTGCAGTAGGATACAACCTAACGCATTATGTATCGATAGGATACTTAATCAAGCCTATTAAGCCTATCCATATCGATACAAAACGCGTTAGGTTATATTCTAGTGCACTAGAATAAATAAAGTACTTTTTAACTGAAAAGTCTGCCTGGAAGATTAGTCCTTGGAAGTGCCTGCTCAATTTTTCTATACGATCTTGCAACTATATCAAATCACATGGAAATAGATTATAAAATATATATCCTTAGTATTTTAATTATATACTTTTATCGACTATTTAATCTATTGGCGAGAGGTTTGCCCTTGTTTCTGCACTTTGATATACAGAATATATATTTTTTTAACTACAGTACAACATTCTACACAAACTTGGATTAAATGCACTTTTATACTTACTGTTGATTGTTCACAAATGATGGTTGTAAGGATTTGCACATACTGTACTATTATTTGATAATATCATTTATGCGATCGCTGTTTATAGCTGTAAATGATTTCCCTAGGTGACACTGTGGCTATGTAATCATGACAGACTGATTGTATATGCATGCATGTATAATAGATGTAGACAGACGCAGACGCACATAATGGGTATAGATTGATGCATCTGCAGAAAAAACGAAACTGCAACGTCATGGGAGCAGATGCAATGTCCGCAGAAATTATGCTTATGATGCCCTCGAGAAGCATGCATTCTAGTTGAACAAGAATTACCATTATACAGGTATATACGGCAAACAAAATTTAATACACTAGATTTCCCCTTGACAAAGGCTTTTGCAAAAAACTTGGGGTGATTCTCTTACCTGGAGTATGTTTTCTGACTTTTCTATGCTGCTATTTATGCTGCTATATTTCTGCTATTTCTGCAAAAATAACATAAATTATACACTAAGGGGCCACAAAAACCACACAAACAAGTTCATAAGCTCTCTCTTGGTGTCTTCCTCCGAATGCCTTGGGTTCCTGCTGAGTGGGGTTTTTAGGTTTTAGGGGTTTTTCTGCTATTTCTGCTGGGTGGAATGTATATGATTTTTCTGATATATAGTCTATTTGGATATAGTGCATTGTTTGTTTTGCATACATTTTTGATAAATGTATTCTCCCAGTTATGCTGTGCCAGCTTCTTCAGCTCTCCGTTAAAAATTAAAATGGTGAAGTTTCTGAAGGTAACTTCTTTGTCAAATAAAAGTAAGTATGGTGAACTACAATTGTCCAGTAATTCTTGTTAAAAAGGAACCCAAAAATACTACTGCACTGGGGCCCACTCAGGCCCGGACTGGCAATCTGTGGGTTCTGGCAAATGCCAGAGGGGCTGCTATAAGGTGCCATAGAAAGTCAATATTTAGTGGGCTGGTGGGGGCTGTTTGGGCCTCTGTGTGGGCTGATTGGGCCTCTGTGTACCTGAAATGCCAGGGCCTATTTTAATTCTCAGTCGATTAAAGAGTATGTAGTAGAACTAGATACTAATGAGGACTGGAATAATGGAGAACTGGAAACTTCCAGGGAGGGAAAGATGATTTAACTCTTAAAAGCAAAAGAGTGAGAGAGACTCACAGCCTATAAAGTAGGCATTCCATTGTCTTAGTTTCTAATAAAAACTATCATCAGGGTTTTATGAAATTATGCAGCTGTGTTTAGATATACTGACCTTTCCAAGGCAACGTGTAAGCAAAACATTGCAGCTGCTTCCAGGCCTTTATCACTCAGGGCTGGTTACATACATTAGAATAGTGTCATAAAATCTGAGTTATCTACAAATGAGCTGTTGGAAAATCTGTCTTTAGTAAATCTGATCATTTATTATTTTTGTGGAGCTAAAAAGAAATTAATCAACTTTACACATCAACTTTCACAGATTTTATCTTTAAAATTATTGGTGGTCCATTCAGTTCCACAGACTACTGTTTGGTTCACACCAAGATCTTCGGGTAGACACACAAGCGGTAAATAAAAAGTATATTTAACAGGATTTGAAAAGGTTAGCCTGATAATTAGAGGCCTGTTAGGGTGTGGCAAATGGAGCATTTTTTAGATACATTAGACCAGTGTTGTTAGTGGAGTGCCTCAGAGCTCTGTCCTTTGTCATTTCATTTTTAATTTGTTCATAAATGACCTTGAGGCGAGCAATGGAAGTACTGTTCTTGTTTTGCTGATTATACTAAATTGTGCAAAGCTATTGCATTCCATGCCGGATGCTGCCATTTACAGAGAGACTTGACTAAATTAGAAAACTGACAAATGACAAAGTTAAGTGTCCTTCAGCAAAAATAACATAAATCCAAATTATACACTAAGGGGCCACAAAAAACACACAAACTAGTTCATAAGCTCTCGATTGGTGTCTTCCTCCGAATGCCTTGGGGTTTTTAGGTGCTGAGCTTTTTATTTTTTTAATAAACCCCTTCAGGGGGAAAAACCTGTATGGCAGAAAGCTAAAGTATTTGAATCAAGAAACCACGTAAGAGTTTAGGAACTCTCAAATGGTTTTAATACTAGACTCCTCAAGCATTCTTAAATTAGCCCCTAAATGTAACTGTTGAGGGCTATCTTAACTGAGAAGGATATTGTGTATAACAATAGTTTGCAACACTAGTGTATGCTATTGTGAATAACCGTACTACTAATCTCTCTTGCATTAAACACAATTTATCCATGTAAGGCCTAACCATGAATAAACAACGCACTACAATGGGGAAACAAATGTTTTCCCAATAGGTGCCCTTTAGGGCTGAACTCCACTAACGTTTTTTTTGATGGATGGTGTCGCCACGATAAAACACAGGCGACAAGTCTGACAAAGTCACATATGTCTAATATATTGGAAATGATAGAAAAATTGTAGGTATAAACTACATGAGACAAGACAGTCGTGTCCGGTACATGTAGTTTATACCTGCAATTTTGGTCCACGATGAATGATGATAAAGAAATCAATCATAAAATTATTTTTCAGAATCAGCTCAAAACATGGATCAGAGTTTTCATGATATTTCCAATGACTGCAGAAATATCCTTACTTCTATTTCTTGGGAAATCGTTTAGTAAAAACATATTCATGTTTCAGACAGGATTCAATATCTATTCAAACAAAACACATGGAAACTCCTTAAAAATGGTCGAGCAAATATCTAAAACTATTAACCAGTATAAAACATTGAAATATTTGTTGGCAGTGCAATATACTTGCAGCTGGTGTACTCAGAAAGTGGACAGTGATCAACATATTGATATGACTGTATGACAAGGCTCAGAAAAGGTTTATCAAAGCATGTAACCCTTTCCCCCATTAAATAACTCATTACATAACTCATGAGCTGTTTACATTGCACTGAATTGTATGAGAGCAATAGTGCTCTCTACAGTCTACAATATTGCTCCTGTCTGAGCAGGAAAAAGGAGGGGAGGGGCAGAAGCAGCCTACACTGATCCATTCATTTGCTTTGCATAGAATGCTTTTAAGATCTTTTCATGTCCACCAATCACTTTAACCCTCATCCCAGATTTGCTTATACTAGCTCTACATTCCAACCTAAATATTTATAAGCCATCTAGTAGAGGTAATTTATGAATGCAGAACTACATATAGTCAGGTGAAATACCAACATTTTATGCTTGCTTATCTATGCATAGTCATTTTGTTACTTTTATCTTAATGTCTAGAGAGATATATATATACAAATAGTGATGGGCGAATTTATTCCCCAGGCGCGAATTCGCTGTGAATTTGCGCGATTCGCAAAACGCCCGCGAAAATTCCCGAAAAAATTTGCCAGCGTCAAAATTTTTTTTTTGGAAAAACGGACGCCGGCGTCAAAAACGGGCGCCGGCGTCAAAAACGCTAATTCGCCCATCACTATATACAAAGTGATTCTTGAAATATTAAATGGTAGTTTAGAAGACTATGTACAATGATGTAACACCAAGTAGTGCTTTAGAATAACTGACCACATTTTAGCATCTGGAAGGAAAAATAAACAGAAACACCTTTGCCAAGCAGGGCCTGATTTTGCATTCATCGGAAGATCCCCCAAGAGCTGGCTGCCAATGAGCCTGTCGATGTGCCATTTATTAAGGGATTAGCAACTTGTCTCAGCTCTCAATTGAAGATAAGTGGTTCTGCTGGTATTATCTTTTCACTTTTCACTCAGAATCATGACAAAGAGAGCAACATGGATGCCATGGCCTGTGGAATATCATTAAGGGTGATTTGTTTTATATGACTGATGAAAAACCTTCTACTACTGGAGGATTAGACTTGAGAAACTGAGATTAAAGGTGAGAAATAGACTGGCTCTGTGGCATTTATTAAGCATTGTGAAGACCTAAACCTGACACATAATGAAAAAGGCTGCATGCATAGTAAGTCTTTTTAAATGGAGCATTGATCATAGTGGGTATTTTCTAAAATGAAATGTCTAAATATTACCAAATGATTATATGATAATATTATTTTCTTGCAAAGGACACAAATGAACAACATTTCCTGTTACTACTCACATCAAAGCTCAGTCATTTTAAAAGAAGATTAGACTTGAGGAATCATTTGAAATTTGCATCTGCCAAACAGCATGGCTAAGTTATTGGCCATGTTATATTTAAGTAGCTCACTAAAAGACTCACTGCTCATTGCCATGAAATATATCCAAGCAAAGATAGGAGATGATATTTTATTGTCAGAGACAGAGAAAGAACTTTTAAAAAGGTAACAAGAAAACCAGGAAAAGTAAATCTTGCAGAAGTTGAAAAAACAAAGAATTTTGGGAGATAAGTGTGACCAAAAATGTCAAAGTTGCAATAATCTATTTTTTGCTATAGCAAAGTTGTTGGTGAGTTATAAAAAAAAGTTTCTACAGAGAATTCCAAGCTGTCAATTTCTAGAGAGAAAGCTGCTTTAGGAGTCAGAAAATAAAGAAAAGGTGATCTACGGGTTAGTGGGTATGTTTGATATAAAAAGGAAACATTACACATTAACATTAATATTTTAACTACTGATCAGGATTGAAACAAAGCTAGGAAAGAAAAGAGCTATGTATCAAGAGAAAAAAATTTTTGCAACTTCCCCTTTGACCATAGCAGTGGAAAAGCAAATGGGATATTGAAAACAGTTAATAGGTATTTGTGTAAAGAGGTTTACACAAATAATGATATTCCTTAATGCACAAATGTTGCCTTTGAAGTCACTATACTGGGCAGCAGTACTTAAACAGAGAGGGAGTTTTAGGAGTATTACCAGAAGGGAAGATGTGATAGAGTGAGCTAATGGCTTTAGAAAATGTGTTTAATTACACAGTGGAAGGAGTGATGTGAGAATCTCTAAAAAAAAGTTATGGTTTTCTCATTATTATTTTAAAAAGCTCTAAAAATGTAAAGTGTATGAAGTGTAAAAACCATGAAAACCACTAATACAAAACTTCGCCAGGTACAAGTTGTTGAGGTCCTATACAAGTCAATGGGAGCTGCACTGATCTTTTTGGACTGCTCTAAATCAATTCGTATGTTTAGAGCAATAGTTCAAAAAACTAGATATTCATATTTTTTAGCGAATCGGTCAGCATTATTTTCCGTTTATACTTTTTTTAATCGGATTTTGTAAAAAATCTCATGACATTCGTAGTTTTAGAGTTCGTGAGTTTAATCATGGTTTCAAAAACCTCTAAAACCAGGAAAATTAGACTGTTGATAAATAGGCCCCCCACAAGTCTCAATTTAAATATAGCATATAAAAGCCTTTATTTTGCTGAACAGGGTGACAGGAACTAGTTGATAATTTAAAGAACTAACTAAAAAAGTTGGTTGATTTAGAAATAGTCACTATTTTACATCCTACAGTCCCTACATGCATACACGTGAAAGTAAATTTAGATTTTACTATATCCTACTGTCCCTACTAAGGCTTATGAAGAGATATTTAGCACCTAGAATACCAACAATGAACTGTTGTCCCAGGAGTGTAAACATCAAAATACTTGGTAATTCAAATGTATCAAGCTGACTGGAAATTATGGGGATAGCAAAATATCCACTTACTTTGTGGCTATAAGCTGTCCCATGGGTGGACTATACAGCATGAGTACATAAAGGAAGGGATATCATTTTTATGATACCAGCAACACTGAAGGCAAATGGCCTTTGCCTTCATGGGAATATTGCTTTCACAGCTATAGGTTTAACTGGCATGTCATGGTTTTGAGGGAAGTTTTTACCCCGACTCATTCAGATTGGTTGTAGGTCAGTGGTTATTAAGGAGGACACAAAATAAGGTCAACATATGCAGGAAGTCTTGGACTTCCTTATCTAGCCTGCATCTAGAAGAGTTGTTATGATGCAGTCGTCTGCTCCAGAGGCTACCACTAATTGAACAAAGCTTTGCTAGATGTTTGCTAAAGAGAACCAGATGTGATAAGACTGGGCACATTATGAGGCAATGTAAGCATGTCCTAAAAGCCAAACCCCTAGACAATCTTCAGTCTATGGGGCCGATTTATTAAGGTGCGAAGTGGCCAACGCTAGCGCCAATTCGCCAGCATAGCCGCCCACAGGGACATTGTCAATTTACTAACAGGTGCAGTGCCAATTCGCTAGCAAAACAGACCAGCGATAGCGGTCATTCGCACTCTATAGCCAGACGAGTTTTCGATCTGGCGAACGGACCTTACTCCGCAAATTCAGTAAAATGCAGATTTAACTGAACGTTACCTCTTTTGCCAGAGTTGCCTACGCCACCTCAGACCAGACGAAGTGTTGTAAAGTAGCTTTATCTTCCTCAATTGTCTGTCACTTACATCATATCCTATGAGCCGAAATGCATCAAAGTTAAAAAAACGCAGGCGACTTTTCCTTTTTTGAAGCAGAATTGCTTGCAAAAGTCCTGGCAAACTTTTTTTGGCTGACAAACCTTTTTTTGGGTAACCGGTTTTCTCCAGACAGTTCATAACATATGGAATATTCATTTTACAGTGGGCTCATATGTAGGGCATTTTATTAACTCTCTTGTCTTTATTAGGGTTCCCTGGACATGTATAAGAAAAAGTGATGTCCTAAAAGCCAAACCCCTAGACAATCTTCAGTCTATGGGGCCGATTTATTAAGGTGCGAAGTGGCCAACGCTGGAATATGGAACCAACATTTATAATAAAGACCTCCATACAACTTTAAATTACCCGCCGTATGCAAATTGACCTAAGCACAAGATCACAAGTGAATTTTCGCTAGGCACATACGAATGATATTGCATCTTCCATACGAAATGCACGCACTATTAAAGTAACGCTAGCAAAAAAGTTGCCAGCACTCGGCGTCCAGGGCGCAACTTCGCATATTAGTGAATTAGTGATAGCAAATTTGCGCCTGGCAAAGAGGTGCGATGTGTGCGAAGCGGTCGCTGGCAACAATTCGCCCTTTAGTAAATCTGCCCCTATGACTGCCTCAAACTTGATTAGAAGGTTCAATTAAGGGAGGCTCACTGAGGAAGAGATTTACAGCACAGCACCCAACCAATTGAAGAAAGAAGCATCCAGAGCAAGTTCTAGAGGACATATATGAGGACCTATGAGGGCATATACTACAACATGCAATAGTCATTGTAGTAAAAATATTGCATTCTCACAAAGGGTTATATTTATCAAAGAGTGAAGTGAAAGTTCACCATTTGATAAATACGCCTTTAAAAATCCCATAGAAATGAATGGAGAGAGGCGCTATTTTACTCTAGCGGACTGTGGTGATCTCTAACTCCACTCTTTGATAAATATATCCCAAGGAATTTAATGGAGTACAAAGAATCTGTAAATATGCATGTTAATGTCTAAGCCACAAGTGATGAATGCTAATTTAGGGAAATGTACATTCCCTACCAATTATAGTACTTGGTTGTATAAGACTCAATATAAATGTTGAGTTATGTGAAAATTATATATGTATGTTTTCAGTGTAGGGAAAGTTACACAGTGTCCGACTGTGTACAAATCTTGTACAATATAGTACTAGAAAAGCTAATGCTAAAATACATCAGCTTGAAAGTAGAGTACAAAAATACAAACACTGTGAAACTGCACTAATGCCATACAGAGTCTTGTCTCTCCAATGTAAATTAACCCTTTAAGTGCCAGCAGAATTTCACATTTTGGTTACGCGAAATGCCAGCCGTTTTTGAAACATTTTGTGCTCTCTCACTTTAGGGGCATTTTCTGAGGGGAAACCTATAGTTTACCTAGGAAAACTATACATTGTTTTTTTCGGTAGAAACTGAGCTTTCTAAATCTGCCTGAGTTTTCATGTATTTCCACCTGTGCAAAAAAATTTATAGTGCTAAATACCAAAAAAAAATGAAAAATTACCATTTTTCATCGTATATCAATTTATACCAGAAAAATATTTCATTTTAGGGATGAAAATCCAACTGATTTGGAAAGCCTTATGTCTCTCGAACGTGCCAATACCAGATATGTATAGTTTTAGGGAGATTTAGGATTTCTGTACAGCAAAAACTCCCGGCAGTATATTACCGAATTTTGAAAGCACTAAGGCAGAAAACAGCATGCTTTAGATTCCAAGGCAAAAAATCCTGAAACCGTAGGTTTACCCCAGAAAACCATACATTTTTGAAAAGTACACATTCTGCCGATTACAAAATGGGTAACTATGTCTCTCTACTCCCAACTACCAAACATAAAAGCTTGTCTGAAAATAGCGGTTTTTCAAAAAAAAATTCAAAATTCTGAAAAATCATTTCAAAGGTTTTATTTTGCTGCTCCGCATATCCCAAACTATATTAGGTACCAAGAAAAAGCACCTGAAATATGATTGCCAGGGGTCCACTGAACAGTTTGATACCCATTATGCATAGGTTTACCAAAGTATCTGGCATTTAGAGACACCAATATGAAGTTAGCACATCCAAATTGATCAGGACTTTACTTCAGCTACTGAGAAATCAACACATTGACTGCATTTTTTGTGGGGTAAAAACACAGAAATATATGTTTACCCCCCAAACCCATATATTTTTGGAAAGTACACATTCTACTGAATCTAAAATGGGTACCCATGCCTTTCTGCTCCAAACTACTGAGTCGCAAGGCTTTCCCAAAATTGTCGGTTTTGGTGAAATATCTGAAAATTGCCTCAAACCTTCAACTTCCCAGCACCATATCGCCCATGTATCATTACGTACTAAGAAAAAGCACCCTAAATATGATTGCCAGGGTTCCTCTGAACATTTTGGTGGTCATTGTTCATAAGTTTACCAAAGTATCTGGCATTTAGAGGCCCCAAAATGAAGTTAGCGCATACAAACAGTCCCGTGGGTAACCAGCTAATGAAAGATCAACACATTGACTGCATTTTTGTGGGGTAAAAACACAGAAATATATGTTTACCCCCCAAAACCCATATATTTTTGGAAAGTACACATTCTACCGAATCTAAAATGGGTACCCATGCCTTTCTGCTCCAAACTACTGAGTCGCAAGGCTTTCCCAAAATTGTCGGTTTTGGTGAAATATCTGAAAATTGCCTCAAAGCTTCAACTTCCCAGCACCATATCACCCATGTATCGTTACGCACCAAAAAAAAGCACCCTAAATATGATTGCCAGGGTTCCTCCAAACAATTTGGTGGCCATTGTTCATAGGTTTACCAAAGTATCTGGCATTTAGAGGCCTCAAAATGAAGTTAGCGCATACAAATAGTCCTGTGGGTAACTTTATCTAATGAAAAATCAACACATTGACTGCATTTTTGTGGGGTAAAAACACAGAAATATATGTTTACCCCCCAAACCCATACATTTTTGGAAAGTACACATTCTACTGAATCTAAAATGGGTACCCATGCCTTTCTGCTCCAAACTACTGAGTCGCAAGGCTTTCCCAAAGTTGTCGGTTTTGGTGAAATATCTGAAAATTGCCTCAAAGCTTCAACTTCTCAGCACCATATCACCCATGTATCGTTATGCACCAAGAAAAAGCACCCTAAATATGATTGCCAGGGTTCCTCCGAACAGTTTGGTGGCCATTTTTCATAGGTTTACCAAAGTATCTGGCATTTAGAGGCCCCAAAATGAAGTTAGCGCATACAAACAGTCCCGTGGGTAACTTCATCTAATGAAAAATCAACACATTGACTGCATTTTTGTGGGGTAAAAACACAGAAATATATGTTTACCCCCCAAACCCATATATTTTTGGAAAGTACACATTCTACTGAATCTAAAATGGGTACCCATGCCTTTCTGCTCCAAACTACTGAGTCGCAAGGCTTTGCCACAATTGTCGGTTTTGGTGAAATATCTGAAAATTGCCTCAAAGCTTCAACTTCTCAGCACCATATCACCCATGTATCGTTATGCACCAAGAAAAAGCACCCTAAATATGATTGCCAGGGTTCCTCCGAACAGTTTGGTGGCCATTTTTCATAGGTTTACCAAAGTATCTGGCATTTAGAGGCCCCAAAATGAAGTTAGTGCATACAAATAGTCCTGTGGGTAACTTCAGCTAATGAAAGATCAACACATTGACTGCATTTTTGTGGGGTAAAAACACAGAAATATATGTTTACCCCCCAAACCCATACATTTTTGGAAAGTACACATTCTACAGAATCTAAAATGGGTACCCATGCCTTATTGCTCCAAACTACTGAGTCGCCAGGCTTTCCCAAAGTTGTCGGTTTTGGTGAAATATCTGAAAATTGCCTCAAAGCTTCAACTTCCCAGTACCATATCACCCATGTGTCATTACGTACTAAGAAAAAGCACCCTAAATATGATTGCCAGGGTTCCTCTGAACATTTTGGTGGCCATTGTTCATAAGTTTACCAAAGTATCTGGCATTTAGAGGCCCCAAAATGAAGTTAGCGCATACAAACAGTCCCGTGGGTAACTTCAGCTAATGAAAAATCAACACATTGACTGCATTTTTGTGGGGTAAAAACACAGAAATATATGTTTACCCCCCAAAACCCATATATTTTTGGAAAGTACACATTCTACAGAATCTAAAATGGGTACCCATGCCTTTCTGCTCCAAACTACTGAGTCGCAAGGCTTTCCCACAATTGTCGGTTTTGGTGAAATATCTGAAAATTGCCTCAAAGCTTCAACTTCTCAGCACCATATCACCCATGTATCGTTATGCACCAAGAAAAAGCACCCTAAATATGATTGCCAGGGTTCCTCCGAACAGTTTGGTGGCCATTGTTCATAGGTTTACCAAAGTATCTGGCATTTAGAGGCCCCAAAATGAAGTTAGCGCATACAAATAGTCCTGTGGGTAACTTCAGCTAATGAAAGATCAACACATTGACTGCATTTTTGTGGGGTAAAAACACAGAAATATATGTTTACCCCCCAAACCCATACATTTTTGGAAAGTACACATTCTACAGAATCTAAAATGGGTACCCATGCCTTATTGCTCCAAACTACCGAGTCGCAAGGCTTTCCCAAAGTTGCCGGTTTTGGTGAAATATCTGAAAATTGCCTCAAAGCTTCAACTTCCCAGCACCATATCACCCATGTGTCATTACGTCCTAAGAAAAAGCACCCTAAATATGATTGCCAGGGTTCCTCTGAACATTTTGGTGGCCATTGTTCATAAGTTTACCAAAGTATCTGGCATTTAGAGGCCCCAAAATGAAGTTAGCGCATACAAACAGTCCCGTGGGTAACTTCAGCTAATGAAAAATCAACACATTGACTGCATTTTTGCGGGGTAAAAACACAGAAATATATGTTTACCCCCCAAACCCATATATTTTTGGAAAGTACACATTCTACGGAATCTAAAATGGGTACCCATGCCTTTCTGCTCCAAACTACTGAGTCGCAAGGCTTTGCCAAATTTGGCGGTTTTGGTGAAATATCTGGAAATTGCCTCAAAGCTTCAACTTTCCAGCATCGTATTGTCCATGTATCATTACCAGCATAAAGCATCCTAAATATAAACATAGGGGTCTACTAAACAGTTTGATGCCCAATATGCATAGATATACCAAACTATGTGGCGCACAGAGACCGCCAAATGACAATATGTATAGACATTTTCACGGCTGACGCGCTGGCTGCTGCAATATAACCACTCGGTGTGTGTATTATGCGACATTAGACCACCTAACAGTACAGAGACCCCAGAAAACCATATATTTTCAGAAAGTACACATTCTGACGAATCCAATATGGGTAAATAAGTGTTTCTACTGCAAACTGCCAAACTGCAAAGCAATGCTGAACATAACGGTTTTTATCAAATTTCTGAAAATTGTCACAAAGCTTGAATTTTACCCCATTATATGCCCCACATTTCGTAACTTATCAGCATAAAACATCCTAAATATGAACGCCAGGGGTCTACTAAACACTTTGATGCCCAATATGCATAGATAAACCAAACTATGTGGCGCACAGATGACAATAGTGTATATACATTTTCACGGCTGACGCGCGCTGGCTGCTGCAATATGAGCACCTGGTGTGTGTAATATGCGACATTAGACCCCCCTAACAGTACAGAGACCCCAGAAAACCATATATTTTCAGAAAGTACACATTCTGACGAATCCAATATGGTTAAATAAGTGTTTCTACTGCAAACTGCCAGACTGCAAATCAATGCTGAACGTAACCGTTTTTATCAAATTTCTGAAAATCGTCAGAAAGATTGAATTTTACCCCATTATATGCCCCACATTTCGTAACGTTTCAGCATAAAACATCCTAAATATGAACGCCAGGGGTCTACTGAACACTTTGATGCCCAATATGCATAGATATACCAAACTATGCGGCGCACAGAGACCACCAAATGACAATAGTGTATATACATTTTCACGGCTGACGCGCTGGCTGCTGCAATATAAGCACCTGGTGTGTGTAATATGCGACATTAGACCACCTAACAGTACAGAGACCCCAGAAAGCCATATATTTTCAGAAAGTACACATTCTGACGAATCCAATATGGGTAAATATGTGTTTCTACTGCAAACTGCCAAACTGCAAAGCAATGCTGAACATAACGGTTTTTATCAAATTTCTGAAAATTGTCAGAAAGATTGAATTTTACCCCATTATATGCCCCACATTTCGTAACGTATCAGCATAAAACATCCTAAATATGAACGCCAGAGGTCTACTGAACACTTTGATGCCCAATATGCATAGATATACCAAACTATGTGGCGCACAGAGACCCCCAAATGACAATAGTGTATATACATTTTCACAGCTGACGCGCTGGCTGCTGCAATATAAGCACCTGGTGTGTGTATTATGCGACATTAGACCCCCCTAACAGTACAGAGACCCCAGAAAACCATATATTTTCAGAAAGTACACATTCTGACGAATCCAATATGGGTAAATAAGTGTTTCTACTGCAAACTGCCAAACTGCAAAGCAATGCTGAACATAACGGTTTTTATCAAATTTCTGAAAATTGTCAGAAAGCTTGAATTTTACCCCATTATATGCCCCACATTTCGTAACGTATCAGCATAAAACATCCTAAATATGAACGCCAGAGGTCTACTGAACACTTTGATGCCCAATATGCATAGATATACCAAACTATGTGGCGCACAGAGACCCCCAAATGGATATATAGTAGATAAAATTTACAAGGCAAAACAAAATAAGGCAGTAAAGGGTGAAATGCAAAAAAATCCAATAAAACCACAAAAATCAATGTTTTTTTTCCAGACTAGTGTTATCGGCCGTCAGAATCACAGTTTGAATATTTTAGATGGGCCAAACAGGTTCTACGGCTAGAAACAAGTGAACACAACATATGCAGAGCTGAAAATGCAATAAAATGGCTAAAAATTCAATAAAATGGCTAAAAATGCACCAAAATACCCAAAATTGCAATATAATCACCGAAATAACATACAAAAGGTATTGCACAGTACGGCTAGCGAATACGCTATGCGTAATGGCAATAAAACATTTTTTTCAGCCAAAAAAAGAAACGATGCGATAAGAAAAAAAAAAAAAAAGCCACAATGCCATGTATGTGCGTGTGCGTGTGTACAAATGGTAAATTACATGTTATGTGCGCGTGTGTGCGTGTGCACATGTGTGTAAGTGCAGTGAGTGTAAGTGACCCCCCCAATCCCCAAAAATGTATGTGTAAGTGTGTGTAAGTGTGAATCTAAGTGTGTATTACTGTAATAAGTGTGTGTTGGTGTGTTTGTGTGTGTAATTGTTGCACTAACCTGAAAAAGTCGCTGGAGACTGTTGCAGGCGATCAGGAAGAGCCTCTGGAAGACATCTGCCTCGTGGTTCCTGTCTGTGTGCTGTGGGGGCGGAGATCGTCGATCCGGTGCAGGCTGCAGCAGCAGGACACGTAAGTAACACGTGCCTGCTGCTGTTTTTGGGCCCCTGGGCGATCGCGCCCCAGGGGCCACTCGATCCCCTGCTCTGCTCGTTGCCTAGGGGCAGGGGATCGAGCAGGAATGGAGCGAACGGCTCTAACAGCCGCTCCTCCGCTCCTGAACCAGGAAATGCTGCAGAACGTAGAATCTACGTTCTGTGGCATTTCAAGTACCTTTGCCACAGAACGTAGATTCTACGATCTGTGGCATTTAAAAGGTTAATGAATGGATTGATCTTGGCTTTGGCTACAAGTTATCTAGTTCTGCATTAATAGTCATAGCCAAAATTTATCAAAATTCAGGTAGGTAGGAATATAATAGAGAAACTAAAGCTAAATAGGATATGTCACCCATTTCATTTTGCTCCTTGAGTGTCTAATTATTGTCCTTTGCACTGAAGAAAGGGAAATATTCTAGACTTGGTCACCAATTATTTTTTCCAGACTGTCTATAAATTTGTCACATCAGTGGACTACGGGGGAATTCTTAAAAGACAAATTTGGCATTTAATTGGAGTAAAATATTCACTCCAGAAAAAAAGACAAATTCACAGTCGCAAATTCATGACACCCTAAACCAAAACATATTTTTAACTTCATAAAATGTTAGAGTTGCAATTTTACCAGTTTAACATCCATCTTTCTGAATTTGACATTCTTACCTTTAGCAATATGTCATGAATTATGCTCAAAAACATACGCCAACTACAAATTGGCATCAGTTGTTCTGACAGTTTAGTCATGAGTAATGTGTAACTCCAAATTCATTAGTGGTGTTCAGAATGACATTTTAACACCAAAGCATAAAAAATTGACTAGTTATCAGTAAGATTAAGAATTTTATGTTCTTGACAATGACACTTTAACTCCAAAAATGTCTCACTTTTTACTCCACTTCTGTGAATATGTCCTTTGCCTCAATTTCATATGTATCATTTGACAGTACTATTAAGGTAGGACATACATTATAGTCAATGTGGTTCATTATCTAAAACAATATATAAGCCACATGTTTACTTTTGCTTGGCCAGTATGAGTTCCCTACATGCCCTGCGGTTGGGCATCTAATCTTACCTCCAGATGCGCTGACCGGCAGGTTTCGGGTAGAGGCACCCATGGCACATTCTTCACAGGCATCCAACAGTGACATGCTCAAATCGATTGGGCTCTGCGCATGTGCTCCCGGTTTCGGCACAGACAAAAAAGGAACCCTGCGCATGTACATTTGGTGCATGCGCACTTGAAACTTCTCCCCAATTAAACTGGTGCCTGCATCCAATTGGACGCTGATTGTTCTATTGTTTAACTATAGGTCCTCTTCACAGTCCATCTTTGATTCTCATCTCCCATTGGGTCCCTTTGCTTTAAATAGTGGCTTCCCCTTCCCTTACTTGCCCAAGCTGGCTTCTGTTAAATCAGTTCCTGCTCAAGCTTTACACGTGTCGCTATTCTGGTTTTGACTCCTGCCTGCCTTTGACTTTGATTCCTGATTGTCCCTACTCATGCCCGCTATTACTGGTTTTGACTCCTGGCTGTATATCGACTTTGACCCTTGCCATCTGTCTGGAACCCTGCCTGGCCTGACTTTGCTTTACGCTTTATCCTTGCCTGTATTATTGTTACCATTGTTCAGGTTCCCTAATTTATTCTGCAGCAGAAAGTCCGGGGCCCCAAAAAGGGCGTCAGTGAACACCAGTATCGTCAGGTGGTGACCTCGTTCACCGAAACGTATTTGTCAGCAGTCTCCGTTGGTTTCTTATCAACAACTGTTACAATTACTTTTACTTGTTTGTCCATGGGATGTGCACTTTCTGCAATTACCTTAAACTTTTAGCCAGTTTTCTAGAATCAGTGGCTGAATTCGAAACAGATAGAAAATACATTACTTTTTTGAATATATATATATATATATATATATATATATATATATATATATATATACTGTTTACAGAGACATAATCACTTAAGGAATCTATTTCTGGCATCAACATACATCAAATTCTAAAGAAATTACAGTTAAATAGTAGAATAAACTGGGGAAGAATGGAAACAGCCCTAAGTGTTTCTTCAGATTATATCATTGAGGTCATACAAACACATATAAACAGAGTGACCTTACATAAATTGAAAATCTCTTAAACACAAAGAATAATTGCATTTGAAACGCAAATGAAAATGGATAATGAATATAAATATTGCTATTTTTATTATTAAAGAGTTTTGCTTTTTTTTTATATTAATACCCTGAGTTGTGTTTCTAACCTTATTATATAGTACATAGAGGAACTATAGAGGAAGAAGCAACTACAAATGATTTCTACAAAAGGCAACACCCTTAAAATGATTGCAGCTAAGTCAGCTATATAACATTCTCTCTGTACTGTACCTGACTTTTTTTCCATCTAGCTTTGGGTAACATAGCTCCCAATTTTCATAACTAAATGTTCTCTTTGGTTTTGAAATCCAGACATCCATACTGCATCTAAACCCTGTCTGCACTGTCTAGCACAAGAGAGTAAGGCTATGATCCACCAAGGTATTTCTGATATGATAATGGTGGGAATATTTGTTACTTGCTTATATGACTATGAAGATTTTCATTCATCCAGGTCATGGTATAGCTAGTATCGGTAAATCTAAAAACAACTGGACTTGCTGAGTAATCAATGAAGATGTTTCACTACTCATCAGAGCAGCATCTTCAGCTGAAGAAGCTGCTCAGATGAGTAGTGAAACGTCTTAATTGATTACTCAGCATTGTTACTTGCTTATTGTACAAAACAGGTTATTTTATTATCTTTACCCTTGGGAGACCACATGACTAGTAAATGTGAATGTCTCGAATAAGATTGCTGGCATTAATAAATTCCACAAAGTTCCACTTTGTAACCTAGAAATATTGTTATGAGGAAACTTTATATGATTAAGTCAGAAAAAGCACAGACTAAAGTTTGTGAGTGAGATCAGCATCTCATGGCCCGCCAGTTTACTTCACAGCAAGTGTCATGTGAGTACTACTTTTCTCATCTTCTTGTTTTCAATACCACACTCCACAGATATACATAAAATTACCAGGGCAGACCATACCCTCATTGAATCTGTTCTTGCATTAAATCCACCACACAACAAGTACATATGTGGAGGCTTAATGAACTGCTCTTAAAATTACCCTGTAAATGAGGGTTGCTATCTGGTGCCACGTAGGGGGGAGAAACAAAATCTCTTACCGCTCTCACCGCTCTGCCCGGTGAATCCTTTCCTGCCAGTCTGGCTGTGAAGTATTAACAACACAAACCTCAAACTGAACATAGTAGGATCACAACATGGGCATGCATCCAGACAGTAAATCAAACGTTACAGATATAAAATGAAAATCAACTTTATTCAATCTGGTTAAACCCTGTAAATGAGAACCAGATAGTGTATTGAACTGGAAAGGCACTCAATAGACTATATTCATCACTAAGAGGCTTCCACTAGATGGAGGCAATTTATATAATTGTACCATTCGGTTGGTAAGAGTACATTCCCATCCTATACACCTCTACCTGACTTTCTGTGCAAGTACAATCTCTCTGCCTACATGCTATCAGATCTATTGTACTAAGAAAGTACCTTTTTTCAATAAGGATTCAGTTAATATTTTAGAACCACTGACTGCCATTACTTTGATTATTTTTTCTGCCACAGCTAGGCATTAGCAACTGTATTGCCTGATACAGTTTCATAGTGCCAGCAGCAAAAATATTTGTGAATCTGCCCTAGAATTTTGTCTGAAAAACGCTATTGCCAGTATTTAAATTTTACCCAGTTTTTTTTTGCTAAAACCCTCCAATGTTTTTTTTTTTTACCTTGGAAAGCATAGAACTTCCTAAATGGAACTTTCTTTATAAGTCAAAGGACTAACTCATCACTTATCTTAAATCTCAAGTGAATTCCTAGTATATTCTAGGATAGAATGAGACATAATATTCCACTGCCAAATCACAGGAAAGTCTGGGGTACTTAATATGATTACAAAAACACAAGTGGAAAGACAAAGACCAGACTCACTGTTTCATAGAAGATCCTGCAAGCAAGGTCTGGAAGTATATTACCAGGTTCAGGTATCCCTTGGCGTTCCACGTCGTGTAACACAGAAGGGCGCCTTCAAGGGCGGAAGTGCCCAAAGCGCACCAGGCCCATGATGCTATTTAATTTTAATTTTGATGAGTAAAGACACAAAATTTTAAATGATCTGGTGTGCAGTGCTCTGAATCTTTTCTGTACTGAATACTATGGACTGTTTTGAAGCTGCCAAAGTAAATCAGAAAATGGACTGTGTAGTTTATGAGGGCATCACTGACACAGGAGATGTTGAGATGAACCTTAACTAAACCCTAAAAATTAATATGGCTAAAAATGCCATATTTTATATGATGACCTTATTGCACCAGCCTAAAGTTTCAACCTCTCAATAGCAGCAATGATCCAGGATTTCAAATCTGTTACAGAGTGTCACCATCTTGGAAAGTGTCTGTGACACTCACATGCTCAGTGATCTCTAGGCAGCTGTTGAGAAGCTAAGCTTAGGGGTTGTCACAAATATCAAGCAGAAAATTAGGTTGGCCTGTAATATAAGATAGTTACATTGGGTTGAAAAAAGATAAAGTCCGTCAAGGTCAACCCCTCCAAATGAAAACCCAGCATCCATACATACATCCCCTCCCTACTTTCACATAAACTATATACACCCATATCTATACTAACTATAAAATTTAGTATCACAATAGCCTTTGATATTATGTCTATCCAAGAAGTCATCCAAGCCACACTGCATTAACAGAATCAGTCATCACAACATCACCCAGGCAGTGCATTCCACAACCTCACTGTAAAGAGCCAACTATTTTGCTTCAAAGTCTTCTAGTCTGAAGGGGTGGCCTCTGGTACGGTGATCCTCTTTATGGGTAAAAAGGTCCCCTGCTATTTGTCTATAATGTCCTCTAATGTACTTGTAAAGTGTAATCATGTCCCCTCGCAAGTGCCTTTTTTCCAGAGAAAACAACCCCAACCTTGACAATCTACCCTCATAATTGAAAAAGACAAAAGAAATTCGGATGCACACCTGTAAATTGCAATTGTGTCCAAACTGTGATTTATTTGAAGCCCAAAGTATACATCACAAAGGGGCAATGTTTCAGACCCCCCCCCCCGGGTCCTTTATCAAGCCTCTTGTGTCACATTCAAAAATCAGCTTATATAGGGGTAGAAGGGGGGTGGTGATTGTGAACCCCTCCCCCTCGTTAAGATGTTAATGACATTCTCAATTGTATGTGAGTCATAGTCCAGTATCCAAAACTGTTTGCATTTAAATACAGGTGAAATGTCCAATCAATAAAGTCCATCTTCACAGAGTGTCCATAGATTATCAGTGTCAAAACATATAAAAAGTAAGCATACAAAACCCCAGTTTTTGAAACATTTTGATACATTTAGTATGAAATACATATTTCATCAATTTGGTAATTGTTTGTAACAATGGATACGGCATACCCGAGACGTCTAGTGGACTCTGCACCATTCAAAAGGATCCAATGACATGTGCAGAAGCCGTGTATGACACTCAGGACATTGATTGTCGTTCCATTAATAACCTTAAAAAATGAGTGATAGTGTTAAAAATATATCAACATATCAATAAAATAGGTGACAACAACAAAGATGTATAACTAGAATAAGGAGTATCCACCTACATATGAATGAACATGGCTGGGGTGTAATCCCTGTTTAGTCCACAGGGCCATAGTGTATCCAATTTATGTATCCAAAACATTACCCTTTGTTTCAACTGAAGAAGTCTATCGCCCCCCCTCCTAGGTATGGCTATTGTGTCAATGATCTGTAATTTCAATTGACTGATGGTGTGCTTGGCTTGGTGAAAATGTGCTGGTACTGGTAAAGCAGTCAGGTTTCTACGTATTGTGGACTTGTGTTTAGAAAATCTGTCTTTCATTTGTTGTGTAGTTTCACCTTTGTAAAGTAGACCGCAGGGACATTTCAATAGATATATGACATATGTTGATTCACAGGTGAAATAATGTTTGATGTCGTATTTTTTACCAGTATGGGGATCTTGAAATGAACTGCCTTTAATGATTGAATTACATTGGGTGCAGTGTAGGCAAGGAAAGGTCCCATATTTTGGAGTCTGAAGAAAACGTTGGGATTTGTTTAAAGAACCCCCAATGTCTGCTTTCACTAATTGATCACGCAAGTTTCTACTTCTCTTGTATGCCATCATTGGCGGTGTCTGAAATGATGGTACATCAGGAGCACAGGACTGCAAAATATGCCAATGTTTACGTATGATATTGGATACTTGTCGACTAGCAGTTGTAAATTTGCTTACAAATACAAGTTTGTCATTGTTGGTAGTTTTTTCAGTCTTGTTAAGTAGTAGTTGGTCCCTGTCCAACTCTCTTACTCTGGCTATATCTGCTTGTATGGGTTCAATTGAGTCTACCCTCATAATTGAAGTCTTCTATCCCTCTAACCAGTTTAGTTGCATGTACTCTCTACAGCTCATTTATATCCCTCTTAAGTCCAAAACTGCACTGCATAATCCAGACGAGGCCTCACCAGGGACCTATAAAGAGGCATAATTATGTTTTCATCCCTTGAGTTAATGCCCTTTTTATGCAAGACAGAACTTTATTTGCTTTAGTAGCCACAGAATGACACTGACCAGAATTAGACAACTTGTTATCTACAAAAACCCCTAGATCCTTCTCATTTAAGGAAACTCCCAACACACTACCATTTAGTGTATAACTTGGATTTTATATTATTTTTGCCAAAGTCCATAAGCTTGCATTTATCAACATTGAATCTCATTTTCCAGTTTGCTGCCCAGTTTCCCAACTTAGACAAATCACTCTGCAAAGTAGCAGCATCTTGCATGGAACCTATAGTTCTGCACAATTTAGTATCATCTGCAAAAATAGAAACAAGTTGAAAAGCAAGGGACCTAACACAGAGCCTGTGGTACTCCATTAACAACACTGGTCCAATTAGAAAATGTTCCATTTACCACCACTCTTTGTATTCTCTCTTTTAGCCAGTTCTCTATCCAGGTACAAATACTATGTTCCAGGCCAACATTCCTTAATTTAACCATAAACCTTCTGTGTGGCACTGTATCAAATGCTTTAGCAACGTCTATGTAAATCACATCCACTGCCATCCCAGAATCGAGGTACCGACTTACCTTTTCATAAAAATAAATTAAGTTAGTCTGACAAGATCTATTACGCATAAAACCATGCTGGCACAAACTCATAGTATTATGATTTGCTACGAAGTCCAGTATCTTATCTTTTATTAATCCTATAAAAAGCTTTCCTTCTTCTGACGTCAGACTAACTGGCCTATAGTTTTGATCCCTTTTTGAATAGGGGCACCACAGTAGCAATTCGCCAGTCTCAGATGATGCTGCAGGGCAGATTATTAAATTATTATGCTAGTTGCACTGGTTTCTGTGTTGCCATGTTATAATTATCTGTATTAATTACTAATCAGCCTTATATTACAACATTTGTATTCTATGTGTACTGTATATTGTGAGTGGTTTCCTAAGCTCAATAACACAGAATCTCAAGAATCCTGAATTCAGTCCTGGACAAGTCCCCGAGGTTGACAAACTTGATTGAGGGGGCCTATTTCACATGACACAGTTCTTCAATACAACGGTAATTTAAATAATATCAAGTGTTTAAGGATAAACCCATCATGAGCAATGTTCCCTCCTATTTCTTAAGAGGAAAAATTTGCAAAATGGCCTTTGTGAACACTTGAAAAAAATGGTCCCCAACCTATAGTCCAACTACTTTTTCACTATATGTTCTAAATAACAGGACCATTATTATCTACTGTATTTGTATGTAACGTACTGTATGTTTTAATGTATATACCCTTCTTTTATTTTATAGGAGAAGGGTATATGAAAATTCTTAACAATTATATGCAAACCACAGTACTTACAAGCCATTATATCAATTAAATTCTTTTAATTTAACAACTGTAAGTTGTTCACCCACTGAAAACTGTGGCATACCCATACAATATGTAAAACCATAATAAACACACCGGAGGATACATTTTTACTTCTATTTTGGCCCTACACAAAGTTTAACATTTACAGGTTAATGGTCTCAACTTGACTTACAAAGGTACTCCTATCTGAAATCAGAAGGGTTCTTCAGATATATATTGTATAGGAAAATATTTCACCAGGTATGGTTATACAGCAAAAAACCCACAATACCTGTGAAAAAACTGCATACGTCATATTTGCCTTCCACAATAACCAATAAGATTTGAGCCCTCCCACTCATACTGCTGCATCAGAACATTATTTCTATAATCAGTTGATTGTTGGATGGAAGATTATTCACAGTTACTGGTAATATATTTTTCCACTGATAACTGTTCAAACTTTTTCTATAAAGAACAGTTGTAGCATAGTGGAAATAGCTCTGCAGCTCTATTGCAGAGCTAAAAATGCTTTAACCTCAAAGTAATTTGTAAGGATTTGAAGATTTTACAATGTCATTCGCTAGAATTGGGGATATAATCAACAGTCAAGAACACAGCATAGAGAATAATAAATGCTATCTTGACTGCAGACAAGGAGACAGTTACCAGAAATTTGGCAAGAAAATTTGAGAGAAAGGGAATATCTGGATAGGGTCTTCCACAAAAAAATAATTCAAGATGTAATGTTGTTCCATCCATTTCTATAAGAATGTTAAAGGGGACATATAGCATACATTTTCACAATGCTTTAAACCATTTCAAATAATGTAAAATAGAAGAGAGTGTTTTTATTTCAATACCTTTTGCATCAAAAAACGCCTGTATTAGCTTGAAAACTGTTCTCAGCCCCTCCCCCTTTGAAACTTCCTGTCTCAGACTCTTCAGTATCTGAACTGCAGCCGACGGCTCTTTCTGTATAAGCTATAGAGCAACAGCCAATGAGGGAGGAGTGGGCGTGTCTGTGATGTCTCTCTCAGTCCTTCCCTGCAGACTTCTGTTAACCCTTACTGCTGGTTTTCCATTCCCTGCTCCTTTCTCTCCCTCTCTGTCCTATTTATGTAACCCCCTCTCTGCCCTGTTTGTTTTCCTCCCCCTCCCTTCACTGCTTGTTCCTTTCTCTTGCCCTGCAATAATTGTGGAAAATAAAGAAAAGCAAATTTCTGTATAAATAAAACAATCTGCTGCTAAATGTATTTTATTCTTATGAGCAGTTAGTGTAAGTACCATAGTCATTTTCTACCCAGTATTATATTGTTGTATACAACCAGCAATCAACGTCTTTTTGGGGTTTCCTTTGTAACTCCCTGCATCTGTTATTATATGTTATACAATTCCATCAGCTGCATTTATTCCCTTGCAACTCCCTGCACCTCATAAATTGTTCCATAACAGCTGCATTTCTCCTTGCAACTCCCTGCACCTGATCATAAATTATCCCAGAACAGCTGCATTTATTCCCTTACAACTCCCTGCACCTCCCTATAAATTGTTCCATAACAGCTGTATTTCCTCTTGCAACTCCCTGCACCTCCCTATAAATTGTTCCATAACAGCTGCATTTCCCCTTGCAACTCCCTGCACCTGATCAAAAATGATCCCAGAACAGCTGTGATTATTCCCTTGCAACTCCCTGCACCTCTCTATAAATTGTTCCATAACAGCTGTATTTCCTCTTGTAACTTCCTGCATTTCCCCTTGCAACTCCCTGCATCTGATAAACAATTATCCCAGAGCAGCTGTATTTATTCCCTTGCAACTCCCTGCACCTCCCTATAAATTGTTCCATAACAGCTGCACTTCCCCTTGCAACTCCCTGCACCTCCCTATAAATTGTTCCATAACATCTGCATTTCTCCTTGCAACTCCCTGCACCTCCCTATAAATTGTTCCATAACAGCAGCACTTCCCCTTGCAACTCCCTGCACCTCCCTATAAATTGTTACACAACAGCTGCATTTCCCCTTGCAACTCCCTGCACCTGATCATAAATTGTAACACAACAGCTGCATTTCCCTTGCAGCTCCCTGCACCTGATCATAAACTGTTCCACAACAGCTGTATTTCCTCTTATAACTCCCTGCACCTGATCATAAACTGCTCCACAAGAGCTGCATTTTACCTTGCAACTCCCTGCACCTGGTCATAAATTGTTCCAGAACAGCTGCATTTCCCCTTGCAACTCCCTGCACCTGATCATAAACTGCTCCACAACAGCTGCATTCCCCTTGCAACTCCCTGCACCTGGTCATAAATTGTTTCAGAAAAGTTGCATTTTACCTTGCAACTCCCTGCACCTGGTGATAAACTGTTCCACAACAGCTGCATTCTCCTTGCAACTCCCGGCACCTGGTCATAAATTGTTCCAAAACAGCTGCATTTAACCTTGCAACTCCCTGCACCTGGTCATAAATTGTTCCTAAACAGCTGCATTTCCCCTTGAAACTCCCTGCACCTGGCCATAAATTGTTCCAGAATAGCTGCATTTCCCCTTGCAACTCCCTGCACCTGGTCATAAATTGTTCCAGAACAGCTGCATTTCCCCTTGCAACTCCCTGCACCTGGTCATAAATTGTTCCAGAACAGCTCCATTTACTCCCTTGCAACTCCCTGCACCTGATCATATATGAATATGAAGGAAAACAAAGCTACAGCTGCTGTTCTGCAATATCATAACAGTGAATACTAATGGACACTGTTTGTATAAGTGATATAATGTAATAGAGGCAGGGAGTTGCACAGTGTATAACAATATATTATGGACTATAGATCATGTCCAGGGACATGTGTGACTGATGCCTATTTGCTGTGGAACACAGGACAATACTGTTGTACTTTAAATAAAAGAAATACTATTACATTACTATTACAGTTTGTATTAACCTTCACATATATTGATTAATGTTGAGCATTTCAGGGATGTTGTTATAAGTGAATGATCAGGCAGCAGCATAAGACAGTTATGTGCAGGCTGGACACACAGGACAGAGGGTGGGAGGGGAGGGGTTTGGTTGCTACAGCTCAGGAGTTCAGCCTGTCAGTCAGTGCTGTGACCACTTCCTGTGAGAGAATGAACAGACACTCCCACTCTTCATTTCAGCCTAGCTTCTGACCTGAGAGGTTCTCTCTGCAGCTCTGATATAATGACAGTTCTAGGAGGTAAAATGCTTTCAAAACGTTTTTCTTTCTGCATCATTACATGTTTTGAGGAAGGATGTGCAATATATCTGAATATGAAGGTTATATGAAATTTCCCCTTTAAATGTTCATTTTAATATGCTTAAACCCTGGGTGGAGTAATAAGAAAGGTTATGGACACAGGAAGGAAGACAAAGTGAAAGGGGAGGAGCACAGAAAAGCCAGGAATAGAGCCGACTACTACCCTGGAATATCTGTGTGCATTCTTCCAGTTTTGCAACACCCTGCACTGGATTATCACACACTATATGACAGTTCTGAAATGCTTAGGAATCGCTTTTGACTATGTCCTCATGAACTTTAATGCCATACACCTATGATTCAGTTCCCACAAATGCTGGTCCTGCTTTCCATTCCCTACACTGGCTGCCCATAATACACAGAATTCACCATAGGTTTCCTAACTACCAAGTACACACCAGACAACCTTTAGTCTGCACATAGCTTCCTCTTCTCCTCACTCATTGGGGCAAATTTACTAAGCGCCGAAAATTCACCAGCAACGGCTTTGCAGGCAACGCAACACTTCACCAGGTGAAAATTTGCTCAGACAACGCAAATTCACTTACATGTGAAGTTGCATCCAGGGCTCCAAACGCTGGCGAAATTGCGCTAGTGTTGGTTAATTCGGCAAGCAGAGCGAAGTTGCACTAGCGTTGGCTAATTTGCATATGGCGGGAAGTTGAAAGGACAATTATGTTGCAGCAAATACATTACACAAGCCCAAGGAAGCTTAATAAAATAAAAAGAGTTGTTATATAATGCCCTACACATGAGCCCAGTGTATAGTTTATGTGCCATATATTAGGAAGCCGGTTAGCCCCAAAAAAATTCCACTCTTTTGCAGGCTATCACCCTGGAAAAAGAAAAAACGCTAGCGTTTTTTGTGACTTTTCAACAAAATTTTGAGGAAGTCCTATCTACTCTATTGCACTTCGCCTGGTCTGAGGTGGCAAAGACAAGTCTGGCGCAAGAGGTAACATTCAGTAAAATCCGCATCTTAGTGAATTTGCTCAGTTACGTCACTTCGCCAGAGTGCAACTTCACCTGGTGATTGAGTGCGAATGAGCGCCAGCATCACTCTCCTTTGTTAGCGAAGTTCTGCTTGCGCCTGTTAGTAAATCGGCAAAGTACCAAAATGACGTCACGCTGGCGAATTTTCGCCAGCATTAGTCACTTTGCCCTTTAGTAAATTTGCCCCATTATTTCTTCACACTTTCAAATTTAGATCTTTTAAAGGCTGTGCCCTCTCTCTGGTATTCCCTTCCCCATTCCATTAGACACTCTCAAAACCCCTATGCATTTAAATGTTCACTTAAAGGAGAAGGAAAGCCCCAGGGCGCAAAACCCCTCCCCCCCTCCCGTGTATTGCCCCCCCTCCCTCCTCCCCCCTGGCCTACCCCTCCCGCTGGGCAAATGCCCCTAACTTGTTACTCACCCCTCTGCGCAGGTCCTGTCCACGGAGTTCACAGTCGCCATCTTCTCCCACGCGCGTCTTCTTCCTGCTCTGACCGGCGTCTTCTGGCGCATGCGCAGTAGAGCTGTACCGGTACCTGTTCCTACTGCGCATGCGCCAGAAGACGCCGGTCAGAGCGCCCTGGGGCTTTCCTTCTCCTTTATAACTCAAGCTTATAAACTTATCCCAGAGCAAATTGGCCACCTTCTTAACCAGTTACGCTTCTCCCACAAACATGCTAACAGTTTACTGATTTGCACTAGACATTTAACACTATTATATTGACTGATTGGACCTCTACAACCACACTGGTGACCTTATGTTGCACTTAATAACCCTTTTAGATTATGAATTCTTGCAAGCAGGGTATTTCCTTTGTGATCACCTAAAAATATGAAATTTGAATAATGTCATCAACATTTCTGTTTTGTATTGGTAAACTGTTATGTCTTGTGCTTGTAACCTCATACTCTGTAATACCACATAGGATATGATAGGTAGGAGGTATATGCTGTACATAATAATAATAATAATAATAATAATAATAATAATAATAAAAAACACTACATTTCTAGCATAGATCTCCAGACTACTAAGGCCAAGGGACATTACACTATTCTCATTCTCCTGGACTTATCTTCTGCTTTGATTCTGTTGACCATTCTGTTCTAATGCAATTTCTCCATCCCATTGGTATCTGGAATCAAGCTGCATCCTGTTTCTCTTCCTCCCTTTCTGACCACTCCTTCTCTGTTACATTTGCTAACAAATCCTCTCCCCCCGTTCATCTTAGTATGGGGGTTCTTTGCTTGGTCCTCTGCTGTTCTCTTTGTACACTCTCTTTATGAGACCTTATATCTTCATTTGGCCTTAAATATCACCTGTATCCCGATGACATCCAGATGACATCCAGATATATTTAGACACCCCTTCACTAACCACTGACATTCAGACCCAGATAGCTAATTGCCTACTAGCTATCTTCTCCAGGATGAACCAATGTCACCTCAAGCTCAACTTGGTCAAAACTAAGCTCATGGTCTTTCCAACCAAACCTAGCCCATCTCTTCCTCTCACCATTACTATTGATGGCCTAACCATTACCACCCTGTTAATTCAGCACATTGCTTGGGGGGTCATCTTCGACCAGTCTGTCTGCTTCTCTAACCATATTAGTACTACTGGCAAAAACTGCTGTTTACTGCCACCTCTCTCCCCTCCAATCAGTCTTAAACTCCTCTAACAGGATCCTCTTACTCTTTCCCAAGAGGGAATCTGTCCAACCCCAACTAAAATTCTTAGCATGGCTGTCTGTTAAGCAAAGGATAGCATATAAAATACGTCAGCTAACATTCAAAGCCCTTCAATCCTCTGATCTTCACTACATTTCTTCACTTGTCTCATTGTACGTTCCTCGACATCTTCTCTGCTCCTCTCATCCCTGAATTCTACTGTAAAGAGTGCTCTCTCAATCTCTTTAAGAAAAAACTAAGAGGAGTCTAGGAGCACTAGAACATTAGTCTAGTCTGGTACCTATTGGACAATGCCTTTACCTTGTGTTCTTCCCCCCTAAAATCTGTGCCTGTATGTTAGCCTCCCATTCATGCAGACTGTAAGCTCTATGGGGCAGGGACCTACTTCCTACTGTGGTTCTTACCACATTGCACTTAAGCTCGATCTCCTTATATGAGCTCTGTGTACTGTATATATTTATTGTATTTATTGATTCACTTGTACTCCTTGTGTGCACTTTTATATTGTGTACTATATTTACATTGCACTTTTATGCATTGTACAGCGCTGCGGCTCTTTAACATCGCTTTACAAATAAAGACATGCAAACATACACAAATACATACATACGCAGTGTGCCTTTATCAGGGATTACACCCCTTGAGCTTCATCAAGAAGTGCCATGGCTTTCTCTTTTAAAGTACTGTATATATCACACTAGTTGGACTTAAAGAAGGGGTGGGGGGGATAGTAATAAACAAAATATTTAAATTCTTGTCTCATGATGCTCTTTTTATGGGGTGGTACACATACTGGATACTATGAGGGCAGTATTGTTGTTAATATTAACTTTCTTAAAAACCATAATAAAAAGATTACAAAAACATCGGACTGTTCAATGTAAACATCCAATATTTATTTGTGCTGATGTAAATCCCTTTTTATGTGTTTTCTGTCTGTTTCATTTGTGCCTAGGTCTAGATGAATAATTTTCACAACTGCATTATTGATGTATTTTTTTTTTCGTTTTCATATTTTACTGTCAGAAATGGCATGGGCTAGTTAGAAAACTGACAGCTTTTACTGTACATATTGTGTATTATTATGCTTAGGTGTTAACATGTATCATACCCATTGAACTCATCTAAAATTCTGCTTTGTTGTGCTTGTTTCTTTTTTGACATTGGATCTATCTAAAATTCTGCTTTGTTGTGCTTGTTTCTTTTTTGACATTGGATCTTTCATTACAGACTTCACCATGAGGGATTTCGATGTTGATGACATAGTAAAAAACACAATAAATAATGCTGAACGAAGACCCTTCACCCACATAATTGTATTCATTGTATTAGCTCGACCCAGAAGGCAAGGAAACCCTTTTGCCGGTCTCTATTTTCTTATAAAGTAGCATTGATGCCATCTACACTAACATTTTTATTTTTTATACAGAAACTTCTAAACCTCCAACTTCACAGTATATGCTATAGTGGGGTTGGGCTCAGCTTTAAGGCAGTTACATTTAATTGCACAACATAATACATTTTTTTCTTGAATTTTGCTGATTTTACCACTTTAATCTAATTGCCCTAGCTTAATTAAGAATGAAATATAAGTACTCAACACTAGTACATTTTGTTGAAGTCCAATATTGTGGCCAAAATTACACTATACACTAACTAGCACAACATTTTAAAAATTACATAAGCAACCCCCTAGCATCAAACTTTGGGTCACTGCTCATCTTCACCAATTTTTACTATAATGCACAAATGCACAGTTCTGGACAGATACAGTATACTGTGTATCCACACGGTCTTAGACAGCCAAAAATGACCACTGAAAAGTGGCTGAACATGGTGTTGTTGTGCTGATAGGAATACACCCTGGGTATTAGGCCTTTTTAAGCAGGATTCAGATTTGGCCGAATCCTTCTGCCCGGCCGAACCAAATCCCATATGCAAATTAGGATTCGGTTCGGTATTCGGCTGGATCTTTGCAAAGGATTTGGGGGTTCTCCGAATACAAAATAGTGCATTATGAGTCTTCATAGTTGTTCTTGACCTTGCCTGTCCCCTGACCTTGTTTGTGTTTTGACTGGAGAGAGTGCAGAGACGTGAAACTAAACTGTTTAGTGTGGAAGACTTAAATTATGAGGGTAGACTGTCAAAGTTGGGGTTGTTTTCTCTGGAAAAAAAGGCGCTTGCGAGGGGACATGATTACACTTTACAACTACATTAGAGGACATTATAGACAAATAGCAGGGGACCTTTTTACCCATAAAGAGGATCACCGTGCCAGAGGCCACCCCTTCAGACTGGAAGAAAAGAACTTTCATTTGAAGCAACGTAGGGGGTTCTTCACAGTGAGGTTGTGAAATGCACTGCCGGGTGATGTTGTGATGGCTGATTCAGTTAATGCCTTTAAGAGTGGCTTGGATGATTTTTTGGACAGACATAATATAAAAGGCTATTGTGATACTAAACTCTATAGTTAGTTTAGATATGGGTATATAGAATTTGTGTGAAAGTAGGTGTGTGTGTGGATGCTGGGTTTTCATTTGGAGGGGTTGGACTTGATGGACTTTTTTCAACCCGATTTAACTATGTAACTAACTATGTAACATAAATGCTAGTTGTACACTAAGGGGAAGATTTATTAGAGCTCACCACATAAAATACTCACCCACTTTCTATTCATTCATATGGAATTTTTTAAAGTGTACAGTATTTATCAAATAGTGAACACTAACTTTCACTTATGAATTAATACGCTTCTAAATATCCCATAGGAATTAATAGAAAGTGGGTGAGTTTTTCTGTGGTAAGCTCTAATTTCACACTTTGAAAAATCTGCCCCTCAATAGCAGTGTGTTGGGAGGCAAACTAATTATCTCTAGGCAGAATCACTCAGTGGCTACTTGTGCTGTCTTGCATTAAAAGATAATTAACCTGAGTGATAAAAATGTGATTTTCCCTTTTGATAGATCCCTGGTATGGCCTCACCTTGAGTATGCAGCACTTTGGCTCCAGTCTCCAGAGGGATATACATGAGCTGAAAAAAGAGCAGAGTCATGCAACTAAACTAGTAAAAAGACAAACTATGAGAGTTTTTAAAAGATTGTCAAAGTTGATGGTGCTTTCTCTTAACATGTATATTAGAGGGCATTATAGATGATTTGGTCTTTTCTAGGCACATAGAAAAGACCAAATAACCAGAGCCCACCCCTTTACACTTGAGGAACTGAACTTTGATTTATAGTAGCAAAAATAGTTATTCATAGTGAGGGCAGTGAGGTTGTGGATTACAAAAAGAGGATATGTTGTGATGGCAGATTATATTAAAGGAGAACTAAAGCTTAATTGCTCCTGTAGCTCCCCATCTTATTTTCTGCTGATTTATTGCACATGCTCTGGGCTGCTGTCAGTTATCTGAGCTTAGGGACTGACACACAAGATACTCAATATATATCATTATCACAATATAAGGCTTATTAGTAAATAATGTATATCATTGGCTCATGGCAGCTCAGAACTCAACACAATTGGCATCAGAATTAAAATCAGCCATGTTGCATTACCTTATATGACAGGCAAGCCTCTCTGCTTCATGATTTGTGACAACCCCTAAGTTTAACTTCTCAACAGCAACTCAAAGTCCAAGCTTCTGTGACAATTTTGAAGGCCTGGATCATTACTACTATAGAGATGCTGAGCCTTTAGGCTTGTGCAATAAGTTCAGTATATAAAATAGGGCATTTCTAGACATATTCATTTTCAGGGTTTAGTTCTCCTTTCATTCCTTTTAGAGTGACTTGGATAACTTCTTGGACAAGCATAATATGCAAAGCTATAGTGATCTTAAGATCTACAGTATAGGTATCTGCATATATAAATGTTTTTGGTTTTTTTTACTTTTAAGGGTTACTCAGTCATTACACTGTTTTCCTTGATAAAGGTCTTTGTGAGACTGAAACGTTGTAACAATAAACCTTTTCTTTAATGATATATGTTTGCATTTGTGAAAATCCTGTGAGTGCTATAATTTTGGACACACTGTTTGTCCCTCTTGCATGAGCAATGTGTTATATCTACCGCTCAACTGCCACTTCACTTTCCTGCAATGGTGGTGCTGATTCTCCGTCGGCGCTGGCAAGGCCCCTCAACAGTAGCAGCAAAATCACGGGTCCGCACACACTCTATGTATCTGCAGTTACATAGAGTGTGTGCGGACCTGTGATTTTGCTGCTTCTCTTGCATGAGCACCCAGGCCTAACATTGTTTTTTTAAAGTGTGCAGCCTACACATGTATGCATATACTGTATAAATGTTGAAATGTAATATTTGTGAGGTATAAATGTATATATGAGAGTGTATGGATAGATCTGTATAGGTATATATGTACAGTTATTCACTGTACATATACCTATGAGTACATATATATATATACCGTATGTACAGTGAATAGCTGTGAGTCTCTTACAGTCTTTTTTCAAGAACATGGGCAGTTGGGCACTCAATGGATTCCATAGAGAGCCTAAAAAGGTTTGAAAAAAGGCTATAAAACAGTCAACATCTACATCCGCCCTACACGTTTCTTTCCCAGGGAGACTCAGTCATGGGCCATCTATGGTTTGCCACTCCATATTCTGGGGGTTAGGGGCTGGTGCATTCGGACCTCTTTTTCTACTTGGTGAGTTTTCTACATTTTGGTCTTTTAAGTGCCCCTTTCTTGATTTGGTTAATATTGACTTTTTCTCAACCCAAATAAACTTTGTAATTATTTAGCATGCATCCAGCAAACCTATGATTCCATATACTTCAGGTTAATATTGTTGGTTTGAGACTTGTTTGAGGTCAAGTTACCTCTGTACCTGGAATGGCAATGAGTGTCCCTTTTAAATGTCTGTGAACTTCAGCTTCCATCAACCTAACATGTTGCTAACATCAATGTTCAACGCTAACTGGAGGGCTGCAGGATAACCGCAGGTTCAATAACATGTATTGTGTATTTTATTTTTATAGCTCCTATGCATACCATTAACATTTATAATTGGAATACCAGGCCATCACACCAGACTACAGATCCACTCAAGCACACAGTATGGGCAGTACAGTTATCTGTTAGTTATATATATTTTGTCAGTTAACAGATCAACCCCAACTTAGCATTACAGAAAAGGAACAGCAAACATTCTGGAATTTTAAGTAGGGAAGAAAATAAGGTAGGATGGAAAAAATGTTTGTGATCGGGTCCTCCCTCCTTGTCAGGGTGGCCTTTTAGGTTTGCAAGTAGGTAAACAAATAAAATGAAATATCGATCACATACTTTGAGAGGTTCCAAAGGATAGCTTGGGCGGATTAATAAATTGTTAACAACCCTTGCAATACTAATAAACATTCCATCAGCCTTAAAACCAATAATTAAAACCAAGGAATGAAATGTTTCTGTTCCATAAGAATTTCTGTCATAACACTGTGTCTAACAGCTACTTCATTCATTGCTTTTATACAACCTGTTTACCTGTTCAGTCCTTAGATCCAATATATCCAGTGGAAATAATACAATTTAAGAATTTCTGTGGTATAACTATTAAAGGAGGCCTCACAAGCCAGACTCTTTTTTTCTGTCATCAGTATGTGCCACCCAAAAGATCTGGCATTTCAGAAAAAAGAATTTACACTGGAATTTTAATAAAACAAAACTGTCATTATTACATTTTTGTGCCTTTTTCATTGTTTTTCTTTGCAAATGAGGGGATAATCTACAAAAGAACAATGATATACATAACTTGCTTTGTTCCTTAGTATTTAGCTAGTACAATTTTCTAATTGGGGTGAAGTATATTTAAAGGTGAGTGGGCATTGTGCATTAATGAAAGCCAGGTGGAACAAGCAATATCCTCCATGGCAAGATTCTCTGTGAAGATATAAACATAGGCCTCAGAAGAGCAGAACTGTATAATTTTCTCTTAGCTTATATGATCAGGAGGAGTTGCCAAGAAGGGGGTTTTATAAGACCTTTTGCAATCTCAGAAAAAATAATATAAAAGTTCATTAAATTCAAATTGCAAGGTTTTAGGGTGCAAGATTAAGCTAAGCGATAGCAGGCTACAACAGCAGCATATGGGTGAAACTCCCACAGGGCACTGAGTTGCTCAGGATACAGAATTGGAGGACACCTTCACATTTGCCCTTCCTGCCTGCAGTCACTGCATGTGAAGGGATTTCGCTGTCTGCCAGACATCCAGCAACTGTTTCTGTTTGCATTCCCAGTGGGAACCTAAAGAGAAACATTTGCAGAGAAGACCTCAGAGGCCCTCTCTTTGATATTTTCCTGTCTTTGGTTTAAGGTCTACTTTATTGCAAAAGCTGCCCCGGCCCCTCAATTCCTTGTAATGAGCAACAGCAGTCTCCATAGTAACAGGCAACTGCATATGAATTAGCACCATTTAAATGCAAGAGAATGCCAGCAATAAGCACTTTTTTTGCATATATCAAGGTTTGAACACCTCTGAGCTATTGCTGCACTTTTAAGTTTTTTGTTTTGTTTAAGTGCATCTGTATTCAGCAGTAAGACATTCAGGGAATACAGTAAAAGCAGCCCAAGAACAAATGTTTCCAAAACACAAACTGCAATACCATTTCCTAATGCACATTTATACAAACTGTAAGTTTACTAAATCTGCAGAGAAATGTGTGAATTTCCCATCTTTCTGTTTTTGATGGTCAGGCATCAATTATTTGTTGAAACTCAGCCGGTAATTAGAAAGGAAATATTCCCATTGTAATATTTGCAGCTGAATTTTCATTACCTATGATGCTTTGATACATTTCTTCCTATTACATTCTGGGTGAGTGTTTTGAAGCCTATAAGAAGGTTTATCCTCTTTGTGCCATACCCTTTAAAATATTTATATATTTAAATAGAACTGCAGGAGAAGAAAGACACCAAATAACAAACATTTTTTAAATTTTTCTTTAATAATTTTTTGCTGTGCAGAGGACTGCTGCAGCTGGAATCTGTCACTCCGCAGAGCTGATTCCACAGCAATAAATAATTCTATTTACCCTGAGGATCACTTGATCTTTCTTTCAGTAATGTAACATTTGTGACCTCTGATGTTTATGGATTGCATAAAAATCAGAAGGAAAGGCACTGATTATATAGAAAAGCCTGGCCACGACTTTTTTTATGTCACTTGCATTCAGAGAAGAAAGTGAAATCTCTTCACACTAAATAAAGATTTCATTTTAGATTCCTGGGTCTTTCCTTGATTAACACGACCCTTTGTAATCATTTGTATGTAATTAGCTGCTTTGTTTTGCTGGCTTGTTTTCCTATTTTAAAAGGACTTGGCACACCCCGATTCAGTGGATGATGCTCCTGAACCCATACACTGTCTGTACCTTTATCTAATGGCTATGATGTGCTAATAAACTGGCTTCTTATTATAAAATAAGCATTTCTTTAATCTAAACTGGAAATAAAAGATGATGTGACACTAACATTTAGGGAAAAAGCTCTCATGGTGAATCCCTAATAGGAGATACAAAGCAAGTAGCCAAACGTAAACCAGTAAAATTGAAATTTGAAGCTCTGCAGCAGAGATGGACACTATTTTGATATTTAACCATTGCAAGGCCAGCCAAAGGTAAGCTTGGGCTACATTTCCAATCTGCTTTTAGAAAGCGCCTGTTATATTCTGAGGCAGATGGAACTATAACAAGCAAAATGTGGGGACATATACTGAAAAAGGAAAAATAAAAACGGGTGTAATGAAGAATACAAAAGTGCAGAAGGATGGAGCATATAGTAAATATCCTAAATATGTATATTCATTAGGTATCACAGCGCAAATAACTGTTGCATGAGTTAAAAAGAAATCCGCCCTCTTATAAAAGGCTTATAAATATCAGCTGGAGATCATCAAAGAAAATCGCAAAGAGTGGAGGTATACCTTGCACTGGACTTAACCTGCTACTAACAGTTTACTCAGAAATCAGTTTAGATTTAGCTGCAATTATAATGTCCCAGACCCAATCCAAAACCCCCTAATATCTAATAAGAGGAGAAGCCACAAAGCTAAAGGGAAAGGATTTTTATTCCATGCGAGCCCTTTCAATGGGTTGTTTACATTTAAATGAACTTTGCCTGTAATGCAGAGTGATATTCTGAGGCAATATTATTTGTAGTTTGAGTTATTTAGGATTTTATTCAGCAGCTCTCCAGTTTGCAATTTCAGCAATCTAGTTAAGACTACAAGAAAGCCGTGTATAATATGTCTCTGTAAAATACTAAAAGTTAATGCAAAGGTAAACAATTTTTGAGACAATTATGTTAATCATGGTACTACTGTTAGGGTGCTTACAGACGAGCGTTTGAAGCTGCGCTCCCCTACGTTCCGTTTTTATGCGTTCAGCTGCAGGGAGCGTAAGAGTAGACGCATTCAGTTTTTTTCAATGGTGCTGTACTCACAGGCGTGTGTAGACGCAACATGCTGCATTTTTCCTGCGTTCGGCGCATACATGTGCCTGTGTGAGTACAGCCCCATTGAAAAAAACTGAATGCGTCTACTCCTGCGTCTACGGAATGCAGGGGAGTGCAGCTCGTCTGTAAGAGCCCTTAAATGTTGCTGTGTTTCTATACTATAACTAGTGTTGTTTTGCTAGCAGGAAAATTAGGTGATTGGAGCCTGCTGAAGCTCACACAGTATATGAGGGTTTTTTTCCTCCATAGTATGACAACAGGTGTGCAGTTGTGGGTATATGGATGAATATATATTCTGGACCTCAACTAATGTGGCACCCTATAGAAAAGTTACATATTTACTCTGTCCATCCTAACTTATTCTTAGTCTTTGGAAGAGAATCATGTTTAATACACTGACTCTTATTAGTTAGAAAATTAATTATTATTAAATTAGAAATCAAGATGTACACCTTGTTGAGATGCTCAAACTAATGTGAGGATTCTTTATTAAACAGAAATATCAGCAATTAAACCAGTATATAAATTGCATGGGATTTAGAAAACTACACAGCCATGCTACTTTTCTGGAATAGGAAATTCCCCATAAAAACCAAGGTTATCCAGAATGCATGAGCAAAAAGGAAAGGTTGTGGGAGCACTCCAAGGCTTAATAAAAATGTACTAAAATACAATGGAAGTGCTACTGATCTGGCCAAATTAACTACAGACATAGAGAAAAATTGATCAATGCACATTCCCTGGTCCCCTGTCATATCAGTAATTTATGCAGATGTATGTATTTACAAAGACAGGGGTTTTTAAGTCACAAAATTATGATCATAAGATCGATAAGCCACCATACCACGTCAAGGTAAAACCCATATGGCGGTCCCTAACTATTTACCTCTGGTCATAATTTCAAATGCTAAAGCCTCCCGACATAAGAGCATTACCTGAAATAAAAGGTCTCCCGACCTGGGCATTGGTTTTCATCATAGGGCTTAGTCCTCTCCTGCCATTAGCTTTCAAAGGGAAGAGATAACCTAGACCCCAGCATTGGTTCCATGAGATTAATCCTCCCCCGCTTGCGGCTTTTAAGAGAGAGAAACTGCCCAGACCAACACCCGTTTCCAAAGGCATTGTTCCACCATTTAAAGGGACGGGTGTGGGGGTGCTACAACCACATGGAAGCCTGGCCTGCAGCATAGCTGCTGAACTTCCGAACAGAATAGATCTGCTACAATACAAAATGCAAAAAGGAAAGGTTGTGGGAGCACTCCATGGCTTAATAAAAAGAATGCATGAGACCTGGGGTTTTCAGGATAATGGGTTTTTCTGTAATTTAAGTCTCCATACTTTAGTCTACTAAAAAAATCATTTAATCATTAAATAATTCCAGTGGGATTGCCATGCCTCCAATAAGGATTAATTACTGTATACCTGTACCTTAGAATCAAGTACAAGGTACTGTTTTATTTTTACAGAGAAAAAGATAATATATTTTTAGAAAATGTGAATTATTTGGTTAAAATTTAGTTTATGGGAGATGGGCGTCCTGGTTGGAGCTTTGTGGATAACAGGTTTCCAGAAAACAGTGTAACGCTCTGACACTGCAGAGAGGTACTCTCGAGGTAATAGGTAAGGTGGGAAGCCTGGGGTATACCCGTAGACTGCAGGACAGTGTCTTGAAGCCAACTCACAGAACAGTGCACAAGAATACAGGCAGTGATGAGGAAAATAGCAACAGAAATCGTAGTCAGAAACAAGCCAAGGTCATAACCAGGGAATCCGCAGCAGTACAAAATCAAGAGGCAATAGAATAGTTAATACACAGGCAAAGGTCAATACCTGGAAATACGCAAAGGTAGGGATCAGGACACAGAAACGCTAGAGTCAGTAACTTGGAACAAGGTACTCAGGAACAAGGTCGGCAAGTCTTGCAGGGAAATTCGCAATAACCAAGCGCCGGACAAGGGTCAGGGCTGGGCTCATATAGGGGACATAAATGAAATGAGAGATGGGAGGAGACCAGGGAGGAGACATACTGGGAACAGGCAGAGTTAGGAACATCGATGAAGAGGCCAAGAGCCTCCAGTGGCTCACAAGGTAAGTGCAAGCGTCCAGAACTGCACTCACAAGAGTTCAAGTCCGGGCTGGTCCTGACAAACAGATCCTATACCTGTAGTTTTTAAGAGAAGGGATCCTAACACCAATATTAAAAAGAAAAATCTTTTCTAGAGAGTGGTCACTGCAAGGGTGCCTAATAGCTATGCCTATAATGCAAGCATATAAAATAAAGAAGTAATAGAATGGCAGGAGAGTTATTATTTTTCAGTAGTTCCCCTGACAACAACAAATATGGTCAAAATGCGTTTGGAAATTATGGTTATTTAAACACTATTCAATAGACCTTTTTGTTATTACTCTGAAGTGCCCTGCTTCTAAATGGTATGCACATAAAAAATTAAATACTATTTAAAATAGCAGACATGGATTCATTCAAAAGCAATGTATCCAGAAAACATAAGTAACTGCTTTAAAGCAAATATCAAATAAAAAAATAAAATCCAGGATTTAAGTTATTTTTCTAATTCAGTGTCCATCCCCACCAAAAATCAAACTGATGAGGAAAGTACAAGGAGAGCTCCCTATCCACCATTCTGCCTGTAAATGGAAACATCTGGCCTTTCGCTAGTATCCAAACTCATGCAACATGTGACTAGTGACCCAGGGCTGATTCCAAGGTTCAGAGATGAGGACTTGTGATTTGTGCGGTAATGGCAGCGTCCCACAACAGAGGCTCTGATGACAGGCAGACATGCTGCCTGCACTGTGTCACAGGCACTACTGTCAGATCCCAGTATGTTGCATAATTTCAACATGTCATGAAAATACACAATTACCATTTCTTTTTCTCGACACTTCTCTAAGCATGGACTAAATTGAAAAGTCACTTAAGAAATTGACAAAACATATGTGAAAACTTAAATCTATATAAAATGCACAAATGTAAAACACAACCATCAATAAAACATTATTGCTTTCATTGAGCCCACTAACTGGTCACGCAAGAATCATCTTGTGATCCGTCTGACATAAGACAAGCAACCCATGAAATATATTGTTTTATGCAGCGCTGTGTGTAGATAATGTATGAAGGAAATTAACTGGCCTATAGATTTCTCTTATTTAGTCTTAGGAAACCAGTAATGATTTAGGCTGTTCTTGGTCATTCCCAGTCACACCTGAACAAATGTTAAATCTAATGCGCATTGATGGACCAGCCGTAAATATCACTTATCCATATATATAATATATATATATTTATTTTATTTTTTTGCTGATAGGGGATTCCTGCTAAATCTTTTGCTGTGCAAAGATTTGCTGTGCTGTGCTTTGCAAGAACATATGGATTAAGGTGTAGGAAGGGTTAAATGAAACAATCTAGCAGAGTATAAACCCTTTCTGAAGGTCATTTGATCTGGATTTCCTGTACTTTCCTCTCTGGCACAGAAATGGAAAGAGCTCTTGACTGCCTGCAGCAGCACCGTGGGCTCCTCTTAAAGATATCTTACCTGAGAGTGTCCAACACCATTTAGCATAAAAGTCATTTGAGCTGTGGCCCCCTGTCTGCAACTCACTTATTCATCGGTAGCTGAGAACTTTCTGGAACGTAAAAGAAACCCACAAGCTTTGCAGAGATAACTGTTTGAGGTGAATAACATTTAACCCCCTCCATTGGAAATAATTGGCTTGTTTATGATTTCTTCAAGCAATGATCCAATGAATTTGTGCATGGAAACACATCATTTCTTTAGACCTACTGTAGGCTAGTGGTAGGCAGAAGGACATTCATCAGGCACCTGCACAGCCCCCCTCATTGGTGCACCCTAGACAACTCCTGCCTACCCCTAGTAAACCTATTGAAAAGACATTTAAACATTAACCAAACCAAATAGGTTTGTTTTGCAAGGAATAATTATATCTTAGTTGAGATAAAGTACATGGGACTACAGGGAAAAAAGGGAAATAATTTTTAAAAATGTAAAATAGTTGATTAACATGGGAGATGGCCTTCCTGTAATTCAGAACTTTCTGGATAATGAGTTTCCAGATACAGATCCCATACCTGTACAACCATTGCATCTGTGGCAGCCACACGTGAGCCCAGTTCTAAAATATTAAAGGGCAAGTCAACCCAAAAATAAAAATTTTGCCTAATAAAAGAAAATATAATATAGCTGGAAAATAAATAAATAAAATTAAAATGGATATCATGATTTTGTCCTGTGTTGTGATCATTTAAAATATTACCATTTCTACCTGTATTCCTGCTAACATACAATATCTAGTGAACATGTGCAGTTTAAAGGGGTTATGTAAACAAAAGTTTGAGAGTAACAGACTTTACAATTTTCAAATAACTTTCATTATAGTGAGTGAAAACCTTATAATATTGCAGCAATTTCTCGGATGGGTTTTTTCTGTTTTTGCAGCTTAAGGATGGCTTGTTTCATGGCTCCTTTGACTGCATGTTGTCTTCCACATCCAAGCACCCCCCCCCCTCAAATCAACTCCAGGGCTTTTATCTGCTTTATTGATAATTACATAACAAAGGAATTGCCCACACCTGCCCATGAAATAGCCTTTGAGTCAATTGTCCAATTGCTTTTGAGCCCCTGAAATGAAGTGTTAAAAAAAAGGCTTTAGTTCCTCACATGTTTATGCAATCTTTTTGTTCAAACCCACTGAATTAAAGCTGAAAGTCTGCAGTTCAACTGCATCTGAGTTTTCATTTAAAATTCATTGTGGTAATGTACAGTATAAAAATTAGAAAAAAGTTGTCTCTGTCCAAAGATTTATGGGCCTAACGGTAGGATTAAAAGAAGAGTGTGCCTTAAGATATAGACTTGAGGTGCAGTGCAGACAAGGATGAGACAGAAAAATGTTAGAAGCCAAACCAGAGGAGACCAAAGAGGAGAGAAGAACAGAGCGAAAACCATGAACCAAGTAGCATTGGTCTGGGGCACCAAGGGCCCATAAGAGAACCTGATATCAAGCTCACCAACCAGTAGTGATCCCTAAAACATTTTCTTCTTGATGAGAAAAATACTGGTATGTCTACTGTATCTATAGCAATGGATGGCACTGTTTCAAAACAATTTGCTTGCTACTAGTTCACTGAAGTCTATCAGTAATACTGTACATAAATACAAGTATCATAACAATCATTGTGGCAGTTTCCACAAAGTCATATTCAGTACTAATGCTATGTAGGCAACTGTCTTTTCCTGTGTGTTTTGTTTTTTGCATTGGGTTCCAGGTTGTAGAAGCACAGAGCAATCCAGTGTATACACACAGATAGAAACAATTTATATACACTGTGCAAATTTGCACCTGGGCAGTAACTCGTGGCAACCAATCAGTTCATTGCTTTCAGCGCTCAATCTGCAGCTGGCTGAAAAAAGCTAATCACTGATTGGTTGCTATAGGTTACTGCCCAGGTGCAAATTTGGCCAGCGTTTATAAATGACCCTCAATAAGTGCTAAATTACTCGGTGTAGTTTATATTCTTGACTATATGGTTGTTTTGGTTGATGTATGGGTTGATGTATGCTGTATCCTGCATAAAGCTCCCATTTAAAACTGACCTGCCAGCAATATATGACAGCCTCTCTGGAAACTCCTGCTTTTCCCTGGCAATACATTCAGCATATGTACTTTTTCTGGTCCATCACAGAGTCCTAAACAAACTCTTTCTTATCTTTTTTACATGGCTTTCTTTTGTGATGTGGCATTGTCCAGGCACCTTGTAACATTCTTTTCAAAGAAACCTGATACTTTTTTCCTTTAATTAAAAAAAATTCAGAACTAGAAAAAAATAGCAAAGAGAAATGTTCTGTGCTCCAGAATGGACTCGCCCAGATGAGGGCCCACTGGGGCATTCTAGTCCAACCCTGGAACCAATCAAGGACCAGCATTAATTTCTTATATGCAATCGTATTCGAATCAAGGTTTCCCTCCAAAAAAACTTGAATATCTGGAAGGCAATTAACATATTCAAATGGTTCAATGGACCTCTGCCATTGACTTGTAAATTAACTTGGCAGGTTTTAGGTGGCAAATATTCGAATTAGAACTGTTTCCATGGTCGAGGTGTGATAAATCTCTCATTCAAATTTACATTTGAATTGGGGGATTACAATTTGAATGTGTGAATTTTGACACCAAAAAAAAAAATCAAAAATTCCACTTCAAATTTACTAATCAACCCTTAATAAATCTGCCCCTTAGAAACTTGCAATCTGACCTGGGGTGCACAAATGTTTGAATATGACTGGAAAGGTAATTGCATTGCAATTTAGCACCTTTGTTAGTAAATCTGTTTCATCTGTATGCTCTATAAAAGACTACCTCCATAGAGATTGGATTTTTATTTATTTTTTAACGTGAACAAATTTTATTTATTTTTTACTGATCTTTCCAAAATCTAAGTTTCAAGTTGAATGTCCCTGTCTCTGGCATTTCAGTCTGGCAGCTCAGTAATTCAGGTGCAGACTCTAAACTGTTACAATTCTGCAACATTTAGTTGAAACTTTTCTCAGCAGCATCTCTGGAGTATTGGCAACTATTGTATCAATTCTAACATCTGCCTGTAATGAAACCCAGAGATTCTGCTCAGCAGGGACAAAGATAACAAATGTATCAACTAAATGTATCCATTTAGAACAGTTTACAGGGTCGGCGACCCCCCCCTCCCAGGGGTGCTTCAGACGGTGAAAAATTACACTTTACACTTCAATATTAAAAAAACAGTGACACATAGAAAATGGAAAGTCATTGGAAAAAGTCATTATTTCTGGTGATCTGTCTGAAACCAACTAGTTGTTTGAAGGTGAACCACCCCTTTAAGCACAAAAACCTGTGAAATCCATTGTTTGCTAACTGATTATCCAGTCCTGCCTCTACTGGTTAGACTATAGGCTACAAGATTCTCTATAGCTTTTTATAATCCGTCTTTAGAGAAATGCCATGAAAATCGTAACCTAAGGAGTGATTTATCAAAGGTTAAGATGCAAATGTATTTCATGTTTAAAGGAAAAAAAATTCTCCCCTAGATCAAACATTTTTGCTATTATATGTACTTGTGTCTTCTACCTGAGGGTTTTTTAATAAGAAAATGGGAGCCAATGGGTACATCATCATTTGTTTGAACAGAATTCCTTCCTCTTACTTGAGCATTCTCAATTCTCAAGAATTCTCAATGGGAACCTTGCGTAATGTGAGAAACATTTTCCTGGCCTGTTTTCACAAATGCTAAATTGCTAGAAAAGTGAAAATGCTAAATTGCTAGAACGATTTTGCAATATTTTTTAAAATCAGATAGAAATACCAAAAAGAACTTTTTAATATTGACCATAGAGGACATATTTATCAAAATGTAAGATTAGAGCACATCACAAAAAACTCACCCACTCTTTATTCATTCCTAGGCCATATTTAGAAGTGTATTTATCAAATGTTGAACCCCACTAAGCATCTAAAAATCCCATAGGAATGAATAGAAAGTGGGTGAGTTTTTCCTGCGGTGAACTCTAATCTCACATTTTAATAAATCTGCCTCTAAGTGTTAAATGGGTAGTTCACCTTACCTGTTAACTTTTAGTAAACTATAGAATACTCTAGATGGTCGTCATTTTTTTTAATCATTTAGAAATCATTTGCCTTGCTCTTCAATTTCTTTCTAGCTTTTAAATGGGTTCCCTGACAATATGCAACTTCCAATCTAAAGTTACCTCCGTGAGTCAACACTGAGCAGAGCACAAACACAAATTTACTAAAGGGCAAAGTGGCTCATTACTAACAAAGGTTCACGTCCTTTCGCTAGGTAAAGTTTCGCTCAGACGAACGATCGTTACTCTGCAAATTCATTCAAGTTTCGCCAGAGTCTGCTTCGCCAGGTTATTATTCACACAATTACCATATGGGCTATAATGAAGTCTGAAATTTCAAACTGAAGAGCTGCTGAACAAAATTATAAACTTAAAAATCACAAAAACAGAAAAACTCAAGACCAATTACAAATTGTCTGTAAACTATATAACTGTAAAGGTAAACTTCCTCTGTGATATTACTATTGACCTTTGATAAATATGCCCCTAAGAGTCGAAATTCCTTTTTTAAACTGAAATTTTGGCTCTTCTAGTGTGTTATTGCACTCTCTGCAATAGCATTGCGGCTTCCTGTTTGACCTGGCGAGGGGGCACACCACGGGCTAAACCGCCTCAGGGCAACATTAACTACCAAATCACCCCTGCCTAGTTCCCCCTACTATTTCTGATGCAACTGGAGTAAAGAAAGAAACCACATGTACCGAAATCACCTTTTAAAGGCTTCATGGACTATGGAATGGAAATCGCTATCCAACTTTTTAGTTAAGCCAATTTGCTTTTGAAACTCACAGACCCTTTAGTCATCTTACCATTTTAAACCCCCTCCATGTTGCAACATTTAAATATATCCTTCGAAAATTACTCATCCATTGTGTATTTTGCATACATAACAGGACAGGAGATTGTCCATGTCAAATAATAAAGGATGATAACTGCAAGTTGGACTGAGAAAGGAGGGAGCTACTTGAACAAGGCAATAGACAGCTGGCACTGGATATAAGGAGGTCATCACAGGTCTATGCCAACAGTCTGAACATGGTCTACATTTGTTTCCAGATTAACTGCCAAGATAGTACTAGAACACAAATACTGCAGTTTAGACAAAAATGTGCTATTAAGAATCAAGAATATGGTGAAGAGTTCAGGTTGCGCTGCTGTGTAAATAGCCAACAGTCTGAAATTTGAGTTGTAGAACTGCTTGATTCAGAAAAATGGCAATTATATCGTGCTTCCTAATACAAATATTTTTCAAATGGTAAAAAAGGGTTATTGTGTATAAATGGTGTGGACTCAAATAACAAAAATTGCAAGAAAAAAAAAAAATTCTATGGTTATTTTGAAGCACTGTTGGGTTTTATTAGTCCCCACAGAAACAGAAAACATCTCTATACATTCTGGGATGAAGATTGTACTGATCACCCATGGGGTGGAGGGCATCCCAGAATTAATTTGCTGGGGACACAGAGAAGAAGTACAAATATCTAACACTATATTTACAGGAATTAAGGTGGTATAGTATGGGAGGTGAATTATGAACATTTATGTCTCTGGGAAATTAGCTCAGCTAACCTATTGAAATGATCACACAAGTACCAGCAAGTGTGGGTTCTTTTTGCCTTGAAATTGCTAGTGGGCTGGGCTGAATAAATTTACATGGAAAGAAAGTATTTTGTTCAAGGTGCCTGTTAGTTTCTTCATGGGTGTCTAGATCACAGAAAGTACACGCATTCATGAAATGTTTAATGAAGAGATGGTATGAGTAATGAAGAGAAGTCAGGAAAGAAGGGTGAGTTTTATCAAGATAGTAGAAGACACCAGCGGCCTTCTTCCTAAGAATGATGTTGTTCCAATTTTTCACCACCTTCTGAAAATGCATAAACCATGGGAGCTGCCTACAGGGAGGATTATAACCTCCATTGTGAATTTACTTTTCTCTCAGAATGTATTGATTTCCGTCTTCAGCCCTTATTACTAGGTTAAAAACTTGCCTAAAGGAAACTTCAAATTAAATAAGCTCTTGTTTAGAAAGAAGCATGTAACATACAGGGCTGTGTTTAGCATGTGTTTAGTATGATTTATAAGTAAAACTTAGTTTGTATGCAGAACTTTATTTTTCCAGTGGTAGGAGATGTGAATCTAGGCATAAACATTCTATTTGATTTTGGTCAATTTTTGGTTCTGTTTGACAAAGGTTGTGCAAGCATTTTGTATAGTATCTAGCTAACCATCAAGATCAATGTCCTTCACAGTCTTTTGACGTTTTTCATGTATAGCAGGAAGGCAGGTGACTCTTCTGTCTACACCTGGTTTCTGTAATGAACACAATAATAATAATAATGCCCAAAAGTAGCTTCAAAGCACTTTTTTTCATCTGTGTCTGTTTCTAGTGCCTGACTATATCAGTTTGTTGTGTTCAGTCCTTGATGATTTAATGTTTCCAGATACTTGGAGGACTATTTTATAATGAACATTAAACCAGTGAGAGCATAAAGCTGGCCATGCATCTAAAGACCTGCTTGTTTGTTTAGGGGCTAAAGATTAAATCATACTGTAGGCCTATGGAGACCCAATCAACGAGGACCACATTCAAGTATTTTGGTCAAATAGGCCATTGGCAGGGCATCATACATGGGCCAATAAACTGACGACTTAAGGGGTCAAGTTTGTAGCTTTTATCATGACATGTATGGTCACTTTTACTTGCAAATTTGGGGAGACTCAAGTGGACTCTGTAGCTGCTGCTATGTTGTCACATGGCCTACTTAAAAACTAAAGCTTAACAAAGAAGTAGGCTAGAAATGCTGTTTTTGGGGTTCTGTACCAGCCCAAGGCAACCTCAGCCCTTGCATTAAGGTTAAGTGACTCTGATGATGCCCTCTGTAGCTCCCCATCTTTCTTACTTCTGATTCACAGCACATAAACTGTAATGCTGTCAGTTACCTGAGCTTAGAGACCAGCTCACAATATAGTGTACACTAAAGGTGGCCATACACGGGCAGATAAAGCTGCCGATATCGGTCGTTTGGACCGATTTGACAGCTTATCTGCCGTGTATGGGGGCTTCCGACGGGTCTTCCCGATCGATATCTGGCCACGATATCGATCGGGAAGGTTGGATTTTTACCCGACCGACCCGTCGGAGCCGCTTGGCGCATCGTAATTCGATCGTTCGGCCATACGGCCGAACGCTCGAATTACCCCCGATATAGCCACGCAGTTTAGTGGCATATCGGGGAAAGATCCACTCGTTTGGCGATGTCGCCAAACGAGCGGATCTTTGAGTCTATGGCCACCTTTAGAATATAAACGTCACTATACAAGTCTAGTAATTAATTGAAATTCTTGTTATATGGTATAACAGAAACCAATGCATTTCAGAATTCAATCAGCCCTGCAGCATGAGCTTCTTTGCCAGGTAATCCTTATTTTTGATTGATGATTTGCAGTGACCCCTACACTTAGATTCTTGACAGCTACCCAGAGAACACTGAGCATGTGCATGTCACTGACACTAAAGTCAATGACCAAGATGGTGACTTCCTCTATACAAATTTGAAAGATTGAATAATTACTGTTAAAGAGATGCTGAACCTCTAGGCTGTTGCTGTAAGTTCTCATTCAAACCAAATAGGCCGTTCAAAGCTCACCCTCACATTGGCTGTTCAGTTCCCTCCTTGTTGGGTGCTCAGTCCGCAGCGTCCCCACCGCTTGTAATCACACCAAAACCAAAAAAGTGGACAGCACTCCATTCAAGGAGATAGCAGGTTTATTGCAGGCTCCTACAAGGATCTCACGCCCTACGCGTATTGGGATTCAATCCTTTAATCATAGGAATCATAGTTGCCTGTGATTAAGGGATTGGATCCCGAAACGCTTAGGGCGTGAGATCCTTGAATGGAGTGCCGTCCACTTTTTTGGTTTAGTTGCTGTAAGTTCAGTATAAAAATATGGCATTTATAGTTAGGATTTAGTTTTCTGTCAATTTTCCAAAATAGTATATATTATATTATTTAATATTATATAACATATAATATAAATGCATTATATTTATTATATTGTTTTATCATTATCATTTGTACTATTATATATTTTCAATTGCTCTGAATGTTACACAAATATTAGCACAGGGCTGTAGACCAAATAATATTTCTGCAATTATTTTTCAAGTGAGCAATGCCTGGCTAATGTGGGTAAGTGAGTAATGACATGCAACTGAGGTTTTGATAAAAAAAATTGTGAACCCTTGTTCTAGACTGTGGTCTGGAGGATGGTAAAGTAAACTAAAAAGAACTCAGTTCATCTCTTAAAAATATCTGGACTGACGGTAAAGATTTTTTTGATGCATAACTGATACAGTCTATACAGAATGAGATGATTTAATGACAAATGTTTGGGGATTAGATGAAGGAGTAAGAAACTGGAAATGTTATTGTGACTTTTGTGTCAATAAACTATGATGGAACATACCCTGGTGAATGTGGCATATATATATTTAAGGTAGCAAAGGATGTTACAAAACATTTTTTGGTTGGGTTAGCATTGTGAGATTGAAGCAGTAGAAGGACAGTCATCACCCACTATCATTTTGGTTGATTTGTTTGTGGAAATAAATAGACTGTGCTTCCTCTGATGAAAGTTATGCCATTTCAGACGGCGTTTAAAGGAAAAATCTATGTTATTTATAAATAATGTTTATATCCTCCATGAATTTTCCTCAACTAGAATACAATCCGTGAGGGAAAATATTATTTGAATCAGCTACATTTTTCCTTTTAAGAACTTTTTTGTAAACTAAAACATGTACATACAGTTGATGTAAGCATGGCACTACTGAGCCCTACAGATCCCTGGTTTCATTGTAATTTTTAAGTATCTCAGTGTCATGGGGTGCACAATGCAGAATAAACAATGAAAAGCTGCACTCTCTGTTGAGATTTATAATTTGCTTTCTTTTGCTTAAAGGGGAAAGTCACCACAATTATCACCTTTCCATACACGTTTTGTTAAAAATGTTCAGTAGTGCTAGAGTTATTTGTAAATGTGATATAGAAAACAGTGCAATAGAAAACAGTATTTTCTACATTGCTGGTACTGACTCTTGGGACAATGTAGAAGAAGTCAGTTGATTTTCAGATTTGTAAATAAGCATACAAGAAACTGTTGAGTTTTGACTGGTAGCAAACTTTGTTCTGCTAAGATAGAACCTTTAGTTCAAAAAGAGTCCAATACTGCTTTGAATTGACATTGCGCTGCTTTTTAACATCACTGTAATTATTGTTAATGCTAAAGTTGATTTATGATTAGTACTGAATTTTTTTGCATTATTATAAAAGTGACATTTTTAAAATACTAGATTATAGAAATTATCTTTAACTGCTAAAAAATAAAATAAAAAAAGTAATACACAGTGAAAGGCACTTTTATTATCAATGATCACAGTAGGTACTGACATCCAATGATATGGGTAGCAAGTTGTTTATGACTGGCCACATAATGGATGTACAAAGATGGTCGGAGGGATCAGTTATGACTTTTTATGGATGGCTATTAAGCTAAATGGCTTTGTGATACATTACTGAGATGTTGGGGAAATTAATTTTCTCAGCGATGTATACTTCTACGTGGGTGGGTTCGTGTGTTCCTTTTTCCCAGAATATGGGAGGGTCTTGTAGAAGTTTTTGAGTGTTAATTGCATAAAAAGATTGCTGTGCTGGAATAGATAGGAATATGAGCTCACAGATGAGTCATTACTATTCTCCAATAGTAAATGTCATTCAGTAGGACCATGGATCCAGAGGCACACACTCTTTCCCAGCAGTTATAATGCAGCATTCATCTCTATCTCAGTCATTAAATGTGAACTGGTTAGCTTTATTCCAGATAAATTGATGGAAGAGACAATGAGTAAACACTCCTAATATCTATCAGCTATTCTTGCTTAATAGACCCAATAAGGCTGATTAGTACTAACGTATGAGAAATGTGCTATGCAGTGTATGCCCAGCTTGAAGTCGTATGACTTGTATACATATATCCATGTCTTTTTTTTCAAACATGGTTTTCTTGGCAATTACTTTACATTGAGATGCACTCTCTTTTGAAAGCCTATTTTGTGATGTTCCCAATTTTCATTCAGAGAGGTGTCTCTCCAGAACACCTGTGGTTTTCATTTTCATCCTCTTTCATTGCATCTGAAAACACACTAAAAGCTGATGAAAATGGGCTTGTGTGCAGTGATCCTAGGGGACATTCTCAATATAGAGATGTATTTTACTTCTTGAATAATCTGAACTTGCTTTGTCCCTTATCAAACAGTTTAATTGCCACTGATGAAAAAAAAAAAATGTTTCTCTTTTGGTAAAGTGGACTGAAATACAGCATATATTGGTTCCACTCATTTAAATAAGGTACAGTATCATTGCCATGTAACAACCTGTCACCCAAAGTTTTCTTATGGGAGGGAAATTACAGGGAAAATCTGTACAGGTAAGGGATCCATCATCCAGAAAGGCTGTCTCCCATAGACTCCATTTTATGCAAATAATCCAGATTTTTTAAAATGATCTTTTTTCTCTTTAATAATAAAACTGTAGATTGTATTTGATCCAAACTAAGATATAATTAATCCTTATTGGAAGCAAAAGCAGCCTATTGGGTATATTTATTGTTTAGATGATTTTCTAATAGACTTAAGGAATGAAGAACCAAATTACAGAAAGATCTGTTATCCGGAAAACCCCAGGCCCGAGCATTCTGAATAACAGGTCTCATACCTGTACTAATTACAGCCAACATAGCTCGAAAGGAAATTAGGGAACTATGGTAAATAAAACTGTACCAATAAACCACAGTGCTATTCTACCATAGATTTAATTAAGTAATTGTGTAAAAAGACCTAGAAGAACACATCATAAAATCACCAGTTCATTACTGCCTGCCCTATAATTAATAAAGGTATCCATAAAGATACATTTATTTTTTTATGTTGTGTGTCTAATCACAAAAAAAAAATTGTTTTGCATGCGATGACTATATTTTAGGAAATGCCTCTTTATACATCTAAATGGCATATGGAAAGGCATAAAAACTAGTAGAAAAAAGTGCTAAAAAGGTAAGACTGGAAAAAACCCCCATAAAGGAATGCTTTATTCTCCTTGAACCCTCCATGGGATGTGGATAAATCTGAATATGCCATTCTACCACTGATTTATGGCAGAACTCTTTACATGGAAGATACAAGCTTGCCATTGCCTATTACTCCCTCAAAATAGGGGATTATTTTTCCACTTTAGATGACTTGTGAAAGTAAAACAGAAGCAGTTGATAATATAAGAAAAAATTGCATGACAGTGAAACGAAAGCTACATTATTTAAGTCTAAAATGAGGCCAATTGAAATGATAAATTAATTATCATTTCCTTTTAAACCTTTTAAAGTGTTGCCTTTCCAAGTAATCAAATCAAGGTTTAATTCAAGTCCTAATTCTCTGCCATGCCATACAATAGCCTTGCTTATAAAAGAAGCATACTTTAAAGGTTTATAAATATGCATTTTTCTATTCAGCAGGGGTAGGCGCTACAGTACATACAGCAATTCTTCCATCACAATACAGTCGGTTATCCACATGCCGCATTCTCTGTCTTCTGGCTCTTGATATGCACACAGACTAGGTGCCTTTCAAGCAGTTAATGAACTTCTACGTCTGCAATAGATCTACCACCTCGTATTGTTCACAGTGATATTATTATGTATGACATATCCCAAACATTAAGTAAACAGATTTCAGAAGGAAGCAGCAGGCAGCGAGGCCGTATCCTATGCTATTCAGAGCAGCCACCACTATCTTGGTGCCCTTTCTCTTTGTGCTCAATGTTTTAGGGTCTTTTCATTTCCCTTAATGCACCACCTCCATTTATTCTGCTTCTGTAACTGTAAAATTGATTTTCTTACAACATGACGCTCGTTTTTCACTACTGAACACATCCAAATGCTCCAATGTGAGACACTTCCAATTTTTAATTAGTTTCTTTTTTACTGTCTGCCTTTCTGAGCAGGCATGTGTGACTACAACAGGAGAGTCGGGGCAAGATAAAACAAAAAGAAGACAAAAGTGGTGCTTCTTGTTGATTTTAGTCATAAAGTGCTACCTGGGTAAAATAATACCAAGCTAAACTGAAAATACTGCGTCGTTAAAGATATACTACCCTGCAACATACATAAATAAATATTGTAAGCACTAATCTATGGACCCATGCCTCAAAACAAAGCTGATCCATGTAGAAAAATAATAATAGTTACGACTTAAAATTTCATTATTGTTGTTGTTCAGGGTGCCATAATGAATCACTATAATACAGCTGAAATTAAAGTGAGGCAAAAACTAGAATATAACGAAAAACTGCACATGTCCAATTTAAAGATTGGTTAACATTTCCTCAAAATGTACAACTAATACTATTTATATTCAGCAGTACAAAAATGAACAATGAAGCTTTTTACAAAGAGAACCCCCCCCCCTCACACAGACAGATCAAGGCTATATTGCCCCTGTGCACTCAGGCTTTAAAGCTGATTTAATTATTCAAATATTTTAGCTAATTATTATTAGCTTGTTCCTTGACATCATCTGTGAGCTGATTATTAGCTAGGGAACAGTGCATTTTATGAGAAGAATGGGAATGATAAAAATGAGAACTCATCTCAAAAGGCCAGTTAAATAATTAGGGTAATGATGACTGACCTAGAGATGTGTCCTATGCTTGTGGGCAGAAAACTCAGGATTGGCTATGCAATCCCCAATTTTATATATATATATATATATATATATATATATATATATATATATATATATATATATATATATATATATATATACATATATATATATATATATATATATATATATATATATATATACACACATATATATATATAAATATATATATATATATATATATATAAAAATTTAGCAAAAGTACCAGCACTCCATTTCTTTGTGAAATAAATGTGTCTTTATTCAATGCATATCCTATGCATATGCATTAAATAAAGAGACATTTATTTCACAAAGAAATGGAGTGCTGGTCCTTTTGCTAAATTGGATAATACATTTTGACCATTGCACCCAGAAATTACTTCTGTTCCGGTAAGAGTGCAAACACTGTACACAAAAAAAAAATTATATATATATATATATATATATATATATATATATATATATATATATATATATATATATATATATATATACTTTAAACCCATTTTAATGTATTACAAACACAACTGTGTTTTTAAGGAGTTTTTTTTTTATTGTGTGACTCAACCATTTAGTATTAACATTGTAACATATTTCCTTATATTAAACTAAGGGGGGTATTTACTAAAACTCAAATTTATTACCATTTTTATTGACACAAAGTTGACCTAATTCCATGAATTTAACTCATTTATCAAAAAATCAGTTTGAAAAAACTCGGTGCGGGGAAAGTCTTGAAAATATTGTGCGACAATTCAAATCGTATGACTTTTTCGAACATGACGCTCAATCATACGTTTTTTTCAAAAACCTTTTTTGCATTACTGTACGAAAACCAGCACAGAACACAATGTCAACAAATTGTAAAAGGGACATCTGCCATTGACTTCTATATGACCTCGACAGGTTTTAGCTGGAGTATTTTCAGATTCAGATTTTTAGCAGCTTTGAGGTATAATAAATCTCTAAAAATTTTATTTTTTTCCCCTCTAAAAATCGAGTTGTCTCCCTAAAAATCTCGACCAGAAAAAAATCAAGGCTTTATAAATAGTCTCCTATAAGTAATGTCCTGGTTTGTATGTGCTATCTTTCTTCAGAAGAAAGCAGTTGATGTTGCTTGAGGAACAGACTCTCACATTTTACTCACAGAGCACCACTGACATTCATAATCAAGGATGCTTGTGCTGTTTCTAGCCCAGAGCCCATGTCTACATATAAATGCCAACGTGATCAGTTTCTTGTAACCCAATTAAACTTGTAGAGCTTCTATTTCTCAGATTTTGTGGATTTTTCGCTTTAATCAAACATTGTATTTCTCTAATCCCACTGCATTAATAGTTGGAAAATGCCCTTTATTACAATGATTTGTGAGCTGCAATTTTACCTGTACTGTTCTTTTCCTACTTGAACAAGTAGAGGTAAAAAAACGAAAAAGCTTCCTGCACAACATGCACTTAAAACTATTTACTGTACATTAAAGTCCACTGCCCAGTCAGCATAATAAATAATTATATGGTTCACAGATTATAGCTGTATTTAATTAAGAAAAAATAAAGAATCTCGTTCATGCTTTTTTTTTTAATTAAAACTTTAAAGGCCCTCTATGTAAGATGGTATAATATATCACAGCTTTAAACTGAGCTTTGTTAAGACATTATGGACAGACACGACACATAATACCAACAGGTAAAAAATTAAAGAATGATTAATAATCTGCACACCCTGTGTCTGATGTAGCCCATGGAAGCTCTTCTGCAAATTTTAAAATTAACTAGAAATTTAGCAAAAAATAGGTCTCTTACCACATCGAAACATTGAATCTCTGTATATTTATACTTATTTATTATTATAATGCTTGGCCTCCATGTGTGCACTTTCTATACTGTAAAATGGTAGAGCGCTGTGTATCCAAGTAGCGCTATAAAGTTATATATACATAAAATAATTTTTCCAAAGGTCAATAAAAGTGTTACTTTTTTACGCACATGCAAAGTTTCTGTCTAAATGTAATGGTGACAGATTGTTACAAAATATTGTTGAAAAAGCTCAGATAAATAAAGATTGTTTATCTTGCCCCAAGCTATTTTCTGAGCTCCTTAATGTAGAAGACCAAGTCATAAACCAGGGGTCCAGCCTCTCAGCAATCATAATCAGAAGTCGTCTCCTCTGCATTTTCACAGGATGTTGTAGCCTGTAAATCATTTACCTTAACACATCTCAGCTATGACTTCATACTTTCTATTAAATTAAACATAAAAAAAATTCCTTTAGTGGATTTAATTAAATATTAGGACTGAAATCTACCAGTTGGCAATGTGTCACAAGTAATTTGAAATCCTTTTGCACAACTAAAAGATTGTGTTAAGCTTGTTACAATATAATTGGTATACTTATTTTAAACACACATATGTCATGGATAAAATGTTATTTCACAGAGAAGAATCTTGCTGCATTTTATATTCCTCTTCATAAAAACATGTGAGTGTGACCAGCTTTTAAGCTATAATCCATGCCTTAAAGAAAGATTCAGTGGAAGCAGAGCAATTAAAACCAGATGCTGTCTGGACCAATCTGGAACATGCAACCTCAGCAGACGTTTCTTTGGACTGCACAGTAACACTGAAATTCTGCAAACTGATTCTTACTACACTTGAGATGCCCACTCCACCCCCACCCATTCTGCATTAAAGCATTAAAATACATTTTAACGTAAATGTAACTTACTATTAAAGAGAAACTGCTAGGATCTCTTTAAATCATAGCAGAAAGGTTAGTAAATATCATGTTTCCATTCTAAATTTCACTGAACACATCCTGCTATGAACAAAATTCCAAATGCATGTAATAATCAGAGGGCAAGTTACACTGGCAGGCTGGTGGAATTTCATTTTTTTGTGCCTTTTACAATGCTACGGATTGTAACTACCGCTGAAAAATGAAGGGTAAAAAATGAAAAATAAGAAATGACAGCAAAGTCTTTGTAATCTTCAGAACAGCATAAGGCATATTTCCAGAAATCGAAGAATAGCATTAAATGTGGCAGTTATTTTCTTGCTTCTCTGTTTCAGTGTCCCCAAGAACTCAGCTCATCCTTGTAGAGAACAGCTACAACACTGAAAAGGATGGATGGAAAGTTTATCAGTAAAAAAAAAACTTGAATTCATCCCTCCCTAATAGCCACACACACCATGAAACTGAGGCCTATTCTGTTTCCCACTCAGTTGCAGAGATCATTATTTCTCTAACTATTTCCAAAAATCTCTAAGTAAGTTTATATTGTTCGTCACAGGGAGAAAGCAAAGTGTTTCTGCCTTGTCAATCGGCTGCCTCCTGTCACTCACACCAAAATTCTCCGTCAAGTTGTCATAGAGAGAATGGGGGGATTATGCCCAGGCTCTGTCCAGAAATGATTCATGTGGAACGCATGCTTGACTAGCGGAACCGCTGCTGTGAGAGAGTGCTTCGGAGGCCCTCTTTTCCCACCTTCCTTAGACAATCCTTTATTGTTCGGTTGCAGTCTTAGTGATCCCTGTCCCGGCACACTGACTGACATTGCTTTGAGGTTCCGAGACCTACTTTGAATTTCTAAAACCTTTCAGGAAGTCCCCATGGGTGCCTTGTGCCATTGAGCTGTTCCTCCCTGGATTTTTCATAATTCCAAGCTTAATGGTCCCAACAAAATCCCCTCCCCACTTAACTCTCTTGTTCTCTGTGGTTGCTCAACCATTTTGCAAGCACAGTATCAAAAGGAGTTTTTTGGGACAAGATAAAAGTTAGCTTAACTTTTCCTGATTTAATATCCACACGCCTTTTCTTAAATCAACTTAAATCAAATAGGATGTCCTGAACAGTAAGAATGGGTGTTCAACTTTTCTGGAATTCTTAGGAAATATTTTTGACTGCGCTTCATAACATGAATGCCCTGTACTATTGGGTGATTCAGAAGTAGATTCCTACTGAAGAAAGAAGAAAGAGCTTAAGTGTGGAGAGGTGTCAAATTGATGCTACGTAAGGAAATGACATGGATTTCATTATGTGCTCAAGTCCCAGTCTTGAGTCTGTTGAAGTCTGTTGAAAGGACATTCCCACTTTCAGATGTTTGTGCTATTTATCATGGTTGCTATACTAATATTACTTTGCACAGAGGAGTGAGAGGCAAAAGATAAGTGGTCAACAACAAAATAAAAAAGATCATTAGAGAGCCTGTTTTGCAATATAAAAATGCACAGAGTCTATATCTACAGTATAAGTGAACATTACAGAAACAAAGATGTTTGCACATGCAGAGGCCATCTTATTGAACTGGACCTGGGTTACTAGTGCTTTATTTTTGCTGAAAATGTCAACAATTTCTTTACATTGCCCTTCTTAAAAGAGAAAAGTAAAAAAAAAGTGAAGAAAATATTTCCGAGTTTGCTGTAAATACACATGAATTAGGTGAGTCCTCCTTATCCATCAGAGTGCTGGTTGATCCTAAACAAATGCAAAACAAAGAGGAAACTACAAGAACCGCACTTCATAATCCAAGAAAATAAATAAAACATACATTCCATATAGTACAACAATAAACAAAAATAAAGAAATAAATAAAAAGCATTTCCATTCCAAGGACTAATCCCCACAGATTCTTGCATCGCTCTCACTTCCAACCGTACATACCATGCTGGCCCGGAGCTTATTGATTATTAACCAGAGTTATCTGCTCTGCCGCTGGCACTTGTCAGAAACATGTCTTTGTCCGTCAGAGCATCTCCTCTCAATGGAGGTTAAGCATGAATTAATTACCAGTTCATCACATTTAACCTCCTTTCTGCCTCTCAAATGCATTCCCCCAAAAATCTTTTTCTCGTGGCTTTAGGGATCTCCCAGGTATGAATTAAGGGTTGATTTCGCACTGACTGACAGAATAGTTGTACCTTTCAACCATCACTTAATGGTAAGGGGTTGTTTTGCCATGAAACTGACTTTGCTTTGTCTTACAGCTATATTAAGTTGAATCTATACTGAAAATGTGGTCCTTACTACAATTATAATAGATATTTATACTTAGAAATATATATTCTTCTATCATTAGAGATCTAAGGTGCTAAAATAACAAAATTGCAAAGATGTGTGCATAGCCAACTTGTGTACTATTAGGATGTGGAGATGTGTTATTGATCAACAAAATATCAATCAGGATAATTTATTACTAAGGATCAAATCAAGATATTTTATTGACAACATTTCACCAACTATGGATTTTCTTTTATCTTGCTTTAGAATAGCCATTTATGCATTCATCACATCCTGATGGTATGGTCTTCTTTAATATATAAAGTCTGTTTCTGTTTTTCTTCTGAAGGGTCACTTGAAATGAAAGCTAAACAAATGAACAGAATCTGAGAAGGAAATCTAAAGAATGCCATATATTGATTGATTTGGATGCCTTTGTTTTTCAGTTTATAGGAAACTAGGATGAGAGTTCAGTTCCAGTGATTGTAAAAGGATATTAGCATGTTTAAATAGGTATTGGATTTGAGGATCATAAACATGCTTTTGTCATAGTATAAGTAATTGGTTAATGCAGGGATCCCCAACCTTTAGAACCGGTGGGCAACATTCAGAAGTAAAAGGAGTTGGGGAGCAACACTAGCATGAAAAATGTTCCTGGGTGCCAAATAAGGACTTTAATTGGCCACCTGCTTTGAGGCCACTGGGAGCAACTTCGAAGGGGTTGGAGAGCAACATGTTGCTCACGAGCTACTGGTTGGGGATCACTGGGTTAATGAGTATCGGGTTGGGCCCTTACATACAGGAAATGAATAAATGGAATGAAATGTTCAGAGACAACCAAACTAGTTAAATGAACTCATTTACAATAAAATTCATATAGATTGGGGGTGTAACCCCTAGTAAAGAGGTACCTTAAAAGGCATACGATCAACATAATGATTACACAATGACAAATACAAAGTTATTATAATTATTTACCAAAATTACTTGAAGGACAGCCATGCAATTTACTATCGGGGGTGGTAATAAGAAGTATACAGTTATGTATTTCTATATATAATTACATTGTGTTATACAGTTAGTGGTAGTTCATCTAGAAATGATTTGTTTATTGTATATGTGTGAGACCAAATTAACAGCTGGTCTGCTGGTGGTTATTTGCTTTTCTCTGGATCTGTGTGTAGTGTAGTGTTCTGCTGCTTTTCTCCTAACTTTTTATATTACTATGTATAGTACTGGGCTTTAGTAATCTGCTGTGATACTACATGTGAGGCAGACAGGCAAGCATTGAGACTAATGTAATAACAGCAATTGTGGTATGCAGAACTTTTCTGCTCCATGTTTGCATTCAGATATAGGAAGTAGAGAACAGGAAATCATGAGTTATTATTTAGACAAATGGTAAAAGAGTTGAACTGCCCATACTCAAAATACCATACTCAAAATACCATACCAGCACAGTTACTAAAGTTACTATGCATTTTAAAAAATTATGTCCATTATATGCAGACCCGTAGCAACTACTCATGCGCCAAAAGTGATGGAAATTGCCAAAGGAACGGAAGAGGACCCAAAGAATATACGAAAGATGGGGGAAAGATGGGGTTTTTATTACTGGGGATGTTTAGTTCTCCTTTAAGGGCTGTCTCCATGTAGCTGAACTCAGACCACGCTGTGTTTGTCAGTGGATCTCCACACAGTATTGTTTAGGAGAGGATCTGCTTCTCTCCTTCTGCCTACAAAACACAGGCCGAGAGAAGCGGAACATACACCATGTGTGACTGTGCCCTAAAGTCACATTCTTCAATCAAAATGAGCACAATCAAAACATATCAGCAGTCCACTAAGAAGCTCTCTGTATAAATAAACCCCCCTATCTACAGCCTGTCAGGCTTTCAGATAATGAGCAGCTCATTACAAAGTGTACTACTGATTTGTTTAGATTGTGCTTGTAGAGATCAGAAAGAAGACTTGTGACTTTAGTTTAAATTTGAGATTGTGCCGTTTGGGACATAGAAATAAGAACAACTATACATACTGTATTTCCTAATTAAAACAATAGGCAGAAAGTATAGTCAAAAAATAATCTGAGATCTAATTTTTTTGCCACATGGCAGGATTAAAATTATTTTATTATTTCTACAAAGATACCCGGATTGGTCTGTGACGGAAGAAATTAAAAATCACTATTACACTAAAACACTAATAGCTAATAAAAATAAAGCGTTTATTAAAAAACGTGGCTTTATAAAATAGGTGAGAATAATATAATGTCAAATTTATTGTTTAATGTAAAAAAACCGGCAACAAAAATTGATTAAACAGTGAAGGATATTTATACCTGTACATTATTATTCTATTCAACCTTAGAAGATATGCAAAAAAATATTAAATACAGTTTACCCAGATTTAAGCCACTAACATAATTTACTTGCTTTTCTTTTGCCTGTCATGAGTCAGCAATCATGCCCTTATTTGTTGGAGTATACCAGAATTCAGCTGCTCCACAGTAAAAAGCTCTTTATGCTGGTAAAGGTGAAAAGGCCTTTCCTCTAATCATGAAGGTCTACACGATCATAGCTTTTATATTAGGAAGGATCTATGGAGAGGCATCTGATTGAAACGTTCAAATATATTAAGTCACAGAACACAGTATAGTCCTGATGCATACTTGAAAGGAAATCTGTTAGAACAAGAGGTCATGCTCCAAAGTTGAAAGGTGACTGACTCAGGGGAAAAGAGAGGAAATTCTACTATACAGAAAGGGCTGTAACTAGCGAAGGAATACAAAACTGCCTGTTACAGAACTAAACCATGAAAAGAAAACAAAAGGGTCAAAATTGAAACAGGCGGTGAGACCAAAATATACAAAAGCAAGGGGTTTTACTAATGGACATTATTTTATGTAATATATTGGTTTTATGTCTTAGATGCTTAAAATATATTATTTAGTCACAATGTTTTTCCTATAGACTTCAATTTCAAATAGTAATGGAACTATGCATGCTGTTTCTGCAATCGAAACCAAGCTTTATTCTACAACTCCATTAAAATCAGTTTTCTTGCTATTCAATATGCGCTTTAAACAAAAAATATTAAAATGCATGTGTTACTAGCTACTACTGCCAAACCCAATTTCATTGTTACTTGTTTGCAATGCTGTAAAATACCAGCCACGAGGCAACACTATTTTGTTACATTGGGCAAGTCATAACATACCTATGTCTTAGACATGTAATTAAACATAATTGGGCATAAGACACTGAAATCTAAAATCAGTGGCATAGTCAATATCTATTGTTGGGCCAGTTCATCAATTCACCAATATTTGTATGGCAGATTAGCCAGTTATATATATTGTATAACAATGTTATCTTTTGCCTTCCAAGGCACTCCTGGAATGGTCAGTAAACTTACTCTTAACACTGGGCTAGCAACCAGAACACCACACTACTATCACTGTTTGTTTTTTGGTTGCCCAGCTCACTAGACCTTGCATGTGCTACTGTAGGACCTTTCAACGTACTTTTAATGGACCTTTTAATGTACTGTAGTTCATTGAATGGCTAGGACCTCATTCACCAGGTCCCAAGATTGAAGCCTTCCGTGCCTTACATAACCCAAGGCCCTGAGTACACATGCACCCTCCTCATTGAGGAAGATCCAGAAATAGGAATTAAGGTTCCATCCCTGCCTTCAATACGACTATAACTGTCTTCACTGAACCTTGACTCAATGGTAACTGAGTCCATTCCAAGAAAAAAAAACATACACTTTGGCTATCATCTTATCTTTAATACTAGTCTTCACAAGATTGGATGTGCTCTACCTATTTAAACTTTTTTATATGCTGAACAGTGTGTAGACCCAATCCCACCCAGGGTCAGTATAGTCATAAATGTACAAGGTTACCGCAGCACACTGGACAAGTTGTAAAGTGGCTCATTAGAAAGACATAAAACAGCAACATTTCAGGCCACACTGGGCTCTTTATCAGGACCAAAACATTACAGTTTTGGTGTGTGTCTTTCTTACAAGCCAATTAACCATATGTAAGCATTGTATAACTTGTCCAGTGTGCTGCATTAGCCTAGTATTATCTTTAATACAGGCTGTGTTATTATTTAAGCACCTTGAATGTGCAAATGTATAGGCTGGTATGTCTTACATGCAAAGGAAACTATTGTCCACTAAGGACAATAAGCACAATGCTGAAATGCAGTGCAAAACACAAATACATCAGTGAATGATATTTAACAAATATAAATGCCTCTTTATACTTGGTTCTTCTTAATCACTTTATGTAATGCTTATTAACCAACAGAGTTCATAGAAAATACAATTAAGTGAGTGCCACTCTTTCAGTTTTACTTACACTCTAGAGACTACAGTACATTAAAGAAATTACAGTAATTGTTTACTGGACTGCTCTTTAAATACATTAAGAATCACATGACGTTTGTTGCTATGAGTTAATTATTAGTTTTTTTTAGAAATTGGCAGCTGAAAGTTTTTTCACCTATAATTCTGTCTTTACACAGCATGAATGAAGTCTGTGAAACTTAATACATTCAATCAGACAGAAACATCTTTGTAATGAGTTGCATTGTTGACCACAATGTAACCTTTCTATAGCAGCTGAAAATTCTAATAATGGAGACAAAATACTTTTGCAGCATACATAGTAATTTTCTCCTAGAGAGTACTCAAAGATTTGTTTTGTGGATACGGTTCCACACTCCAAAAACAGACATACAATACATTGCATTTAAAGTTTTTAATTTGATCTTTTGGAATGAATGAGCTTTAGAGGTGGGTAACCATGCCACCAAACATATGCTTTTACGCAAGTACACAAGGGAAACTACAACTTGACCTTTGGCCAGCCTAAGATGCATTCTGGATGTATACTTCATTGGAAAATTTCCATTGTCATTCTAGTGTCATAATTAGTTAAAGATTTTAAGTATTTTTACACTTGGGGGTGTCTAACTGCACCGGTCCGGGGTTATACCAGTGAGCACCACAGAGCGATCCACTACCGTCTTATTCTTTCTTCGAATTTCTCAGGGCAAACTCATGTGCAGTTTAACTAAATAAAGTTTGGCTTTTCGTTCTACTGCGCATGCGCAGCCGCGTAAAGAAGGAGGAAGACAGAAGATCGTTCCCTGGTGCTCACTGGTATAAACTCGGGTCGGTGCACTTTTCTGGTGATAGGAGCACTGGCCCTGGGTTTCAGATAAGTCAATACAATCACTTGGGGTGCCTAATATTTGGCACCCCCGAGTGTACGATGCCTTTCCTTCTCCTTTAAGCAAATTAAAAGTCTACGGTGACTCAACAATAGTCAGCAAAATATGAATCCTTTTAATGTTAATAATGCTTCACATTGTATGTGACATGTTATTGTAGTGCCAAATTCAGCTAGAATTAAGTGATAACGCAATAAAAACTATCACTACAATCATGATTTATAAACCGTCATACAGTTGAGAAATGTGAACATAAAACTCAAGTTACCAATGCTCCCTATGGGAGGAACAATCTATCTGCAGTGAATTTTATTTTTAATTCAATTTACTTCTGTGTCCTGAGTAAGGGTCTTAAAAATGAGAGCCACACAATCTATCTGCCCTGCATTTTTAATGATTTTTACATATACATTTTAGTAAGGGTCTTCAAAAAACTGATTATGTAAAGAAAGATATTTGGCCTAACAAAATATATAAATAAAACAGCAAAGATTTGATTATGGGAGGACTTGCATCAAGACAACGCAAGTTAAATATTTGTCTTTTTTTTTTACTTAACTTAAAATTAATCTCTCTCTCTTTCTTAAATATGGAGATAGATTGCTCATTAATTCAGAAGAGGCATATCTTTAACCTTCTTTGTTATGGATACTGTTCCCTAATAAAAAACCTTCATATCACTGGTTCTGTGGATTTTTTGTCAAAGAATAAGGGGCAGATTGATTAAATATCCTAGCAGTTATATATTTTTTCAAAGTGTTTAACATTTTTCAGTCTTCGGGAATTTTTTTGGTGACAGTCAGGCAGCGGCATAACTACAATGCATGCCCCTCCAACCCCTGCAGAAAATCAGCGGAGGTACCACGCTCACTCCAAACTCACTCACCCTCTTGTGTGCAAGCATGCTCCTACCTGCTGGTGGCCAAATTTTCCGGCAGAAAGGTGGCTATAGAAGAAGCTGACCCCATGGTCCAGACCCCTTGGTGACCGTGGTGTCTGCTTCCTACATAACAATGCCACTGCAATCAGGAAAGTGTTTAAAAAACTGACATCTTTAAAATCAGATGAATTTGTCAGAAGAATAATTCAACTAGTTTAGCAAACAGAGTGCTATTCTCTGAATTAATTAATTCTCAGTTACAACATTGATCTCTAACACTTCTCTGAATTATTAATTTCTGATGCAAATTGTAATTTGAAAATCCTTTTCTGCAGAGAAAAAAATCATTCTACATATTGCTACATCTGAAATGTCCTGTACTTTTAACTAATCAGTATCTGAAATATACTGAAAATTAATCAATTGGACATTAAACCTTTGATGGTTTCTAAACGTTGAGGTTAAACTTCCAACTGAAGGCAATTTAGCTTTTGCCTAAATCTGTTTTTGCTTTATATAAAAAGCTAACAAATCTTATATTCTATAAGAGACCAGAAATTTTACACGCCAGGGAGTTATTTTGACCAGGTTTTATCTTGCATTCATTGGGGAGACAAAATGGGAAAAAGTTCTGAGGGACAATTATGGAGATATGAGTTCACACTTACAATGCAACTCCAGAATAAACTGGAATTAAAATCTGAAGATTAAAGCTCTTCTCAAGTGTTCAGACAAGCTCAATGAAACACCAGAGCTTCAGGAATGCTTAAACTGTCTATACACATACTGATAAAAGCTTCCAATGTGGCCCCTCCAGACTAAATTGGCAGCTTAATAGCACATATATTGGCTCTCTGGCTGATATCTGTCTGAAAATCAGGCAGATATCTATCAGGTGGTACCTGAAATGAGGTGGTACCACACCCCGCTACTGCATAAGTAATTCCCTCATAATGCTTCCTTCACTTGTTGGGAGATATAGTCAAGGAGAGGGAACTATTTTATATATGTTTTGGACATGCCCGGTACTGAAAGTGTTTTGAGACTCTTTAGGTAAATGGCTGAATAAGGTACTACTAGCGAACATCCGAAAAGACCCAATAATATTTATGTTAGGGAATAAAATCCCTAGGATTAAAAATCCAGAGCAGAGACTGGCCAATTCTATCCTATCAGCAGCAAGATGCTGCACAGCAAGCAAATGGAAGGAGACATCCCACCAACACAACAGGAACATCTGAATCAGATCCAATACACAGGAAGGATGGTCTTCCTAACAGCCTTACGAAACGACACTGTCGAACAATTTAACCAAGTCTGGAACAATTGGGATGTAAACCACAAATCTCCAACTGAAACACTATCCCCCCTACCAAGCCTTTTAATAATGTACCAGCCCAACCTAAAACCTATCATCGCTCTTCTATCATTATCACTCACCATTCCGTGACCTTATAATTCATTTATGTGCAATGCCATTCAGGGTTATTAGTTATCTGTTCTTTATTGTTTATTCAGTGGGCTACATATTGTTGAATAATTGCTGTACTTAATCGGATCAACCAGACAAATCATTGTCTACTATAGGGTATATGCAATTCTATATTAGATCATAACTTATATTATAATTATGTATGATGTATGATGTGAAACCTGGAAAAGCTGTATGCTCAAAACATTTTTTGTAATAAAAATTGTTAAAAAAAAAAAAAAAATCTATGGTATACTGCCTCTCCTCATTTCCGGTACTGTAGCAATTACATTTGTTTAATATGATCTGTCCTTCATGAAGCCATGATGTCATTCTCTTGAATGTGATCCCTTAACACATTTTCAAATAACTTGTCCACCACAGATGTCAAATTTACAGTCCTATAATTGACAAGTTGAGATCGTAATCCCTTTTTAAAATCTTGGATTTACATCAGACAAAAGTGAGTCTGAGAAAATGAGTGGCCTGGCTAAAACTGAACTACATTTCCCTAAGTACTAAATTATGTAGATTTTTTTAATGGAGCCACACTCTCAACCAGCATCTTTTTACTTCTTTATACTTAAAACATATTTGGGATTAGTTTTGCTTGTCAAGCAACAGTTACCTTTTAACGGAATAAATTGATAAAATTATGTAATGGATTAAAAAAAGATACCTATTACAGTTCTATGTTACTATCTGAAAACCTCATGTTACAAACTACGCATTCAAGCAATGATCTTAAGGTGCTATTTTTTTTGATAGAGTATTTGATGGTATGCTTTTAGCAATAAACAAAAAAAGATAAGATTATAGTCACTAGATACTGTATAACATTTCTAGTTGGCTCTATAACAATCTGTAATATGATATTGTCATGACGTTTATAAACTTATTCCATTAACTGGCAGTACAGTTTATATGTGTAATTAAACCCTTCCAATATTAACATTTGGTCCCTCCAATATAAGCATTTGGCTCTCAAAAGGAGCTGAGCTTCTTCCACTTTGTTTATACAAGATGGGCTGTAACTTACTTCTTTAATAAATTTGCCTATTGCTATACAATCTGTAAAAACTATCACTGATAAGTGTGAGAATGCCTGGAGGTCGAGACTCATAGTGGGGACATCTGGCTCTTCATCTTCGGTCAGGAGACAAATCTGTTTTTACGTCGCTTCCGGGTTTTGACACACGCTCCGTGTCTGACGTCATGACGCGTGGTGCGAAATTCAAAAGTTTAATGGGGCCATGTCCAATTGTTCAATAGTTCCTGGGTGTGATTTCTAGCATGTCTTGTCTGTTCCTGACCTAGTCTGTTCCTGACCATCTAGTTTGCTGCCTGTCCTTTGTCTGTTTTTTGACCATTCCCTTGAATGCTGTTTCTGTACTGTGATACTGTTGGTTTGACCCGGCCTGTGACCTCGACTACGTTCTCGACTCCGGATTTTGTACTCCGGGTACACATAGGTCATATGGACATTTTTATTAGAGATGTTGGTGCAAATGCTAGAAGTGGCCACTTTTATTACAAATGTCCAAGGAAGCAAAATAATGACAAAAGAGATCCTGCCCTATACATGAGCCCACCCTAAAACAAATGTGGCATGCGCCTCAAATGGTTGGGTAAGAAGTTCTAACACAAAAATAAATAGGACTTTTGAAGGCAATCCCGCTTTAAAAACTGAAAAAAACAAGTTTTTTTTTACAACTTTAAAGGGATACTGTCATGGGAAAACATGTTTTTTTCCAAAACACATCAGTTAATAGTGCTGCTCCAGCAGAATTCTGCACTGAAATCCATTTCTCAAAAGAGCAAACCGATTTTTTTATATTAAATTTTAAAATCTGACTTGGGGCTAGACATATTGTCAGTTTCCCAGCTGCCCCAGTCATGTGACTTGTGCCTGCACTTTAGGATGGTACTACTTTCTGGCAGGCTGTAATTTCTCCTACTTAATGTAACTGAATCAGTCTCAGTGGGACTTGGATTTTACTATTGAGTGCTGCATGTTCTTAGATCTTCCAGGGAGCTGTTATCTTGTGTTAGGGAGCTGCTATCTCATTACCTTCCCATTGTTCTGTTGTTAGGTTGCTGGGTGGGGGGAAGGGAGGGGGTGATATCACTCCAACTTGCAGTACAGCAGTAAAGAGTGACTGAAGTTTATAAGAGCACAAGTCACATGACTGGTGCAGTTGGGAAATTGACAATATGTCTAGCCCCATGTCAGATTTCAAAACTAAATATAAAAAAATCTGTTTGCTCTTTTGAAAAATGGATTTCAGTGCAGAATTGTGCTGGAGCAGCACTGTTCACTGTTGGGTTTTGTTGTGTTTTGAAAAAAACATGTTTTCCAATGACAGTATCCTTTTAAAGATCATTCAAAAATTTGCCTGCGCAAAACTTAGCTAACGATGGTCTCTTTCGCTAGTGAATTGGCATCTTCCCCTCTTAGTAAATTTGCGATGTCCCTTTGGATGAGATATCTGGCGAATTTTCGCTGGCGACGTCCACTTCGCGCTTTAGTAAATCTGCCCCTATATTTTACTGGTCGAATCTTCCGCTCCTCAGAACAACTGCTTGGTTGCACCCCCCACAACTAATGCTGCTTCATGCATCAAACCCTTCTTTCTTGCTGCTCCTTAAATTTGGAATGCCATTCCTGAATTTCTCTGGAGAGAATCATCTCTCAATGTCTTCAGAACTAAACTCAAAGGGGCAGATTCACGAAATGGCAAAGTGACTAACGCTGGCAAAAATTCGCCAGCGTGACGTCATTTCGTCACTTTGCCAATTTACTAACGGTAGCTGGCCTAAATTCGCTGGCGTAATTTTGTCAAGGAGATAGATTCTGGCGCAACTTCGCACTCTAACGCCAAGCGAATTTATGGTCTGGCGAAAGAGCAATACTACGCAAATTCACTACGTTTTTGATTTCACTGACCCTTACCTCTATCGCCAGACTTGCCTTCAACACCTCAGACCAGACGAAGTGCAATAGAGTAGATAGGAGTTCCTCAAAAAAAAAATTTCTAAGTCCCAAAAAACGCTGCAGTTTTTTCCTATTTAAAGGGTGATAGAATGAAAAAGATCGTAAATTTTTTTTCTTGGGTATCCTCCTTCCCCCCTACATTTGCTAACATATGGCACCTAAACTATACTGTGGGCACATGTGTAGGGCATTATAACAACTTTTATATAATTTTATTAAGGTTCCCTGGCCTTGTGTAGTGTAATGTGTTTGCTGCAGCATATACGGCCATTGTACTTTAACTGCACGCCGTATGCTAATTAGCCAACACTAGCGTAACTTCGAACTGCTGAGCGTAATTTTGCCAGCGTTCGGTATCCTGTGCGCAACTTCGGATCTTCGTGAATCAGCGTTGTCCAGGCGAATTTACACCTGGCGAAGTGTTACGATGTGCGTGAAGCCATCGCTGGCGAATTTTCGCCGGTTAGTGAATTTGCCCCAAAGACTCTTGGAGCATTAGCACAACACATGAACTGGGAACTGGCACTCAGTCACCCACTGTAAGCTACTGCACTTAATATTCCCCAATTTGTGTTTGTAAATTACCCTTTGACTGTAAGTGCTACAGGGCAAATACCTCATCATTTTGTCTCCTTGACACTAAGCACTTAATCTGTGTTGTAAATGTACTTTATATTTATATGTATTGTATTTTTTTATTATTTTTATTCAGTGGCGTAACTTCGGATGCCAGGGCCCCCCTGCAAATTTTTTTCAGGGTCTCCTCTGCACAAAATAGTGGGAAAATGTCATGTATAATATCCCCAGAACTCATAGAAGGATGGCACAGTCTCTACTTTGCACATTAAGGCAAGGAAAGAGTTAAACCACCACAAAGCAGTGCAATGTGATTTGTATCCTTACCACCCTCATTCTTTCTATGCTAATAGTCTGGTAGGGGAGGGAGGAATCTGCAGCATAGAGTAGTGAAGCACAATCCGTCCTGGACAGTTCAACTTATACTGGCACCCTTTTCCCTGCCTTCCATTGGAGGAGTCACGCAGGGTACGTAAGTGGAGCACAATCGCTCGTACCCCCACCCCTCGCAGGGTCTGCTTCCTCTTTAGTTGTGACCCTGATATAAAATTGGTAAAATTGCACAACCTCTGTATATTTTGGGGGCCCTAAAATTATTCTGCTGTAGGGCCCAATAACACCCAGTGATGGGGAGAATATAAAGCCCCTGCCTATAGCTGCCCACTTGCTGAATGAGACCCATTTATATTGCAGCCAAACTACCACTGTGCCACCATGTCTTACTGCTGTTACGTAATGACTTATTCCTCACACAAGGGTCTCACTCTCTTTCTCTGATAAATGGCTGACTTAAGTTTATTACATGAATGAGAGAGTGCAAAGGGACCCAGATGAGCACACATAACAGGCAGGAATGAATTAAGATGAAAGTATCCACAAATATCAGCCATAACACAGTCGCGCTCCCACTACAAGGAAGGACGTCACATCCAAGCAGTCTGTTACACTGTTCTCCACCCACGGGGGGCGCATGTCGTGATGTCGGGAGTTTTCGACAGCGGTGATTGGACGGCTTCTTCCAAACTGCAGAAATTCACTCTATGGTCAAAAGCACCATAGTAGTTACACACATACCCAGGGCAGAAATGAAACTGCTCTACAGGAAGTTAGGTACTAACCTCTTACTTTTATATTCAAAGTATATTTCCTTGACACCCTAAACAGCAGCACATATGGGTTAATATCCTCTTGCTTCTAATAGGACAGACAAGAGCCAATTAAACAATTAAGTGCCTATAAGTTTACTCCCTCAGCCCCCTTAGATTGTTTTTTTCTGGAAGGTAGACAAGATGCTTTTTTCATCCTGAAGATTCCGTGGCCGCTCAGGGAGTCATTTGAGTAGTTGCTACCCTGGAGGGAAAAAACCCTCAGGCTGGCAGCGCACGGCAGAGTAATGGCGATGTAACACAAGTTCATGCAAACATGCAGACGTCGGCGAGACGCCACATAATGACGTCACGCATATTCGCAGAGATGCCTATTGCGTCAATGAACCCTGGAAGTTTTAAATATCAGATAATTCAAGCCGTGCTGCCCTAGTTTTTGTGTGTAATACACGTTCAGAGGGCTGCAGCTGCCTGTGGAAGCCAATAAGGAATTGTATGCCTGTCTAATCCTCTGACACGTGTTTTTACTTGCTGGTACTTATTACACTGCATTATTTATTGTTATAGATGTCCAATCTAATGGATACTGTCAGAGGAAAAGGACTTCCAAAACAAAGCACCTAGTCTGCAGTGAATGTAAAGTCCGGATAAAGCTTCAGTAATTAAATCCTTATTTCCTATTGATGAGGAAGCAGAGAATTGGGAAGCTCCACCAGTAGTGGATGTAGCTCCTCTGTCTAAGAGAACAACTATTCCTGTTGAGGATGAGTCAGGCCTTAGAGATCCGATGGATCACAGGGCAGAGAACTCACTGAGACGAGTGTATTCTACAGAATCAGCCCAGTGTAAACCATTAGTGGCAGCCTCTGCAGTTTCAAAAGCTTTAAGAAATTAGCTTAAAAAAATATGGCGCTGTCAACTGCAGCTATCTGGCTTAAACCTTGGTCGGCGGACACCACCTCTAAGACTATTTTATGTAGTATGCCCTATAAACCTGCCCATATTTCTGGTTCCAAATTGGATATGTTAATGGAAAAGCTGTCTAATTCAGAAGGGTAAAAACCTGCCTCAAGATAGGTAGAGGCCTAGGTGGAGGTTCTTTTTTTTCGTAGGCAAAATCAGCACTCCACAGGCCAGATTTGAGATAAAGAGAGGCGAGAGATCAGTCCTATAGGTGGCAAAACCAGATGGTACCTTCCGTACTATAACAGACTTAAGATTTTTTAATCAATTCATCCAGAAGAAACATTTCCGGATGGAAACTGTCAATTCGTTAGTTCCTCTTTTGGAACTAGGAGATCATCTAGCTACCATCGATCTCAAAGATTCATGCATACCTGCATGTACCGTTGTTTGGAGCACACAGAAGTTACCTAAGAATTGCTGTCTTCATTCAGGAACAACTAGTTCATCTCCAATTCCGTGTACTGCCATTTGGGATAACCTCTGCTCCCAGAGTATTTACAAAAGTGTTAGCGTCAGTCACAGCTTGTCAGGGAGCCGGGAGCTCCCTCCAGGGAGGTTGTCTGGATCAAGGAGGAAGCCCTCTTGAGGGAACAAGGTCGCGGTATCCAAAGGGTTAAACGGAGAATAGTCAGGATCAGGCAAGAGTTCACAGGCAGGCAGAATACAAACAAAGTCCAAAGTCCAGGCAAAGGGTCAGGATACAAGGCAGGAACAAGATTAGGCAATAAGGCACACAGGAAACCCAGGATATGCTTCAGGAAAGTAATCCTATTCTTGGGCGCCATTCTGGCGTCTAGTTGGCGTTTTTATTTTCAAATTTGGCGCCATTCTGACGTCATTGACGCTCTTGCGACGTCATCGCCCGGCGCCGCTACCCACGTGGCGGCCATGGGCGCCGCCATTTTGGGAGCGACGCCGGCGAAGATGGACGCGCCGCCCGGAGCTCCTGGGCCTGCTCCGGGCGGCGATCGTTACAGTACCCCCCCCCTCACGGGGGGCCTCTGGACCACCAGGACTTGGCTTCTGGGGAAACTTGGAATGGAACTCCCTCACCAGACGAGGAGCGTGAACATCACGGTGTCCTTCCCAGGAGCATTCTTCAGGGCCAAAGCCCTTCCACTGAATGAGGTACTGAAGGGACCCTCTGGAGATTCTGGAGTCTAGGATTTTCTCCACCTCGTACTCGAGTTGACCCTCCACTGAGATGGCAGGAGGAGGAGACTGACCGCCAGAGAACCGGTTGGTGATGGCGGGTTTCACCAGAGACACGTGGAACACGTTGGGGATTCTCATCTCTGGTGGAAGCTGGAGTCTGACAGCCACAGGGTTGATTATCTCCAAGATGGGAAATGGTCCCACGAATTTTGGACCCAACTTGGGAGATGGTATCTTCAACCGGATATTCCTGGAAGAGAGCCAGACATTATCACCCACCTTGTAGAGAGGAGAGGATCTTCGACGACGATCCGCGAAAGTCTTATGAACAAGAGCACTCTTCTCTAGGTTCAACTTGGTCGCAGCCCAAATAGCAGACATATGGGCTGCGGAGTCGTCAGCAGCCGGGACGTCAGATAGCATAAAGTCTTGGGGAAAAGCTTGAGGATGCTGACCATACACCGACATGAACGGAGACCTTCCTGTAGAGGAATGACAAGCATTATTATGAGCGAATTCCGCCCATGGGAGGAGATCAGACCAGTCATCCTGGCAGAGGGATACGTGGTTCCTCAGGAACTGCTCCAGGGCTTGGTTGACACGTTCAGCTGCCCCATTCGTTTGCGGGTGGTATGCAGATGAAAACTGAAGAACAATTCCCAGGTCTTTGCATAAGGAACGCCAGAACTTGGCAGTAAACTGGGTGCCTCTATCGGAGACGATCTCCACCGGGAAACCATGCAGGCGGAAGATGTACTGGATAAATAGCTGGGACAACTCCACCGCAGAGGGCAACTTCTTCAGAGGGATGAAATGGGCCATTTTGGAGAAGCGGTCAATAACAACCCAGATCACAGTATTCCCACCGGAGGGAGGAAGTTCGACAATAAAGTCCATAGAGAGGTGCGTCCATGGACGAGAGGGTACCGGCAGTAACAACCCACTGGGGCGGGAATGGCTAGGCTTAGAAGTGGCGCAGACATTACAAGCAGCCACAAAGTCCTTTACATCCTTGCGGATATCAGGCCACCAGACTAGGCGCCTCAAGAGTTCAAGGGTCTTAGCCGAACCAGGATGTCCAGCTTGCCTGGAGCAGTGGGTTTGTTGCAGGATGGCCAGGCGAAGTTCTGGAGGGACGAAGGCCATGCCAATCGGAGTATCTTGAGGAGCCGAGGACTGCCCAGCCAGAATCTGGTCGGCAAATTGGGGATACAGAGAGGCAATGATCTTGACTGGTGGAATGATTGGTTCCTGTCTCTCAGGGTCACGGTCCACCGGAGTGAAGCTACGAGACAAGGCGTCGGCCTTCAGATTTTTGGAACCTGGGCGATAAGTCAAAACAAAGTTAAATCGGGAAAAGAAAAGGGCCCACCTGGCTTGTCTGGGATTTAGCCTCTTGAGGGACTGTATGAACTCCAGATTCTTGTGATCAGTGAAAATCTGGACAGGAATTTCAGAACCCTCCAGGAGGTGACGCCATTCTTCAAGGGCAAGCTTGACTGCCAAGAGTTCTCGATTCCCGACGTCATAGTTCTGCTCTGCGGATGAGAACTTCTTGGAGAAAAACGCACAGGGGTGCAATTTTCCATCAGAGGAATGTCTCTGAGACAGGATAGCTCCGGCTCCGACTTCAGAAGCATCAACTTCGATGCAGAAGGGTAGTGCAGGATTGGGATGTCGAAGAACAGGAGCGGACGTGAAGGCCTCTTTCAAGGACTGAAAGGCTTCTATAGCAGATGGAGGCCACAGGCTGGGTTTACCCCCTTTTCGGATGAGGGCCAGGATAGGTGCAATGCGGGAAGAGAACCCCCGGATGAACTGTCGATAATAATTAGCAAATCCGATGAATCTCTGGATTGCTTTGGTACTCAGTGGGAGAGGCCACTCCTGGATGGCCGACACTTTCACGGGGTCCATCTCAAATCCCTCTGGAGAGATAATGTATCCTAGGAAGGGGATCTTGGATACCTCGAAAACACACTTCTCCAACTTGGCGAAGAGAGAGTTCTTCCTCAGACGAGAGAGTACCTCCTTCACCTGGGAGCGATGACTTTCAAGGTCCTTGGAAAAGATCAGGATGTCGTCCAAGTATACGACTACGAACCTTCCTAGGAGATCTCGGAACACATCATTCACAAACTCCTGGAAGACGGCAGGGGCATTGCATAGGCCGAAGGGCATAACGAGATATTCATAGTGCCCATCCCGAGTGTTGAATGCCGTCTTCCATTCGTCACCCTCCCGGATGCGAATGAGGTTGTAGGCCCCCCGGAGATCCAACTTGGAGAAAATCTTTGCCCCTTTCAGCTGGTCAAAGAGCTCGGCAATCAGGGGCAGAGGGTATCTGTTTTTCACGGTGATCTTATTCAGACCCCGATAGTCTATACAAGGCCGAAGGCCTCCGTCCTTCTTCTCCACGAAGAAGAACCCAGCCCCTGCAGGAGAGGTAGAAGGGCGGATAAACCCCCGCTGGAGATTTTCTTGGATGTACTCCTTCATAGCGGTAGTCTCTGCAGGAGAGAGAGGGTAGGTGCGCCCTCTGGGGGGCATAGCTCCAGGCAGGAGTTCAACCGGACAGTCGTAGGAGCGATGTGGGGGAAGGAACTCTGCAGACTTTTTACAAAACACATCGGAAAATCCCTTGTAAGTGGAGGGCAAAGTCTTTAATTCCGCAGAGGAGACATTCACCTTCTCGAGGGGTTTTGGCGGAAGGCAATGTTGCAGGCAAAATAAACTCCAACGAGAGATCTGCCCAGTGGACCAGTCTATGGTGGGGTTATGCAGACGTAACCATGGAAGACCCAATATCACTGGAGTAGAAGGACAGGGGATGATGAAGAATGAAAGCTTTTCTTGATGCAGCGCCCCAACTTGTACAGATAGTTCCGCCGTGAACTTTGTGACGAATTCAAACTCCAGGGGTTTGTCATCTATGGCAGTAATTCGCAGGGGAGAAGACAATGGAAGCAGAGGAATCTTCATGCGTTCGGCAAAAAAGGCATCCATGAAATTGCCATCCGCTCCGGAGTCGAGGAAGGCCCTTTCGAAGATAGACTTACTTGCCAGGTGAATCTGCAAAGGAAGGAGAAGCCTGCGTGAATTTTCTTGATACTTCTCCAGAGAACCTCGAGTGATGCCCCCTACATGAGAAACCTGAGACATACCTCGGGGTACAAAACTCTTGGCTTTGGCAGGACAGGCGTTGGCAAAATGGGAATGCCCACCACAGTATAAACAGAGACCTGCCATACGTCTTCGGAGTCTTTCCTGCTCGGAGAGGCGAGTCTTTCCTACTTGCATGGGTTCCTCCAAGGGAGACGTCGACACATGGGTCACAGGAACAGCGGGTGTTTGCAGAATCGGCCTTTGAAAGCGAGGGGCCAACATGGGAGAAAATCGTCTACTGCGCTCTCTCTCCACCTGGTGCTCTCCGAGACGAGTGTCCACCTTAATGGATAGAGCGATCAACCCTTCCAGGGTGTCAGGAGTCTCTCTGGAGACGAGATCATCTTTGATGCGGATAGATAGGCCTTGGTAGTATACAGCCTTGTAAGCGTCATCACACCAGGAAGTCTCCGCCATCAGTGTTCGGAAGTCTATAGCATACTCATTGACACTGCGGCTTCCTTGCCGGAGCTGCAAGAGACGGGCAGGGGCGTTCGTAACCCGACCTGGAGCATCAAAGACTATACGAAAAGCTTGGAGAAAGTCTTTAACATCAAAAGTCAGCGGGGAATTCTTCTCCCAAAGAGACGTTGCCCACTCCAGTGGCTTGCCTTCCAATCGAGACATCACATACCCCACCTTGGAACGCTCGCTTGGAAACTGTGTGGGTTGGAACTCAAATTGAATTTGGCATTGCGTGGCAAATCCCCTGCAAGCTTGTGGGTCCCCACTGAAACGAGGGGGAGGTGGAATGCGAGGCTCACCTGTCGGGTAGCTTGTGTTCGTGGGGGCTGCCGCCATGGGGGGATCCCCAGTAGGTGGAGCAGTGGAGGACGCAGAAGGCACTTGAGCCAGCAGGACATCGAGTGCTTGCCCAATGCGAACCTGCTGGTTTTCGTAGTCCTCCATGCGGGATGCCAGTCCGCGGAGCGCTCGTCCGACATGAGGTGTGGCTTCCTCAGAAGGATCCATGGCCCAAGAATAATGTCAGGGAGCCGGGAGCTCCCTCCAGGGAGGTTGTCTGGATCAAGGAGGAAGCCCTCTTGAGGGAACAAGGTCGCGGTATCCAAAGGGTTAAACGGAGAATAGTCAGGATCAGGCAAGAGTTCACAGGCAGGCAGAATACAAACAAAGTCCAAAGTCCAGGCAAAGGGTCAGGATACAAGGCAGGAACAAGATTAAGCAATAAGGCACACAGGAAACCCAGGATATGCTTCAGGAAAGTAATCCTATTCTTGGGCGCCATTCTGGCGTCTAGTTGGCGTTTTTATTTTCAAATTTGGCGCCATTCTGACGTCATTGACGCTCTTGCGCCGACGTCGGCGCACTGACGTCATCGCCCGGCGCCGCTACCCACGTGGCGGCCATGGGCGCCGCCATTTTGGGAGCGACGCCGGCGAAGATGGACGCGCCGCCCGGAGCTCCTGGGCCTGCTCCGGGCGGCGATCGTTACACAGCTGTCCTGAAAAAAGAGGGGTCCATATTCTGGACGATTGGTGTCTGAAAGCTGTGTCAGCAGCTCTCCTTCAGAATCATATTCAAAGGACCTTGGAGATACTTCAGTACTTAGGCTGGTTTGTCAATATGGAGGAATTCTCTCTTTAGCCTTGCAGAAAGAAATTCCTTTACCGTGTAATTATCCGAGAGGCAGGTGTGAAAATTGTTTGGCCAAGGAGTGTCCAGCCACTTCTAATCCTATGGATTCATCAGCGCAGATGTTAAAAAAAAAAATACTTCTGGAGGCCTTTAGAGAATTCAAGGAGTCTCTTCATAAGGAAGGCACCTATGTTGATGCAGGTAATACTCCCTCTTCTGTTGGTGATGGAGAATACTTAATCCTGGATGAAGTGTCTTCCTCCTCGGAGGAGGAAGTTGTTGATACTTCAGTTTTTCAGATTGAGTCTATCCCAAAGCTTATAAAAGCTGTTAGAGTGGAAATTGAGGCTCATGAAGATCAGGTGTTTTGCTTGATGAATCCACTGCCAGTCACCCTGAGACAAATAATGAGAGTCTTATGGTCTCTTCCATAGAGGCACTTCCATGTGCGAGGTTTCATATGCGTCCTCTCCAGCAGGAAATCCTGTCTATGGGACAGAAGGGTGGAGTCACTGGAGGTGACACGATTCATTTCCGAGGAAGCAAGGTCAACTTTACATTGGTGGTTGCACCCAGACAGGCTGAAGGTGAGCAGGCCAATTCTGGAAACAGATTGGTTCCTGGTTACTGCAGATGCCTTTGCCCTTAGGTGGGGAGCACATTACGAGGATCAGACTGCTCAGGGGCCATGGAATGCAATGATTCCCACCCTTATAAAATTATATTGAAGCAGTTTTTCGGTACTCTTTTTACAACACAATCTAAGAGGGGTGAGGAAGTGACGTTATAGGCACTCAATTGTTTATTGGCTCTTGTCTGTCCTATAAGAAGTAAGAGGATATTAATCCATATGTGCTGCTGTATGGACTTCAAGGAAAAAGAAATTACGGTAAGTAAAGTTTCATCTATATATTCTGGCAATTTCCCGGAATTTACACCATTTTCTTCTCAGTCCCATACAGGTGAGTGGTGATTTTTTTTCATAGATTTTAAATTTCCCAGAATGTATGCCATTTTGAAGCCATCCCCTGGGAAAGTGTTGTAATATACTGTATAAGAATATGGTTAGCTAGCATCCCCCCTAGGGGTCTAGATCAGCTTCCCAACTGACCTATTTCTCTAGGATATTTTTATTATTTAATGACTTGTTTTTTAGGAACAGATGAGTTACCAAATGCTTTTGTTTGCTATGCTAAAAGGATGAATATAACAACCATGAACACAATCAGAGAAAACTTTGTCAGCACAACAATAATAATAAGAAGAAGAAAAGAGATTAAATATATCAGGTACTTACTTTTTTCTATTTATACACAGTATAAAAAGTAGATACCAAAAAAGTTCTTACAAATGTTACTTTGGAATTCATTTATATGTTATGGGAATCTCTCAGTAAGTGCTGTATTCAGTTGTGGTTAAAATTTGACCCAATTAGCCTTTATAATTGTTAACACTGCTGTTATCTATTTCCCCCTGCTGGGAGATAACATATATATATATTGAAATGATATAGAAGAATAATATACACAAAGCACTTACAGTTGGACTGGTGTAAAAAATAATATGAACATTACACTGAAATTAAAATTCAGAATATACACTAATGATAATACAGAATTTTTATAACTGCTAATTAACATAAATCTTAAAAATATATTTGAAATAAATGGCAATTAACCCTTCCATAACCACAGCATAAAAAAACAGTGAGCCGGAAACTCTTTGTTCCAGTGTCACCTACATGTGCATAAGTGCATGTTTTGGCATGTGTATACATGACTGTAGACTTGCCCATGTTCATTATGTGGTTAATGGGTGCTAAATAAATATTTATAGTAATACTAGCATTACAATTGCCTCAGAATTAGAAATAGAAACTTTAAGCATGGCATGTTCCATTTCCAAGCCATAGATTAGCAATCAGCAAGACAAACATGAGGAGTATCTAAGTGCAGCTTGCCTTCTGAAATATAAACTAACTCTCCTTTTCAGCCATCCTCTGGCTAACAGTTATAGCCCGGGGTGTTTCACTCTGCTCGGAGAGTGGGAGGTTATAAATATGAATAAGTGCTGAAAAAATTTTGCCTTCTAATCTAAATCCAAATGTTATCATGTGGGTTCCTCACCAACTCTAGATGGGATCCCCCAAAGCGCTTGTCACAGTTGGTGAACCAGTCATGTTAAGTTAATGAGAAAATGGGAAGATGTTTCAGGAAGGAATTTGGTTACGAGATGAAATTTAGATATTCTGGCTGGATACGGGGAGATCTTCAAATCCATTTTCTATTCCAGATATAACATTCTCATATTTGCTGCTGGTAATCTCTGAAAATTAATTTCTGTAAGTAATTTAAAATGAAAATCTCAATCAGATGTTATCTTCATGTAAATAACCAGCTGCATGTTTCATTACAGACTAAAATCCCTAAGAGAGTTTCTAGAAAGCCCCTATTTGGATCAAGTGTGTTCAAAAAGGGATATGACAAATGTGTTATTTAAAAAAAGAGGTAGAAGTAGTACTAGCTTGACAAACTTTAGCATACAGACATCTGGTAAATGGGTTAGTGTACACTCTCTGGCTTGGCTTCCTACTGGGCATCATTCAGCAAGCCTCTTTACTTGGCTTTCTGCATTTAGACATAAGTAATATCCCAGTTTTTAAAGTAACATAAAATTATGGATATAACTTTGAGTAAGTAAATTCACAGCTACAAAATTACCTAAAACATGTTACACTTTGTTTGACATGTCCTAATTGGCATTTAGCTATGTCACACACAGTGACAAAGACACAAATTCAAGATGGAGAATATCAACCAAAAAAAATTTAGCCCTGGCTTTTTTTTTATAACTTTATTTTATTTATTTTTTTATAAACACTGGGCAAATTTGCCCCGGGCAGTAACCCATGACAACCAATCAGATGATTGCTTTTAGTGTTTAACTTGCAACTGGCTGAAAAAAACTAATAACTTATTGTTTGCTATTGGTTACTGCCTAGGTGCAAATTTGCCCAGTTTTGACAATAACATTTTTGAATTTCTGACAAAATAGCCTCCTGGCTGCTGTCAAAATGTGGTTCGTAATTGTACTGGCTGCTTTTATATATTTACGGTAGATTTCGGTTTCCCTAGAAGGGTCCATGGCTCGCTTTGTATATTGGTCTGAAGGACCTTTAGTAGAATATCCCTCACCATCTCCTAATAATGGGCAGTCGCATAAAATATGAGACTGTGGGGTATATTCTATGGAGTTTTTTAGGAGTATAATACCAATTTAGAAGGATTTTGTAGATATTTTCTTTACACTAGACACAAACAGAGGATATTTTAGCATTATCCCATATGCCTTAATATTTTTAATACCTCAACTCCGTTGGGACTTATAGTAAAGTGGCATATTATTATTATCAGATTTGTTTTCCCATATATTCCATAAAATAAATATTTTTGGATGGGACCAAAATGTGGCCTTTCTGTAATTCGTAACTTTCTGGATTACGGGTTTCCAGATAACAGATCTTATACCTGTACCTGCATTATAGGCAAATATTGGTTCTCTTTAATCCAAAGGTAACTAAATTTTGGGCTGCACCCTGGGGAGGGGGCTAAAGCAGTGGTTAGGGGTCCCAGCCTTAATACCAGTTTGGTTGAAATTTGAGGAGGGTTTTTTCTCCTCAATTAGGGGAATTAGGTTTGGAATGTACATTTGTTTGCTGTCCTGGTTATTTTTGGCACTACTGACTGAATGGGTGATACAGCAATGTTTTCACATAACTATATATATTAGTTATTAGTTATATATATACCTACAATCACAATGCAGAGGTACAAACCAAATAATGTAAAAAATAGCTGCCCGGTTGCAATAAAAATGAAAAATAAGCACTCAGGGGTCTCAGGGGCAAAACATTTAAATATTTATTTAATAATAGGCGTATAGACTCTGCATATGATTAAATTAATTTTTTTTAATGTAAGCACCAAAGACCTATGAGTGCAATTTTGTCTTTGCCTATAACTATATATAATACACAAAGGCCATGAATATCCTGTAAATTATATCCTTATAAACGGTGAGTTCTGATGTCATTTCTGTCACATGACTCACTGAAATTTGTGTATTATAATAAATAAAGTACCCCCAGTTGCAAAATATGAGGATATTAGAAGTTACCTCGGAGTTCCATGACCTGTATAAAAACACTCGGCCTTCGGCCTCGTGTTTTTATATGGTCATGAAACTCCTGGGTAACTTATAATATCCTTATATTTTACAAGAGGGGGTACTTTATTCACTATATATCATGAGCTAAAGTAGGTGGGGAACAGCCTATTGGGTTTATTTAATGTTTACATGATTTAGTAGTATGCAGATCCAAATTACAAAAAGATCCGTTATCCAGAAAACCCCAGATCCCGAGCATTCTGTACTCCATATTAACCACCCAAGAAACTTTGCTACTTGCTTGCTTATGTGCAAGAAAGAGGAACTGCTATCTAATGAAAGACAAACACAGGTCACAGGTTTGACAAGAAATAATTTAATCCAGAAATAATTATGACCCTGTCAGATTCAATAAAGATGATCATATTGGCATTTAACCATGATGACAATGTGTCTATTTATACTTCATTAGTTTTACCTGCTTTGCCAGACTAGTACATCACACAGTATCATGAGGAAGATTTACTAGGCTTCAAATCAAAGACTTTTTGGGGCCCAGATTAGGTTCAGCATCCCAAAGGGACCCTCTATAACACCAGAACCCCAAGCATTTGCTGAGTCTGCTGTCTCTACTTTGCCTCTCTCCCCTACAAGGTATTGCTTACATAGTACATTTCATATTTACAGTTATCAGTGCCACTTTGTATTTATTATAAATTAAATGAGATACGAAAAAATAAGAGGAATAAAAATTGAGGGTATTTGGCAATGGGGAGGAGTTTAAAGGGCTTGCTTTCAGAAGCAGTAGTATCTGTGACCTTTTGGACCATGTCAGATAACACATTTGGTTATACACATTTTGCTGCTGTTTTTATGACGTCCTCCCCTTTTTCAGTTTCTCTTGTTCATTTTATTGAGGAAAGTCTCTCCTCTGTTATTGGGGGGAATATTCATTTTATACAGAGTACCTTGACAGAAGCACATCACTAAGCATTGGATTCCCCAATGGGATTCTGGACTTGCCCTATGCTATTATATAATGAGCAAGCTCAAGCTAATTATGCCAGGTAAACCTGTCACACTCGTTTGCCGCATGTCAGACACTAACATGTCTCTGTGCTTTTGTCTGACTCCTCACATCTTTGTCAATGCGGTCCTGACCTCATTCCATTTCCTTTAATGCTTTCCAGAATGCCATTCAGTTTATGAGCAAGAAATTCATTAACAGGTTTGCACAAAGGGGAGGTGAGAATAATTATAGCATTTTATAGTGCTCTTGCTGGAACTGTAATATCCTGCATGAAAACTTCTACTGCTTTGTGAGGTCATGGTACAGTCCTGTTTGACGCATGGGCAATTTAACAGTTTCACAGCAAAAGCAAACAGCAACATATTGCAGGGCTTTAAGTTAATGAGTATAAATCATGGTGGAGTCTCTCATGGCAATGAAGGTGTTAGGAATATAATGATACTTATAGATATGTGCATTGCTAGACTATGGGGCATATTCTACTGGCTCCGGGCGCAAACCGTCCTTCTGTCAATGAAGCATTCTTGCCGGAAGCTGCCAAAATGGAGATCTGGAACATTTCATATTGGTCCTATATCATTTACACAGTTAGGCTGCCTAAAAGGGGGGATTTTTCAAATTCTTCCAACTGCAAAACTAGGGCAAACAATGAATACAAAACACAACCCTCCACAATCATATTTATCTTAATTTACATGTTTTACACCATTTTTCTACCAAGCCAGAAGCCAGATGCAGAAGCCCTAAAGATACACATTATAAACCTCATTAAAGAGTAAAGTAATCATAACCTATTATCTCTTTAGAGTCTTGTCAACACAAGCAATTTTGCTGCTGCAATGTTCCAAAAAAAAACAGTTATACTTTAGTAGTAGTTATAGTAGTAGTTACAAATGTGGCATCAAAATTTAAAAACTGTACACTGCAGCCATGCATTTTATGTGTTTTTGTGAAAGCATGATACAGAAAAAATAAACGATAAAAGAAAAAAGCTGCACATATATCTAACTTTGTTGACTGCAATATTTCACAAAATAGTAAATGGAAAAAAAAAGTATATACAGTAAACACCTTCAAATTGCATGCAGTGCACTAATAACAGCTAAAAATAGTTTCTGTTTTCTGGTATTCTACAAAAGTTTTAAATGGCAAACTCTATTTAGGTAACAGTAATGAAACCCTGAATAAGTATTCCTGTAGTTATAACAAAATCACTAATGACAGCAAGGCCTAACTCTGAAAGCTCTGAATTCATATTCTGAATTATATTGAATTACTGTGAGCAGTTCACTGCTGATAAATACAGGTAAATATTATGATTCTATCAAAACTACAGTCCAGCTGCAAACTGCAAAAAACGTCCTAGCTGCACTATGCTGTCCAGTGCTGTGACACAAAAAGGGTTAAGGAACGAACAAGCATTTCATTTGCACAGCGGAAATATAATCTCACCTTGCAGAAGTGCAGAAAATGATTTCACAAGATTAACAATTTTATGATAGGCACAGTAGGGTTGGATTCATGAGATAACCTCTTTTAAAAAAGGAACAGTTATTTATCCAGCTAATGCTAGGAAGATTCTGGACAGTGCGTGGAGATGAATTATGCCTATAAAAATGGAATGATGATATTTTAGCAGACACCCTAATGATTGCTAGGGTATCACTGTCATATATTCAGAGTGATAAATGAAAAGAATCTTATTATTTATGTTTTTTTTATGAGCCAAATCACTAAAACTGGTTTTAAATTAAGGAGCCTTTTGCATCTTTAAAGCACACATTTATTTTTAAATACATTATAATTTTATAGGGGGGAGACCTACTGAACATACAACAAACATTCAATATGTCTGTGTGCCAACCATTCATAATATAAAGCACTTAATGCTCTGACATTACACAAAATGCTAGCACTAACTAGAAACCCTGCCCTAGGCATTTCCAGTAACTACTCCAGCTCAAATAACTGTTTGGTAAAATTAAAGCAGTTTTAAAAAAATATATTGAAAAAATATAAAAACCCTTACATACTACAATAGTGACACCCAGCGGTGAGAGAGAAAACTACTAGAAAAGCTATGGAGATATGTGAGGTTTTGTTTTTCACATTCACATCTAACCCTCATGTACTGTATGTACTCATAAGGCAATGGGGTATATTTATCAAAAAGTGAAGTTAAAGATCGCCACGGTCTTCTAGAGTGAAATTCTGCCACTCTCCATTCATTTCTATGGGGTTTTGAAAGGCGTATTTATGAAAGGATGAACTTTCACTTTCACCCATTGATAAAAAATCCCATAGAAATTAATGGAGAGTGGCGGAATCACGAGGACTGTGGTGACCTCTAACTTCACTCTTTGATAAATATACCCCAATGTCACTCACAGAGAAAATAGAGCAAGCTACTTGGATTCTATTTTGCAGCAAATCTTCATATTATATTGCTGTTACTGCTGGAGTTTTCAGGTTGGCCATAGCTACTTGCTGTGGACTAGTGATGTTTCTAAATCTGATTGACTACTGGTTGGCTCTAATCCTGTCAATTTCAAAAGCCTTGACTACTAGACAAGGAAAGTTTGCTTTTAATATGTTTTTTAGTCCATCCATTCTTCTAAACTGATATAAAAACAAGGTCTCATTTACTAACCTAAGAACTAAACTGCAGTTACTAAGCAATCACCAATCAGTTATTTTACCAGCCTACTAAAAGCAAGCAAATGAAAGCACAGCTGTAACTACAGGTAAATGCATTGGTGCATGCAATGTGCATGGTGTACATTATACAAACACTAACTTCAGTTTGTTATTACGTTTCAGCATTTTGAAAATATATTTATGCTGATTTCAATGTGTTTTTGTGTTTTGCACTTAGTACTTGCACTCTAATGAGCCATTAGGGCAATGGCACCCCAGGAGATTAATCACTGGTGGAAAAACCCACGTGTTTCTTTAGTCTCCTAAAATCACTTGAAGTTTCCTCTTGTGGTAACTTCAAGCGATTTTGGGAGACTGAATAGACACATGGGCTTTACCACAAGCAATTCACATTATTGCCTATGGGAAAGCTTTTACAGGAGATTTGTCGCTCGCAGAAGCAGAGATTTATCAATGGCGATAAATCTCCTAGGGTGTCATTGCTCTTAAAACTATAGAGGAAGCAGATCCAACAATCAAGGGGGGCCAGGGGATAGGGGGAGCTGGATCACAGGGTCCGCTTTCTCTATAGCCACGCTAGAGAGATGGAAAATTTGTGATTTTTTTGGTAGGAGGGCCCAGTGCCCTCGTTACTCATCTGCTTAGAGTGCAAAGGGTATGCTTATTTGTTTTAATAGCACAAACATTAAATGTAGTGTGTAAAGTGAAATTTCGGACACCAGTTACCATTTGTTTTACCCACAATGCAGTATATCATGTCTTATGGGAGAATTAAATATACTCTTTTTTGGTATTTAGGCAGTGATATGTGTATGGCATGAGACAAGTCAATACCTTCTGATTTCGGAAGGCTTCACTTTGCATGTAAATGCATGTGAAGGGCTTTTTGGCTCCTTTTAGCCCATCTCACCCTACCCAGGTTCGGTTTTCTATTTCACTACTCTCCAAGTACTACCCCCTCAGAAGCCAGGTTCCAATATCTTGCACTGAGATCTAACAAGATCGAAACAGGCTTTCGGCAAGTTTGGATATATGGCTCTAAACCACTAGGCTGTATCTTTGCTATGAAACCAGTGGTTCTGGATGCATAGTTGGCCAAGGGGACATAAAGGAGTAATTTGCATGTCTCCACCCATGATGCCTTATGGGAGAATTTAAAAAAAACTCTCATTTTTGGTATTTAGGCAGTGCTATGTGTATGGCATGAGATAAGTAAATACCTTCTGATTTCAGAAGGCTTCACTTTGCCTATAATTCCAGAGAAATTGCAACCACAAGGAGATGCATCAGATGCAGTACTTGGATGCCTTAACAAAATATATTATTTGCATTAAAATGTTGTTCCTTTGAGGGACAATTACAAAATAAATCCCACATACACACAACTTACATAAAATGTTAGAAATAAAATGGCAAGGAGAAAATGCTATATTAAGATTTAGAAGTTAAATTTGACTTCTAAAATATTTGCCTTTTTTATGTACTTTTATATTTCAGGTCCTCTTAAAGGAGATTTTATATGTTGCTTTTTATAATGGGATAGTTACAAATACTGAAGCACACAAATTGTCTGCATTTTATTTTGCTATTGCATTGAGCAATGAGAGTGCTGTTTGCAGAGGAATGTACAGTGTTCTAAGGACTGCAATATAGTACTATAAATACACCAATACAAAGGTGGATTTCTACATTCACCTGACAAAACCCTGTAGATGTGTGTGTCAATGTTTGCAAGTGAACAGAAAATGGACTGCACCAGAAATACATTTCTAATAATACAATTAAAGCTTTTGACTCAGAACCACCAATCATAAATTAAAGCATTCTGTGTCTTATTTATATTCCGGCATACATACATTTGCTGCTTGAACTTTTACCTTTTTTATGCCAAACACAGTCTGTCAACTGAGTTTTCAAATAACACACAGTTGTGCCCAACAGTAAACACTAAATTAACAGACCTATGAAAGACCACTTCCTCACTATTTTCTACAACCTCTCCATGCCAAAGCAGATGGCATTTAATATGTGGTATTTAGTGAGAGTAATTGTACGATATGCCAGCCTGCATACACACTGTACCCGCTTCAGTCCAGATGGCTGCAGGTTGTCATATATGAGAAGTTGTCATCTGGCCGGGTGCAGAGATGCCAACATGAGTGCCCCTAGTGAGGGCGGCTGTCGTGCTTGGGAACAATGCATGCAATTATTAATTTCGCGCCTGCCAACGTGCTTTGCTAATCAGACCTACATTTTTGAGTATGACACAGAATATTCAAAATGACAGTTCCTTTGAGGAACACAACTAGTCAAAGACTATTGGTACAGATTTAGAAATTGCCATCTAAAAGTCAAAAACATTTTTTGAGGGATGAATAAACATCTGCCTGCCATTACGTTATTTAGCTTCCCCACAGAAATATTAAATTATATTTTGATCTGAGGCCACTATATGAATCTGAGGAATATCAATATCATAAGTAATTCTATATAGCCTTGCTTTTAAGTATTTAGTAATCAAACCAGACAGTCCTTCTGCCTGACAGTATTGATGCTTGTTACACATTCATGTAGAAAATCTGCTAGAACAGATACTTTGCTGGTTCTTGCAATAAAAACCCTTGAGAGATTTTTGTGACTTGAAAACACAGTCTAAGCGAAACTGCTGTAAATGCAGAAACATCATTAAACTAAATAAAAACGTAAACTGTGATTTGCAGTCTTTCAGGGAATAGGTTCCTTAAAGGGAAACTATACCCCCAAAATGAATACTTAAGCAACAGATAGTTTATATCAAATTGAATGACATATTAAAGAATCTTACCAAACTGGAATATATATTTACATAAATATTGCCCTTTTATATCTCTTGCCTTGAGCCACCATTTCGTGACTCTATCTGTGCTGCCTCAGAGATCACCTGACCAGAAATACTACAACTCTAACTGTAACAGGAAGAAGTGAGGAAGCAAAAGGCTGAACTCTGTCTGTTAATTGGCTCATGTGACCTTACATGTGGTTTGTATGTGAGTACAGTGAATCGTACGATCTCAGGGGGCGGCCCTTATTTTTTAAAATGGCAATTTTCTATTTATGATTACCCAATGACACATACTACTAAAAACGTATATTATTATGATAATGGTTCATTTACATGAAGCAGGGTTTTACAAATGAGCTGTTTTACTCAGTATCTTTTAACAGAGACCTACATTGTTTGGGGGGTATAGTTTTCCTTTAAGGAATAACCCTAATTATACAGACGAACATTCAGTGTGTGTGTGTGTGTGTGTGCAGGCAAACATTTTGGTTGATGATGGCAAGATTAAAACTACAATGTAAATATATAGGGGCAAATTCATTAAGCGCCGAAGCGCCTAACGCTAGCGTCAATTCGCTAGCGTTGGTCATTTTCGTTACTTTGCAAATCCACTAACGAACACTGGCGTACATTCGCTAGTGTTACTTCGCACCCTTACGCCTGGCGAATTTGCGCAACGGACGTAACTACGCAAATTCACTATCGTGCGCATTGTACTGAACGCTACCTTTTACGATAGACTTCCTTTGCCACCTCAGACCAGGCGAAGCACAATAGAGTAGATAGGGATTGCTTCAAAAAAAGTTAACATTTTTTCTAAGTCCCAAAAAACGCTGGCGTTTTTTCTATATTATGGGTGATAGGCTGAAAAAGATCGAAAAATTTTTGGGGCTCCCCTCCTTCCCCCCTACATTTCCTAACTCATGGCAACTTAACTATACAGTGGGCACATGTGTAGGGCAAAATAAAAAATTTATTTGATGTTTTGAAGGTTTCCCAGGCATTTTTAGTGCTGCTACATATTCCTCCATTGAAATTTGAATTTGGCGCCGTATGCAAATTAACCATCGCTAGCGTAACTTCGCTTCGCCAGGCGTAGTTTCGCTAGCGCGCCGCAAATTCACTAAAATCCGAAGTTGCGCTCAGGAGTAGCGTAAGGTTGCGAAGTTGCGCTAGCGTTGATTCGCTAAGCGAAGCGAAGTTACGCTAGCGATGGTTAATTTGCATACTGCGCCAAATTCAAATTTCAATGGAGGAATATGTAGCAGCACTACAAATGCCTGGGAAACCTTCAAAACATCAAATAAAATTTTTATTTTGCCCTACACATGTGCCCACTGTATAGTTAAGTTGCCATGAGTTAGGAAATGTAGGGGGTTAGGAGGGGAGCCCCAAAAAAAATTTCTATCTTTTTCAGCCTATCACCCATAATATAGAAAAAACGCCAGCGTTTTTTGGGACTTAGAAAAAATTTGAACTTTTTTTGAAGCAATCCCTATCTAATCTATTGCGCTTCGCCTGGTCTGAGGTGGCGAAGGAAGTCTAGCGTAAAAGGTAGCATTCAGTGCAATGCGCGCGTTAATGAATTTGCGTAGTTGCGTCCATTGCGCAAATTTGCCAGGCGTAAGGGTGCGAAGTAACACTAGCGAATGTACGCCAGCGGCGTACATTCAGCCATTTGACTTTTGCGAATTTGCGAAGTAACGAAAATGACCAACGCTAGCGAATTGACGCTAGCGTTATGCGCTTCGGCATAATAAGCGCATAATAAGCGCATAACGAAGCGCACTTAATTTGCCCCGAAGTGCGGCGAAGTTACGCCTGGCGCAACTACGAATCTTAGTGAATTTGCCCCATAGAGTAGCATATACAAGTTCTGCAATAGGGACAGTGGTGTGCTCTGTAATTTGCCTCTATTGTTTTTTCTGATCAAATGTCTTGAACAAAACAGTACTCCAAGTAATATAATCATGGCATAAACTATTTATTATCGTTATCTTTTAAACTAGACAGTCTTGTGGAGGATGTAGAGAACAACCACAGGATGCCAGAGATTATGTCCCAGGGTAGGGACGAAACATACATTTAGGCTTTAGGTTCAGGAAAGTCTATTTACCTTTAACTGCAGAGTAGACCCCTCTATCATCCTAAAAAACATCTGCATAGACTGCAATTATAGTGAACAGTTTAAAAAGAAATAATAGGGCAGGAGTGTTATGGAGATTGCCTACACAGTAAATAGGTCTATAAGATCAAAGCTAACGCTGGAGATACAGTACAACCAATAATGTGCAGTATGTGTGTTCCAAAAAAGCCAAAAAATGTTGCAATATGATGCTGTCGGCCTTGCTAAAACATTGCTCGATAATTCCATGATTGCTATACACTCTTTAGGAGGTAGAGGATAAACTGACAAGAGATACAGGTATGGGATCTGTTATCCAGAAACCCATTATCCAGAAAGCTAAGAATTACAGAATGGTTGTCTCCATTATTAAAATGTATCTAGTTTTTCTCCGCAATAGTAAAACAGAACCTTGAATTAAGATATAATTAATCCTTATTCAAAGCAAAACCAGCCTATTGAGTGTATTTAATGTGTACATGATTTTCTAATACACTTAGGGGCAGATTTACTAAGGTTCGAATGGTAAACTCATAATTTTGAGTTTAAAACCACCAGCCTGAATTCGAATTTGAATCCGAGATTTATCATCCCCCTACCCTGGAAACATCTCAATAGGTCACCAACTAAACCTGTCAATGGCAAAGGACTGTTGACCCATTTGAAGATGTTAATAGCATTCCTGACATTCTAGTTTTTTTTGGAGGAAAACTGGATTCAAATTCAATTTGAGTTTTCAGGTCGTTAACATTCGATCGAATTTTAGATGTTCAAGTTTTTTCATAAATAAGATCCCATTACAGATGTGAGTATTCGTGTTTATTAGAGTAAAAAAATTCACATAACTCTAAATTTGACTTTTGATAAATAACCCCCTTGAAGTATGAAGATCCAAATTATGGAAAGATCCGTTATCTGGAAAACCCCAGGTCCTGAGCATTCTGGATAATGGATTCCATACTTGTACACTATATGTTAAATGTGATTTAAAGAGATCTGTAATCATAAATAGTGAAGAATTTTACTACCATGGTAAAAGGTCTAATCAGAAACGTTGCTCTTTTAATTTAGCTTCTTTCCAAAGTTTAAGTAAAAGAAACCTGGCTACAGTTTTCATGGCATTGTTTGAATAAATACAGACACAAAAGTAGTGTAAATTACAGAATGTGACATTGTGTGAGATTATACATGTGTGGATTAATCACTGAACAAACATGGATGCCTTAACAAAATATATTATTTGCATTAAAATGTTGTTGTTTGAGGGACAATTACAAAATAAATTTCACATCCACACAACTTACATAAAATGTTAGAAATAAAATGGCAAGGAGAAAATCTTATATAAAGATTTAGAAGTTAAATTTGACTTCTAAAATATTTGCCTTTTTTTATGTATAAAAACCGTTGACACAGAAAATAAAAACTGCAATAGGGAAGGTTGACACTGTGGATTCAGATTTGCCAGGGTAAGTGGGGGCACAGCACAGATTTACAAAGTTTATTAGTGAAGTGCAGGGTTTTATGATCATCAGAAAACCACTGAAATTGAGATTACAGTAATTTATACATATTATGATAATCCATGGACTGGTCTGATTCCTATTTTTCAGTCAGGATTCTCAGGAAGGTATTATTTTACTCCCTTTGAGGCAAATGATGGACTACTTCAGATTTTTTTTCATTTTTTAAAAATTCATCTAGAAGAATAAATATAATTATATGAATACAGGGTTATCCTTAATTGATCTGTGATTATCACAGCCTTTCTGTAAGTTTGAACTAACATGAAAAATCTGTGCAGTATGAGGTCAGTCTAGCCAAACAGTTCTGGTGCCCACTAGCTGACATTTTGGACTTTAAATCAACTGAAACAATACAGGAAAGGTACAGAGATAAAAACAGTTGTTACTGTATCCTTCTCGCTGACCAAACAATATCAAGGAGACCAATAATTTAATTTACATGATAAGCCTTTAAAATCTAAAGGGAGATATCATATGAACTACTGACAATCACTTCTACAGACAGCATAAATAAACTATTCTTTCTGGAGCAATTGCACTTGCAGTGTCACAAAAGATTTACTAAGATGTGAGTCTGCTGTCATATAAAGTAAGCAGGATGTCTTGGGCAGCAATTCTTTCCTGCTGATAAGTCAGATCTAATATTTTTTTCTTGGAAAGCATTCTATGCTCCGGTATGTATTCAATCTAAATCAATTAATGGAAACAGAGCCGACCTTGGTTCATGTCACAGTTTATCTTGACACATTGTTAATGTCTCCTATGGGGGAAATGAACCAAGAATAAGCGTCAGTTGTCAATGGCATGTTCTATTGACTGTTTTATTACAGTTAATGATCATAGTGACTTGTTTTTGCACCTTGTTGCATGTTTAGAAATTCATATGCATAGATATTTATTTGTTAAAAATCAGTTTTTCTACTATAAATCTGCCATGTAAATAGGCATTTATTTACAGATTTGACCATTAAATCAAATCAAAGTGATATAGCAATATAGACTAATATAATAAATAATTGGGCTCCTCTAATATCACGTTACCCTAAACCTAAACACTTGAATTAGTTATGTTTTCTACCTAAACAAGAATCATATTTAACAATGTGAATCTACTGACACTACCAAATTGAAGCAAAGAAGATGGTCACTTCCCCTACTTTTCTGTGTATACTGTAGGCAAAAAGTTTTTTTTCCATAAGAGACACCAGGTATAACTTTAAACATGTCTTTGACTGGGTTTTGCAGCAAGGTTTTTTAAAAGATAGGATACTTTCCAATGCCATATAACAAATGAAAATAACCAAATGAAAGTTCATTTTTTGCAACCAGAGCAGACTGGACCACTCCAAAATCTAGGAAACCTGCCCTTTAGTAGTTCAGCCTCTATTAGGACACCCCAATGCCCTAAAATTCAAATATTTTACTCATAATCGCTTAGTTTTTCTCTTCATATCTCAATGATACCTAATCTTGTCCCAAACTTCTTGTCTTAGAGCTTGCTCTAAGTCCCACACTCAGATTTGATAATAAGATGTTGCCATTTTACTTTAATGCTATACCAAGTACATACCCTTCAACTGTCCAGTTTTTTACGGGAAAGTCCATTTTTTGACAGCTAAGCCCAAAGTAACACTTTCTTTTTGAAATGTCCTGAGTTTCTCTTTGATCTCCTGCACTGAACAGCCAGAAAAAGAAGTTTCTGAAATTTAATCAAATAAGAGGCTTTTACCAGAGAGCCCAGAACACTCAGCACCTGCATTTGTAACTATTAAGTCAAGCAGGTCTCTTGGGAGAACTGAGAATTTCAGCTTCACCTTCATTAGCAAAACTGTAATAACACATAAAACATGACCCTAAAACCCCCAGAAATGTGTTCAAACTTTCCATAACCTGCCAAAAAAGGAGAGTTTGACAAAATACCATGTTCATTTTACACCTTAAATACCATATTCATTTGTAAAATGAACATTGTATATTGTCCCTCTCTCCTTTTTTTCAAATGTTGGAAAGTATGCAGTTACAGAAACATGAAACTTACATGCCAAGATTGTGAGAAAATTATCTCCTGCAGAGGGCTACTTTACATGGAGAAACATTTGCACCCATATGTAATAAAAGGCATTAAGTTTTCCCAGAAGCAGTAACTTATTGCAACCTAATTTTTGCACTTAAAGGAGAATTCAACCGTTAACTAAAAAAAACCTACCCCTTACCTTTTGTAGACCCCCTTCCTTTTTCCCTCCAGCCTAACAAGCTGTAACTGTTGGCACCCTAAATCTAGAACCGATGCCATGCACCCTGGTCTCGGCTCATGCTTCTGCCTGTAGCAGCCACCTTTGGGGAGGAGCCCTCAGCTACTCAGATGCCGCCAGGTCTTAAAACAAGAGGTGCAAGGCGATTGGTTCTAGACAGGCAGAGGGGAACAACTGTAAGCAAAGTTTTTGGGCAGAAGGTCGTGGTACAAGGCGTTAGGCAATAGAATAGTCAGATCAGGCCGGGTCGGGGCAGGCAGAGAGTAAACGTAGTCAGGCAGGCAAGGGTCAAACCAGGAAGTCAATCAGAAGGGTTAAGCAGAATCGAAGTCGGTAATCAGGCAAGGGTCAGGATTCAGAAGACAGGATAATCAATAGCCAGGCAGGGGTCACAACAGGAATCAAAATACAGATAAATCAGAAGCACAATAGCACAGAAGCACCAGGAACAAGATCCTATAACGGGCAAGGTCTTGAAGCCTAAATGAGCCTTTTATAGTACTTGATACAATGAATGAAACGAGACGCGGGCACGCGCGCTCTAAGGAACCGGCATGGAGGCAGAAGAGGAGTGGAGCGGCAGGCATCCCCGCCCCTCCACTAGACAACCAGGGTGAGTGATATTTGTTATCCAAATAGAAGAGGGGGATGGTGGTCAGCACAGCTTTTCCAAATGGTATGCGTCCAATTCCTTAATAGTTGCTCTGTGCTGCAACTGCTGCAAATGATCCAAGTATAGGAGAAGGAAGAGGAACTCCAGCAGTATTACTGCAAACAACTTTTTATTCCAGGCAGTGGAAAACACAACATGTTTCGGGTTCAATACGCTTTATCAAGGGTATTAACTGCTGGAGTTCCTCTTCCTTCTCCTATACTTGAGTGATATTTGTTACACAAGCTTTAACAATCAAAAAGTAAAAGTCCTTAGAGAATAGAGTGGATGGTGGCCACAGCAATTGTATTCATTTACCATCCACTTACAAATACCAATTACAGTGTACTTGATTTCAGTTGGAGACAAAAAAAATTAAAGGTGTGGCTTGTGTACATGATGAAGATTATCTGTATATGCAGCACACATGGAACTGCCAAGGAACTAACACCTAGATTTTAATATCTCAGGAATGTGAAAAAGGTGTTGTTCTTCACAAGTAGTTCTACCATCTACTGGTACCAACAAGACAGCTCACAATGTACTAACTCCAATATCTCTAACACTCTTTCTAAAACTGATATCTGTGTCTTTAAAGTAAAATACGATTGGCTCAGATTCAACCCTGCCGTGCCTCAATTGAAAACGATCTTCAAACGTGGTAAACAGACAATTTTATGGTTCTCTTCACCTTTAATTAATTCATGTATACTGTCTTTATTAGCATTAAGAACTGTATCTTTGGGTGGCAACAACAAAATGTGTCCCTCTTTGTCCTATTTAACATGATTACACCTGAATTAACAGGGACATGGTTAGGATCATAGTAAAAACATTAGTTGGACCATCCATTTTATTTTTTATAATTCCTAATCATCTACAGAATGTAAACAATAATAGAAAAACACAAAATCATCTATATGTGTGTGTGTGTGTCGGTGTGTATAAACCCCCTGACAGATTGAGCAATAAAACAGTTTCTCTGCAAATGAGGCCAAAAAACAAAAGCTTTTCTTGCTGTGCCCTATTTTATTAGGATGTGCAATGATAAAGAGATCCAGTCTAGAAGCAGTTCTACAGTTTAATCTCTCCCTGCAGGCTAAATGGTCCTATTTTCAGCTCACCAGCTAAAGCAATTCTCGCAGCTGCACGCCGTCCTTCCCTACACATTATTTCATTGGCATGATTTCTCACTTATCTGGCAAATCTGAAGGAAAGCACAAAAAAAAGCAAATTCTTGTTTCAGTTTCACCACTAATATCTACAGGGAATATATAAAATAAGATTGCTAGTGGGATGAAGTGTCCAGTACAATGTAAGTTAACATTTTTAATGCAATAAAACCTACTGCGCATTAAGTGAAGATCATACATTTTTTCTTTACTGTGTATATGCTGCTTATCACTTTAAATATTAGGCATATTTATTTATAAAATATTTGAATTAGGATTCATGTCCACAGTCCCTGTACTTCATTGTATTAACAAAAATCTTAGAAATAAAAGGAAATAGGTAGGGATGGGCGAATTTGACCCGTTTCATTCGCCATAAATTTGCCGCCAGCGAAATGTCGCAGACGCCCATTAAAGTTGCGCTTCTTTTTTCTTAACGCGCAAAGCCATACAAGTCGAAACAAGGCAAAAAAATTCTCCCATCCCTAGAAATAGCAATCAAAATATTTCAACAGTTTTTGCCTAGTGGCTATTGCCAATAATGTCCACTCACAGTTGTGACCAATGAGTCAACTCTATCCAGATCTATATGCAACCCTTTCTTGACCCAAAACAATATTTAAGCTAGAATGGAGGTAGAACACTGATACACTACAACCCCCCCCCCCCCTTGGCTGGCCCTTGCTTTTGTGTGTAGAAGACACCTCTCTCGCTGCAAACAATCAGGATTATGGACACCACAGGTTGTTAACACAGGTTTATTTGAGACAGGTAGTACTCACACAGTACAGCATTGTCATAGAGGTGTATGGGTTGCAGCTATAATCATGCACAGAGCAGAACACACTGAAACCTCTATGAAGCAGATTTCAAGTTCACCTTTTAAGTTTCCTTGAGTGGTCTGATCCCCTCCAATGGAAACCTCTGGGAGAATATACTAGCCCAAACTGTGGGTCCATTACTTTCAAGCACAGTATCACCTAGGGGGGTACCTTCTTTACTGCTGTATTTATGGTTCAGAACACCATCCACACTAATAGACACCTTTGATTTTACAGAATTACATTTTAAATGTATGTTTTTACATCACATCATCTTTCTCTAATGAACAGAACTACTTTTTGTTGTGCCGTATGGGGTGCTGCAATACATACTCTCTAGTTGCCAATGTGTAATTATTTTTATATTATTTATTTAATTGCTTTGTGCAGGGCCACAAGTAGGGGTAGGCAGAAGAGGCACACACCTAGGGCACAAAGGCAAGGTGGTGCCAGGCACATACCTCTTCTGCCTGGATGCCCTTAGTCCATAGACCTTCCTGGAGAGTATTTTGGCATAACTAGTTCACCAGTGAGGCATTCCTCCTGTTGGCAGAGTTGGTCTTTATGATGATCACACAGGGAACACTCAGCACAGCAACTTGGAAAAGGATTTACTTGTGAATCACTCAGGGATAATACAGAGCACATTTAACAGTGTGCAAGATCAAAACCAATATGGTGGATAGAAAAGAAAAACAACAGAGTGCAGAAAAACAACAGCAAAGATCATTGCAATTATACATTAACAATATTCACAGCGCCACCTTGTGACCATTTTAATACTCCAGTGTTTAAGCATGAATGCTGTTGCATGTATTCCAACACCCCTTCTCAACAGTGAAAGGCTTAAACTGATAATCCACTCTTCTTTAACAGTTCCAAGTGTCTCTTTGCATGTAGAGGCTTGGTAAGCATATCTGCAACCATGTCCTCAGTTGGACAATATTTTAAGTCAAGCTGTCTTTGCTCTTGCAAGTCCCTTAGGAAATGATACCTTACATCAATATGTTTGGTTCTTGGGTTGACTCGTTCTGTCTGTGCAAGTGCAATGCACCCTTGGTTGTCTTCAAACATCTGAGTGGGTTCCATCTGCTTTTGATCCAAATCTGCTAACAGTTGTCTTAGCCAAATTAACTCTTGACTTGCTTGTGCTGCTGCAACATACTCTGCTTCGGTTGAAGAAAGTGTCACAGTTGACTGTTTTCTGCTGGTCCAGCTAATGGGTCCACCAGAGAGTAGAAACAAGTGTCCACTAGTAGATTTTCTATCACTTGAGTCTCCAGCCCAGTCAGCATCAACAAATCCAATCAGGTTACATTTGCCCCTTGCAGGCAACTTTAACTTGAAATGTATTGTTCCCTTTAAGTAACGTATGACCCGTTTTACAGCATTCCAGTCCATCTGACTTGGCTTAGACACCTTTCTGCATAAAAATCCCACTGCTGTAGCGATGTCGGGTCTTGCAACTGTAGCAATGTAAAGCAGTTTTCCTATAGCTTTTCTGTATTGACAGTTATTTGGTAGCAAATCAACTTCATTGTTCATTTCCTTTAAGTAATTTGTTTCCATAGGAGAGTTAACTGGTTTTGCATCATTCATCCCAAAAGTTTCAATTACTTCTTGTATTTTGTGACTTTGGTTCAGAAGATAACTGCCATCTTCTTCTCTTTCAATCTGTATGCCAAGGTAATGTTTTATGTCACCTAAGTCTTTGGTCTCAAAGTCCTTATTTAGAGCTTGTAGTAGTTTGATGTGATCCCCTTCTTCCTCAAAGCATACTAACAGATCATCCACGTATATGAGTACAAAGATCCACCTACCAGTCAGTTTCTTAGTATACAAGCAGGGATCTGCTTTGCTCCTTTGAAATTTTTCTTTTGTGAGCACATCAACCTCTGCGATCCATCGACCTCTGCTACCATGTTGGCAGAGTTGGTCTTTATGATGATCACACAGGGAACACTCAGCACAGCAATTTGGAAAAGGATTTACTTGTGAATCACTCAGGGATAATACAGAGCACATTATTAATTTTCATATTCCATGCTCTAGCTGCCTGTTTGAGGCCATAGAGCCCTTTCTGGAGTTTGTATATTAGGCCTTGGCACACCATGTGATATACAGAATGCAGATAAAGCACTCTGATGTCAAAACAGCCTTCTTACACAGCGAGCTAACAGAAGAAATCTACATGGAACAGCCACAGGGATTTGAGAATCCACAAAAGCCAGACCTAGTATGCAAACTCCAGAAAGGGCTCTATGGCCTCAAACAGGCAGCTAGAGCATGGAATATGAAAATTAATAATGTGCTCTGTATTATCCCTGAGTGATTCACAAGTAAATCCTTTTCCAAATTGCTGTGCTGAGTGTTCCCTGTGTGATCATCATAAAGACCAACTCTGCCAACATGGTAGCAGAGGTCGATGGATCGCAACCATCCTCTGGTTGGTTTGCCCTTGTTCTCTCTTATTGAACGCCTTGGTTCATTGTCAGTGCTTGGTTGTGTCTGCTCATCTGTGGTGTCAAATTCAGTGCCAACTTCAACTATTTGTTCTGGAGATGTACATGTTACTTGTTCAGTATCTTTCACCTTTTCTCGTCTTTGTTCTAGTGAAGTCATTACACCATTTCTTAGGTCTTCAATAAATGTTACACTGTTACTGATCACCACCTTGTCAATCTTTGGATCCAGAATTCTGTATCCTTTGGAATTTTCTGCATATCCAACAAGGATACCTTCCACTGCCCGATTTTGCAGTTTGCTGCGTTTCTCTTCTGGAATGTAAGCAAATGCTTTGCACCCAAAAACTCTGATATAACACTGGGTTTTTCACCATGCCACAGTTCATATGGTGTTTTCATGACAGATTTGGAGTACAATCTGTTTTGCAGGTAAGTAGCTGTCATTGCTGCTTCACCCCAGTATTTTTCAGATAGTCCTGAATCAGTCAGCATACATCTGATAATTTCTGTTAGGGTTCTATTTTTCCTTTCAGCTACCCCATTCTGTTCTGGTGTATATGGGACAGTCTTTTGATGCTCTATCCCAAGCTGTTTTAAGAAATTCTCTACTTTGTGTCCAGTGAATTCTCCGCCATTGTCACTTCTGAACACAAGTGGTTTTCTCTGAAATTTGTTACTTGCCTTTGTCACATAATCTTGCAGTTTTTCAAACACTTCTGATTTGTTTTTCATTAGATATGTGACTGTGTATCTTGAATGGTCATCTGTTAAAGTCACTATGTATCTATTACCTCCTGGTGTGGGCACTCGCATAGGACCACATACATCACTATGTATAAGGTCAAGCGTTTTTGAAGCTCTGTTCTGGCTTACCTTTGGAGGAGTTGCTCTTGTAGCTTTAGCTTTGATGCAACAATCACATCTCACGAAAGTTGGACAGGCTGACAATACTAGATCTTTTGTCAGGTTCTGCCTAATCAGTTCTTGTATGCCATCTGGATGTCTGTGACCTAGACGTCTATGCCACATGTGAATGCAGTTGTTGTGCCCCTGTGTGCAGAGTCTTGCTTGCTCCTTTACTGTGTCCAGTCGATATAGATGCTTATCCACTATGGCTGTTGTGATGACCTTTTCTCCATTCTGGATTGTACACTTGTCACCTTGGAATTTTGTGATAAGTCCTTTGGATCCCAGTTTCCTTACAGATAAGAGCCCACCTTCTAGTTTTGGAACATATAGCACATCCTTTATTGGTATAGGCAATCTGTGTCCGTCAGCATTGTGACAAATAAGAATTCCATGCCCAATTCCTTCAGCTGTAGTGCTACTTCCATCTGCAAGGTAAATAGTTTCTTTGTTATTTGGATCAAACTCTGTAAAGAAGTTTCTGTCGCTTGTCATGTGACTTGTTGCTCCTGAATCTATATACCAGTTCTGGTTTGAAAGGGTGTTTGTTACTTTAAAAGTTCCGTGCCACTGATCTCTATCATTGTCATTCACTGTAGTTCTGACTGTTTGTTTAAAACTTCTTGGAAATTTTGCCCTTTGCTCTGCCTTCCATATTGAACAGTCTTTCTTAAAGTGTCCTGGTTTCTTGCATCTGAAGCAAACTTTGCTCTCTTTCTTATGTAGCTTTGTGTCTGTGGCTTTAAGAGCTGCCTCAGTATTACTTTCTGTATTGTCAAATGTTTGCTCCTTTCTGCGCATGTATTCATCTATGAGCCGGGTTTTGACAAATTCTAGTGTTAGTTCAGCTTCAGGCCTTGTTTCCAGGGCATTAATCAGTGCACTGTATGATTCAGGTAAACTGCACAGAAGTATGGCTGATACGTGGCTGTCTTTTATATCCTCTCCAATTGCCTGGAGTTGTGCCACAACCTGCAACATTGCATTTATATGCTCCTGCATGTCTTTTCCTGAACCTAATCTCATCTGGTATAGTTTCCTTAGCAGGAATAGTTTGTTATTCAGGCTGGATCTTTCGTGCAGTTTTTGCAATGCATCCCACATGCCTTTAGCAGTATTCTGATGCCTTATATGAATAAGCTGTTCATCTTCCACTAACAGACTTATTGTTGCCCGTGCCTGTCTGTTTTTCTTATCCCATTCCTGGTGATTAACATCTGGTCTATCTGTAGTTATAGCTTCCCACAAGTCATCTCTGGATAGCAGCATTTCTACTTTAAACTTCCACAGTTGATAATTCTCATTATTCAGTTTAGCCACTGCTAGTTTAAGTTCTGAGCTGCTAGCCATGTCTGCCTCACTTCCTTGTATAAGCTGTGATTCTTACTTGTGCTTTGTAGTTCACAGAACCTCTGGAAGATTCCTTGTCTCAGTCTTTTCACTGAGTTGGATTGTGCCTGGGCCCAGAACCTGTTGGCAGAGTTGGTCTTTATGATGATCACACAGGGAACACTCAGCACAGCAACTTGGAAAAGGATTTACTTGTGAATCACTCAGGGATAATACAGAGCACATTTAACAGTGTGCAAGATCAAAACCAATATGGTGGATAGAAAAGAAAAACAACAGAGTGCAGAAAAACAACAGCAAAGATCATTGCAATTATACATTAACAATATTCACAGCGCCACCTTGTGACCATTTTAATACTCCAGTGTTTAAGCATGAATGCTGTTGCATGTATTCCAACACCTCCCTCCCCCAGCCACCCCTTGTCACTCCACCATCCCATGTATGCTGCATGTTATTGTGGGAGCATGTGGCATTGTGTGTTTGCTAAAGCATGCGGGGGGGCTGGGTGGCGAGAGCAGCCATCACACTCCTTAAACCCCCCCATCTTCACCTTGTAGGGCTGATGAAATTGGGGGTACCTCAAATGTACATACTTTGTAATGGACCAACATATCAAGCAATTTTTTGTTGGAGACCACAGGCCTGGACTGAGATTCAGAATAGGCCCTGGCATTTCAAATACAAACCCAAACCCAGGCCCAAATAGCCCCCCCCCCCAGCTAACTAAATATCGACTGTCTATGGCATCATATGACATCAGCAATTCAGTGTATGGGAAAAGAAGTATTTTAAGCGGCCCAATCTTCTAACAGTACATATATGTATTTATGAAAGTACCGCATGTGACATATGTGGACACAAAAGATTATGTGCCATTATGGATCACTTATTGTGCCCAAGTAGTACTGCATGATGTAGTCCAATGACCCACACATGATTTTGAAATGTCCAATCATTGGGATAAGCCACCAGCTGAAATTATTGTATGCAATTTATTACCTGCTTCAAGGTTGAAGTTTGAATAGTTTAGGTTCTAAGCCATCTGCATAATAAATGTGCTGGAAACGAAACAATAGCTTTTTTTCAGGTTAAATGTTTCAGGAAGATGTTTTTGTTTATTACTATACAATATTTATTTAAAATATGTCAAATATTGTGTGACTTTCAGGGAAAAGCTCCCTAGAAGTTAAGCAAGTATTTATTTTGCCACATTGAAAATAAGATATAATAAATCTCATTCTCTGCAATATGCTTAAACAAATCATTACAGCACATCCAATGTGTACTCCGCTCTTGCAGCAGAAGGTCAGATGCTGAATGAATAGGAGATCACTGCTACAGAGGAAACTACTAGACAATACACAGCTTGCCTGTTAGATACACTGGAGGGAGCTAAAACTTGTAATTTCAATCTTACAATCAGTGTCAGTGGTAGAGGGAGGGAGCAGAGTTGGGTGTGTGATGGGATGAAACCGACCTGGTAGACAAGGCAGCAAAAAAGAAAAAAAATCTGTATCACTGGGAAAACTGTGACAAGTGGATTTTAAAAAAATCAACTGGATTTTATAATACAAGAGGTGATAGAGGTGTTTTCTCTTTTGAATATTTGCATTGAAAGAAGAATAATATTCCTGCAGTGAATCCGGAATAAAGAATGTACAGAAGAAAGAAGGAATATAGTAGGTCCGATACCTGAGCTGCGTATAACCAAGATGGAAAATTGGTAGACAAATGCATTATGTAAGTACAGTAAGTAAGTATAGTTTTATATTTAAAATGTAAACATTAGCTGGAATATTAAAGACAGGATCAGTTTTGCAATCAAAACTAGAATAATCCACACAAAATAAGCATTCATATTGCACTAATAAAAGAAAATAGAATTATTCTTTGATAGGAGCTAGAGCACTGTCATTGTCTATTATATATAATGGTACTTTATATAATGGTACTTATTCAATGGGTTTTTAGGAAGAAATACTGTCCATGTAATTGGACTCTGGCTTACCACAACTTAATTACAGAACAACTGCAATTTGAATTGCCAGTGTATAAATTGCTGTTCACACTGACATCAAATGCCCTACAGGAGCCTATTTGATATTATATTTATGATAAACGTTTTCTGTTAAAGAAAATGCAAAAAGTGCAAAAATACTTTATATTAAAATGTGTAGGAAGGTTTTTTTAAAATGTATTTTGGGGCACATTTACTTAGCTCGAGTGAAGGAATAAAAAACTTCGAATTTCGAATGTTTTTTTTGGCTACTTTGACCTTCAACTACGAATCGAACGATTCGAACTAAAAATCGTTCGACTATTCGGCCATTCGATAGTCGAAGTTCTGTCTCTTTAAAAAAAACTTTGACCCCCTACTTCGCCACCTAAAACCTACCGAACCTCAATGTTAGCCTATGGGGACCTTTAAGCTTTTTTTGGTCGTAGAAAAATCGTTCGATCGATGGATAAAAATCCTTTGAATCATTTGTTTCGAAGGATTTAATCATTCGATCGAACAAATTTTCGTTCGATCAAACTAATTGCGGTAAATCCTTCGACTTCGATATTCGAAGTTAAAGGATTTAACTTCGACAGTTGAATATTGAAGGTTAATTAACCCTCGATATTCGACCCTATGTAAATCTGCCCCTACGTCTTTTCTTACATTTTTCTCAGTTTCATAAGTAGCGTTGTCACACACTTTACTGTATTTTGCTTTTAAGGCAAATGTAATAGAAGTACTTGATGGTAAAGTAGAACAATTGGAACAAGTGAACATATTTAAAAATATTTGAAATAGAGTGTTCATAATTATATAGTGTATATATAGTGAAAATACAGAGAACAGAAAATAGACAATCCATTACATAAATTAAAACCTTACAAATATTAAACTCCAAATGCGAATACACAAACAAGAGGACCTTAAAGAATCTCATTGCAAACCTATTGTTTTTAGATGACTGGAAAGAACTTCTGATATTCGCAATTATTATAATTTTGCATGGGGTATAATTAAAAAATGCCAACCTGCAAACCAGAAGAAATGTACTGTATTGATGGTTCCCGGCGAGATGCAGTCTTGGAGAACTTCTACACAATTGGCCAGGAGCTTGGAAGGTACTGAGTCTCTTGGAAAACCATTCCCTGTAAAAATTATATTTTTCTAGTTTAAAAATTGTTGAGTTATACAGTATTAACTACCATATAAATCTTGTTCTTAGTATCTACAAAAAAGCAATTAACCTCTTATACTCCATAGATCATTTACTGCCAGCATTATAGATTTTATTTTATGGTTTGTCACAATATTGTATGGCAACACATGGGGTATATTCACTAAAGGACTAATTTTCGCTAGCGACCAATTCGCCACACACTGCGCCACTTCACCAAGCGCAAATTAGTTACCACTATGCAAATTCACTACAATGCGAAGTTGCGTCTCAGCAGCAAAACACTTGCGAATTTTCACTAGCGTTACATCGACTGGGCGAGAATTTCATAGTGAATTTTCTCTCATAGCGTTCATTTCTGCCTAGCGAAACATCAATAGCACTCTTACACTTAGGTTAATTTGAATAGGGCTGGTACTTGAAAATCATATGGATGTCTTTATTAGAAATGTTGGTGCAAATGCTTGAAGTGGCCACTTTTTCAAACACATGTCCAATGAGCCATAATAAAGACAGAAGAGATGCTCTAATGCCCTAGACATGAGCCCACACATAACTCTTTAATAGCTTGGGCTTTCAAATGCAATCCTGCTCTAAAAAAGAAAAGTTGTCATAGTTTTTTTCCAACTTTAATGCATTTCCGGCATACAGTATATGATGTCATAAGACATAAGATTGAGGAAGATGTAGCTTTTTTTATCAGTTCGCCTGGACGGAGGTGGTGAAGTACACTCTGGCGAAAGAGGTAACATTCAGTAAAATTGGCATCTTAGTGAATTTGCGGAGTAACAGACGTTCGCCAGAGCAAAAAGTCACCTGGTGATAGGGTACAAATGAACGCTAGCGAATTGTCCTCTATGCCTGTTAGTAAATTGGTGATGTCCCTGTGGATGGGAATTCTGGTGAATTTTCGCTAGCGTCTGCCACTTCGCCCTTTGGTAAATCTGCCCCATAGAGTGGGAACAAAAAATGTATAAAGTGGGTTATTGTGTTTTAACTAAAATAAATGCAATCTGCAGCCTGCCAACTCTAGAGATACTACCCAGTCGAAGTCAAAAGGATTTAGTTGTTTACGAACTTGGTCAAATGGTAAAACCGAAGGTTTCCTTTACATTTATGGCTAAATCTAATATGCTCCTTATAAGTCAGAGCTGAACTTAGAACAGCCTTAATTAACACTGGTTGCAGAAAATGGTGAAACAGGCCAGAAATATTTCACTGAGAAGCTAAGGAAACTCTGGCTAACAAATGTTTACTGAAAAAAAAAATTGGTAGAAGCCAATATATGGTGCTAAATTATGCTATTAGCATATAAATAAAGCAGAGTATTCTCTAAATGACTTGTGCAGGGGTGGGGGGGGGGAAGAGTTCAGCAGTAACAAATCACCAGTACGCTGGTTACAGCATGACAAGCCCAGTCACATTTGATCTAAATCTGCTCATCTTTTTTTCTTTTTCTCCCTTGGTAAAAGCCTGGTCCTGTCATTGCTTAGCTCAGTTTTATATACCTGTCACAAGCTTCTATATATAAACAATGTGCTAGAACAGAGTGTTTGTTTTTTACAGTAGCTTATTGTCATTGGGTTAGTTCTTAGAGTAAACCCAAGGGATCTAGGGTTGGCTGGATCTCTGGGGGTTGTTCTTGCATCTGTCACTGAACATTTGATCAGCAGCTTGTACACAACTGTCCTTCGACTGCTGAATAAGACAAAACCAGCACAATGCATTAAGCCTATGAATCTTACCAGTTTTAATCATTTTTACTATCATGAAGGTTCAAATTGTTACATTGCTGGTCGTTTTTGACACTGGTAACAGCCTTAGCCAGGGTTTTACCAACTAGGCTGGTGGAAAATAGGCAAATAATGGCAACCCATCAGTCACAGTCTGTGTATGAAAGAGAGTGACATCACCATCAGACATTAAGAGGCATATTTATTATGCTGGGTAAATGAAACTTGCAGAAAAAATGTGTAAAAACCTGTGTGCAATAAATGACAAATTTGGGTGTGTTTTATTTTAAGCCATGTGAAAACCAGATTTGCTGCTGTTATTTTACATTGCTTCCGGCAGAAGTAACTTTAAGAAAAAATGCTTAAAAAATGTATGCAAAGCTGGTGCGGAGTAATATTCCGCCATTTTTTTACACCAAATAATAAATATGCCCCTTAGAATGCTATATATTCATCCCTGACCTTCCACCAACATAGCCCATGTTTACGTCTTCCTGCCCCTACCCTAAGTGTATTTATCACTACTACCTATATAAGCTGATTGTTCTGTTTTTGATGTACAATGAAAATGCTTGGGCCTTAATAAATAACAGTTTATTCTAGAATGTTCCAGAATAAGACTAAGGTAGGTGAAACTTGAATTTTACATCTACTACAAATGTAATATTATAATATACATTAAATTAATTACTTGAACAATTTATGTCTGCAGGGGTGCCACCTCTACAGTATTTAAATGTGAAGAAAAGGGAACCAAAAAGCTATATGCTGCTAAAATAATTAAAAAAACAGTAAGTAGTACATAGTAATCACAAATTTTCTATAATTGTTTCTGGGTTCTAGCGTTGATGTCAGTAGAGTGGATTTCAAGACGCCAATGGTAACTAATATGTGCTGCCGTTTTTGTTACATTTTGGCAGTTTAATAGGATCTCCACCCGAAAACCTTTTTTTCATAATGAAAGAAATTTCTGGCACAAGCTGATTGTTGATCATAATAGGGGCCTATACAGAGAAGCTGAGAAACGACCTAAGTCCTTGGCCAACAGAGTATTCAAGCATGTTTAATAGATATCTGCAATATCTCTGACCACATATTATTCAGGCAGGCCATATATGGGTCAATATGTTGGTCTTGACTGTCCTAGTCAGAAATCAATATTCGCCCATGTATGGCTAGCTTCAGACTTAAGAAATATTTTGTTCAGGTTGGTTAATAAAATCTTTGTGCTTATCAAAAGCATCTTTGAATTGAATGAGCAAGTAGAGAGAGAGTTATTTCCCTAAGTAAGAACCACAACTATGAAAACACCATCAACCACTGGCTGTTATAATTAATGAATAGAAGAAATAGTGATGTTCCACTTTAAAGTATAAGACTATTTCTTTAACCGCAATGAGCAATATAAATTCACTAAATTTTTTTACTTTTTGAGTTGTAGTATTCCAATATAAAATGTATAATGTAAAAACAATTGACTAGTAATGAGTGAATTTGTACCATTTTGCCAGAAAATTCAGCAAAACAATGACAATTTGCAAAACATATAGTAACTTGGTGTTTTCTTTCTGTTTTTTCATGAAAAATTAATTTAAGTCAATGGCCATATTTTCCACCCAAAATACATTGAAGTCAATGGGATTTTTTGCAGGTTTTTGTTGAGCAAAATACAGTGTAGTCAATTGGTGTTTTTTTGCTTCTTTTTTTCCCCACAAAAAACATTAGAGACCATAGGCATTTTCTCACTGCATTTTTTCCACACTAAGGGGCATATTTATCAAGGGTTGAATTTCAAATTGAAAAAACTTCGAAATTGAATTAAAAAAGACCAACCGAAATTAAGTTGAATTTTTTTGGGGTTGAATAGGTCCGTTTTCAGTCTAATAGGTCAGTATTCTGCCAAATTCAAATAGTTCGAATTGAAGGAATAGCACATTCGATCGAATTTGATTCGAAATTTTTACCAAAAAAAACTTAGATTTTTCAAAGTCCACCAATTGCCTCCAAATAGGATCTAGGAGGTCCCACATAGGCTAAAACAGCAATTCGGCAAGTTTTTGATTGCGAATGGTTGAAGTCGAATTTTTAAAGAGACAGTACATGATAAATTTCGATATTCGAATTTTCAAATTTTTTGCAATTTCTAATCGAATTTGGACTATTCCCTAGTTGAAGTACAAAAAATAGCTCGAAATTCACATTTTTTCAATTTGAAAATTCACTTCGACCTTTGATAAATCTGCCCCCAAATATATTGGAGTCAATGAGCATATTTACCTGCATTTTTGTTTCACGTTTTTACACAGCAAAAATTTTTATAGTGAAATTTTGTCACAGTTTCTCGAAAAAAAATGTGCCTATGTCGAAATGCAGACCTTCACCACAATTCCATGGTAAAAATTCTGACCCTTCTCTGACTTTTTGGCAGATATATAGATTTCACATGTGCAAATTATACCATTGCTAAGTGATGGCATTTCACAAACTTTCTTTCAGATTGATCTAAAAATTGCGAGAACAGAAATTGGAGTACTGCTACATCTCTCACATCCAAATATTGTAAGTCATTTAAGATACAGTATGTCTCACTGTGTAATATAGCATGTAGACTCTCGTTCAACTCAATCATGCCAAGTCTTACATACTTTGCACAAATATGGTTACATTTGCTTTCATACTGCAGGCAGGCCAGAGTTTTTAATTTAACGAAACGCCTAGATAATTTTTTTTTTTTTTAAAAAAAACATATAAATAAAACAATATCAATGTCAGGATCTTTCCATAGAAGTCATTTATGTAGTTAGCATACTTTAGAGAACACTGCCCCGATAGCTGAAGAGTGGGAGTCTTAAAATATTAACTCTGTCCATTCCATTAAAAACCTGATCAAAATACCCCTTACTATAATGATTTGTGCAATAGGTTGCCCTAGTACATCACAAAAGATGTGATGTAACTATATTTCTGAAATGTTCAAATTTCACCCAAAAACACAAATGATCATTGCCTGTTTAATTCCAACAATGTATACAGGTATCCCTTACAGCACTCAAAGTATTCCCATCAGGGTGTGCAGTAAAAAATGAGCATCTTGAAGAGCACAACATGGGTTATGCCCCCATAATAAGTTTAATGGTCGATATTATGTACAGTTAGTAAGTGGTTCCTATCAGTATTGGGGGGGGGGGTTAAATCATTCTCATTTGTTTGTTTTTCAGATTAAATTAAAGGATATCTTTGAAACTCCTTCAGAATTCACTTTAATTCTTGAACTAGTGACAGGTGGAGAACTATTTGACAGGTAATGAGGCAGGTACCTTGTGAATTTTATTATGGATGAATGGCACAACTAAATGTTTTAAGTGATATACTGTGCCTGTCTTTCATTTATATGTAACATTTGGTAGTGGACCCATCCACAGTTCTCACTATAAGATAGTATATACAAGTTAGGGATGTGTAAATCTATGCAGAAAAGTTTATATCAAAAACAATATAAGTCCCAAGGCCTCTTCAAGTAAAAAAATATTAATTTATTGTTATTCACATTAAAACAGTATCTAGTACATACTACCCCACATATCCCACCTTACGCGTTTCGCACCCTCAGGCGCTTAGTCATAGGTGTATACAGATACACCTATGACTAAGCGCCGGAGGGTGCGCAACTCTCAGTCTATACTGAATCATTCTAAGAAAACATTGGAATAAGCAATGACAAAATGGGTAGGATGGAAATGGTAAAAATTAATATTTTGGGGAGATAGGAGCATAGTCAACCTTGCCAGACTCTACAATTGCATGATACACATAGGAAAATATATAACACAATTTCACAACTCACCTTAAAGGAGAAATAAAGCTTAAGTGAAGATATAGGCTAGAAATGTTGTACATTATGTTTTAGCTTCTGTCCCTGCCCAAGGTAACCACAGGCCTTTAGCAGGTAATATCGTGCCTCCAAAGATGCCCCAGTAGCCCCACGTCTTCTTTTCTGCTAATTCACTGCACATGCTCTGTGCTGCTATCGGTTATTGAGCTTAGGGACGGACTCAAAATATACAGTACACATAGAATAGAAATGTTACAATATAAGGCTGAATAGTAATTAATACAGATCATTTCTACATGCCAACACAGAAACCAGTGCAACTAGCTTAAGAATTTAATAATCAGCCCTGTAGCATCAGGTTACACTACTGGCTATTAACATCTTCAAATGTTTCAAGCGACCTCTGCCATTGATGACATGACCTTGACAGGTTTTAGATGGTGTTTTTGGTGGTTTAGATTTGAGATATTCCAGGGTCAGGGTATAATAAATCTCGAAAATTTGAGTTTTTCAAAAAAAAAAAAAACGGAGGTTTTTCTTTTTAATTGATTTTGGACCAAAAAAATAACCTTGAAAACACAACTAAATCCTTAATAAATCTGCCCATAAATGTTTATATATACAGTACCTATTACAATTATAGCATGGAAACACACTTCCTCTCCAGTAAACATCTGCTACATTGCTGAGGGGGCTAACTGGTCATATGAATTAAACAAATATCCAAGGCTAGCAGCAGTACTTAATTGCTTATATATTATAAATGTTTATATATATATAGTACCTATTACAATTAAAGCATGAGAACAGACTTCCTCTCCAGTAAACATCTGCTACATTGCTGACGGGGCTAACTGGTCATATGAATTAAACAAATACCCAAGGCTAGGAGCAGTACTTCATTTCTGTGTTTCTGTGTCTGTGTTCACGTCTGAGTCTGGCAGTATGTATAAGTTGATAGTTAAGGCTGGTGTAGTTATTTTTTTCAAATGTATGATTGCCATGGCTGGGATAAATTGGAGGTTTTGCAATATTACTGTGTAATTTAGGTATAAGACATTAGCCCGCCATGATCCCCTTGGATAATTTCAAGAGGTTTAATTAGACTTGCTTTTTTTTGCCTTGCCTGATCTAATTCCTTAGCTTGTATTGATTACGTAAAGCATTTTGGAGTAGTTTTATTGGGAGCATCCTAAGCAACTATTACACATTAAATAAATAACTGCAGTCCTTCCTCAACATGATATTCTTTGCAGTGGCTTAAGTCCTGTTTTAAGCAATGGGATGATGCTGCATGGATAAAGTTGGTATGGTCGTAGGGGGTAAGTTTTATCAAATTTTAGATTGCGTTATGCAATGCAGTAACCATCGGATTTTATCTGGTCAGAATGTCAGATGTAGCATGCAGAGTTCCCTTCCATCAGGTGTGTCATGTGGCAAATCTTCCATGTAGTTTACACACCAAATTTTTTATAAAATTTTATTAGTGCCATTATATTTTGACCTGTGCAACTACATTTAACTTATAGGGTGCGGTCTGTCAATCTGACACCATCCTACAAAATCTCCTGTGTAGTTTAGCTCTAAACCATCGACAGTAAATGGATAAGGTTGACGCATTGATGTATTACTCCTTGGTCAGCCACATGGCCTATAATGTTCATGAAGTCTGATACTCTGTGCCAACTGGTTTTCTACACATTGCTTTCAGAACATTTCCAGTCTGTCTTTGATGTCAGATGTGATCTCTCCTTAGCTTTAAAAAATATTATTTTTCTGTCTTTCTGTAGAATAGTAGAACGTGGTTATTACAGCGAACGGGATGCTGCCTGTGTTGTAAGGCAGATTCTTGAAGCAGTAGCCGTAAGTTCACAATTGCAAAACTTTCCTTTATAAAGATTATTTTACAAAATGACATAAGACCTTTGTACAAAGCTTTCTTTCAAGTTTATGTCTGCGCACAGATGTTAATCTTTAATCAAAAACAGTTTTTTACTTTTTTGCATAAAGGAAAATGTAATTCTGTTAATATATATTAATTAACAATTTTAACAACTTTAAAAATATCGGTTTCAAAGTTATTTGTAATTGCAGTTCAAAACACTATTTGTTTTTCACTTTCTGTTCACTGATTCATACTCCAAGTAGAATTCAAAATGCAAAAGCTCTCCAGATTGCTATTTAAGCAATCTGGTTGCTGGGGTCCTAATTACCCCAGCAACCATGCATTGATTTAAATAAGGGAGTGGAATATAAATAGGAGAGTCCTGAATAGAAAAATGAGCAATAAAAAGTAGAAATAACAATACATTTGTAGCTTTACAGAGCATTTGTTTTAGATGGGGTTAGGGACCCCCATTTGAAAGCTGGAAAGTGTAAGAAGAAGAAGAAGGCAAATAATTAAAAAAACTTAAAGAATAAATAATAATAAGACCAAAAATTTTAAATTTGCTTAGAGGCCATTCTATAACATACTAAAAGTTAACTGAAAGGTGAACCACCCCTTTAATTAATGTATTCTTTGGGCTTATTCCCCCTTAACTGCTATGTAGAACACTACTAAGCACAGGGACAACAAGGAGGAACAGCCAACAGCTATTGCTAGGGGTGTAAGAGTGAGCCACAGAATTAAAAATAAATGGATGATGTGCAATTTCTGCTTGGATCAGCTGCCACCTTGGTTGTGCTTTAAACCCTTGTAAGGGCAGGACATTGAGTCGGATCAATGTAGTTGTAAACATGCGATTTCTCCTTCACTTCCGTTTTCAGTAAAACATCCGACACGTCGCATACGTTGTGTCGGGTCAAAATGGATCGAGTCCTGCCCTAAGAGAAAAAAGTTCATAAAATTGATATTATAGGAGCAAACTTTCCTTCCCAGAATTGCTGATATTTTTCAATACAGAATATAGGAGATAGGTCATCTTCATGAACGTAGCCATTGTCATGAACGGGGCCATTGTTGCCAGACCTGTGATAAGAAGGGTATAAGGAGGGATGTAAATAGGTAACTAAAAATGGTTGAAAGCTAATTTCTGCCACTACACATAACTGTGGGGCATAATTTGTATGTATCAGCATTTGTATCTTTCAGTAAAATATTGCTCTATTTTTTGCAGCTTTTTTTGGTTTTGGAATAAAAAATAAGTTTTTTTTACATTTTCAGTATCTACATGGAACTGGAGTTGTTCATCGGGATCTAAAGCCAGATAATCTTTTATATGCAGACATGACTCCTGACTCCCTTTTAAAAATTGGTAAGCCTCAGCTCTATGGCACACTTGCATTTTTATTAGCAGCAGCAGTTCATATATTCAGTTATTAAAGGGATACTGTCATCGGAAAACATGTTTTTTTTAAAACGCATCAGTTAATAGTGCTACTCCAGCAGAATTCTGCACTGAAATACATTTCTCAAAAGAACAAACAGATTTTTTTATTTTAAATTCTGAAATCTGACATGGGGCTAGACATTTTGTCAATTTCCCAGCTGCCCCTGGTCATGTGACTTGTGCCTGCACTTTAGGAGAGAAATGCTTTCTGGCAGGCTGCTGTTTTTCTTTCTCAATGTAACTGAAGGAGTCTCAGTGGGACATGGGTTTTTACTATTAAGTGCTGTTCTTAGATCTACCAGGCAGCTGTTATCTTGTGTTAGGGAGCTGTTATCTGGTTACCTTCCCATTGTTCTTTTGTTTGGCTGCTGGGGGGGGGGAAGGGAGGGGTTGATATCACTCTAACTTGCAGTACAGCAGTAAAGAGTGACTGAAGTTTATCAGAGCACAAGTCACATGACTTGGGGCAGCTGGGAAATTGGCAGTATGTCTAGCCCCATGTCAGATTTCAAAATTGAATATAAAAAAATCTGTTTGCTCTTTTGAGAAATGGATTTCAGTGCAGAATTCTGCTGAAGCAGCACTATTAACTGATTCATTTTGAAAAAAAATTTTTTTCCCATGACAGTATCCCTTTAAAGTGAATGTTTGACAAGGTTACCATTGCTCAAGGCTTATTCTGCATTTTCAAAAATAAAAGTCTTTCTTATGCTAAAAATCCAGGATTCATCCAGTATTACGTTGTAATGGGCCCGAAGGCACAGTAATAGTGTAGACCAAAGAGGAGACCAGACCAGGTTCGAGGTACAAGAGGGTTTATCCAAAGAATCGTCAAAATACAGGCAAATAGGTCAGACCAGGCAGAAGACAAGCAGAATCGAAAAACAGGCAGAAATCGGTACACAAGAATCAATATAGAAGATAACACCCAGGAACTCTGTAGCAGGAACCTATAGTTGGGCAAGGACTGGAAGGGGAAGTGCGTTTAAGTAGTCCCTGGGTTGGCGCCAATTTTGACGCGCTTGCGTCAGACGCAGACGCCAGCGTCCTCACACTGGCGTCTCGACGCCGGCGCCCGATTCTGACGCCGGCGTCCGTTCCGTCGCCGACGACCAATCCTGGAGTGGGAAAAAGGTGAGGTCATAGACCTGTGCCCAGCAGGAGCCATGTGGTGAGGCAGGCAGTCGCCATCTTGGACGCTATCTTGAGAACATGAGATAGATTCCATTACAGTACCCCCCTCCTTAGGGGGGGCCTCAGGACCACCGAGTCTAGGGGAGAGAGGGAATAGTTTATGGAATCTACGAACCAAGATGGGCGCATGGACATCTGAGCTCCTGACCCAGGAGCACTCCTCGGGACCGAACCCCTTCCACTCGATGAGATATTGAAGAGTGCCCCTGGAAAGACGAGAGTCCAAGATCCTCTTCACCTCGAATTCCTGGTGATCGTCAACCAGGACTGGAGCTGGGGGAGAAGAAGAAGAAAAAGACACAGCAGGCTTAAGGAGAGAGACATGGAAGGCATTCGGGATCCGCATCTCTGGAGGGAGTTGAAGACGAACCGCCACCGGATTGATGATTTCAATGACAGGAAAGGGACCGATGAATCTGGGACCAAGCTTGGGGGTAGGAATCTTCAGGCGGATGTTACGGGTGGAAAGCCAAACTTTGTCACCAGGAGCATAGGGTGGAGCGGAAATCCTCTTCTTGTCGGCAAACCTCTTCTGGACCAGGGAGCTCTTCTGCAGATTAGAGGCAACAGCAGCCCAAATAGCCATCATGTGGGCAGCCTGATCGTTGGCGGCAGGGACATTGGTGAGGAGAAGATCCTGAGGGAACGCCAATGGATTCTGACCGTAGACACAGAAGAAAGGGGACTGATGCGAGGAAGAATGCAAAGCGTTGTTATGGGCGAACTCAGCCCAGGGAAGGAGATCCGACCAATCGTCTTGGCACAGGGAAACATGGCAGCGAAGAAACTGTTCCAATGCCTGGTTCACTCTCTCAGCGGCTCCATTGGACTGTGGGTGATAGGCAGAAGAAAATTGCAAAGAAATGTTGAGAGCTTTGCACAAGGATCTCCAGAATCTAGACACGAATTGTGAGCCACGGTCAGAGACGATCTCGACAGGAAACCCATGGAGACGAAAAATATGTTGGATGAAAAGCTTGGAAAGTTCAGGAGCAGAGGGAAGTTTGTGGAGGGGAATGAAATGAGCCATCTTGCTGAACCTGTCAACGACAACCCAGATGACAGTGTGACCGGAGGAGACAGGCAGATCCACAATAAAATCCATGGCAAGATGAGTCCAAGGACGAGATGGAATGGGTAATGGAAGAAGGAGTCCTTTGGGGGGAGAATGTCCAGACTTGGAAATGGCACAGATGGTGCAAGAAGAAACAAAGTCTTTGACGTCCTTCCTCATGGATGGCCACCACACCAGGCGAGAAAGGAGTTTGGTAGTCTTCTCCACTCCGGGATGGCCGGCCTGTTTAGAACTGTGGGCCAGGGATAGAATAGACTGGCGACAATCAGGTGGAACAAAGGCAACCCCTAGAGGAATATTGTCAGGAGCAGAAGCTTGAGCGGAAAGGATTTGTGAAGCCAAGGAGGGAAATAGGGCAGCGACGATCTTAGAGGGAGGGACAATGGGTTCAGGATCTTCGGAGCAGGGAACTTCAGGAACAAAACTTCTTGACAAAGCATCAGCCTTTCTATTTCTAGAGCCAGGACGAAAGGTGATGATGAAGTTAAAACGGGAAAAGAATAGTGACCATCTGGCTTGTCGGGGATTCAAGCGTTTGAGGGACTGGACAAATTCAAGATGGTCACGGGGATGGAGGATCCTTCCAGTAAATGTCTCCACTCCTCCAGGGCGAGTTTCACTGCCAATAACTCACGATTCCCCACATCGTAGTTCTGCTCGGAGGAGGAAAATTTCTTAGAGAAGAATGCACAGGGATGTAACTTTCCATCCGAGGATGATCTCTGTGACAAGACAGCTCCAGCTCCCACATCTGAGGCGTCGACTTCGAGGAAGAAGGGAAGAAGGAGTTCGGGGTGTCTGAGAATAGGTGCAGAAGAAAAGGCAGTTTTCAAGGATTCAAAGGCTTCCAAGGCTAGAGGAGGCCAATGCTGTGGTTTACCCCCTTTGCGGATAAGGGCCAGGATAGGAGAGATCTTGGAAGAGAAACCTTTAATAAATTGTCTGTAATAGTTGGCAAAGCCAATAAATCTCTGGATAGCCTTGACACTTGTGGGGAGGGGCCAATCAAGAATTGCTGAAACCTTGGCTGGATCCATCTTGAAACCCTGCTGGGAGATGATGTATCCAAGAAAAGGGATGGAGGACACTTCAAACGAACATTTTTCCAATTTAGCGAAGAGACTATTCTTTCTTAGGCGAAGAAGAACTTCTTTCACTTGGGAGCGATGCTCGTGGAGATTTTTGGAAAAGACAAGAATGTCATCCAGATAGACGACAACACTTTGCCCCAACAAGTCTCTGAATATATCATTTACGAACTCCTGGAAGACCGCGGGGGCATTACAGAGTCCAAATGGCATGACTAGATATTCGTAATGCCCGTCTCGGGTATTGAAGGCGGTCTTCCATTCGTCCCCTTCACGAACTCTAATGAGGTTATAGGCACCCCGAAGATCCAGCTTGGTGAAGATCTTGGCCCCTCTTAACTGATCGAAGAGTTCGGAGATTAGGGGGAGAGGGTAACGGTTTTTAATGGTGATTTTGTTTAACCCCCTATAGTCGATGCATGGTCGCAGACCTCCGTCCTTCTTTTCGACAAAGAAAAACCCAGCACCAGCAGGGGAGGAAGAAGGGCGGATGAAGCCTCTTTGGAGATTCTCCTGAATGTAGGTCTTCATGGCAGCCGTCTCAGAGGGGGAAAGAGGATAGGTGCGACCCCGGGGAGGCATGGAACCAGGAAGAAGTTCGACCGGACAGTCATAGGGTCGGTGAGGAGGAAGAGTCTCTGCAGAGCCCTTATTGAAGACATCAGCAAAATCTTGATAGACGGATGGAAGGAACAAATTGGAAGAAACAGAAGAAACCTTGATAAGGGGTACGGCAGGTAAACAGTTCTGTTGGCAATAGGGGCTCCAGCGGGAGACTTGAGTGGAGGACCAGTCAATGACTGGATTATGGGAGCACAGCCAGGGGAGCCCCAAAACGAGTGGAGTTGAAGGGCAGTCGATGAGTAGAAAGGCCAATCTCTCCAGATGCATGGTGCCCACTCTAAGAGAAAGTTCAGCGGTGGTTTGAGAAATAATGGCCGAAGACAGAGGGCGGTCATCAATAGCCAACACTCGCAGAGGAGAGGCCAAGGGTTGTAGGGGAACCGCATGACGAGCAGCAAAAACTCTGTCCATGAAATTTCCAGCAGCACCAGAGTCCAGGAAAGCTTGCACTGGGATTTTCTGGGAACCGAATTGGATCTGTGCTGGAAGAAGGAAGCGTTGAGTAGAGGGTTGGGGAGAATAACAAACACCACCCAGATAGGTCTCCCCAAACCTACCTAGGTGTTGGCGTTTCCCGGCTTCACAGGGCACTCATGGGCGAAGTGCAATTTGCCCCCACAATACAGGCATAGGCCGGCAGCCCTTCTCCGTAGCTTCTCCTGTTCGGAAAGACGAGCCTGTCCGATCTGCATGGGTTCCTCAGTAGATGGAGCAGAGGAAGCAGAAGCCGCAGGAGTAGGAGAGGGGAAAGCAGTAGCCGGATTGAAGAGTAGGGGTCTCTGGAAGCGGGGAGCCCAGGGTGGATTGGAACCGGGGGATTACTTCTTCGAACGCCTCTCGTTCAAGCTCGACTTGAAATTCCCTCTGTCGGGTGTCAACCTTTATAGCCAGCGCCACCAGATCCTCCCACTGAGAAGGAATTTCCCGGGAGACCAAGTCGTTCATAATACGCATGGCTAGGCCGTTGTAGAAGGCGGCATGGTACCCATCATTGTTCCAGGTGGTCTCCGCCACTAGGGTGCGGAACTCGATAGCGTACTCTGGAACAGAGCGAGTGCCTTGCTGGATCTGGAACAGGCGAGCCGAGGATGCCATAGCTCGACCAGGGGCATCAAAGACGATCCGAAGTTCACGGATGAAGGCTCTGGCGTTGTCAATCAAAGGGTCCCCCTTCTCCCACAGAGGTGATGCTCACTCCAAAGCCTTCCCCTGCAGGCGAGTAATCATGTACCCCACTTTAGCTCGTTCGGATACAAACTGACCTGGCAGCAGGGCGAACTGGATCTCGCACTGGTTGATGAAACCTCTGCATGCATCAGGATCGCCGCTGTAGAGGGGAGGCGCAGGAATGCGAGGTTCCGAAGGCTGGAGTGGGCTTGCAGGAACGGCCACAGGGACCGGGGCCACCGGTGACAATGCCGACAACTTGTCCAGAATAGCTTCTAGAGCCTGACCGAAGTGAGACTGCTGGGCTTCGTATGACTGCATGCGGGAAGCCAAACCACGGATAGCGCCACCGACATCAGGTGGAGCTGGGGTCTCCTCCAAAGGGTCCATGGCCCAACTATACTGTAATGGGCCCGAAGGCACAGTAATAGTGTAGACCTAGGGATGTAGCGAACGGCGGAAAAAATGTTCGCGAACATATTCGCGAACTTGCGACAAAACATGCGAATAGTTCGCGAACGTCGCGAACCCCATAGACTTCAATGGGAAGGCGAATTTTAAAAGCTAGAAAAGACATTTCTGGCCAGAAAAATGATTTTAAAGTTGTTTAAAGGGTGCAACGACCTGGACAGTGGCATGCCAGAGGGGGATCAAGGGCAAAAATGTATCTGAAAAATCCATTGTTGACACAGCGCTGCGTTTTGTGCTGTAAAGGGCAGAAATCACACTACGTCACTCAGGTGATGTTTCTGGACACGGAATGTGAAAAAGCTCACACAGCTAGGTGGCACTTGGTTAAAGACTGGGCAAATAATGCCTGCAAGGTCAACGTATACACTACAGCAGTGGATACGGAATATATTATTGCTGCTTGAAAAACGTCACTCGGGTGGTGTTTCTGGAGACGGTATTATTATTGATATTTAGACAGAATGTGAAAAAGATCACACAGCTAGGTGGCAGTTGTTTGAAGAACAGATGCAGATGAGAGATCAGCAGCAGGACAGCTGCCCACAGCAGCTACATACAGAGCACTGCAGTAGAAGGTAGATTACTAGCCAGCAAAGCTACCCTAAAATGTCCCTCAAATCCCTGCAGACTTCTGTCCCTCCAATACAGAGCAGTATCAAGTAGATTACTAGCCAGCAAAGTTACTATCAACTGTCCCTCAAATCACTAACAGCTCTCTCCCTACACTAGCTCTTCCAAGCACACACAGGCAGAATGAAAAAACGCTGCAGGGCTTCAGTTTATATATGGAAGGGGAGTGATCCAGGGGGTGGGGGGGGTGGTCCAGGAGGGAGAGCTTCCTGATTGGCTGCCATGTATCTGCTGGTCTGGGGCGAGAGGGCAAAAATAAGCGCCAGCTAAGGCGAACCCAAATTGGCGAACGTCGCGCGACGTTCGCGAACATTCGCCGAACGCGAATAGTCGATGTTCGCGCGAATTAGTTCGCGGGCGAACAGTCCGCGACATCCCTATGTAGACCAAAGAGGAGACCAGACCAGGTTCGAGGTACAAGAGGGTTTATCCAAAGAATCGTCAAAATACAGGCAAATAGGTCAGACCAGGCAGAAGACAAGCAGAATCGAAAAACAGGCAGAAATCGGTACACAAGAATCAATATAGAAGATAACACCCAGGAACTCTGTAGCAGGAACCTATAGTTGGGCAAGGACTGGAAGGAACCTATAGTTGGGCAAGGACTGGAAGGGGAAGTGCGTTTACGTAGTCCCTGGGTTGGCGCCAATTTTGACGCGCTTGCGTCAGACGCAGACGCCAGCGTCCTCACGCTGGCGTCTCGACGCCGGCGCCCGATTCTGACGCCGGCGTCCGTTCTGTCGCCGACGACCAATCCTGGAGTGGGAAAAAGGTGAGGTCATAGACCTGTGCCCAGCAGGAGCCATGTGGTGAGGCAGGCAGTCGCCATCTTGGACGCCATCTTGAGAACATGAGATAGATTCCATTACATACGTGCACAAAAATATATCTATGAAAACTATAATCAACTTTATAGACTGTATTTAATACTTACGGCTTTGGACACAAATGCTGTTTTCAGCGTGTGTAATTGGGCTGACCTCAGTCTGTGTGTGAGCGCACACGGGCTAATCAGATTCAAATCAATGGAGCAGGGGCACTGAGCAGATCTGCTTCTCTCAGCCTGCAAATTTACTCAGGGTGACAACAGCTGCTGATCAGCCACTGTACAACCACTGTACCCATACTAAAGTCATGAATATCCTGTAAAATATATGCTTATAAACAGTGATGAGTCATCGGTTATAAACAGTGATAAGTGAAAGGCCACATAAATCATGAACAAATAAAGTACCCCCTGTTGTAAATTATGTTGTAATATATTTTGATCCACGACTTGTATAAAAGCAGTTTTTTTAAAATAGGGGAACATTGTTCCCAATAAATATAACTTTACTCAATACACAGTACAATACAGATACTATAATTTCTGACTTGTACAAAAACAATCAACACAAATGACCAGTTCACACTGAGGCCTGTTTATCAAAACTAGACTTTGTGAAGGTGTGAAATGGAAGAGCAGGTATTTTCATGCCACCAGTAATATAATTTACTTGCGCGGATTAAAAGGTTAGTGTATTGGGCATAGGCATTTTCCATGCGATTTGTCGCAAGAGGTAAAGATCTTCCAGTGTGTCATTGCCCTTAAGACTGATCTGAACAATCTGGAAACTGGCAATCTGGGCAGCAAAGTGCCAGATAAGGTTCAATGTTTATAAATCTAAGGGGGTGAGCATGGGATGTAAAATTATGCAAGTCATGAATACCCATTACGGTATGTTGGGCAAATACTTGATGGAGAAGGAACTAGGGATATTTGTGGATAACAGTTTTAGCTGTGGTAAGCAATGCCAGTCAGTAGCAGACGGGCCAACAAAGTATTGTCTTGTACAGGGTCAGACTAGGCAGACGGGACAAATGAAAAAACCTGGTGGGCCCCGCTGACTCGCACCCGCTCCCCTATCAGTATAACAAGGTAAAACACATGTGGGTAACAAAGCGACCCAAAATAACTTCCCCTCCTTATATACGATTATCTCCATATGTAAAACACTTTATTTGAGCAAAAATGCTGTAATGATTCAAGAAGGAAAGTATTTGGTCACGCATGGGAGAATCACACTGAATCATACTGGACTTCATAGCAAATCATAATACAATGAGTTTGTGCCAGCATGGTTTTATGCGTAATAGATCTTGCCAGACTAACTTAATTTCTTTTTATGAGAAGGTAAGTAGAGACCTCGATTCTGGGATGGCAGTGGATGTGATTTACTTAGACTTTGCTAAAGCATTTGATACAGTGCGACACAAAAGGTTACTGGTTAAATTAAGGAATGTTGGCCTGGAACATAGTATTTGTACCTGGATAGAGAACTGGCTAAAAGATAGACTACAAAGAGTGGTGGTAAATGGAACATTTTCTAATTGGACCAGTGTTGTTAGTGGAGTACCGCAGGGCTCTGTACTAGGTCCCTTGCTTTTCAACTTGTTTATTAATGACCTGGAGGTGGGCATTGAAAGTACTGTTTCTATTTTTGCAGATGATACTAAATTGTGCAGAACTATAGGTTCCATGCAGGATGCTGCCACTTTGCAGAGTGATTTGTCTAAATTGGAAAACTGGGCAGCAAACTGGAAAATGAGGTTCAATGTTGATAAATGCACTTTGGCAAAAATAATATAAATGCAAGTTATACACTAAATGGCAGTGTGTTTGGAGTTTCCTTAAATGAGAAGGATCTAGGGGTCTTTGTAGATAACATGTTATCTAATTCTGGGCAGTGTCATTCTGTGGCTACTAAAGCAAATAAAGTTCTGTTTTGCATAAAAAAGGGCATTAACTCAAGAGATGAAAACATAATTATGCCTCTTTATAGGTCCCTGGTAAGGCCTCATCTGGAGTATGCAGTGCAGTTTTGGACTCCAGTCCTTAAGAGGGATATAAATGAGCTGGAGAGAGTGCAGAGATGTGCAACTAAATTGGTTAGAGGGATGAAAGACTTAAATTATGTGGGTAAACTGTCAAGGTTGGGGTTGTTTTCTCTGGAAAAAAGGCGCTTGCGAGGGGACATGATTACACTTTACAAGTATACTAGAGGACATTATAGACAAATAGCAGGGGACCTTTTTACCCATAAAGTGGATCACCGTACCAGAGGCCACCCCTTTAGACTAGAAGAAAAGAACTTTCATTTGAAGCAACGTAGGGGGTTCTTCACAGTCAGGACAGTGAGGTTGTGGAATGCACTGCCGGGTGATGTTGTGATGGTTGATTCAGTTAATGCCTTTAAGAATGGCTTGGATGATTTTTTGGACAGACATAATATCAAAGGCTATTGTGATACTAAGCTCTATATGGGTATATAGAATTTAATTAAAAGTAGGGAGGGGTATGTGTATGGATGCTGGGTTTTCATTTGGAGTGGTTGAACTTGATGGACTTTGTCTTTTTTCAACCCAATTTAACTAACTTTGTAACATGGCCCAAAATGTTGGTCCAGCTGAAGATCTTAAGTGCAGTATTATCATAATGCAAAGTAAGAGCTCACCAGAGAAAAATTCACCCACTTTCTATTCATTCCTATTTTTAGTGTGTATTAGAGTGTATTTATCAAATGGTGAAAATGCAATGTAGAGGGAATGATAAAAGGAATTATAATGGCACTATATACACTGTATAGAATTTTCTTTCCATGCTATTAATTCTCAATAATTCAATCATTTGAAAGCCGACTTCGGACTGTCCAAAATTGTTGATGACCAGGTAGCCATGAAGACCATGTGTGGTACTCCAGGATACTGTGGTGAGTTGTATAAATATATATTATTTAGCTACATTAGCAAAGATACTTTATGCTTTATCATGTTATATGTGCACTTGCCGTACCTCACGAGATTTCACTTGGAAAACTCGTTGTCTAAAGCTATTTCGAAGTACTGTGGAAAAGATTGGTGCTAGATAAAGATTAAGGGTACACAGAATCCACTATTTTAGGATTTGCACTAATCCTGAATCCTTTGTGAAAGATTTGGCGAATTCCGAACCAAATCCAAACCCTAATTTGCATATGTAAATAAAGGAAACAAGAGTAAAAGTGAAATGCAGACAGTCAAAAAATTTGTTCACCTCCTTGTTTGTGTTGATGAAAAGTCACATGATTTTTTGCATTCAGATTCGGTATGGCCGGGCACTTGGATTTGGCTGAATCCTTCTGAAAAAGGTTGATTCCCAAACTGAATCTTGGAATTTGTGCATCCATAATAAAGATATATATATATATATAACAATATATCTATATAAGATAACAATATAAGCACATTCGTTTCGGGCTAATTGATGGGTTACATATCTAAAAGTGTATAAACGTGATGTAGAGCTCAATCATGTTTAGCATTTTTAAGTTGTGTTCTTCGTGAATACATGAAAAATTTAATTTTTTCCATAATTCTGCTGAGAGTCCTGCCTTAAGGTGGCCATACATGGAGAGATCCGCTCGTTTGGCGATGTCGCCAAACGAGCGGATCTCCCTCCGATATGCCCACCTTGAGGTGGGCAATATCGGGCTGATCCGATCGTGGGCCCTAGGGCCCAACGATCGGATCCTAGCGTTCGCCAAACGGGCGGTCGGATCGCGGGACCGCATCAACGAACAGATGCGGCCGCGATCCGACGGGATTTTTAATCCCATCCGATCGAGATCTGGCCGACTTTCGGCCAGATCTCGATCGGGGAAGCCCGTCGGGGGCCCCCATACACGGGCCAATAAGCTGCCGACACGGTCTGTCGGCAGCTTTTATCGGCCCGTGTATGGCCACCTTTACTCGATTAATGCTAATGATATGCCCCAATTTGGCAGCTTCCAGTGTAGAACAGAGTGGACCCCTTTTACTTAGTATAGTTCATTACAATCATTACACAATTATATATTATATTGACTTGTTTCAAGAACTAAAAGAGAACATAATCCTCCGACAACCCCAGCACCCCCTCCGTGCCCAAAGTGTTACTGCCAAAAGTTTCCCTAAGTGTGTCCCAGATATAAAAATACAAAACAGGAAAGCATGGTTGACAGATGCCAGGATAGATGCCATGTACACTAGCTACTCCTACTGAGGCCTACCTCCACCTCAGGCTCTGAGTACCATCCACCCCTCCAGTAGGTGGGATCAAAAGAGGCAGAACCACAGGGAACTACCAGGGAACTCTAGCTGGGAAAGGGAAATAACTTCCTCTCCCAAAAGTGAACAAACCAGGGATTTCACTTTAAGGGAGCATTCTGTATTGTAGAGGACCTTAACTATTTCACATCCTTACACTCTGTGTAGCTGAAGGCCTTGATATATTTGCTGTGTTCAACCACACAAATTCTTTCTGTGTGAGCTAATTTATTAACCTGTTGGGCAAAACACAGGGTTACACAATTAAATTAGGGCCTAGGAACACTTGTTAACTGAAAAATACACTGGCACTCGCAGCAAATTCAAGCAGGGAGGACCCCTTGCGTGTTTATTCACAGGAATACAATGTTCCAGGGCTATACCCCTTTGTCAAGCACTTCGGCAGGTTTAATTTGGCGAAGTATTGAAGTCGAAGTTTTTTTAAAGAGACAGTACTTCAATTATCGAATGGTCGAATATTCAAATTATTTTTACTTCGAATCGAATTTGAAGTAAATTCGTATTATATTATTTTTGCCAAAGTGCATAACCTTCAATTTATCAACATTGAACCTCATTTTCCAGTTTGCTGCCCAGTTTTCCAACTTAGACAAATCACTCTGCAAAGTGGCAGCATCCTGCATGGAACCTATAGTTCTGTACAATTTAGTATCATCTGCAAAAATAGAAACAGTACTTTCAATGCCCACCTTCAGGCCATTAATAAACAAGTTGAAAAGCAATGAGACATGTCTACTTTTATCTGAATTTGAGTGTACTGCTGTTTGTACATTTCCCATACAGAAGAATGGGGTCAGATAACTAAAAATACACAAAAAAACAGGAACATGCTTGTAAATGCCACTGTGTAAGGGCTATTATAGCAATCAAATAATCTTTTTACAATTAATTCAAATTCTGTTACATTTAAAGGAATTGTTCAGTGTAAAAATAAAAACTGGGTAAATAGATAGGCTGTGCAAAATAAAAAGTGTTTCTAATATAGTTAGTTAGCCAAATATGTAATGTATAAAGGCTGGAGTGATTTGATGTGTAATATGTCACTACTTCCTGCTTTTCAGCTCTCTTGGTTTACACTGACTGGTTACCCTGGCTACCAGGCAGTAACCAATCAGAGACTTGAGGGGGGGCCACATGGGTCATATCTGTTGCTTTTGAATCTGAGCTGAATGCTGAGAATCAATTACAAACTCACTGAACAGAAATGTACCATGTGGCCCCCCTTCAAGTCGCTGACTAACTCAGAGTTATAGAGCTGAAAAGCAGGAAGTTGGATTCTGGCTGTTTTATTAGACATCTGCTCTCTCCAGCCTTTATATATTACATTTTTGGCTAACTAACTATATTAGAAACATTTTTTATTTTGCACAGACTATCTATTTACACAGTTTTTATTTTCACACTGAACTGTTCCTTTAACATATTTATTTATGCTTTGTTTACAGCACCAGAAATTTTACTTGGCTTACCTTATGGGCCAGAAGTGGATATGTGGTCTGTTGGAGTCATTACATACATTTTGTAAGTTTCTTTTATGTAGCATTTTTTTATGGTTAATACTTGTTTACTGTATGTGGGGAGCATGAACAGTTGCAGTGTCTCTATTCAAAGGTTACTTGTGGTGGAATGCATAAAGAAACCACCGGAGAGAACCACATGCCAAAATGCGTGTCTGTAGAGGCATGAAAGATAGGGTGGGCTTCTGAAAAATGTGTATGTTAGCCATATTCACTGATTATGCAATATGTATAAAAAGCTATTTTAAATGTATCCTCTTCTTTATATTAGATTATGTGGTTTCGAACCGTTTTTTGACCCCCGGGGTGATCAATACATGTACAGCAAAATCCTAAATTGTGACTTTGACTTCATGTCTCCCTGGTGGGATGAAATCTCCCTAAACGCTATGGATTTGGTACGTAAATAGTCAACTTTATTGCAATTTTCAGTATTCTACATAATCCATTAACTAAAAACTGGTAAAAGTGATTAGTTATTCTTTCATGGCAATAAAAGAAACCTTATCTGAAACATAAAGTAACTTATATACTGCTCCCTACATTTTAAAGGGGCAGTAACACTGGAAAATGCCTTTTATGCATTTAAATGTAATGTTCTGCAGAATTGTAAACCATTTCTAGAAACCATAACTTGATGTATTGACAAAGGTAAAGTAAAATCAGAGAAAGAAAGATTAATAGCAATTATTGTACATTGCACATTTTCATTTGTTAATTGTTGATTTTCTGTGCAACACTTTTATGGGTATGGAGCAACAATCTGTCAAACAGGAATTGAAAGACAATACCAAATGGTTATTAGCACATGGTGCTCTTCTGTGCTTTGCCACCAGGTAAAAAAATTGATTGTATTGGATGCAAAAAAAAGAATGACAGTCTCTCAAGCTTTGCAACACCCATGGGTAACTGGAAAGGCAGCTAAGTTTTCCCATATGGACCATACACAAAAGAAACTACTGGAGTTCAATGCTAGGCGCAAACTAAAGGTAAGGAATAATACTGTATGTACTGTAGTTGAGAAATCCTTATCTTCCTCAAGTGTTTAACTGTTAGAAAATATAGTGCATCCAGTCTTTCTTTCCATTTGCAGTTAGCTTCTAACATCTTGACACTTGCATCTTGTGACAAAATAATTCTCAGATATAGTGGTTACAATAATGTCATGAAATTAATTAACTGTGTGAATCATAAAAATGATGCCATTTAAATCACAGCAGTTCAAAGCAGTGTTAGAATTTAATCCATTAGTTTTTTAGTCTGCAGAGAAAACAAGCAATGTCATATTAGCTAAACATGTGATTTACTAATAATATAAAGAATTGTGCAGACTGAATAAATTAAATATAGACAGGCTTTCTGGATCAACTAATTAGGGCAATGCTCTTTCATTGCTTTTTTTTCAATAGGCAGCTGTAAAAGCCGTAGTTGCTTCAAGTCGTTTAGGAAATCATGGCCACCATGAGAATTCAAGAAATATACAAAGCCCTGAAAATATAAGATGGTCTGAGAGCTCACAAGAAGAGGCTTCAAGATCCTGTGTGACAAAAGTCTCGGGAACTGTGATGGCCAAAGCATCGGCCAAAACTGAACAAAAAGTGTCTTCAGTTAGTGCACAAGTGATGAATGCAAGAAAAAGCTAAAATGCTAGCAGGAAGATATTCTGCAGCCAGTATGATTTTGTACACTTTTCTCTTTTTTATCGATTATATGCCCATATGTTGCTCATTTTCCCTAACTAGCATGGTAATCACAACAGTTATAGTGTCTAATTACCTCTATGCACATTTGTTTAATTAATATAGGTATTTTCTTATAACAATATACAGTACATCTTCAATTTTTTTTTTAAACTGAAATAATTCTAATTCAAATATTTCTTAAATGGGGCATATTGCAGACTTAGAAGCCAAGAATAGCAGAGGATAACCTAACTACCCTGGGCCCTGAATAAAAATATTTTGGGCCCCCCATCCTCTATGTACAAACTACAATTCATTTAATGCATCCTTCTAGGAATGCTACTATTATGTAGTGAGTTACTGGACTATAATTCAATGGGAAAAAAATGCCTCAAGTTCCTTGAGGGGTGAGGAAGGTGTATGGAAATCTACTTTACACTCTGATGCCTAAATATTGTGTTTGGAGAGGCCATATTTCAAATTCACCCTTGTATTCATGAAACCACTCTTTAATATGTTTAAAAGTGTGCATGGTGACATTATTATCGAAACACCATAAGGAAACAACAGCTGTAATTGTGTACTCATTTGATAATTTGATTACCTTGTCCATTCTATCAGGGTCGGCTCTTGGGGGCCCTGCCGGCTCAGATCCGCACCCAGATCCAAAATTTGTAAGTTTCTTCGTGCCGCGACCTTCGTTTGTCGGGCGGTCACAGCAAAAACATTGCACGCCAGCTTAGCGAGGGAGGCTGGAGGGGGGGCGCTGCCCCCATGGGCCCCCCACTCCGACCCTGCTTTTTATATCCCAGTGAATAAAATGTCCCTGGTACATTTCTTACTCCATCATGTACAGCAGTCTTGTATTTTGTTTTCAGTCGTGAATACCAGTAGAGGACTGATCATAGTGTTTAGTCCTCCAAAATTGTCACATATACTTGAGACTTTTATATGTCTGTCTGTCAGTCTGATCCCTTCATTTTATATATATATTGTGACAGGGTGTTTGCGCAACACCACTGTCTTGGAGGAAAGTGCACTATAAAAAGGGTGCATTTAAGCTGCATTTTATGGGATACCTAGCACAGGTAGGGTTAATATTCCCTCTCAGCCAAGTAATCAAGTGGAAGCTGAGAGAAGAGCTACCTGGAAATGTAAAAAGGCTGTGTTCCCACACCTCAGGGCTCTCCAGGCACCTCCTAGAGTAGAGGGAAGTGTGGTGCTGCTGGGAAAGACTGTGCCCACTTATACATGTATTTTAATAACATACATTTACATTCAAAGGGTTATATTGGGGTCTGGATCCTTGTCTGTGTGTTTTTTTCCCAAGGGATTAACTACTGAATGTTTTTTCTTCTTTCTTGGTTTATCAAAAGATTAATCAGTCTTGTTTGTGTTTGTCTGCATTTGAATAGTTAATTCTCAATAAATGTGATGGCAGTCCACCGATTTGGTCCAACAGAAGAGCTGCTGATGCTATCAAGAAGAATGCTATTCCATCTGTAAATTATTCAGTTAGAACACACTATACATCAGCTGCCATTCTTGCATCTCCCTGGTCCCCTACATATTCTACCTCTACCTGTGCTTTCACCTCAGTCAGTACTAAATACTGTTACTGCTATGCACCACTAAGTAACACATAGTTCTATTAGATAAAATGGGATGGCATTGGATTGACACCTCCTGGATCTTCTATACCCATTAGTGCTATTGTATTATTTATTATTTCAGTTACAATAACCAACTACCTACCATTTCCATGTTTTCTCTCACCTCCCAGTAAAGGAAGAAGCTTCTGCAGTTAAGGTGGCCATAGATGCTCGTACGAAACAAATTTTCATACAATATTTGGTGCGTGGTAGGAAAAGAGCCGACCAATATCAGCAGAAGACTTGAATATAGGTTGGCTTTTCAATCGGGTGCCTTTGAAGGCACCCATCGCCCATTGTTAGTGCTGAAGCATCAGATACTGGTACAATTCTACTGTTTCTACCTGTATATCTACCTGTTTCTTGGAAAGATCTTTTCGAAGAAAGATCGTAATTGTTACGTCTATGGCCACTTTAACTTTAGAGAGAATCTCAAATCCAAACTGGAGCAGAGTCCATTCAATCAACAGGCAGTATATGATGCTGTCCCCTGCAAGTAACAAAGTTCAGCCAATCAGCGGGTAGTGAATGCAGTGTGGTTCTGATGTCAGAGCAAGGCACAGGCACAAGGACACTGTGCTCTATCCACAGGGGACGCAGCTGTATTAAAACTCCTGAAAAAATTGATTGATTTTAGCCCACTTCATCTAAGAGGGAAGGCACACACTTTCTATAGTGTTAGTGTATAACATATGTATATAAAAATAACTGCTCTTTCTGTAATATACACCTACATATACCTGCATATCAAATGAACTCACAACTCGAATGGTATTTTTTTTTTTTTTTTTTAGAAAAAACTGGAATGGGAAAAGCTGAGTTGAGTCCCAAAACCTGAAAACTCAAATAAGTTACGTGTTCCGCAGGAAAAAACTAGGATCGCTCAAATTATTCGAGTTTACGAGCAAAAACCTAAAAAAAAAACATCATGCAGACTAACATCTTCAAATGGTTCAAGGGACCTCTGCCATTGACTCCTACATGACCATGATAGGTTTTAAATGGCGTATTTTTGGATTCAAGCTATTTCCAGGGTCAGGGTATAATAAATAAATTTTTTAATTTCAAAATTCTAGTTTTTTTTAACCAGATAATGTGAGTTTTGACCAAAAAATACAACTCAAAAACTTTTCGTGGATAACACTTGAACCTTAATAAATCCACCCCATAATATGAATAGTATAAGAAAACTCCAGCAAATTTATTTTACAGAACAGGCTGGTAAAGCTTACTGGCAATCTTGCTCATCCATGTACATAGTGGGGGGTGGGAGATAAGTAAAAGTTGAGAGGGTTTGTGGTGGCAGGTACCTGGAGTGAGGTCCTTTGGTGGGCTTTAGGTACCTCTGACCAACACTGCAGTATTGTTATGCCACTGTGCACAACTTTTAGCAATCACATGATTGAGAATACATTTTTAATCACAACTGGTCACATTTCTGGTAGGAATCCATTGGGCTAGCGAAATTGACATTATAGAATGCTGTCGTCATGTAAAAGCACTGAAAAGACCAAGTATTAGGGGGTATTTATTAAACTCAACTGTGAAGAGCTTTTTTAATGTTTTATCTTAAAATGGGATTACTTTTTCTCAATTTTCCCATTGTCTTTCCTAAATTTGCCCTTTTTTTGTCCCTAAATTGTCAAAAAAATTGGCCACATTTTGCACTTATAGAAATTTTGAGTCAGCTCAAATGCCCCAATTTCTCAGATAAAGAGGTGCACGTCCCATCAGTGGTCCATCCTCCACTTCAATGCAGTAGAATTAATTCAGCACAGCACCCTGTGGTTAAAAAATGCCTTTATTCAAATTCTCATGGCAGACCCGTTCAGCAACGTTTCAGGCCTATATGCGGCCTTTTATCAAGCTCACTTAACACTGGCCAGATGGCCCTTTTATAGACAATATTTTGCCACCTACTGGTTACAAACTAACATGACCATATATATATCGTTTATAAAATTGTTGCAAAGCCTTAGTAACCAAATGAATACAATGTCACAATAATAGTAGGAACTTTTTTAAATTCTGTATGGGAAACAGGCCCAATCACGTGTTCAGAAAAAATCTGAAAGACAAATGTTAAAAACAATTTAAAAACAAAATTTAACCCTTGCGGGGTAAGTGTCTCCAATTTTCTAATCCATATTGCTTCTTTCCTAAGTAATGCTCCCACACCGTCCCCCCCAAGTCTTAGACATGGTTGACCACTTGATATTTAAGCTGGTGTATACCATGACTAGCTTCCAAAAAATGCGATGCAACTGCTTGTTCCCTTTTGCCAGTTCTAATTGCTGATTTGTGCTTTCTCATCCGTTCTCTGACAGGACGTGACGTTTGCCCCACATATAATAAGCCACAAGGGCATTTTATAATGTAGACAACGAAACTCGACGCACATGTATAGTACCCCCGAATCTTTATAGGGGTTCCTTTTCGTGGATTGTATCCCACATCCCCTTTTTGGCAATTGGAACAGCAGCTGCATCCACAAAAAGGAACCCCTATAAAGATACGGGGGTACTATACATGTGCGTTGAGTTTCGTTTAAACTCAATTTAAACTATTATCCTTTTGTAAATTAGCAAATCTTTATCCATAAATTATAAAGATATGGCACTTGTCTTCACATAAAACACTGGACCGGACATCTGTTTATGGGTAGCCTGGAGTGACAACCGGTGTGGTCAGGGTTGCCACCTGGCCAGTAAAAATGATGGCCGATCCCACTGTTATTAATAGGGAAAAAAGATAAATATATAGGAAGGCCGGTATTTTTTTCCAGAAAAGGTGGCACAAGTCTTCACCTATGCACTTTTGGGACGGCAGAACTAAGAATCTGCATGCTTCATGTTTTAGGACCAGACTAAACAAATAATAAAAACTTGCTTTGGTCAATTTCATTAATTCATTATTTTTTTGGGGAGAAGAGGCTCAAATTGTATCAGTATTGTTTGCAACCAGTAAAATATGCATTTTTCTCTCAGAAGAGACAAAATAATTGGAGCTGAGAGACTCTTGTGGTGATGCCAGAGGGGCTGCTGTAAGATGCCAGTCACTCTATCTATTGGGCCTATGGGGATAGTTTGGGTCTCATTTTCTTTAAATGCCAGGGCCTATTGTAAATAGGTCTGTACCTGACTGCTCATAACCACCAGGAAAATAAAAGTTTTTTATTTGTTCCCTAGCAAAAATAAGAGTTATGAACAGCAAATATACATTACTGATGACATACTGGAAGCACAAACTGGGCAGCACAAGCAAAATGCGGGTTTCTACAGCGCAGAGAAAACAATGTATTAGTTGCACTTTATATGGGGAGAGCGGACTCTGGAAGCAGCCAGTATGGCTGACATCTTGTTTTTGTTCCCTGACATACGTAGGCACTACGAGCAGAGAAAAATAATTGAAACCCGATACCCGCGTCCTGCCCTACACAAATTACTATATGTATGTTTACTCCAACGTTTCTCCTCGAGGTCAGCTACGTGTTGCGTCACGGCGCTTATATACTTGTACCGGACGTCACAGTCTCGCGAGAAAAACATTAAAATTAGGGAGGTAGGAGGGGCAAGAGCCAAGGAACAGAAAACATTTAAAACAGTGTTGCGAAACTGTGTTTCATGTTAAGAAAATCGAAAAAAGCAGTAATATTGGGCGGTATGTAAAAGTATTGGCAGACCTGCAATGTTGACAAAGAATACATGAGAGTGTGTATAGGCTTGCAGAGGCACTGTAGTGTTTACGCTATTTAACGTGCCCAGCAGATTAAAAAGGACTCTTGTACTCACAGGTATGGACAATCCTAAACGCAAAAAATCCAATCGAATAAACTTTTTGCATGTGATACAAGTGTCTTCTCCTATAGAACAGATCCATAGTGCAGAATTAACAACCAAGGCTACTTTCCCTTTAGGTTGGAGAGGTAAAATTTGGTCAGAATGACAATTAATATGTTGATAAAGTGCTCTGTTTAGGGATGCTTCAGGGAATGTGTTTGGGATGAGGTATTTTTACATGACTGCTTTGGTTTACAGATGGCTTGTTATCTACTATTTGCTCTGCCCACAACTAAGTGATGGGTGATGCCCATGATCCTTATGGCACTGTGTTGGAAAGGGGGGAATGTGTGTTTGCACTTGCATATGACTGCACACAGCAGAAGAGAAATGGTTTGAGGACTTGGAATTGTCCATACATTTACTTTAATGTATATTGCCTAGACCCCACACAGTGCACCCATGGGTTGTGCACTTGTCTCTTGGTAATGGCTTAGCCAACTTGAACTTGGTCATGAGTGTCTGCAGCCAAAAGGCTATGTTATATGGAGGAAAGTCTCAGTGCTCTAACTACAATTGATATGTGTCTTACAGAAAATAATGCTGCACAGTTGGGCTATTGATCATTTCAACAGAATAAAGGAATATTAAGCCTCCACCCCAGAAATGCAGGAGCAATTACTGTGTTTACTAACAGAATTCCTCTCTTAACTGATCTATTTTGTTCTACATTGCAGCGAGTATCTCTACGAATGCTAATCCTGAATTTGAATGAAACTACACATGAAGCCTAACCATGAGCTCTTTGGGATATGTCCTCTGCAAATGGAAGAGTCATTTTTGGCCAGCAAAAGTATGCCTTAGGTTCTCCTTTTATAACATAGGACTATACCTTTACAATATATATGAGCAAGTAAGGTATGACGCCATAAGTAAACAATGCAGGGAACACCATACCTTTAGCATTGCATAAAATCAGAAGTTTAAAGGGCTAGATCAGCTATAAAGTAACCTTTAGTTTGATGTAGACAGTAATATTCTGAGACCATTTGCAGTTGGTCTTGATTTTTTTATTTGACATTTTAGCTCTCTAGTTGCTAGGGTCCAATTTACCCTAGGAACTAGAGTAAAGATTGTACCAGTTGCACGACTCGATGCCTGTACCACTGCTTCTGTCCCAACTGAAGCTCATGTATAAGGGTAAAGATTGTGGAACTAAACAGGCTCCAAAACAGCAGAAACCGTGCTGCAAGGTTTATTCTTACGTTTATTCATAGCTTGAAACATGTTGTATGAATAAACCTTGCAGCACAGTTTCTGCGGTTTTTGGAGCCTGTTTATTTCCACAATCTTTACCCTTTTACATAACCATAGGAACTAGGCAGTGGTATGAAGCACAGACTTGAAAATGAATAGGAGCGGTCCATAATAGAAAGATACGTAATAAAACGTCACCGTAAAATTGTAGCCTCACGCAGCAATATATTTTTGGGCTGCTGGGGTAAAAAGAGAGACAAATAATTAATAAACTTTAAAAATGGGTAGATCAGGAGCTGGGATCAAATTGCCCTTTTTATAAAGTGGGGGGGTAAAATAGCCCAACTTTTAGATTAATGCTATATAATTGCAAAATATGAAAATGTGGATTTTGTTTTTTAAAAAATGAGAATATAATCTTAACACAAGTTCTATTTATTGTGCTCGTTTTAGCAAAGGTGATTTTAGACGCATTCTGCCCATTTAAATGCTTGGGGATGTAAATCTTGCTGCTTTACATGCTGCTAATAAACAAGTGGCGGTTATTGCACAGAAGGTAACCTGGAAACACTGAATCTAACTCTACGATGGTATATCTCGCTGCTGTAGGTTCTTTATTGCCGCATTTAAAGGGTTAACTAGTAGTAGATATGAATATTCTATGCAAATTTGCAACTGTTCTTACTTTTTTAAAATTTAGGATTATATGTCTTTCTGTTGTTCCATTTTAGATAAATGACATTTCCTTTTCCTGATCATGTAGGTTTTATCCAAACCCAGCAAGCAAACCAATAACAGCAAGATGGATGTCGAGATACTCTGCCTGGATGAACTGTTAAGTATACTAATATTTATGACTATTTCCTGATTACAGCATTTTATTGAAGTTTCTCAACACCTTAAGAGGAGTAAAAACCCTTATATTACATTTGGCTAATGAAACAATATGTAATTATAAGCAACTTTTAAGCATACAGTCTTTAAAAATGTTCAGCGGTTTTAAAATTATTTGTAATTATAATTGCTAATAAAAGCAGACAGGTGAATATTTTCTTCTGGTATTCGCACCTAGACAGCAACATTTTGCTATGAAGCTGTATGGTATATTGATAGCCCATCCTCCAGCATTTGTAATGCAGCAAGATCTATCTTTTTTATATGTTTAAAATGGAAGCTTTTTTTTTTTTTCAGTATTGAAATCAGTATTGTTCCAATTCCTGCTGTGGTTAATTCTTGTTAAGAACAGTGTGCATTGTGTTGCAATGCTGAGGCATGTACTGACCTAAACATTATATTTTATAGGGTTCATGTGCAGTACAAGGACACAAAACCCTTGGTGAAAGTCGAAGTAGAGAATATTGCTGCAGAATTAGGTGATTATTTACTGTACTGTACCAGCTGCTTCTCTGTCCATATTAAGATTATGGGGCATAATTATCAAGGGTTGAATTTTGAATTGAAAAAACTTTGAAATTCGAATTCAAAAAGACCAAGCAAAGTTTTTTTTGGGTCGAATAGGTCAGTTTTCGATCGAATAGATCCGTATGCGGCCGAATCATCCGAATCGAAGGAATAGCTCATTCGATCGAATTCCATTCAAAGTTTTGATTTTCCAAAGTCCACCAATTGACTCGAAATAGGTTCTAGGAGGTCCCCCATAGGCTAAAACAGCAATTTCGCAGGTTTTAGATGGCAAATGATCGAATTAGAATTAGAAGTACATGATAAATTTCGATATTCGAATTTGGACTATTCCCTAGTCGAAGTAAACCTTTGATAAATCTGCTCCTTAGTGTTAAATAAATGCCCTGAAAGTAAATTCAAGTTCTGATATTTTTTTTGTTGTTGTTGAATCTGCACGTCATGTTCTTCTTTAGATTTATTTGTGTTTATCACCAATGTTTCATTTACACCAAAAATAATAATTTTGACCTGACAAACTGCTTGTATGAGTACAAACTGAAATACATCCCCTGGTTTTTCTTGCAGCTTGTTTGTTATAAAGAATGGGCACATACAAAATTAACTTTAAGGGCACATTTTGCCCACCCCCATACTTGAATTTCCAGGGTAGGGTCAGTTAAAGATTGCCAAAGATAACCTTGAAAGGGATACTTTCCTAATAAGATACTTTCTTATTTCCTACTTAATTTCCAGTCAGAAAACTTAATCTGCAATCACCAAAAATTATTTCCTATTAGTTTATCCTTAAGAAGAAAGCTGTCTACTTTAAACTACTTTACTGTAGGTGTTCTAGAATATGGCACATTTATATGATAAACTATCTATAATTATCAGAATAATCTGGGTAAAATATCTAAATGAACTATATATTAATCAGTGTAAAACTGATGAGGGGGCTATTCTAAGCACTTTTGTTATTTATATTCATTATTTATTTTGTTTTTATTCCAAGATATTAAGGGATACATGTACTGTTAATATGAATGACTTTTGTTACAACAGTGCCACCTGCTGGTCATTTTCCCACCAGTCTGACCAGCAAGTAGTCAAGGAAGTTGTCAGGAGAAAGAAAGAGGCTGATGTTCTGCTTAGAAAAGATGTGAGAGGTTTCTCATTTTATTCCTAAACAGAAGAACATCAGCCTCTTTATTTCTCCTGACAACTTCTTTGACTACTTGCTGGTCAGACTGGTGGGAAAATGACCAGCAGGTGGCGATGTTGTAACAAAATTCATTCATATTAACGTAAATGTTCGGTTAGTTTGCTGTTGATCTGACGTCTGATAAGGATCGATCGGAAACTAACTGAACAGTTATGTCCCATGTGGCCCCCTTTAAGTCGTTGACCAATAAGTTAGAGAGCTGCAAACAAAGGAAGTAGTTTTCTGGTTATTATGTTAGGCATCCAGTTTTCTCTTGCCTAGATTGGGGGACACAGACACCATGGGGATGAAGATCCTGTTGCTTGGAGAAAGGACACTAAATGGTTAAAGTGGCTCCTCCTCCTCCTGCTCTGGGCTTCATTCCCACCTACCTCCTCAATCCTCAGTTTTCTTTTAGTGTCCTCAGAAGGAGGGTGGACACTTCGTGGCTGGGAGCAATGGTACATATTTCAGTATCATGCCACTACTGGGGGTCAGTGTTTGGGCGCCATCTTACTAAGGTACTATAACAAAGCCCGGGAAACCTCTCTGGCGGCCATCTTGGATCAGCATCTCTCTCCAGCACTGAGCGTTTCCAGCCTCACTGTCTCTCACAGGGAAGAACAAGGCAGCATTGGTGGTTCAGTGGTAGAATTCTCGCCTGCCATGGCACGCGGGAGGCCCGGGTTAATTTCCTGGCCAATGTACCACCATTCCTTCCTACCCCGGTGAACAGGTAGTTACACTTCCCTTATCTCTCTCTCCCTCTCTCTCTCTCTCTCTCTCTCTCTCTCTCTCTCTCTCTCGCTCTCTCTCTCTCACTTCCCTCACGTGCACGTACAACCAATGCAATTTCGTATTCGGCATGTGCTACTTGAAAACCAAAATTTGCTAGCTACGGCTAATCAAACGAGTTCAGATTCTGGTGTGCGCTCTATCTCTAGCGGGTCCACAGAACCTAGCCAGAATACCAGAGACTCTAGATAAGGTCCTACAGCACCTATCTACACAGCCTCACAGACTGGTCACTCAGCAGTCGGCCACAAAGTGACCTCCCCTTTCCCCACCTGTATCGCCTGATGAACAGGTGGAGGCATCAGGGGAAGAGGGACAGATCCTATCCGGAGATGAATCCAATCAGGATGCCCCTATTTCACAAAGAGAGGTTGAGAGCCTGATTCAGGCAGTATTACAGGCACTATGTCTAGTAGACACCACCCTGCCTTCAGAAGAGCCAACCAAAAACATTTTCAAGAGGCAAAAGAAGTCGTCTTGTGTCTTTCCAGCCTATGAACAGCTGGATGACATCGTTAAAGCACAATGGAAAACGCCAGACCTTAGAGTCCAATTTTCCAAGAGCTTTACTCAAACTTATCCTTTTACTCAGGACTGTACAGACCTTTGGTCTTCACCCTGAGCAGTGGACCCACCTGTCTCGAGAACTGTCAAAGAACACCACCATTCCAGTAGCAGATGCGGTTTCCTTTAAGGATCCTGTCGATACAAACGTCTTGAGGGTTTCTGAAAGGCTATTTCACAGCAGCAGGCAAAGCTCTCTGACCTATTTTTGCCACCGCATGGGTATCCAGGGCAAAGGAGGTTTCGGTGGAACAGGTGGCCCAACTCATTGGCTCAGAAGGTCCCTCCACAGACCTCCTTCTAGGTCAGATAGAGAACGCAAACAGATTCATTTGTGAAGCGGCCCTGGACGCGGCTAAGCTCAACGCAAGGCCTTTGTCACGATCCATTGCAGCCAGACGTTTCCTTTGGCTAAAGAACTGGTCTGCAGATCTTACCTCGAAGTGGTCTCTGGTTGGTCTCCCATTCTTGGAAAACAGCTTTTCTGCGCTGAACTAGAGAAAATAATTTCTCAAGCTACAGGAGGCAAGAGCATTTTACTTCTGCAAAACAGACCCAAGAGAACTACCTTCAAAAGGCAACCATTTTTTGTCCCTTTCACCAAAATCAGAGCCAGAGGCAAAGGTCCCAACATGAAAAACAACAAGCTCCAACCCACCCCAGATTCCAGTCAAGGGAGTGCACTTCTTGGACAGGAAGCAGAGCTGCACCTAAGCCCACACAGGACAAAACAGCCTCCGCATTAGTAGGTGCCCTCCCCCGGAAGCTTACCCTTAGGCAGATGCTTAAGTCACTTTCTGGAGGTGTGACGGCAGTGAGTACTGGACCCCTGTGTCCTACAGATCATACCCCAGGGCTATCTCATAGAATTCGCTCAGCTACCCCCGAGACAATTTTTCATCTCAAGGCTCCCTACCGGAGAACCCAGGCTCTCGGCGTTCCAAGGGGTTCTGCACACCCTGACCACCTCCGGGGTAGTACAGGCTGTCCCTTGAAGGGAAAGGGGCTTCGGTTTCTACTCAAACCTTTTTATAGTACCCAAAAAGGACGGATCTTTTTGCCCAGTGCTAGACCTAAAAGCACTAAACAACCATGTAAAAAAGCACCACTTTAAGAATCTATCCAGTCAGTCCTAATGTCCCTGGAGTTAGAGGATTTCATGGAGGGATTGACATCAAAGATGCATACCTGCATGTCCCAATACATTCCAACCACCACAGGTTCCTTTGCTTTTCAGTGGCAGGAAAACATTTGCAATTTGTGGCACTCCTCTTCGGACTATCCTCTGCGCCAAGGGTATTCACAAAGGTCATGGCTGCAGCTCTAGAGGACCTGCGACTGCAGGGAGTGAGTGTCATACCATACCTGGATGACCTACTGGTAAAGGCCCGTTCCATGGCACTGGCCGCAACTCATCTCCAGACAGTGATGCAGACACTAACGCTGTTAGGCTGGCAGATAATCTTCCAAAAATCTCCACTCATACTTTCTCAGAGTACGGAATATTTAGGGCTTGTCCATAATTCTTCAGTGGGAAGAGCCTTCCTTCCCCAATCCAAGATCACCTCAATGCAGGGGCTCCTGTCCGTTCTGCAGAAAGCGTATCAGGTACCTTTGCCATGAGAGTGCTGGGGACTATGGTGTCATCCTGCGATTCCATACACGCAGCTCCACACCAGAGCCTTACAGAGACTGATACTCCAACACCAGAGGAGGAACCAAGCAGAGCTTAACCGCAGGATTCCCCAGAACTAGTTTGAACCTAAATCAATTGGTGGCTTTCACCAATAACACTTCAGTCAGGAAAACCCTTCCCCAATCACCAGTGGACAGTCATCACAACAAATGACAGTCTACAAGTATTGGGAAACCTAACAGTGCAGTGACGTTGGTCACAGAAAGAACAACTACTCCCCATCAACATCCTGGAATGAAGAGCAATCCACCTCTCATTGCTCCACTGGTCAGACAGACTTCGAGTTCTACCTGTAAGAATACAGTCAGACAATGTAACAGCGGTGGCTTACATCAACCATCAAGGAGGCACAAAGAGTCAAGCGGCCCTCGCAGAGGCACAGCAAATTCTTCTGTGGGCGGAAAACATAGTACCAGCTATCTCCACAGTTCATATTCCAGGAGTGGACAATCGGATAGCAGATTTTCTCAGCCGAGAGACGCACTTGGTTCACAGAGCTCATACGTTATCAGTGGACGCACCATTCCACCTTCCAGACAGAAGGGATCTGTTATTTCAGGGGCCGATCCTCCACCCGAGTTCACCACGACTGACTAACAGCATGGCATTTGAAGCCTTAATCCTAGCCAGATCAGGAGTTCCAAAAAAGGCTATACCGACCTTACTAAGGGCCAAAAAGCCCATCTCGGCACGCATCTACCAAAGGTTATGGAGGACATTCATATCCTGGTGTGAATCTAAAGCCAAAGACCCACAGTCTTGTGACGAAGGTAGCCTATTGTTATTCCTTCAGGAGGGTTTAGACAAAGGGCTGGCGCTCAGCTCACTGAAGGTTCAGGTATCAGCCTTATCCATCCTTTTTCAGCAGCAGCTTGCAATGCTGCCCAACATCAAGACCTTCCTCCAGGGAGTATTGAGGATGGTACCTCAATACCGTCATCCAATCCCTCCCTGGGATCTCAATATGGTACTTTCCGTATTGCAGGAGCAACCATACGAGCCATTGGAATCGATTTCATTACCTCTGCTCACTCTTAAGGTAGTTTTTCTATTAGCCATCACTTCGGCTAGACAAGTTTCAGAACTAGCAGCTCCTGTCGTACACCATTTTTGATTTTCCCAAGGACAAGGGAGTGTTGAGACCTACCCGGTTGGTGTCAGAATTCCATCTTAACCAGGACCTGGTGGTTCCTTTAATTTTGTCCTGAACCAAAGACAAAGTTGGAACTGAAGTTACACAACCTAGATGTGGTTTGTTCTCTCAGAACATACACCAGGGCTACCAAGAGCATAAGGAAGGTGGACAACCTCTTTGTCTTACCATAAGGAGCATGGAAAAGCCTTAAGGCATCTAAGGCCACCATTGCCTAGATGGATTAGGTCAGCGATCTTGAAGGCCTATGAGGTACGTGGTAAGGCACCCTTCCGGGTTCATCTCATTCTACTCTTTTGCTCAGCACTTCTTGGGCGGTTCGCCACCAGGCTTCAGCAGAACAGGTCTGTAGTGCTGCAGTATGGTCATCCACACACACCTTTTCCAAATTCTACAAGGTGCATACATGCGCTTCAGCCGAAGTGAAGGAAACTGCTGCAGGCGGTTATTCCCTGAACACTAGGGGTAAAAAGTCCCGCCCTCATGGGTAGCTTTGGGACGTCCTCATGGTGCTTGTGTCCCCCAATCTAAGAGAAAAATAGATTTTTGTACTTACCGTTAAATCCTTTTCTCTTGTCCTACATTGGGGGACATGGGCCTTCCCTCCCTGTATTAGTTCAAGTTAAAGTTTAAAGTTATCAGTTAATATCATATATAATTGTTATTGTTCAAATACCAATAAGTTCAAATAGCAAGTGCTTCATACCATGCTTAGCTTGCATTGGGAAGGTGCTCCTTCTCTTCACATGGGCAATTGGTAGGGCTTGTCATCTCTTCTTCGGTCAGAAAACTGAGGATTGAGGAGGTAGGCAGGGAAGAAGCCCAGAGCAGAAGGAGGAGCCACTTTAACCTTTTAGTGTCCTTTCTCCAAGCAACAGGATCTTCGTCCCCATGGTGCCTGTGTCCCCCAATATAGGACAAGAGAAAAGGATTTAATGGTAAGTACAAAAATCTATTTATTTCAGCCTTTATAAATGACATTTTTGGCTACAGTAAATAACTGTATTAAAAACTTTTTTTTATTTAACACAGCCTATCTATTTACCCAGATTTATTTTTACTCTGAACTGTTTCTTTAAGAAATATTTAGATTATTTTGATATATCAGTTTTAGGCTAATAACAGATGATGGTGTTTCATATGTGGAGGACATTTCCATGTCACTTCTCATTAAGTATAATAAAAACTGCCTGTGTGTTTTGGCATTCTAGAGCATTTTCTACCCAAACCCCTACACCACTTTACAATTCAGCAAAAGCTGTTTCCATTATACACACATTAGTCTTGTGCATTTCACTGGCACTGGTAGTTAGGAACAACCTTGTCTAACATTAAAGTGGACCTGTCACCCAGACACAAAAATCTGTGTAATAAAAGTCCTTTTCAAATTAAACATGAAATCCAATTTCTATTTTTTATTAAAGCATTCATAGCTGTTGTAAACTCATTTAAAAATCTCAGCTGTCAATCAAATATTGTCTGCCCCTCCTCTATGCCATGGGCATCAGGTCCCCCATTCTGGTGCACAAACAAGATTCTAAGATGATGCAAGGCTTTCCTTAAAAGCAGTGTCCACAAAATGGCTGCCGCCTGCTTGCTAACATTTTGAATTCCCAGACTGAAGGAAACAAGATTCGAATAATTTATATAGTGTAATTAAAGTTAATTTTGCTTGACTAATGTGATAAAATAGGATTTGGAATAATTTTTTTGGGTGACGGGTCCCCTTTAATAATATTAAACAGAAGTAAATGGAAATGTTTACTATAAGGAAGTGTCTTATTTGTCTAACAATCTATTGGCTTTGACACAACATTTGTTTTCTAGCATCCAAATCTAAAAACACTGATACACCTGTAGAGGAGTTGACCTATCGGAAAGCTCTCAGAATTGCATTAGATATTTTGAATGAAGCATCCACTGCAGTGAGTTCAGTAAATAATCATTGCAACAATGAAACTAATAATACTTCCTCCGAGGATATAGTGTTTAAAGAAATGGAACTAACGAATGGGAAGAACATAAATCAAAATGCATCCAGTACCATCAATAGGAAAAAGAAACCCTTTGAAAGTAAGAGAAAAAGACTGAATATGAAATCTGAGAAAATGGAGCACCCAGCACTAAAAAGTGTGAAGAATGAACATGACAGTTCCACAAATAGCACAAAGAAATCCCCTGAAAACAAAAGGATGACATTGAGAAGTCTGAAAACAAATGAGGGCACAGTTGCAACCAAAACAGAATTACTTGGGAGGCCTAGACTAACTGGCACAGTTTCATCTCCAACAACATCAAACACCCAAATGCAAGGTTGTGCAGCAATTTGTGTACAAAGAAAGCGAACAAAAAGTTCAGAGAAACCTTCCAGAATTTCTCAGGAACATTTAGATTCCAGCTGTACTGGACCTCGGTCAGAAGTCTCTTCTGTGGGAGTAAAGTTCAAGATGGCATCTGTTTCCAAGGGAAACCTAATGAATTTATCAAAGAAACATTCACCAAAGTGCATGGGTGCTGCAAAGAATTGCAAGGCTACAAACACTAATGGGCGAGTAAAGAAAGGAGCAGGCAAACTGAAGCCACAGAGCAAGAAGCCTGGTTTGGGAATACGTCCTGTAACCAGGCTAAGCAAAACCTGCAGGGATTTGTTAAACTGTCAAACTTCTTCAGAAACAGAGAATGGCATGGTCAGCAAATGTAATATTCAAGATGAGCAAGGTACATTTACTATTGAGCAAAAGTGTATCCTGGTTTTATAGTTTTCCATTTTTTTAGCAAGAATGTCATAAAATATTAAAAGAAAATAGTTTCTTCCTAAATTATTTTTTAAAGGAGCAGGAAAGCTACCAAAGCAGTTTATTGCCAATAGATTAGCCACAATAGTGCAAGCTATAACTATATTTATTCTGCAGAATGCTTTACCGTAAACATCTCTAGACATTGTCTCTGTTTGTTTAGGATAGCAGCTGCCATATTGGCTTGGTGTGACATCACTTCCTGCCTGAGTCTCTCCCTGCTCACTCATAGCTCTGGACTCAGATTACAGCAGTGAGGGGAGGGGGAGAGGAGCAAACTGAGCATGTTCAAGCCCTAGCCCTGGAGGTTTAATCTGAAAACAGGAAGTCTGATACAGAAGCCCATGTATACACAATAGAAGGAAAGCAAAGCAGGGTTTCTTTTGACAGCGGACTCAGAGCAGCATTACTTTGATCGCTTACTAGTAAATTTATATATACCTTTCTGATAAAGCTTACTTACTTTTCACCTTTCCTTCTCTTTTAAACCAGTTTTTAATCCAATATCCGGTGTTTATATGTGGTTTGTGTAACTATGATGATCAATTCCATTGTTGTTTTTGTTAGAAGTATAACATTTTTCAAGGTGTACAGTCACACATAATGATAATCATGTAACTGAGATGTTGAACTCTGCTTTCTAGACTTCTCTCCTGGACTGTCTTCCTCTGATATGGAGCTAAGCTCCCCAACAAGTTCTGCACAGGATAACATTTTACCAGAGGAGGAGAATCTAGAAGATATGGAACTACCAAGTTTCTTAAACCATCCAGGTATTTAAAAATAACTACTGTGATTTTTTTTTTAAAGGGGTTGTTCACCTTTAAATTAACTTTAAATATATTGTAAAGAGTAATATTCTCAGACAATTTGCATTTGGTTTTCATTTTTTATTATTTGGGAATTTTGAGTTATTTTGATATTCATTCATCAGCTTTCCAGTTTGCAGTTTCAGCAGTCTGGTTGCTAGGGTCCAAATTACCCTAGCAACCATGCATTGGAATATGAATAGGAGAGGACCTGAATAGAAAGACGAGTAATAAAAAGTAGCAATAATAATACATTTGTAGCATTACAGAGCATTTGTTTTTAGATGGGGTCAGCGACCCCCCATTTGAGAGCTGAAAAGAGTCAGAAGAAAAATTATAAAACTATAATAAATAATGATCAATTGAAAAGTTGCTTTGAATTGGCCGTTCTATAACATACTAAAAGTTAACTTAAATGTGACCCACCCCAAATACTGCAGAGCAAAAACCTTTCAATGTTTTTTCTTTCCTGACATCTCCCACCTCCTCCACCAGCACACACACACGCTCTATGTCCTGCCTTGCCACATCATGCACTTCTTGGTCACAAGCAGTGACTAGAGATATGCAGTCTGATGAATTGAGCAAAAGCTTTAGAGGACATTTACCTGATATGCATAGTGATATACTGTATATACGCACAAGCACATAAGAGGGTTCTGCATTTTGTCACATGAGAAATTACATTCTTATGGAATTGCTTGGTTCCCTTTTATCATTAACCCCCATGTAAGATATAAGCGCAACTGATTGGGAACTGCTGCACTAATGCACTAAAGCTAATGGAACACATGGTGTTTTCTCTACAGGCCTTCTACCATCCTGTTATTTCCATTAGAAATGTCTCACAACTAATAAAAGTAGTTTTTGTCCTAAGAACACAGAATTTTTGTAGCAACTGTATGACGTGGTTACAATGAAGCCTATGGAAAGTGGAAATGGCGACGTTTCATTTCCCCCTCTTTTTTTCAGATCCTGTTTCATTTGAACCTGGAATATTTGTCTGGTGTAAATACCAGAAATTCCCTTACTGGCCGTCAGTGGTAAGTACTTACAGTGTAGGTTTTGTGCATTTTGCATTTTAAATACATTTTACAAATGCATTTTTTACTTCCCCCCCCCCTCCCATTTTGGCATGCATGCTTTTTATAGGTCAAAACCATACGTCGGAAGGATCGCAGAGCCAGTGTGTTATTTCTTGATGAGACATTGGCAGACCCCGACAATAAAGCAAAAGGGTAAGCTAAGTGACCGTGCTAATGCATGGAACACAGCTTGTGTAAGCCACATTTTTAAAGGACCAGTAACGTCAAAAATTATTTTTAAATTTTTTTTTGTATATAACGAAAAAAAAAATGCCAAGACATATTTAAATTTAAAACATATTTAAATTTAAAATCGCAAAGTCTTTATTAAGAAATAACTTACCGAAACTCTGCTTGTGTTCCTCTTCAGAAAAGGTGACGGGGCGACGATCCATCACGTGGCGCTCGATTTCTCCTCCCTGCCTTCTATAGGAGATAGCCAGGGAGGAGAAATTCGAGCGCCGCATGATGGATTGTCACACTGTCGCCTCGTTTGAAGAGGAACGCAAGCATAGTTTTGGAAAGTTATTTCTTAATAAAGACTTAGCAATTTTAAAGTTAAATATGTCTTGGTTGGTTTTTTTTCGTTATCTACAAACAAAATTTTATTAAAATTTTTTTGACGTTACTGGTCCTTTAATTACCATTGACTGTAAAGCTGGCCATAGACGAAAGATTTTACCTCAATATCGGACGAAAGATTGTACGTCCTCATCTCCCAACCTGCCACCATTCAGACCAAATAAAGCAGTAAAAGAACAGATTAGCCGATGTTCTCACCCTACAGCAATCGTATGAAAGTTTATGCCTACCAAGCTAGTGACAGTCTCCCACTAAAAATCGTCCGATCGGAAGCCGCAGAAATTTTCTAACCTGTCCGATCAACTGAATGACCGATCGGCATGGCAAGATAAATGTCGGGACACTCCACACACGATCCGAAAATCGTACGAATCGAGGATTCGTACGATCGAATCTGTGTGTCTATGGCCAGCTTTAGACTCAACCTTTTGAAATATCTGAATATGAAAATGCAAGAATGTGGGGTTGTGTAGAAGTGTATTGGGAGAACATTACTTTTACAGAAGTGACATTAGAGAACTGATGCAGTCAATGATGAATGCATGTTTTTCTCATTCAGTGTTTCTGTTTCCCTGCGCAACCTAAAGCACTATGATTGTACAGAGAAGAAGCAACTTCTCGTAAGTCAATGATAAATCTGTAACTGTGTACTAATGTATAAAAACCTATGTATTTTTTTTTTTATTATTTAAAGTTTTTTATTGTTTTTTTCCAGTCATGAATTTACAATAACAAGATCATACATATAACAAAAAGAAAAGTGAAAAAAAGAGAAACCAAAAATAAAAAAAATAAAAAATTTACTCTGGGACACCTTCATTTATATATACTGTTAGACCATTGTTGTCATATTCTTAAGTTAACCATATCACTTATCATATAAATACAGACATTGCCAGTAACTGGCAATTTTGGGGAGGGTTCCCTGGGTACGTGCGAATGAGCATTCATACGTTGCTGTTTGGTTCAATTCCTGCAAGATGGATTGTATTGAGGGAATATCCTCCGTTTTCCCTTTCCTTGCAATAGCCATTCTTGTTGCGAAAAAAATGATACATTAAATAACATTGTGCTTTGTTATACTGTAATGTTTGTATTGGATTCATTATACCCAAAAGTGCTAAAGCCGGAGTAAGTATAATATTAATTTTAGTAGTATCCTGTATCACATTCTCGACTGATCTCAATAAAGTTTGTACCTGGGGACATTCCCACCAGATATGTAAACAACTCCCTGAACCCCCGCAATTTCTCCAACATTTATTCGGTGAACCATATATTCTATTTAATTTGCTTGGAGTTAAATACCATTGGTAGATTAATTTCCTAGCATTCTCAAGGTGATTAACACGTTTAGAAAATACTAATGGCGATATAAACGCTTCATTCCATTGTTGTGTTGTGAATGTTTGATGTAGATCTTTTTCCCATTTTTGTTTGAATCCATATTTATTTTCCAACCAATCCTCAGGTAGAACTAGCAACTTATACAGTGAGGAAGTACCTTGCTTCTTAAGAATGGGGTTTCTAAAGAAAACTTCACAAACTGTAGGTGGTCTATTAACATAATGAATCCATTTCTGTGTGTAATGGCGAATCTGCAGATATTTATAAAATTCAGTGTGAGGCAGTTGAAATTCTTGCTGTATTGCCGTAAATGACTTTAGTGATTGACCTTCCATTAATTGAAGTAATGTGAATACACCCCTTTGAGACCACATTTTAAATTGTAAAGATGGTATATCCATAGCAATTGTGTCTAACAATATATGGGGTGATGGAAAGGGAGAAATATATTTGGAATTGCGTATAGATCGCCATTTCTGTATTATCCACCCTAAATGAGGAGGAATGGTGCCTGAATTGCAAAAAGTTATTGGACTATTAGAGGTAAAAATTTGAACTAAGGTCCAAGGGGAAAGGCAATAGTTTTCAATGTCAACCCAGTGTTTAGTGCCTCTAGGTAAATTCAACTCTGCTAGTTGATCTAATATTGATGCTTTGTGATAAATTGAGATAGCTGGAGATGCCAGTCCCCCTTCCTCTTGTTGTAAAATTTGTTGTGCTAATCTTGGTTTTTTGGAATTCCATATATAAGATGTAAAAATATTTTGTAGTTTCTGTAAATATGATCGTGGTAAAGCGATTGGCACAACTCGCATCAGATATAGCACCTTGGTAAACATATCATTTTCAGAGCCTGAATCCTACCAACCCACGATATAAACATGGTTTTCCATGAACCAATTTCCTCTCTTAGTGAATGTAAAAGAGGTATAAAATTCTCCTGATAGAGATTACCTATAGTATTTGATAGATGCATACCTAAATATGAAATCTCTTTATCCTTCCATTCAAATGGATAAGTCTGTTTTAACTGTACCATAATGTGTTCAGGAATATTCATTCCCATAGCTTGGCTTTTGGATTGATTCAACTTATACAATGATATATTACTAAAACCTTTCAAAATTTGTAATAAAGTTGACACTGCAGTTTGTGGATTGGTAAGAAATAATATTATATTGTCCGCATATAGCCCAATTTTATGAGTTACATTGCCTATGTCACCCCTTGTAAGATGGAATTATCTCTAATTGTCTGGGCTAGCGGTTCTATAGCCAATGTAAAGATAAGGGGTGAGAGTGGGCAACCTTGCCGTGTTCAGAAAAGGTGTCCCCCTACATTTACCTTCGCAGATGAGTCTGCGTATAAGGCCATAATAGCTGTAGAGAAATAAGGAGGAAAGTCAAATTTTTTTAATACCCTCTGAATATATCCCCAGTGAATGCGGTCAAAGGCTTTCTCCGCATCGAGGGATAAAATTAATGAGGGAATTTTATTAATTTCAATATGATGAAGGATATTTATACATCTGCGGGTGCCGTCATAGTCTTGTCTCTGTTTGAGGAAACCAACCTGGTCTATATTAATAAGTTGAGGCAATATATCTTGAAGTCTCAAGGCTAATACTTTTGCATACATTTTTAAGTCTGCGTTTAAAAGTGCAATAGTCATTTTGACATAATGCTGGGTCTTTTTTCGAGATAGTTGTAATACTAGATAACATTTCCCTAGGAAATTTACCTGTGTTCACTATCTCGTTATATAGTTTAGTTAGGGGATCTAGGAGTACCTCCTTATATAATTTGTAGTATAGATGTGAGAAGCCATCTGTGCCTGGTGCTTTCTTACTGGGAAATAATTTAATGGCGGCTTCTACTTCCCTTAGTTGTATAGGCAAACTCAGACTTTCTTTATCCCCAGATTTAACCTTAGGCCTATTAACAGAAGACAAGAATTGGTCTATAAGGTCCGGAATAGGATGGTTCTCAGAAAAATCATTATTTAAGTTATAGAGCTTACTGTAAAACTGTGCAAATGCATTAGCAATTTGGATTGGATTAATAAATTGAGTGTTAGTGTCTGTAGCTTGTTGTAGTCTAGGTAGATCTGAGTGAGAAATTAGAAACATATCTATACGGGAATAGGACATATGAGGGTGAGAATAGAATGTATAATCCCGTTGTGTTGGATTAGATAACCGCCATGCATCATATAAATGTTATGTCTGTAGCACAGGGGAAAGTGTGGAATATTTGGGGGGCTTTTGTTTAGATGTTTTCCTATCCCACTTATTATCTACAGTACAATTAAAATCTCCCCCAATTATCAAAATGCCCTTCTTGCATTGCGATACCTGCTGTAAGACCTGTCTAATAAACCCAATCTGTCCTTCGTTTGGAGCGTATAAGTTAACCAGTGTATACCATTGGTCATACATAGTACCAATAACTATTAAGGCATCTACCCGAGGGATCCACCATATACTTATCCAAATGAAAGGGAATGTTCCTATGGAATAGTTTGGCTACCCCTTTATTTTTTGTGTTTGCTGATGTTGTAAAACAAATTGGATAAGTTTTATTGCCCAATGTAGGTTGGGCCGATCTTAAAAAATGAGTTTCTTGTAGCCATACAATGTCACTAAAATTTTTAGCCGCTTCTCTTAGTGCTAAGGCACGTTTGGTTGGAGAATTAAGGCCATGAACATTCAGAGATATACATTTAAGTGCCATATATATTTAAAAAGGTTGCTATTATAGGTGGATCTCCCCGGGAAGATTCCTCGTTAGCTCTTGCTGACCAAACAACCAATAATAGCAGTAATATCCCCATGTGATACCCCGTAAAATCCCCAGGGTTCCTCCTCCCACCTCTGGACACCAAAAATCTCCCAACTAAGTAATTAAGACCAAAAACATTCAAAAATATCCATCCAGGTGCTACCTGTATCCCCTTGGTATGGCTTGAATATTTAGCCACCTCTTTAAATGTTACGGAATATTTAATTAGACGGTTAAAGCCGTAAGCACTCAAAGATGTCCCTTTATATGCCATATATAATTAAGAAAGTTAGTGCTGTTGGTGAAAATTCCCAAAGGTCTATCTCACATTTCAACATATTTATGTCAAGTTTTACACACATTACGTCAGCTGATATAACAATATCCTCAGAGTCAAAGGAAAAGAGAAAAAAAAAAAAGGGTAAATACACACACCAATTATAAATAAACCTAGCTATTAATAAGGATTGGTCTGGACAGTATATCTACATGCTCGTAGCTCGAATTTTAGCTATTAAGCTACATTAAAGGGGTTGTTCACCTTTGTAACAAATTGACAAATCTAACAGTTCACATGAATAGAACAAACTTTTCCATAGAAATAGTTAACAGAAAAAGTACAGTTCAAGAGATATTCACCTCAGAAGTGTCCCTGTACTAATCCTTCAGTTCCACACAGACCCTGTGCTGGGAGGGGGTCACTGACCCCCAAAAACACTACAGTGTTCACTTCCTCTTCCTTATATGACATCACACATTGTACTGGCAGCTAACTTAACTCCTATTGGCTATGTCTGCTGTCAATCTGCCACTGCTTCCTGTGCTGGGGAATTTGAGCAGCATTCAGGTACTGAAGAGAAACTGTTACAAGTTTGTGAGAGGGAGGGGGAGTGTGGGCTTGGGCTGCAGAGACTTCAACTGAGCAGATGGTAGGGATCAAGGTGCTCGGGACCTGGAGTTTTACGGATAATGGATCTTTCCATAATTTGGATCTTCATACCTTAAGTCTACTAGAAAATCATGTAAACATTAAATAAACCCAATAGGCTGGTTTTGCTTCCAATAAGGATGAATTATATCTTAGTTGGGATCAAGTACAAGGTACAGGTATGGCATCTGTTATACAGAATGCTTGCGACCTGGGGTCTTCCGGATAGCAGATCTTTCTGTAATTTGGATCTTAGTACTAGAAAATGGTGTAAACAATAAATAAAGCCAATAGGCTGGTTTTGCTTCCAATAAGGATTAATTATATCTTAGTTGGGCTCAAGTACAAGCTACTGTTTTATTATTACACAGGAAAAAGAAATCATTTTTAAAAATTTGAATTATTGGATTATAATGGCTACTATGGGAGATGACACTTGTACTTTCCAGAAATATATTATTATTTTTGGGGGGGGGGGGTCCATGTATTATTTTGTGTATTTACCTCATAAAAAAGGTAAAATATTTTTCTGGCATAGATCCCTATATCATGAAAAATATAACTTTTTCATTTTTTGGTATTTAGAGCTCTAAATCTTGTTCCAAAAGTGGAACCTTTAAAAAAGGTATCGTTTTCTTAGGTAAATTACCCCCCCCCCCCCCCCCCCGGAGAGCGCACAAAATGTTCAAAAAACCTACCTGCCCTCATCACTGCTCTGCCTGTCACTTAGGGCTGCCACCTCACCCTTTTAAAACCAAACACATATGAAATCCACAGCCTGCATGGCTAATTAGCAATTCATTCAGATGCATGATACATGGCTGCACAGAAATCAGTTCAGTCTGCAGCATCTAAATGAGTTGATAATTAGCCATGCAGGCTGTGGATTTCATATGTGTTTTAAAACGGTGAGGTGGCAGCCCTACTGTCCCTGCTAGATGTGTAAGTTACATATGTTTCTAAGCAAGTCGGTGCTGGTTTTGTTGCAATTTTGTAAATAACTGACATTATGCTTAATGCCAAAGGTTGCCAAACAATGTTGCTCCTTCCTTTTCTGCAGTATTTGTCTGCATGGCTGTGTGATTGTTTGTTGCAAGGCAGGTTTGTTTATATGCTGCATCTGTTAACCTCTGCCATTACAATTGAATAATCAACCAATGATCATTCAAATTATGTGACTGGTTACAGTTCACAAGCACCCAATAAATTACTAGGAGGAGGGCAGTATCAACATCCAATAGGAAACAAGTAAGGGCAAAGCCTAGGCATGATGATGTCATCATATAGGAAGTTCTTGGTGTGTCAGGTTCAAAATAGGCCACTCCCATCACTTCAGAAAACTGGTCAGAGAGACAGGAGAAGGGCTGAGTTAATAGGTATAGAAATTAGCTTTTACATTGGCATTTTTACTTTTTGTTATGGAAAATGGTTTTTCTAACACATTGAGAGCATTGTTAGTGGTTTCATAAGGTTTGTACATTGAAGGTGAACAACCCCTTTAAGTAGCTTATAATTGCCCATAGCTGATAGAGTGTATTCACACGTGTCGTTGCTCTGTTGTTGGCTTCCTTGTGGTTCTCCTTGGCATTTTTTTCCAGTCGTCCATCACTCGATTTGGGCTTTTCGTTCCGGATGTAGAGGGAGGATCAGGCAAATCTATCTCCCATGACTTTAGTAGGGTAGTTCCTTCCTCTATTGTATTAATAACGAAAGTCGTTCCATTCCTAGAGCATAATAATTTAACAGGAAAACCCCATTTATAGGGAATTGTATGTTGTCTCAGCATTTCAGTGTTTGGGTTGAGAGCCTTCCTTTTTGCAAGAGTTGCTGGTGATAGATCCGTGAAGAACTGTAGAGGTTGATATTGCTCTGGTAAAAGTTCCTTTTTCCTTGTAATCAACATAAGTTTCTCCTTGGCGTGAAAGAAATGTAATCTAACCAGTACATCTCTAGGTGCAGAAACAGGGCCTGCTTTAGCTTTCGCTGTTCTATGGATCCGGTCAATTAGCAGATGCTCCCTTGGTATATCTGGGAGAATGGTTTGTAGCAGCTCTGTGAAGTGCGGCATCAATTGGTCCGTTGTTACTGATTCAGGCATACCAGGAATACGCACATTGTTTCTCCGTGACCTGTCTTCCAGATCAATTAGTTTGTTCTTTATTTGCTGCACATCCTCCTTTATTGTGTCGGTTTCGTCCACCAGATTGTTATGGGCCGCAACCAATTCTCCCATTTTATTTTCTAAGTGAGCAGTACGCTCTCCCAAATCTTTAATGTCTGACCGGATCTCCTTAGCAATCTGTTTGAAGTCTGCTTGAATATCCGCCTTTAAGGAGTGTAATAGCTCTCTCATCTTTTTTTCGGTGAGTATCGGCTCGTTGGGCTCACCGCTATCCTCTTCAGATTCCAGCGGCTCTTCATTGCACGTGGTTTGTGTTTGTGATAAACTCTCTCTACGGCCATTACGGGTCTGCTGCATGTCAAAAGAGCGCTTACCTTAAAAATTCGTAAGTTTTAGCGGTGATTGTTTCTTTCTCGACTTCCCCATTGTGTAATCCCAAAATCCGCTTCGTCTTGGGGGTTTTCACGCTCTGGGCAAGTATCTTTACCGTCTGTCTGATAGTATTCGAGCGTGGAGTACTGCAGCAACACGTCCTACTCCATTAGCCGTTAACCACGCCCCCGTTACAGGAAAACAGTTTTCATTGTATTGAAATGCTCTACAGACTAAAACTCTTCCACTGGCAGGACCATTACTGATCAGACCAGAAAAAACCTATGTATTTTTATCAGCTACCACACTAAGATGTAATTTATACTCACAAAAAAGTTGCTTGGGGTTTGGGTTGGCTTCTATTGAACTGGTTTCTCAGATGTAGCTTTGCCATTTTACTTTACAACCTTTATTATTTGTTCTACTTTAATGTCTTTATTAAATTAAATTTGCTAATGTTTTCCTATTATTATTGTAGGAAAAGGCCAAAGAAGGCTATGGTATTGCTGTTGACTGGTGTAATGAAATGATATCAGACTACCGGATTCGGATGGGTGAGTTTATACAAAATGAGTTTGGTTTTTAGAAGGTCCCTGTATGTTAAATTGGCAGTTCATCTTTAACTTTTAACATGATGCCGAGAATTATATTTTCATTGTACTTGATTTTTTATTTTCTGTGTTTGTTTTTTTTTAAATATTTAGTTTTTTTTGGTTTATCAGCTCTCCATCTTGATGAGCAGCTAATCGGACCATAGCAACCAAACACTGGTGTGAATGAGATACTGGAAGATGAATAGAAAAAGGGTCTGAGTAGAAAGATAACTAATAAAAAGGAACAACAAAAACAAATCTGTAGCATCAAAGAGCTATAGCTTTTTTTATTAACGGGGTTAGTGACCGCTCTCTGAAAGCTGGAATAAAACAGAAGGGTAAGGCAAGTAATGCAAAAACAATACAAAATGATCATTTCTGTAGTGTCTCTTTTAGATAGCTTTGGAGAGGTTGAAAGGCAATATTTTATCTTCAGTGATCTCACGCTGCTATTTCGGGAGATTAGTCGCCCATTGACAAATTGATTCTTCTTCAGGCAACTAATTTCCCCGAACTGCCTTCCCTCTGGCTAGAATGTAAATGGCCAGCGGGATGGCACTCGGATCGCTTCAGTTTTCCATAGTCGCCCGAAGGAAATCCAAAGCGATCAGAGTGCCATCCCACCGGCAATTTATATTCTAGCTGGCGGGAAGGCAGTTCGGGGAGATCGCCCGAAGAATAGATTTGTCGGTGGGCGACTAATCTCCCGAAATAGCAGCGTGTGTCTCTGCCCTAAAGGAGAAGGGAAACTTGTGATGTATTTAGCCATAATAGTGCGAGCTAGAACGCTATATTTATTTGTCCGAATGCTCTACCATACCTGAGTAAACAGCCATAGAATTTCTCTCATTTGCTTAACATATCAGCTTTGTGTGACATAACTACCCTGCTGTGTCTGGCTGCCTGCTCCTCTCTAGGCTCAGATTACAGCATAATAGAGGGGGAGTGAGGAGGAAAACGGATACCAAGCCCATGTGTAACCAATAGGAGGAAAAGAACATGATGGCTCTTTTCACAGAGGACTCAGAGCAGCATTACTGAGTGTTTAAGGTTGTATATCCCTGGACCTTTCTGATAAAGTTTACTTAGTTTTAACATTTCTTTGTCTTTTAAGGAAGTGAGATGTTCCTTAAAGGGAAAATATATCACATTTGAGACACAACCTAATTAATTTGGGCTTGTGTAAAAAAGATGCATAAATAGTTTCTGAACTTCCACATTTTTACATTTTTTTTCATAGAGACATTCTTGATTCCAGAGACTGAAATGGCACAATGCTAGTTGGTCTGTGCTTGCAAGAGCCACATCTCCAACCCCCTTAGGATTACAGAGTGAACTAACTTCTCCAGGGTCGGATTTGCATAGCAAGCGCCCTTAGGCCTTCTGCCGTTCATCGCCCCCATCCCTTCCTCTTCCTTTGTGCACATGCGCAAATTTTCAGCATCGGGTCCGGAGTATTGGGGATTGATGCACAGGAAATTTTAAAAACTATTGTATCTCCTGTGAATCTCCAGTGCTCCCGCACCAATGCAGGTGTGGTTGGGCAGCATGCCTCCCCCCTAAAATTCAGCCTTTCCAGGCCTTTGTGGCCTTTCCACAAATCCGGACCTGAACTTCTCCCTCACCTTATTTTATTGTAAAGTAATGAATTCTGGGATTTGAGGTCCCTCTGCTTTCCATAGTCAGTGGTGCACAGATACTGTACTGACTGACATTGCTTGCTACTGCTGTTTATTCCCTTTTCCATCAAGGATTTGTATACCTTAGCCCAGGGGTCCCCAACCGCTGGGCAGCGGCCCAGAACTGGGCTGTGGACATTCCTGCACTGGGCAGCTGAGCCAAGCGCACAAAAACGAGGCGTGCCGAATTGTTGTTTTTGTTTTCTTTTATTCAACTTGCAATATTATTTCACCAACCCTGGCAGCCAAAAATTAGAGTAGCCTTAGAGGTAGATTTATTTTATTGTTAATATTTTTCCATTATTTTTTCTATTTAGACCTATCCCTATTCGTATTCCAGTCTGCCAGTCAAACCACTGCCTGGTTGCTAGGGTAAGTGGGAGCCTACCAACCAGGTAACCGTTTCAATCCCAAATTAGAAATAACCAATTAAAATAATTACACTACAAATTAATTCAATATATGTACAAATATGTACAAATATAGACTGACACAGTTTAATCAAGAAAAGATTTTTGGGTTTTTTTTAATGTACACTTGGCATATACTTATGTATAATCCTATTACGCCAAGTAAAAAATAGAGGTATATGCATTGTTGGGTTATATTGTAGCTACATGCTCAGGGGACAAGTACACCCCCCCCCCCCGAAATGTCATCATGTTCTATCATATTTAGATCATACTTAGAGACTTAAGGCTTAGTCAGCACTAATCCTGATTAAACATGGGGTGGCAGATTCATCAGTTGTCAAGAAAATAACCCATGACTGCATGCAAACGAATATCCATTTGTTCTCAATTATTTTAATAAACTGTAAAATAATGGTTGTTTAAATCTTCAGTCAATTCCCAATTCTATAAGCAACACAAGGTTTTACTTGCTGAGATTTCTCATCTGAATTTTGGCAGTTTTTTTCCAGAATAAATTAACTTTTCAAAAACAAATTAGTACGTTCACTATGGTGTTTTTCTCACAAAAAATCACAATCTTGGATATTGATAAAACTGCCCCTTGTTTATGATGATAGCCACTTACTATTGTCTCACTTCACTCTGGAAAAATAAAAATCACCATCCACTGTAATCTTTTTAAGAAGCCTTGTCACTATTAAAAAGTAGCAAGTCCCAGTTATTGATTAATCATCCATACTGTCTATTTACAAAATAACATGCATAACAAAATACTTCTAATACTTGTAAAATTGTATTTTGGAAAAGAAAACCCAGGATACTCAACAGGGAAACTAGATGATAAACTTTCACAAGTTAAAGGGAGAATGTCCACATTTGTTAAATACATATTCAGTTACCTGGTTTGCACAAAGTATGCATTGCTGATGTGCCCCATCAAGGCAGTGTTTATTTTTTGCTTATCTCATTCATTTGTCATGACCTGTCCTTAAAGAGGTGGGGGGTTGGAAGAAGCCACCGTTTCTATTTTATATACAAAGTGTTGAAATGTTGTTGAGTCCACAATTCAGATAAATAGCATTTGGTGCATACAAGGGTGGCATATATCAAATACAATAAACCCTAGTAAAGCCTATGTGTGGGCCCTCCCCAACTGACTCTCCAATAGATATCTGGCAGATATCTATTGGGCAGGTTTGAAAATCCTTTTAGACAGGGCCACATCTATGTGTTGATGTGGTCCTCTCCCAACGGCCTGCATACCCCTATTATGATCCAATTGTTGGCCTAGGGGGTGAGTGGATCTTAATATGTATGGACACCTATATGGATCTTATCTGTATTGACCAATTAGATTTTTTTACTTTACAACCTTAGCGTTGCCTGAAGATTTTTCAATTCATCCCCATGTGTTTTTTTCTCCTGTTAATTTTGTCTTATCTTTTCAAAATAACCTATGCCTATGTGTTTAAAGGAGCAGCAACACCAAAAAACATAAGGTTTCTATGATTTTAAATATATGGCAAGGTTACCCTTCACTGGTAAAATTACATTTGCTTTACAGGCTGGAATATAGTTTATATATTAATAAGCTGCTGTGTAGCCACAGTGAAGCCATATAAGTTAAAATAGTGCACATATTTGCAACAAATAACATGCTCTGTAGAATATAATGGCTTTAGTCCTTAAATCAGGAGATAAGGGTCAAATTTCACTTGTGGCTCTTACATAGTTACATAGTTAAATCGGGTTGAAAAAAGACAGTCCATCAAGTCCACCCTCTCCAAACGAAAACCCAGCATCCATACACACCCCTCCCTACTTTCACACAAATTATATATACCCATACCTATATTAACTATAGAGTTTAATATCACAATAGCCTTTGATATTATGGCTGTCTAAAAAATCATCCAAGCCATTCTTAAAGGCATTAACTGAATCAGCCATCACAACATCACCTGGCAGTGCATTCCATACCCTCACTGTCCTGACTGTGAAGAACCCCCTATGTTGCTTCAAATGAAAGTTCTTTTCTTCTAGTCTGAAGTGATGGCCTCTGGTACGGTGATCCACTTTATGGGTAAAAAGGTCCCCTGCTATTTGTCTATAATGTCCTCTAATGTAATTGTAAAGTGTAATCATGTCCCCTCACAAGCGCCTTTTTTCCAGAGAAAACAACCCCAACCTTGACAGTCTACCATCATAATTTAAGTCTTCCACACTGACCAGTTTAGTTGCAAGTCTCTGCACTCTCTCCAGCTCATTTATATCCCTCTTAAGGACTGGAGTCCAAAACTGCACTGCATATTCCAGATGAGGCCTTACCAGGGACCTATAAAGAGGCATAATTATGTTTTCATCCCTTGAGTTAATGCCCTTTTTTATGCAAGACAGAACTTTATTTGCTTTAGTAGCCACAGAATGACACTGCCCAGAATTAGACAACGTGTTATCTACAAAAACCCCTAGATCCTTCTCATTTAAGGAAACTCCCAACACACTGCCATTTAGTGTATAACTTGCATTTATATTATTTTTGCCAAGGTGCATAACCTTGCATTTATCAACATTGAACCTCATTTTCCAGTTTTCCAACTTGGACAAATCACTCTGCAAAGTGGCAGCATCCTGCATGGAACCTATAGTTCTGCATAATTTATTATCATCTGCAAAAATAGAAACAGTACTTTCAATGCCCACCTCCAGGTCATTAATAAACAAGTTGAAAAGCAAGGGACCTAGTACAGAGCCCTGTGGTACTCCACTAACAATACTGGTCCAATTAGAAAATGTTCCATTTACCACCACTCTTTGTAGTCTATATTTTAGCCAGTTCTCTATCCAGGTACAAATACTATGTTCCAGGCCAACATTCCTTAATTTAACCAGTAACCTTTTGTGTGGCACTGTATCAAATGCTTTAGCAAAGTCTAAGTAAATCACATCCACTGCCATCCCAGGTCCTTGCTTACCTTCTCATAAAAAGAAATTAAGTTAGTCTGGCAAGATCTATTACGTATAAAACCATGCTGGCACACACTCATAGTATTATGATTTGCTATAAAGTCCAGTATCTTATCCTTTAATAACCCTTCAAAAAGCTTTCCTACTACTGACATCAGACTAACTATCTTTTTTGACAAGAAATAGACTGCTAGGTGCTGGCTGGACAGATACAAAGAGGTCTTCCAAATGGAGAAATGTTTTTTGCATATTGTTATTCTAAGCAACTATTTTATATATACATCTATTGACGTTTTTCTGTGTTGTTAAAGTTATTGTATTGAAAGCTGTATTTTTTTAGCCTTTTTGTTTCTGTGGGTCTGAGTCAAACCAATGTAATAGTCCAGAACTGTTAATCTGTTGTCATGCAACATTGTTTTAGGAGTCAGAGCTAGAACGGCAGAGAATTTAATGTAATGTGAGATGGGTTAATTTTCATTTAGTTTTTCCATTAGGCACGTGTTATACGTCACATTTTCTGTACCAGAGGAAAAATGCCACTAGAGAAACGCCATCTACTCCATTCTGCACTCTGTTCAGTAATCACGGAGGTACAGCATCCTCCTGTCACTGCTGGCAGGTTTTTGGCCGAAAAATGCATGCTTGCACATTTTCAGGCTGAAATATTTTCTGTGTGAGCATTAACACAACGCTGTGCCTATCATTGCTTGAAGCAATGAACAGGATGTGGATTGGAGCATAATCCCTGCCGGCATTTTTATTCCAAGTGTGATATTAGTTTAAGTTAAGATGGCTTCATTACATTTAATTATTATTTGCCATGCTTTTTATTGTGAAAGATTGGCCGAATACCGAACCAAATCCGAACCATAATTTGCATATGTAAACTAGGTAAGGAAAGGGGAGAGAGAAACTTTTTTTTACTTTCTTGTTTGTGTGACCAAAAGCCACGTGATTTTTTTTGGATTCAGTTTGGCCCGGTGCTTGGATTCGGCCTAATCCAACTGAAAAAGGTTGAAACTTTGCTGAATCAACTTGTAATTTTCATTTCGAGCCATGCTGAGCTGTTCCTGGGACTGATAGGGCAATTTTCCCTGGGGTCACATTTGTCCTATATGAGAGTAAATACCTTATGCCCATATTTAACATGCCCTTAATTTTACCATATACTTAATCATGAGCATCTCTTGCCGCACTTCATTAATCGGTAGTAAAATCCTCTGGCTTCCTTATTTAAGAATGTATGTTACACCTTTTTCCACCACTAAAGAACTTCATTGTATAATGATTTTGTTTCTTTCTTCCAATATAATATTTATATATTTTGTTTTGTAGGGTGTAGCTCATTTTCTGGATCTTTTGTGGAATACTGTACTGCAGCTATAAGTAAGTGATGCACACTCCTCTGTGTTTAAAATAACTTTTTTCTGCTCATTTTTATATACTGCTTTAACGCCTTTCCATTGCCACTATTTTAAAGATTAGACAGACCTGAAACTATAATTTAATTTCTTGTTTCTAAGGCTACCCTGTTCGGAAGGAGCTGAGATTTGGCAAATCACGGTTGTTCTTCCCCACTGTGGATACCGAAAGTGAAGATTCACAAACAGAAGTGACTAGCAAATCTCATTTAGACAGGAAGTTATTGCCAGACCGTGCACGAGCAGCAAGGGATCGTGCAAATGAAAGACTGGTGGACTTTATTGTTAAGACCAAGCAGGCTGAGAATCATCTTATGGACATCCTTGCAGGGAAAAAAAAGTCCCGCTGGTTACATGATTTTCAGGTTGCAGACCGACATACGACCTGTATAGAGACCTATCTGGAAGATGAGGAACAAGTCGAATATGTGGTTGCTTATCTGCAGAATGTTTGCGAGCAGATGGGCTGCACAGCACAGAAGCTAATGAATAAAGACCCAGCAGCCTTTATTATGGATGTTTTGCTTCCAGAGGTAACATTCATTAGCTATTTACATGAGCCACTGTGAAATATTCAGCATCAAAAATTAGTACTTTTGCCCAAAGGGATGTATTTTTGTCGTTGTTTCTTTTAAATGGATCCTTTAAAAGCATTCAAAGTTTTAACCTATAGCCTTAAGGCCCCCATAGACGCAAAGATTTTTCTTTGATGAACGACCGATTTCAGAGCAATCCAATCCGTTAATTATTGTGAGGTTAGTGGGAATCGAACGATCGCGCATCTAACTATTTTTCTTCCGACACCGTCAGAAAATTGATTGGAAGATAAGGAAGCAGAGCTGACCGGCACTCGAACGGATCCACAAGACCAGAGATATTCAGTTAAAAAATACATTTATTGGTAGAAAAGTAAAAAATACGCACCCTCAGGGTGCGATGACTAAGCACCCTGAGGGGTAGGCGTAGGGTGGATGGAGATGCAGCTATATTTTTAACTTTTCTACCAATAAATTTATTTTTTAACTGAATATCTCTGGTCTTGTTGATCCGTTCGAGTGTCAGCTCTGCTTCCTTATGTTCTGCTGTACCGCTCCGTAAAGCTGGGGGTCTGGGGCTGGCGCACCCGGACCAATTTCACTGTTTGGTGAGTTACTTTACATTTAATTTTGGAGCACCTTGTCCTCCCCTAACCATTTGAAGAAAATTGATTGGCCAGGTTAGAAACTTCGGTCACAGTGAAGTCTATCTATTGTCCAATTGTTTGCAGGGCCAAGCAGGCAGCTACAGTCGGTTTTCCTAGCTTCAAATAGACAACATTGCTTTAAATGGTCTTTTTAGTTGATGGACAAATTGTACATTTTAATGATCGTTTCAAGATAAGCTTGGTCTTGCGATAACGAAAAGATCTTATAAAAACTCCTAAACATCTATGGCCAGCTTAACATGACATAATATTTTAGTGTATTTCCTGCTGTACTCACAGATCTCGTAAAGTGAAAACAATGATTGAACCAACCTTTTGGTCTCGGCAGAAATATTTCTCTCTACTGAACCATTGTTGCTGAGACCGAAAATATGAATAAAACAAAAAAAACATAGACATATATATACACGTATGTTGGCATCCTATATGTCAATTGAGTGAGGTATTTTAGCATAATTTGTTGTTTACTTGTTATACACAATTGTTACATACATTCTTGACAGCCAAACACTATATTGATAAATTACCCTTAACTTGAAAGGTTGATTAACATTTACTACCTGGAGAGATATTTAGCTGTAAAGCAGAAGAACTAAGAGCTCTGTCAGAAGTAAAACAAACTATTACTATACACACAACATCACCCTTGGTAAATTGCACTCCCCTCAGGAGACAAAACCCCTGGAAATACCTTTCTATTGCAGATGACCAGAATCACCATGCTGAAACCAGTTAGATTGTGCAAAAATTTGGAAGGGAGTATTTTTGAACAATTGCACAATTCAACTGGTTTCAGTGTGGCAATTTTGTTGCCCACAGGGAATGCGATTTAGTGCGGGCAACAAAACAGCCTTAAAGCTATGACTTTTTTTTATATAAAATATAGTTAATAAGTTACTTCTGTTTTGAAAGTATTTCTTTAACATAATTATTATATTAATTAAACAGCCCAGAAAGGTTTGTTCACAAGAGATAATAATGGAAACCATGTTTTTTTTTACTCCTACAGGCTGTTATTTTTGCTATATCAGCTATTGACAAAATTAATTATGAGAAAGCAGAAAAGAAGTATTTGAATGGCCCCTCTGTCAGTAAAAGGTAGGATAACACTACTATAACAAAGAAACTTAACTGTCTTTGCTAAACATGGTGTACTGTGCTCTAGCATGGCATATGCAAACACTAATTCTAACTTTTTATTTTAAGGGAAAGAAACTTGTTTGAGGAACAAATTTTGAAAAATAAGAAATCAGAGAAGCTTGGACTCAAGATGGAATCAAACGAAGAACAAAGGGAATGAAAATTAAACATGTATATAATGTGAACTACTTTTCTTTGGTACTATACTGAAGCACTGACCAATCCTAAGGCTTTTCTTTATTGTCCAATTATATGGACCGCTCTGTTTGTTCTTTATGCATCTATCAGAAAGCATACTTTTAAATAAGCTGTGTCATATACAGGGATATGTTGACCATACTTCTTGCAATTAACATAATGTGGAATGTACCTGATGACCTTTATCGTGATATAGGCACAATTTTGCCAGAATACGTAAGGACATGAACCTATTGCTGTGTATAGTGTTACTGTGAATAACTAAGCAGTGCCATCTTCAGACACAACCAGTGAGGTTTAGATTTGCTTTTCGACTAGGCAAGCTCAATGTTTAGAAACATCACCTCTGTTTATCAGGTTTGAGATCTCAAAAAAACGCTACATGAACAATAATGTGAGGGTCAACTGGTGAGCTAGGGAGGTAGTGGACCACCTGCTATGTGCCCAAGACCAGCCTTCTTCCAAAGTGTTGTCTTTGTTGAAATCTATAGAATGTATATCTATATTTTTTTATTACAGCTAGAGCTCATATTACATGTAATGAGGCACATTAAAATATTATTTTGTATTTCCTTTTCTGTGAATAACTTAATGTTTTATAGGTGTTGAATCCTTCTTACTTTCATTAAATTCCAGCCTTCTAAATAAAAAACATAATGTTATCAATACAACAGGCCTTCTCCCACTCGAATTACTACCTTACCTCTACATCTGTGCTTTCTGGTTTATGTTTAGACATTATGTTTGATAAAGTGAAGATATTTCATTGTAATAAATAAATATAAAGCTATTCATGTTTGTTATGATGATGCTTGTTTTAGTTGGTTGTGATACAAGTGAAACTGTGAAATTTATCCCAGTATTTGTTCTCTGAAACATTAGTAAGTCATATCGAATGGTTACTAGTAATTCATATTATCTTGTCTCTACATCACTAGACAGTTCTGTTTTCATTAGATTGGTACAGTGTTCTAACTAGAAGTTACTGGGCCCACAGATTTATTTGAAGGGGGAGTTCACTTTTAGATTAACTTTCAGCATGATGTAGAAAGTACTATTGTTAGATGATTTGCAATTGTTTTAATTTGTAGTTTTTTATTTATTTAGCCTTTTGTTCAGCAGTTTCTTAACGTGGAACTTCGGCAGGTATCTGGTTGCTAGGATCTGAATAACCATGGTAGCCAACTAGAACAGTGCTGTCCAACTTCTGTGGTACCAAGAGCCAGGATTTTTCTGTCCTATATGGCTTGAAAAAGAGAGATTTTTGTACTTACCGTTAAATCTTTTTCTCTTGTCCTATATTGGGGGACACAGGCACCGTGGGGATGAAGATCCTGCAGCTGGAGATGGACACTAACATGTTAAACTTGACTCCTCCTCCTGCTCTGGGCTTCATCCCCTGCCTCCTCCTACAATCTCCAGTTTCGACCGAAGAAGGAGCAGAAAAAACCCATAAGAAGGAAGAGTCTTAACCCTCTCAAAACATATAGAACTTAGAAAATTACTCCCAACACGGAGAATTAACAGATTATAATCAGAAAAATCAGTGTCAAACAGGGAGGGAAAGCCTGTGTCCCCCAATATAGGACAAGAGAAAAAGATTTAACGGTAAGTACAAAAATCTCTCTTTCTCTTGCCTAATTGGGGGACACAGGCACCGTGGGGATGTCCCAAAGCAACCCATGAGGGTGGGACACTGACAAGCTATAAGGTGTTTAACTGATCACAGCCTGTAACACCTTCCTCCCAAAGACGGCTTCGGCAGAGGCCCGTGTGTGTAGCCTGTAGAAGCGTGTGAAGGTGTGAAGGGACGCCCAGGTGGCCGCTCTACAAACTTGTTCCGCCGATGCTTGGTGTCGAACAGCCCACGAAGTGCTAAGTGAGCGAGTAGAGTGTGCTTTCACCTTGAGTGGAGGCTGTAGTCCTCTAACTGCATAGGCTCTAGTGATGGTAGCCCTAATCCACTTCGCTACCGTGGTTTTAGCCGCTTTGGACCCGCGTTTGGGGCCATCCGGAATGATGAAGAGAGAATCTGACTTTCGTACCTCCTTGGTAGCTCGAAGATAGTGTTCAATAGCTCGTACGACATCCAAGTTGTGCAGTTTCTTCTCTCCAGGATTTTTGGGGTCTGGACATAACGAAGGCACAACTAAATCCTGATTAAGGTGGAATTCGGATACAACCTTAGGTAAAAAGTCCGGAGTAGGTCTAAGCACCACCTTGTCCTTGTGGATGATGGTGAAAGGTGATTTGCAGGAGAGTGCGGCTAGTTCCGAAACCCTGCGAGCAGAGGTGATGGCCAGGAGAAAGACAACCTTTTCCGTCAGTGTAGACAGAGGAATCATGTCGATTGGCTCATAGGGATCCTCCTGAAGCACAGAGAGCACCAAGTTAAGGTCCCAGGGTGGAACTGGGCAGCGATATGGAGGTATTAAACGGGTTGCCCCTTGAAGAAAAGTTCTGATATTGCTCCGGAGCGCCAGCTTCTCCTGGAGCTGGATGGATAATGCTGATACTTGCACCTTCAGAGAGCTCAGTGCCAACCCTTTCTGCAACCCATCCTGAAGGAAAGAAAGGATATCCTTCTCCTTAGCTCTCTGCGGGTCTGTGTCCCGGTGTTCGCACCAGGAGATGAAGGTTTTCCATACCCTGTGATACGCCTTGGAGGAAACAGGCTTGCGCGCCCTAAGCATAGTGGGTAACGCGTCTTCAGGTGCTCCTGCTCTCTTCAGCACTAAGGCCTCAAGAGCCATGCCGTTAAAGCCCACTGACGAGAATTCGGATGGACGACGGGGCCTTGAGTAAGAAGGTCCTGTCTGAGTGGCAGGTGGAAGGGATCGTCCTTTGCCAGCGCCACTATGTCTGCAAACCATGACCTCCGGGGCCAGTATGGGGCTATCAAAATTGTCGTGGTGCTTTCCCGTTTGATCTTCTTGACGACCTTCGGCAGAAGTGCCAGAGGTGGGAAGATGTAGGTCAGAGAGAACTGCCAAGGGATCACCAGAGCGTCCACTGCGTGTGCTAATGGGTCTAGACTTCTTGAAACAAACCGAGGAACCTTGCAGTTGCTTCTTGAAGCCATCAGATCGATGTCTGGTAGCCCCCATCTTTCCACCAGCAGTTGAAAGACCTCGTGATGCAGACTCCACTCTCCCTGGTCTAGCGTTTCCCTGCTGAGGTAGTCCGCTATCCAGTTGTCTACCCCTGGTATGTGTACCGCAGAGAGCGCCGGAACGTTGTTCTCTGCCCACTGGAGGATTTCGTTTGCTTCCTGTAGTGCTGCGGGGCTTCTGGTGCCGCCCTGGTGATTTATGTAAGCCACCGCGGTGACATTGTCGGATTGGATCCGTATTGCTCGGCCCTGGAGTAGGTGTGTTAAGCTTTGTAGTGAGTAGCGAATTGCCCTCAGTTCCAGGAGATTGATAGGGAGGGAGCTCTCCTCCTGATCCCAGAGCCCTTGGACTGTGGTCTGGTCCAAGACACCTCCCCATCCCCGTAAGCTGGCATCCGTCGTGAGGACCGTCCAATGTAGGGGTGGGAATGGTCTCCCCCCTCACCAGTCGAGAGAGTGTAGCACCCGGATTGGAAGGGTTATCAGGCGGTCTAGATCGTGTCGATCTTTGCGTTGGTGTGACAGAATTGCCTGTTGCAGAGGCCTGGTGTGGAATTGAGCGTAAGGGATTGCTGGGAAAGAAGCCACCATCGTACCGAGGGTTTGCATGGCAATCCTGAGAGAGATCCTGTGGGAACACTTGAGTTTCCGAATCCTGCTCTGTAGTGTATTGGTCTTGTCCGGAGGAAGAAATGCTCTCCCTCTTCTGGAGTCCAAAATCAGACCTAAGTATTCTATAGTCTGAGACGGAATGAGGTGTGACTTGTTGAAATTGATCATCCACCCGAGGTCCGTCAAAGTTTTTAGGGCCACTAGGGTATGGTGAAGGGCTATCGTTTGGGACTGTCCCTTCACGAGTAAGTCGTCCAGATATGGGATGACAGGAATTCCCTGAAGTCTTAGTTCCTCTAGTGCTGCTGCCATCACCTTGGTGAAGGTGCGGGGGGCAGAGGAAAGTCCAAATGGAAGAGCCACGAACTGCCAGTGGTGACCGTTGACGAAGAATCTGAGGAACCGGTGGTGGGCAGGGTGTATGGGGATGTGTAGGTAGGCATCTTTGATATCTATGACCGTCATAAACTCCCCGTCTTCCATGGACGCCAAAACGGACTGGATTGATTCCATTTTGAAGTGACACCTTTTCACAAAGGGATTGAGATCTTTCAGGTCTAAGACTGGTCTCAGGGAGCCGTCCTTTTTGGGGACCATGATAAGGTTTGAGTAATATCCCCTTCCCCTGTCTGGTTGAGGGACAGGTTGAATGGTTCCTGCCGTGACTAGGTCTTGGATGACCTTGAGGAACGAAGTTCTGTTGTGAGGATGTCTGGGCAGCCTGGATATGAAAAATCTGTGGGGTGGAGATTGAGTAAAGTCTATCAGTAGTCCTTGAGAAACTACACGAAGGACCCAGCGGTCCTGGATTCGTTGATCCCACACCTCCCGAAAGGATTGAAGGCGGCCTCCTAAGGGGACCCTTTCGGGGGTGGGCACCCCTTCATGCAGAGTTGGACTTGTCGTGGGAAGGCTTGGGTGGAGCTGGTTTGGAGGACCAACCGGACTTCTGTTTGGCTGGGTAGCGTGAGCGGAAGCTGGTGTTGGGTTTGTCGTTCTGTGCCTTTGAACTTTGGCCTTGCCGAAAGGGACGAAAAAAGGGTCGTCTCTTGAAGGGTGGTCTCTTAGTTCTGGCTTGAGGAAGTAGGGTGCTTTTGCCACCCGTTGCCTGTGAGATTATTTTGTCGAGCTCGGAACCAAAGAGGAGTTTGCCTTGGAAGGGGAGGCTGACTAGAGAACGTTTGGATGTTAAGTCCGCTGACCAAGTCTTTAGCCAGAGAAACCTACGAGCCGCCACCGACTGTGCTGAGGCTCGTGCTACCATTTTTGCTGCATCGATTGCAGAGTCCCCAACATAGTTGGTAGCGTCAGCTATCTGTGACAGAAGATTGTCGGTAGTTGGATCCTCAGACCCTATCAGTTGTGCTACTTGTTCGATCCAGACCTCCATGGCCTTTGCAACCCAAGCAATTGCGAATATAGGTCTAAACGCTGAACCGGACGCCGTGAAAGATGACTTGCAGAATCCTTCTAGACGTTTGTCAATGGGGTCCTTGAATGCTGCTGCATCAGCCACCGGAATAGTGGTATTCCTGGAAAGCCTGGAAACCGGAGGATCAACCACTGGGGGTGACGCCCAGAGATCCGTGCACTCAGGCGGAAAGGGATATGTTTGAGAGAATCGCCTGGAAATCTGTACCCTGTGATCAGGGTGCTTCCATTGGGCTTTAATTAAGTCATCAAGTTGTTCGTATGCTGGGAAAACGCAAGAACTTTTCTTTTGTCTCTTGAATATGTTTTTTGCAGGTTCAACCGTTGAGACGGATTCTTCGATGTTAAGGGTAGTAAGCACTGCTTGAATAAGACCTTCAACCTCTTTTTGGGTTCTAGGTGAGTCAACGTCTGGATCTGTGTGCTCTTGATCAGAACCATCCTCTGTAGTGACCTGGCCTTCCTCATCGGAGGGAGAATACGGTTCCCTTGGGGAACTGGGAGGCGAATGCGCTGGGCGTTTAGAGACTGGGAGTTCAGCAGGCCTAGCGGGTTGTGATAAGCGCTCGAGTACCTTGTCTAATGTCTCGGGTATGCGGGCCAGGTTTTGGATGCCTGCAAGTGAGAGGGAGAGTGCCCTAATTGTCAGACTCAGATGTGCTAGCCGTGGGAGTTGGCGAGGGATCTGAAGTTCTGCAGGCCATACACACGGAATCGGCCGAGTGAAATTTGGCTTTACAATTTGCGCAGGCCAGGAAGGATATTTGAGTATTAGGGCGAGGATGAGCGGAGGACTTGGATGTCCTGGCTTCCTCTAATTTGTCTGCCATAATGCTTCCCTCCTTGTATATGTAGGGTACAAGGGTAGGGAGAATATTGTATTTATATATTTATTTATTTATTGCGAAGGAGGCAGGGGATTCCGGCCTAAGAGCAGGGTAGATGGCAGAAAGAATGATCCTTGTACTCTGTAGATACAGAAGGGGGACAGAGTGAAGGGTAAGCAACCTGGAAAAACAATCATGCAGAAGGCAGAGAACGGAAAGTGAGGAGACTTGCCTGCGTGTGCTGAAGAGGTTAGTTCTCTCTGTGCAGTCGCAGGGGTCGCTGCCAGGCTGCTGGCTCCAATAGGGCGCGAGGTACTGTGCGCACGGTCAGAAGCGCAGGGGAGCCGTGCAGGAAGGGGAAGGTCCCGTGTTGGCGCCAAGAATGGGCGCGAGAGGTTGCGCGTACAGTGCGGCGGAAGTGCGTTCCAGCGTGGAACGCAGGTATGGCGTAGTAGGATGAAAAAAGGCGCGGAAACCAGCGACAGGCAAGGAACGGCGAGAAAGGGAGGACAGTAAGGGGCCTATGAGAGAGAGAGAGAGGGGTGTAGTATGCAAGGTGGTAGTACTCACCAATGTGCCAGCTTCTTTATGCCCTGCATATATAACGTCTCCCAGTATACACAAATAGCCATATATGTGCAGATGACTCCCCACATATATAGATATCTGCATAAGTGTACACTCCTGGTGGGGTGTAGAACGCTGCTGCAGGCCTCCGGGGAGCGGGAAGACAGCGTAGGGAGAGAGGAGCCAGCCTGCAGACCTCCGTAGAGCGGGAAGGCTATAGGGCAGAGTAGGAAGCAGCTGGAAGGGCTCTTGAAAGGATCAGTGGCCCCTTTTGTGTGGCATGATCTTAACCTGTAGTCCTGATCATATGCTCCAGCCACTAAAAGTTGTGTCTTCTCCTTCTGAGGACACTAAACGAAACTGGAGATTGTAGGAGGAGGCAGGGGATGAAGCCCAGAGCAGGAGGAGGAGTCAAGTTTAACATGTTAGTGTCCATCTCCAGCTGCAGGATCTTCATCCCCACGGTGCCTGTGTCCCCCAATTAGGCAAGAGAAAAAAGTTTGTATTAGATCAATATGAAAGCTAAAGTATTTTCAGTCTATCCACCTATTATTTTTCACTATACATTTTTTTTATTGCAGGTGATCCTAAATACCAAAGCTAGTGTTTTCAAGGTAGACCACCTATCACAGTCTCTTTCTGTTTGAGGCAGAGGGTTTCTAGAATTCTAGAATTTATAGGCTGTTAAACCCATTTGGATTTCTGCAACACCCCAAAAGCACTCATAGTATGATATAGGGACTTATGACTCTCTAGGACTTCGTAATTCAAAGACTATGAATCATTTTATAGTGACAAAAAAGTAAGTAAGAATATAATTACACATTAACCTGCTAATATTTTCATTCAAAATATACAGAAGTGTAAAATGATTAAAAATAAGTTCTTTGTTTCATCAGGTAACAACTTTTAGTGGGTAACTCACAGTGCTTGAATTGGGGTGAAAGAAGTGGAGGGATGCTATGCATGTCTCTTAGCACAGCATGCTAAAAATAAGCCCTGCCCACAATTGTCAATTTGCTGCCTGTTCTTGGAGTGTGGAAGGAAAACAGAAAATCAATACATACTTACCGAGATTTTCGTTTCCTGTACTGAAACATGGCAGTGGGCACTGTAGGGTTAATCCCTCCTGTCGCAGACGGAACAGGAACTTCCTAATGAATAAATTAACCTCCCTTCCCCCGCGCCGCCATCTTTTGATTTCTTAACTCCCCCATAACGAGGGTTGGGAAGCTTTGCCCACTGCCATGTTTCAGTACAGGAAACGAAAATCTCGGTAAGTATGTATTGATTTTCTGTTTTCCTGTTACTTACACATGGCAGTGGGCACTGTAGGGACATACAGAAGCAGCCAATACATGGGTGGGTTATGCCAAAGAAAATTTAATTATTTAGAGCACAGTTAAGAACTGCAGAGCCAAAATTAGAAAGACTCTTTGAGTAAACATCAAATTTGTAGTGTTTGATAAAGGTGTCCCACAAACTCCATACTGCTGCTTTGCAGATGTCTTCTGAAGTTACCTGGGCCCGGAGTGCCCAGGATGCTGCTGTACCTCTGGTTGAGTGTGCCTTAAGCTGAGAGGGTACTGTGTGGGACAATGTTTAGCAACAAGTTAGATTTCCTGATCTCCTTGGTTCTTCCAAGGTAGATTTTGAGGCATCTGACAACATCTAGAGAATGCCACTTCTCTTCTTCCAAGGATCTAGGGTTCTCAAAAAAGGTAGGCAGTATAATGTCTTGAGACATATGAAGATTTGACACCACTTTTGGTGTAAACTCATCCAAAGTTCTTAAAATCACTTTATCATTATAAAAAGTGATTTTGTCTGGTTCTGCTTATATAGCGTGAATTTCACTCACTCTTCTGGCAGATGTTATGGCAAGAAGAAACGCCAGCTTAATGTTAACCATTTTAAGAGGTACCTTGTCCAGAGGTTTGAAAGGAGTCTCTGTTAGAGCTTTCAGGACCAGACTTAAATCCCATTGGGGAACTTTGGTTTTAGGTAAGGGTCTCGTTCTTTTTAGAGCTTGAACAAACCTTTTGATTAGTGGTCTGGAACTCCAGTTTATGCCTGAGAAATGCGAAATGGCTGTAATCTGGCCTTTGAGGGTCGAATTGCTCAATTTTAATTCCACTCCACTTTGTAAGAATTCCACTATTTGTAATTCGGAGTTCTGTGTGGGGAATGTATTCCTGGTGGAACACCATTCTGAGAATTTTTACCAGGTCTTGTAATATTTTTCAGTTGTAGAGTGTTTTTTGGCCGCTAGCAAGGTGGTGATTGAGCCTTCTGAAAGGCCTAGGGATCTCAATTTCTCACTTTCAAACACCAAGCCGTTAGAGCGAGTTTTTCTGGATAGAGATGCACCCGTGTCTGCTGAGTGAGGAGATCCTGTCTTACTGGCAGTTTCCAGAAATTCCCTTTGGCCAGTCTGAAAAGTTGAGGGAACCACACTCGTCTTGGCCACCAGGGAGCAATCAGGATTACATTGGCTTGATCTTCCAGTATTTTCCTGATAACTTTCGGGATCAGTACTATTGGAAGGAATATGTACAACGGTCCCCAGTTCCAGGTTATTGAGAAAGCATCCGTCAAGGTGGCCTCTGGATCTTTTTTCCAAGAGCAAAATGTTTGCATTTTCTTGTTGAACCTGGATGCCATCAAGTCCATCTTGAAAGGACCCCATTTCCTCCAAATTGTTCTGAAAACTTGATTGTTTAGTTCCCATTCTCCTTCCATTGGGGGAGATCTGCTTAATTTGTCTGCTATCTCGTTGTTTTTCTGCCCATGTAAGTATGGTCATGGTCAGAGATAAGAGGCTCCAACATTTTGTTCCTCCTTGTTTCATGAGGTATCTGACCGCTGTTGTATTGTCTGATTTGATCAGAACTGCCTTCATTGATATTAGAGGATTGAAGGCTAAGAGACTCAGGTGGATTGCTTATAACTCCCTCCAGTTGGATGATTTCTGACTCTTCTTTATTCCACCAACCTTGTACTTTGTGTTCCCCCAGGTGGGCTCCCCATCCTGTACTGCTGGCATCTGTGGTAATTGTGATCCCATAATCTACCAAGAGGTGCATGGGGACTGACAGGTTCTCTGCTTGCGTCCACCAAGTTAGACTCTTCAATGTTTCTTTCCCCAAATAGATGAGTTAATCCTGCTCTTGCTTCCTGTTCCATTGGGACAGGAAATCAACTGGAGAATCCTGGAGTGTAGTTGTGACCATTTGACACAGTCTATTGTGGAGATCATTTTTCCTAGTAACTTCTGGCAAATTTTTGTTGTTGTAATAGGGTGGCGAATGAGTTAGTGTCTTTGCGAGATTATATCCTTCATTCTTACCTCTGAAAGGCTCAAGAGCATCTTTTTGGTATCCAAAATTGTGCCCAGATATTCCAGCCTCTGACTGGGGATGAGCATGGACTTTTCCTCGTTTATTTTCCAACCTTACTGGTAGCTTTGTACTATTGTTAGATGAGTCTCCAAAGTTGCCACCGTCTGTGCTTTGAGAAGGATGTCGTCTAAATAGGCATAAATTTGGATTCCCTTGAGCCTCAGGTTTTCTAATACCGGGGCTAGGATTTTTGTGAAAATCCTTGGAGCAGTTGTCAGCCCGAAAGGCATTGCTGCATATTGATAGTGTTCTCCAAGAATTTTGAACCTTAGGAATCTTCTGTGAGCTTTCCAAATGGGTATGTGTAAATAGGCGTCCCTTAGATCCAGCTTGACCATCCAATCTCTTTTGGATAGGGCTGCAGCGATTGATCTTAGGGTTTCCATTCTGAATGTGGGATTCTTCAGATTTTTGTTGAGGTTTTTTAAGTTTAAAATAACTCTGTAGTCCCCATTTACCTTTTTTCGTAGGAAAAGGTGGGAGTAGATTTCCGTGAATCTTTGATCTGGGTGGACTTTTGAGATCACTTTGTTCCACCATAAGTCTCCTATTATGAGCCAAAGATGTTTTGTGGCTTCTTTTGTTCTTGGTCTGTCTGATGAGATGAAAGGGTTTCCTTACAAATTCCATTCGATATCCTCCACCGCCCATTTGTCTCTTATGTTTTGAGCCCAAACTGTCTTGAAGCTGTTCAATCTTCCTCCTAGATAAGACAACTGGACTCTCGCACCTTCATGCTTTTTTGTTAGTTTTGGGCTCTCTTTTGTAACCCTGTGATTGGAAATTTTGGCTTCTGGATTTCCATTGCTTAGGGTTGTACTTTCCTGGTCTATATTGCCTTGCATCTCAAAAGGAGTTACGCTGGTTTTTGTAGTTGAACCTTTGTCTCTTCTTTCTTGGGCTAGGAACGCAGATTTTCCAGCTGAGGCTTTAGAAATGATTTGATCCAAACTGGTTCCAAACAATGTCTCCTTTGAACGTTAAAGAGCACAAGTTGTGCTTTGATTGGGAATCTGCGTTCCAATGCCTCAGCCAGAGGGATCTTCTTGCCGCCACCACAAGACCCATTGATCTGGCTGCCAATTTGACATTACTGAGTGAGGCTTCAGCAGAATAATCATTGCCTATCTTGATATCATGGAGCATCTCCAGAAGTTTGGATCTTTCTGTCCCTGTCTTGATGGCATTTTCCAGCTCATTTATCCAGATTTTATTGGCTCTGGTTGTTGTAGTATTAGCTACCTCAGCCTTGCAGATAGCCCCCGTCAAGAGTTATAATTTCTTTAAGGTGGCTTCTTGCCTTCGTTCCATTGTGTCTTTGAGGGATACTCCCTCATCTACAGGTAATGTGGTTCTTCTGGCCACCCTGGTAATGGATGCATCTACTTTGGGTATGTTATGCCATGTTTTTGCATCTTCCTCCGAGAAAGGAAACATCTTCTTACATTTTTTGGAAAAGGTAATTTTCTTATCAGGTGTTTCCCACTCTGTTTCCATAGTTTTCTTAATGACCTCATGCAGAGGAAATACATGTTTTTTCTTAACTGATGATTTAAACATTTTGTCACCTTTATTTGTTATAGATCTCTTAGGTCTAGTGTCTTTCTTATTGCTTTGATTAGGGGCTCCACCATCTCTGGTGATATGTCTGATTCCTCTTCTGATTCTGACTCCGAAATTTCACCTTCAGATACTGGGGAGATCGTTTCTCTAGGTCTGATGCTGATGCTTTCATTCTTTTGTCCATGACTTGTGAAACCATATTGGACATGGAATTGTTAAATTAATCTTTCATCCACTTCATCAGGTCTGAGAACTGTTTGGAGTTGACCCCAGCCGCCTTTTCCAGTGCACTTTGTGCATAATCTTTTGTCTGGCAATGCTGCATGTCCACATGAGGAGCCTGAGTATGAGCGTCTAGAACTCATCACACCAGTCCCCTGTTGAAACAATAATTGTACTGGTGCTTAACACTTATCCTGTCCGTCATGAGGCTGATGCATAAGTATAAGGGTATCTACTTACAGTAGATACTGTAGGGGGAGATAGAGACTCAGTATATCTATTACTCATACAGCAGCATCTAATCCTTTTGGCGCGTTTGGCTTTTGAATTTTCGCGACTGCGCATGACCTTTCTGCAGGTTGCAGTCATTCAGCGGTTTATTGTGCATGCGCCAAAAACCGGCATTGCGACTTACTACGCTGATCGGCAACGGATGGCCATGGACGCGCCAGTCCCCCCAGAAACGCACATAAGCACGAAGGCTCGGTCCTGGGGCTTCAGCGCAGGAGATGTTTTACCACGCTGGCACTAGTTGGGGGAGGCAGGAAGAAAAAAAGATGGCAGCGCGGGGGAAGGGAGGTTAATTTATTCATTAGGAAGTTCCTGTTCCGTCTGCGACAGGAGGGATTAACCCTACAGTGCCCACTGCCATGTGTAAGTGACAGGAAACCAGAATACCCAGAAGAAACCCTTAGAAAACAGTGTTCATATAAATGTATAGAGCCAAAATAGGGTTGCCACCTTCTGGTGAGTCTCAGACCTAGTAATGTCGGGGGCAGAGTGTGTGGTGGTCTGAGGTTGTGTCCATGTGTCGAGGCAGGGTTGATCACTGTGCCATTTAAAGATCTGTCTGGATTTTCCTGATTCTTAAATCCAGACAGGCAGTTTTTTACTCAGACAGCCCTCCCGGAAACTGGGCTGTCCCGGTGAAAACTGGGCAGGTGGCAACCCAAAGCCAAGGAATAAATGTTTTATACAGGACACAGTAGTGAGGAATGTACTGGGATCATTTATAAACTCAAAACTATTCAAACATTGTGTTGTATCAGCTGTATAAAAGCATTTAGCATCTTGTGTTTTATGACTTCATGTGATCACAGAACACTGACTTCTATTATTCTTCTATTTTTAGTAGAGGGAAACACTAGGGCTTTCTGAGGCATCCAATCAATGAACAGGTTTTTTATTCAGTCAGTTGCAGGTAGAATAATCATACCTCCCAACTGTCCCTTTTTCGGAGGGACAGTCCCTCTTTTGACAGCTCAACCCGCAGTCCCTCATTTGTACTGGAAAGTCCCTCTTTTCTCTGCACTGAACAGCCAGAAAAAGAAACAAAGTTTCTCACTTAATTGGCTTTTAGCAGAGGGCCCAGAACAACTAAACAGGTGCAAATAAGATACTTTGTAACAATTTTGATACACAAAAACACAGTTTAGATAAGGAGAAATATTTTCAAACTTGCATAACCTGCCAAATTTTGTAAAACGAACATGGTAATTAGGGGGTGAGGCCAGAGAAAGGGGTGTGGTCAAAAAATTGCTGCGCTACGTGCGGAAAAAATTTTTTGTCCCTCTTTTTACTTCCAAAATGTTGGGAGGTATGGAATAATGTAAGCTAAATGTGATTGGTATGGGTTACTGCTATGGATTACTGTGACCAATGCTGATAAATTAGCTCCAATTTCATAATACAAAAAAATTCAGTTACACACATACCATATTCCAGTGGAATACTATAGCCTTTCGTGGGATGAGTAACAATTACAGTTCAGGCAAGGAAGCATAGCACATTTTGGTGTCCCTAGGTACCTGCTGTCATTACATTGTTTTATATTACTGGGGCTAAGCAGGTCTCTCAAATTGTCCCCCTCTTATAAAAAAAAAATACTATGGGTTGCTAACAGTACAGCTCCCCAAAAGTTTTATCTAGCTGGAGAAAAGCCAGTATTTCAGTATGATGTTCTTACTATTCTTATATTATTTAGATATAAATTAGATATAAAGTCTCTCAATTTTTTTTTCATTCTTTTTGCTCTTTATATGATAACAGGTATTCCCTTTCTGTAATAAAATATAGAACAATAAAAGAACACCTTGTATTTGACGGTAACTAAGCTGCATAAATTCAGTCCAAGGACTAGTCTTAAGGTATTTTGATCAAATAACTGAAAGACTGACTATCTTATAGAAAAAGCAATGCTCATCATTGTGCAAAAAAAATGGCTGAGGCCTTTTTTGCAAGTTTCACTCATTTTAGCAAATGAGCCCTTATATGGCAGCCATTCGTAATTTTTACATACCTCCCAACTGTCCCTTTTTCGTAGGGACAGTCCCTCTTTTGACAGCTCAACCCGCAGTCCCTCATTTGTATTGGAAAGTCCCTCTTTTCTCTGCACTGAACAGCCAGAAAAAGAAACAAAGTTTCTCACTTATTGGCTTTTAGCAGAGAGCCCAGAACAGCTAACAGGTGCAAATAAGATACTTTGTAACAATTTTGAGACACAAAAACACAGTTTAGATAAGGAGAAATATTTTCAAACTTTCATAACCTGCCAAATTTTGTAAAACAAACATGGTAATTAGGGGGTGTGGCCACAGAAAGGGGTGTGGTCAAAAAATTGCTGCGCTACGTGCGTAAAAAAAATTTTAGTCCCTCTTTTTACTTCCAAAATGTTGGGAGGTATGTTTTTAAACTCTATGTTATAAGGTATGTAGAAGATAAAATGCTGTAAAATAGAAGTTTCAAAGCAATGATGTTCTGAAACTTTTTAAAAGCCACTAATTTTACCAATGCTATGGACGCCACCACGTCCCTTTGTCCAGTTTGTGCTAAAAGAGTATTTGTATTTAGCCATTCTGTGTAAAGTAAACACAACGCACAACAGAACATAACGCAAAGTAGGTTTTTATTACTAGCAGCTTCCGGTGTTACAAAAAAAACTGGTTGTCCCTGTGCGTTTCTTGTGACACCGGAACACAAACACAGAGTTTATTTTTCCGGGGAATACTTTAACTGCTGGGTTTGGCAAGTGGATGCGCCGGAAGTTCTCAGGGGGCGTTCGAAAGCCAATATGGCGGCACTGACAGGTAGAAGGGTCATTGGATTGCTTGTGCTTCCTATTAACGCGGAGGCTATAGGAGACATTTTTGACCGGCATATAGATGTTCTTTGCATGCCCTGCTGTCACCTGTGGTATCTTTTTGATATGACCAACTGGAACGCAACTATGTTTATCTAGGGACATGTATTATATCGTTATTTTTATTATTATTAAGTATTGTTTAACTTTGTGTTTTGTATTTATTGTCCCTTAAGATACTGGGTTTGCGAGAGTCGCCACTTGAACCCAATTAATAATGGTCAGATGTGCCTTTTGTTTGTTTATAACCTGGAAAATACAGGTTGAACTGGCCGCATTTTTTTGGGGGGGGGGGTTGAATTGCTGACCATGAGCATGGTAACATTTGTTTGAGTTTGCTAAACGTAATTTGCTGAAAATATTGGTGTTTCAGTAATGTCAACAGTTGCATTACTGTAAGTGTAGTGCTGTATATTAGAAGGGAAACTTCCCAGCATATGCTGTACAATATTATTATACAACAGTGATTTTTTTTCCAATATTATTTATTGTTTCAGTACACCCGGCTAATGCTAGTCAGTGAATGTACTGTGTTTTTATGTTCCTTGACCTCTTATCTTAATTACAGTTACATAAACTGAACTTGAAAAATTCGAGCTATACAAGAATTTCTCTGATTACCCACAGTTCTACTTTAAAATATTACCAGTTATGGGTTTGCCAATGGCATTCTTTCTACCTATTCTGTTCCAAAATTAGCAGGAAGTCAAATTAATTTTATATAGTTGATATTTGGAATATACCAGATTGATGATGAAGTGGCAGGGTAGTCAAACTGCTTGGAATCTATGCATATTTTTGCTAAAAATTATAACACAAATAGATTTTGATAGCAATTGAGAACACAAGATATCTTTCATGACTCTGGAAAATAAAAGTATCCATTTGAGTTTGTAAAAATTTAAATCCATCCCTTGAACCTAGTTGTACCTATTTCTTAAAAAATTTATTAGTTTTACTCCTCTGTTATTTTTGGGAGGGTTTATAGAAGAAAAACATGAGCATATGCTTGTTAGTTGTCACCTGTTCTCTAATGAAATGCCCAATAATTCATAAACACATCTAGATGAAGTAGTTTCTGGCACAGGGCTGTGTAACAATTAAGTTCTTTATGATTAGTGTTATACATACGTAATAGGGTTGAGCAGCAATGAGGTCACTTTGAATTTTAACTTTTGTCACTTTTGTAAGTGATTGTTCTCTGACCATAATAGACATTGTAAAGAAGGACCAATGTACAACTCTATTGCTCTTTTTTAGCAATATTTGTGTGGCGACAGTATTCCTTTAAATCTTTTTCCTTTTTTTAAATTAAAATCAAACAAAAAAACTTTATAGATAAATATACATTTCTTTAAATTCCACTTTTGTAAAATAAATATCAAACTTTATTTCTTAAAACATTATGCCTGTTGTATGTGCTGTTGAATTAAACTGCATTACCTTCAGTCAAAAATGTTTAAGTGGCTATATGCTTTTAATACTTTTATGGTTAGTGCCACCGTTTTATAAAAAAAACATTTGCCTGTGACACTCAAGTTTTGAATTCCATCTACTCCTCTCTGGATGAGCAGGGCAGTACCCAGGGGAAAAAATAAAATTATATATATAGGAAGACGGCCTCAGTTGGAGCGCTGAAACGTTGAGCAAGAATAAACTTTCACTTGGCTTTTGAGACACGAAGTCCTTGAAATGCGGTTTGTTTGTTTTCTGCTATACTAATGTGTTGACCGGCACCCAGGCATGTGAGGACAGTTTAGAGTGCACCAGTTGTATGGGATTTATATATATATATATATATATATATATATATATATATATATATATATATATATATATATATATATATATATAAAACACACTTTTGAGAAAGGCTAGAGGGCTACCCGAAACGTTAGCAGTTTTTTGCTGAATAAACACCATTTTTTCTCCTTGGATAAGACCTGTGAGTGCATGCCTTATTTAGGACAGTTATGTTATTGCATTTTGCACCCTTAACCTTTATACATGAGATAGAGATATATATATATATATAATGCATAAAGTACACAAAAATACCTGGGTGCTCTGGTTGAATAATAGATAGACGTTGCATGTGGTACCGGCACTCACGGGTTTGCATGAAAAAAAATCAAATGTTCGATATAGTAGAATAAGGTTTATTGAATCTGACGTTTCGGTTCTGCCCTTGAGAAAGGTTCCTGTGGGGAACCGAAACGTCGGATTCAATAAACCTTATTCTCTTATTTCACTATATCGAACGTTTGATTTTTTTCATGTAAACCCTGTGAGTGCCAGTACCACGTGCAACATACATATATATATATATATATATATATATATATATATATATATATATATATATATATATATATATATATATATATATATATATATATATATATATATATATATAATTTCCATTAGTTAAAAAAGGCATGTCATTTTTAGCATGGGAACAATTGCATTGTAGTTCAATCCAACTATATCTTTTTACAGCTTCATGGCTGTCTCGGCTCTGTGCTCCTACATTTCGGTGAGTGTTCTCTTAACAGTGGCTTTCTTGTTAGCTTGCATGCTTTCTATCACTTTTCTTTTCAATGTATTGTCTTTATTTGCTTATTCTAATTGTCTCTTCTTTTTTTAGACCAGCCTCTCTGGCTGCCATACACACAAGGACCTGGAACCCACCAACTCAAACTGAAAATGCCACCAGGCAAGTTATATCACTTTATAGTGTGGTATATTGATGAAATGAAGCAATGTCCAACAACATTTATAGTGTCCATTTACCCTCCTTGTAACTACAGCAATTAGTTCAGTTAAAGCAGTGGTCCCCAACCAGTAGCTCGTGAGCAACATGTTGCTCTCCAACCCCTTGGATGTTGCTCCCAGTGGCCTCAAAGCAGGAGCTTATTTTTGAATTTTAGGCTTGGAGGCAAGTTTTGGTTGCATAAAATCTAAGTATACTGCTAAACAGAGCCTCAATGTAGGTTGATAATCCACATAGGGGCTACCTAATGGCCAATCGCAGCCCTTACTTGGCACCCAAGAACATTTTCATGGTAGTGTTGCTCCCCAACTCCTTTTACTTCTGAATGTTGCTCATGGGTTCAAAAGGTTGGGGATCCCTGAGTTAAAGGAAACTATACCTTTATAACATACTTAACCAATATCATAATTACATATTAGAGAATTTGGTAAAACATCACATATTTCTAAAAAGTGATAATGTTTATGAAAATGCTTTATCTATACCCATTTATTGTCCTGGTATGTATAATGTAACTTGTGTATTTGTTTCATTTATTTTTCAGCCTCCTACCAGTCAGACAGAATAGCAGTGCAGTTACTGCAAAAAAATCATCACTGCCGAGCAACAAAGGGGAGTTTGTTATCACAAAACTGGATGAGCTGGTGAACTGGGCACGCAGGGTAATGATCATGATCTTTCAGAAATTTGTACTTCATTATAATTCACACAGGTGCTTGGTTAAAGGAGTAAAAAATTCCTTTATACCACTTCATCTCCCAAGCCACACACCCATGCACGCTAATAGTTTAATGCAACCCCCACCTCATAAGAAAAGTCATTGTACCAGGGTTGGTGGCCACATCTTTGAATGCTTCACTTCCGCTCTCTGGTGTCCAAGAACACGCACAACCCTGCTGTGCTACTTAAATCATAATGTATGGGGATTTTAAAGGAGTTTTGTTCTCTGATAACAGTCTTTAAAAGGCTGTTCTGAAAATAATTATTTTTAGAACTGGAAGTCATAAAATCAACTACATTTAAAATGTCTATACCCATCCATACCCTCTACTCATTTGCACTCTTTCTAAATTTCCTTAACCATCCTCATGCATCCTCCTTATCCTATGATCTTTTAAATTTAGGTATTCGATCTTTGAGCAGATATTGCAAAATCTGATTGATGATCCTTTTACAGAATTGCCTGCTATTGGTTTCTTTTATATCCATAGAGCTCCCTGTGGCCCATGACTTTTGGATTGGCATGCTGTGCAGTAGAAATGATGCATATGGCTGCGCCTCGTTATGACATGGACAGGTTTGGGGTAGTTTTTCGAGCTAGTCCCAGGCAAGCAGATGTGATGATCGTGGCAGGAACCCTCACCAATAAGATGGCCCCAGCTCTTAGAAAGGTGAGGATAGTCCAAGTCTCTCAATTTTGTGGCAATAAAACTGACCATTATTATATTGTAAGCAATAAATGCTTATAGTATCGGCCCTTAATGTATGTTCCCATTATGGGGCTGACTTATCAAAAATCAAGTTGGGTTTTTTCTCAATTTGAGAAAAAACGCAGTAAAAAAAAAGTATGAATATACTCAAGAAAATTCTTTGTAACCTTGAATAGTCATTTAAGAATAAAACCAGGAAAAGTTGCCAGAAAAAAACTCAAGTAAAAGCGGGCGAGGTTGCATAGAAGTCAATGAAAATGTTCTCGGACAACTTTATTTATTTTCCCGGTTTATTAAAACATTTTTCAGCCTCATTGAAAATTAATGGGGCAATGAGATTCTCACTGGCATGCAACTTTTTTTCCCCACGAAAAAAATACTTGCGGGAATATTTTGTCACGTTTTTTCTTATATAAGCTAGTATTCGAGAAAACAAGTCGCACACGTTTTTTTTCAGTGTTGCTTTTTTTCTTTTTTTGACTCGGATTTTGATAAATCTACCCCTATATCTTCAATCGCATGTTGCTGCAGAATCTTATCAAATAAATCTAGAATTTTTGTAGTTAAAACTTCCTTGTTATTTTGGCCATGTCATGCAGCGGTATTTTTGTGTATATGTTTCTGTTTGAAATAACTATTCTGAAAAAAAAGTTTTTTCCTGCAGCTTATAAAATAGAAACATTAGCATCATGGAAGGTATGGATAAAATGTAGAAAGCTATCTACCAGAAATGTTGCTCATCAGACAAAATGTTCAGCATCATGTGACATTGCCTTTAAGTTTTTAGGGCAGGGATAATTAAGTAGTTCTGTTTGCAATGACTGCTACAAACTAACCCTCTTCCACACATCTTTATGTAGGTCTGTCACTCCTACTGCCTACACCACAACACTGTAGTTGGTGGTGGGCACCGGTAAAGAGACCTTAACTAATACAAACATTTTGCCCTAGGTTTATGATCAAATGCCAGAGCCACGGTATGTTGTGTCTATGGGAAGGTAAGTAACTACTCTGATTTTCTTTTTTTCCTACTAATTTAAACATCCTTCTATTTTTCAGATTTTTGTTGAATGTTGCCACCTTAATAGTTTATGCAACTTGTTAAAACACATCTGTGAGTTATTTGTACTTTGCAGTAACTGCTCTGAATTAGGGATATAATCATTTTACATAGCAACTATTTGTACATGACATACATTATGTAAAATGCACATTTATAAAGGGTAAATGGTTTTTATGTTTAATTGTTCCACAGCTGTGCTAATGGAGGAGGTTACTATCATTATTCTTATTCGGTGGTCCGAGGATGCGACCGCATTGTCCCAGTGGATATCTATGTCCCAGGTAATAAGTCAAAACAAATTGAGAGCATAGATTTTGGTATGACAGATTACATTGGAATATTCTTTTCTTGCAGTCCTATTCCAGTCTGTATTGCATTCCTTGTGGAATATTGCATTCTATCTCTGCAATCTTATTCAATTTACAACTAATAAATAAAATATGCCTTATTTATGGAAATTTAAGGCGTCCGTTATGTCACCAAATACCAGCCAATAAATAGGAATCCTTCCCATCCCCTATTTAAATACCATGAAGCCACCTTTATCAACCATTTAGTTATGCTTTACTAACCAGTTGGAACTGCCAACCCAACCATTTCGGGATGGGCTCCTTCCCAAGTCAGCTCTTGTGGAGGAGAGGTGAGGTTGAAGGAGAAGGACCTAATTTCCCTATGCTTAAGGTATAAATCCACCAATCAAGTTCTTATTATAAACAGATCAGCCCACAACAGTGGGGTGCACTTGTGTCAAGTTACCTTATGTAAGTCACAAAACTTGCATGTATTAGGGGCATAGATGTAGCATGTCATTTTCCGGTGAGCAAAGGGGGGAGCAGGCCCGGACTGGCAATCTGTGGGTTCTAGCAAATCCTAGAGGGGCTGCTATAAGGTGCCATTGAAAGTCAGTATTTAGCTAGTGGGGGCTGTTTGGGCCTCTGTGTTCCTGAAATGCCAGGACATATTTTAATTCTCAGTCCAGACTGGGGGGGGGGGGGGGTGCTGCTACATCTGTACATGGTCCCAAGAGTCGTTACACAGTCTTCCTGCACTGAAGATTTAGATTGCTTGGAATATAAAAATAATTTTGCAGAGGCGTGGTTTTATATACAGGTTGAAGACACTGGCATGGGGAGCTAAAAGAATAATAAATATAAATAATAGAAAAAGGATACAATTAAGGAAAGATTATTTTTCTTTATTAGAAAAAGATGAATCTAATAAGCAACCTTTGTTTAAACACTCATCTGTTTGTGGTTTGTAGTCTAAAATAGATTTAATATCTTTTTAGACTTAGGCTGCAATCTGCAATAGTCTTTCCCACTGGAAAGAGAGACCTAGTTGCAAAGCTCTAGCACAGCTCAGCCTATTGAAGTGATGTTATTTCTTTTGGGTTTTTTTGTTGCTTTTCAATGATTTTACAGCTCATTTTATTTATGTAATTTAACTCGGTCAGTTGAAGGATAAATCTCAGTAGGCTAAAATTAAAAAGCCACTTTGCTTTCTTTTAACCTAATCCTTCTGGATATATTAAGCCTCTATTATTCGTCTATTCACAGGCTGTCCTCCAACGGCAGAAGCGCTATTGTATGGAATTCTTCAGCTGCAGAAGAAGATTAAACGAGAGAAGAGATTACGAGTCTGGTATCGGAAGTAGAATAACAATAATTGTATTTATCAAACTGATGTTTTGTATAAACTCATATGCTCTAATGTAGCATTTTATGTAATAAACTTCTATTTGCCGTAAATTGGATCACAAACGTATAAACAGGCTTGTTGGCTTGCAGTGAGTTATTTTTTTCTGAGTATCTCTTGTGTTAGCACACCTGGAAACACTTATGTTCTTGTGATAAGAATACTGTCCATGTTAAAGGGCTCTTACACCCTGGTTTATTCCTGTGTTGAATCCTAAATCTACTTTCTGAGGCGCAGGCAAGCACTGAACACAGGTGGAATGCATTCCATCTGTATACATGTGGTTCTAGTACCCTTGCCCCATCCTTTAAGTGGTGGTGTTATGCTTAAAAAAATGGTGTTGGTCTTTCCCATAAAACCTACATAGGAGGATACAGCCTGAGAGATGCAGGCAAGAAATGCAACCAAGTAATTTATTTCCAGCCTATGAAAATATAACCTGGTGACATGGCATTTGTAACTTAAAAAAAAGCCCTGTTTTGGAAAATGTATGTACTTCCACAGAATACATTGCAAAGACCGGATGTAGCTGGGGAATGCATTGATTATTTTTTTATGCTTGTAGTGCATTTGGCCAGGTCAGTCACTTTTCATTATACTTTATTTAAGGCAGATTTATCAAAGTGTGAAATCAGAGCTCACCACAGAAAAACTCACCCACTTTCAATTCATTCCAATCATGGTATTTATAGGAGAAGGAAAGGTTAAAACTAAGTAAACCTTATCAGAAAGGTCCATCTAAATATACCAGTAAACCCTCAAAATAGTGCTGTTCTGAATCCTGTCAAAAGAAACACTGCGTTTCTTTCCTTCTATTGTGTACACATGGGCTTCTGTATCAGACTTCCTGCCTTCAGCTTAAACCTCCTTGCCCTGGGCATGAGCATGCTCAGTTTGCTCCTCTTCCCCCCTACCCCTTCTCTGCTGTAATCTGAGCCCAGAGCTATAAGTGAGCTGGGAGAGACTCCAGCAGCAAGTGATGTCACATCAAGCTAATACTGCAGCTGCTATCCTAAACAAACAGAGCTTCTACAGCTTTTTACTCAGGTATGGTAAAAAATTCAGAATAAATATACAGAATAAATATAGCATTCTAGCTTGCACTAATGCAGCTAATCTATTGGCAATAAAATGCCTCCGTAGCTTTCCTTCTCCTTTAAATAAGTGTACAGTATTTATAAATGGGTGAAAGATTTAAATGTTATATAATTCTATATCTAAAAATGTAATGGGGAAGACTTCCTAAATCCCACACTGTATGTACATATAAATAAGCCTTGGATGTCCATGCTCATTCTAATGAGCTCGATCTGTGCAAACAAATATTGGGTCTTACATCAAGCATTTATCAAGAAAAAACAAATCTATCCAACAATTTTTTTTCTAGACAATCTATTTATAAAACCCAATTTTTAAATATTGTAATGAAAGCAAATACAATGTGTTATGAACTAGCTGGACGGTTTGGGCATACCTAGTTTGTTATATTTTCACATACTTCACTAGCTATGCTTATGACTGATACCAAGCAGTGGTTTAGCCTCTTATAAGTAGATAACAGTGCTTTTAATATATAGCACATAAAAGAAAAAACAAAAATAACAGATGTTCCAAACATATGGCTTTATTGATCATTCACTGTAATTTGCTGGCAGAGTGCTTGCTGTATAAAACTAAAAATCACAACTCTTGCCCTCATGGTTTTACAGTCTCTCATACAGAAGAAGATCCAGTAATCATTTAGCAGATGGCCAGTGTGACCATTTTGGTTCCTGTTACAAATGTAGGTTCCACAGTTTCTCAGACTTTAATAATGGTTGGTGTGATCATCTTTTTGAAGGAGTAGTATCTACAATCCTCAGGGGGTACCAGGTCCATTACAGTAGTACTAATGTTCTCACACTTGAAACCAGCATCCACTAGTTGCGGAGTCTGAGTCTCCTGCAAAGAGAAACAATGTATATAAGTATGGTATCAAGAATATACTGTACATAGGTTCTCCAACATGTTATAGATGAAGCTTTCCTTATAACTAATATAACCATGTTATCACCATAATTTTAGCACACCATCAATTTCCTGCCTTTTTATCCAACTCTCCACACCATTAAGTACCTCGGACTTTGGTTAGACTACTGGACCCTTGAAGATGTAGCCAAGGGAGGCTTTTTGACATTGGTAAGAAGTATATCAAGTATACCCAGACATTACGTGTGTGGGGCATATCATCCACTAGCAAATCATTGAAATAAATCTGAATAATAGGCGGTTTGCAGAAAGGGGATTCAAGGGAGTTTTTTGAAGACCATTTGCTGCCATGATCTACTGGTCACCATCTCTATTGGTAGATCATGACTTTGTATCACAGGTAATAGAAGAGAGATGTATACCAGTGTGAATGGTTTGTGGTTGTTTAGTGACATTAAGGTGCTCTGTTGATCTTTTCTGAATGGAAACTTGTGTATTTTTAATTAAACAGCTTAATGCAAAAAAAATCAATTTAAAGATCTAGGGTTATGTATAATATTGTAATATTATAAATTGTAAAAACAATACTTTTTGTCTGTCATTTACAAGCATAAAGCTGGTCGTAAATGTGAAGATCTTCTCATTTAGCAAGGTCGCCAAACAAGTGGACCTATGTCCATCTTGATGTGGGCAATATTGGGCTAATCCGATCATTTGGCCCTCATATCAAGGCACACATGTGGTCCTCAATCTGACTGGAAAATTTACAAGACTACTGTATAGTACTACTCTAGGGCAAGCAAAAGAATAAAAAAAAAAGGCATTGAATCGAAAAACACCTTTATAAGAAACACCTTATATGTCGAAGGGAGTTTAGAGTTTTGGATTGAATTAGCGTTGCTTAATTCTACTTATAGGATGAATGCATCCAGTGGCATAACTAGATGTCACTAGGCCCCACAGCAAGTTCAATTTAGGCCCCCAAATATTTATACTATACTTATTTATACTATAATATAGTCCCAATTTCCATGTGGTAAATTATGTGGTGCTCTATCTGGAAGCTCTGTTGCATGGAACAGCTTCATTCAACAGTAGGAATTATGGAAAAATCAGATGGCACTCGTGTAGCAATTGTGCTGATATTTTCTGTGCTTTATGGAGATCTCCACACAACGTTTCGGGGGCTCCTCTCCCTTCCGTTGTGTGGAGATCTCAATAAAGCACTGAAAATATCAGCACAATTGCTTCGTGAGTCCCATCTGATTTTTCCAAATATTTATAAGTTGCCCTTTTCTACCAATATATTTTCAACCGATATATTAAATTTACTCATTAATTAGGGTCTCACTGGGCCCTCTACACTCCTGCCCCCCCCCCCCCGCAACTGCATGGTCTGCTTCCTTTGTAGTTACACCCCTTAGTGCATCTCTTTTTTTTGTCTTTGCTGCTTCTATTGACACATTTAGAAAAGGGAAGCCTGGAATTACCAGCTTGGATGTGGCATTAGTTCCAGGGTCCAGTTTTTGGCATCAATAGCTGTTACTAACTTGCTGTTCATGTTATAAATGCATGTGCATCAGAAGTAATGGCATCACCATAATGTCTGTGTGATTCACGAAACAAGCTAATTTGCACATGTATTACTGTGTCACTTTGAAAAGCTGAGATGGTTGCAATCTAGGACTGGAGGAGAGCATTGTGGGTAAAGTGTGTAAAAAAAAAAACAAAATGCCAATTTGCTGCCCAAATACAGTTGAACCCCATTATGTTGTTTTTCAGGGGACCAGAAAAAAAATGGTGTAAAATCCAGGAAAATGTTAAATCAGGGAAATGTATTATGCATAATATATAGGTGGGACCACAAAACAACAACGTAAAATGAGGGGAAACTTTAAATCAGGGGATGTAAAATTGAAGTGCCACTGTATTGCATTTTGCACTATTGGCTGCATTGGTAAACAAGTAGGGTTGCCACCTGGCCGGTATTTTACTGGCCTGAGCAGTAAAAATGATTGCTGATCCCAAAAGATAAATATATAGGAAGGCCAGTATTTTTTTCCAGAAAAGGTGGCAACCCTATAAACAAGGTATTATGTTTCGAGTATATGGAATCGTGTTATAGGATTTCACAGAAACTACATACCTGGAACATTTTTTCTATGTCATTGTATTTGGTCTTCAGTAGTTCACCCCAAGATGTCAAATTACAATAGGTAAGGACTCCACCAGGTTTAAGCAGCCGATAAGCGTGACCCTGCAGAAACATTGTGGTTTACTGATGCCAGGTTGACTCTAACCTCTGCAAATGATAAACCTCATTAAAAAGTTAATCATTTCTATTTAGACAAACTTGGTAAAATCATCTTGAGAAACACCAGTCTTACTTACTTTTTAAGACTTATGTTGAAATAGCACAAAATAATTGATTTTTTTTTCAGTTGATCTCTGTTTTATTCTTGTTTTGTGTAATTTTTAAAAATGAGTTTGTTTACATATTCTGATTTACTAAACTGTAGCAGCTGCTTACACTTCAGCCCCTATACAGCTACTGTTGCAAATGATACATTAGTTGCATGGATTCTTATGCTGCTGTGAAATGTAACAAATAAAGTATCATTTTATTAGTTTAGATCAGGGGTCAGCAAACTTTACTATCAAAAGAGCCATTTTGCCCCTTCTTCCACTAAAGAAAAATAGTCTGGAACCGCAAAACATACAACACAGCTTATAAACTTTTAAAAGTTTTAACCTTTTTTTAATTTTAACTGTTACAACAACAGAATACAACAAACAGAAGTGCAGTGTGTATGTGTAGGCCTACTTTGAAATAAATTAAACACTGAATAGCCCTATTAAATGATAGTGTTCTTATCTGTTTAATGTGACTTCTGCTGATCTTCCCTCTCGTCTTGAGTGTGTGACCACGGTAAGGACCATGATGAATCATCTTGCTGCGGCTCGGTCTTGCCTGTCACTGCTGGGATGTCTATGCAGCCCTCACATCTGCTGGCGGCTTCCGCAAGACTGAGCCGCAGCAAGCAGGATGAAGAGCCGCATGAGGCTCTGGAGCCGCGGGTTGCCTACCCTTGGTTTAGAAAGTCAGCAAGTCAGTTTACAGAGCTTGAATGAGATGGAAGAAACGGCATTAATCTATTTTTTAACCAACATTTTACAAAAGCAATGAAGAATAGAGATGTCGCGAACTGTTCGCCGGCGAACTTGTTCGCGCGAACATCGGGTGTTCGCGCTCGCCGGAAGTTCGCGAACGTCGCGCGACGTTCGCCATTTTGGGTTCGCCATTGTTGGCGCTTTTTTTTGCCCTCTCACCCCAGACCAGCAGGTACATGGCAGCCAATCAGGAAGCTCTCCCCTGGACCACTCCCCTTCCCTATAAAAACCGAAGCCCTGCAGCGTTTTTTCACTCTGCCTGTGTGTGCTGAAGAGATAGTGTAGGGAGAGAGCTGCTGCCTGTTAGTGATTTCAGGGACAGTTGAAAGTTTGCTGGCTAGTAATCGTTTTGATACTGCTCTGTTATTGGAGGGACAGAAGTCTGCAGGGGTTTGAGGGACATTTTAGCTTAGGTAGCTTTGCTGGCTAGTAATCTACCTTCTACTGCAGTGCTCTGTATGTAGCTGCAGTGGGCAGCTGTCCTGCTTCTGATCTCATCTGCTGACTGCTGCAATAACAGTAGTCCTTGTAAGGACTGCTTTTATTTATTTTTTTGTTGTTTTACTACTACTACTACTACTACTACTATAAGAGCCCAGTGCTATTAGTCTAGCAGTGTTGGGGAGTGGGACTGGTGTGCTAATCTGCTGCTCCTAGTAGTTCAGCAGCACCAACTTTAATTTTTTTTTTTAATATTCATTTTTTTTTTATTTTACTTTTTTTTATTTTACTACCGCTGTAGTAGTGTATAAGTTGACCTTTTAGGCATTATTTGCCCTGTAGGCATTATTTGCACACTGTTTTCTTCAACCCGCCATCTAGCTGTGTGACCTTGTTCACATTCTGTCTAAATATCCATAATATTACCGTCTCCAGAAAAAACACCGGAGTGACTTTTTTTCAAGCAGCATTCATATATTTTACGTAATCCGTATCCACCGCTGTAGTAGTGTATACGTTGACCTTGTAGGCATTATTTGCACACTGTTTTCTTCAACCCGCCATCTAGCTGTGTGAGCTTGTTCACATTTTGTCTAAATATTGATAATATTATCGTCTCTAGAAAAACCACTTGAGTTACTTTTTTTCAAGCAGCATTCATATATTTTACGTAATCCGTATCCACCGCTGTAGTAGTGTATACGTTGACCTTGTAGGCATTATTTGCACAGTTTTTTTGGCCGCAGCCACTGAAGCACAGAGGCCAGAAAAAATATGCCATATAAATGCTGAAAATAGTCATTTTTTGCCATACGTTGACTCAACGTATATGGCAAAAAATGACTATTTTCAGCATTTATATGGCATATTTTTTCTGGCAACTGTGCTTCAGTGGCTGCGACCAAAAAAACTGGGCAAACAATGCCTACAAGGTCAACGTATGGCAAAAAATGACTATTTTCAGCATTTATATGGCATATTTTTTCTGGCAACTGTGCTTCAGTGGCTGCAACCAAAAAAACTGGGCAAACAATGTCTACAAGGTCAACGTATGGCGAAAAATTACTATTTTCAGCATTTATATGGCATATTTTTTATGGCAACTGTGCTTCAGTGGCTGCGTCCAAAAAAACTGGGCAAACAATGCCTACAAGGTCAACGTATGGCAGTTGTTTAAAGAGAACAGTAGATTACTAGCCAGCAAAGCTACCTAAGCTAAAATGTCCCTCAAATCCCTGCAGACTTCTGTCCCTCCAATACAGAGCAGTATCAAGCAGATTACTAGCCAGCAAACTTACTATCATCTGTCCCTGAAATCACTAACAGCTCTCCCCCTACACTATCTCTTCCAAGCACACACAGGCAGATTTTTCAGATACATTTTTGCCCTTGATCCCCCTCTGGCATGCCACTGTCCAGGTCGTTGCACCCTTTAAACAACTTTAAAATCATTTTTCTGGCCAGAAATGTCTTTTCTAGATGTTAAAGTTCGCCTTCCCATTGAAGTCTATGGGGTTCGCGAACCGTTCGCGAACCGCTCGCGTTTTTGCGCAAGTTCGCGAATATGTTCGCGAACTTTTTTTCCGACGTTCGCTACATCCCTAATGAAGAATAGAAAATACTGATGAGAAAAGGCTACCTACTACTTTAAACTAACACAACTCCACAGTTTCAAATAAAATAGTAGCTCATGGTGTTGTCTGTGTTCCAAAAATTCACCCATATTACCTTGATGAAGTTGAACTGGTGTGTGTGCCATGTTTCTTCAGAGAGAGGGTATGTGTCATAAAGGATCCCTGCAGGGTTAGAGAAAAGAGTCAGGTAGTCACAGAGGCATTTTAACTGTGGCAAATATGTTACAACGTTTTTGTACTGCTTACCATCAAAGTGTCCATCGGGCAATGTTGGCACTACATCCTCCCACAGCCCTTTTAATGGCACAATCTGAAAAGGTAAAGATTGAAAATCTCCATTAGAATATTCTCAATATTTATGATCATGAGTATAAGTAACAATAAATACAATATCAGTAACAATAAGAGTTACAATAAGAGTGCTGCAGTATTCTACCACTGTTGAGTGTTGGATAGCTTACAAAAAGCACAGTTTATTTACAAGTTATTGCAAACATTATTTGGGCTCCTGTTCCTTTAAAAAACAGTAATATACCAGTCACCTTATGTGGTTGCTTTGTGGCCCACTCCTGAAGCCGCTTGAATACACCATCATTGCATTCAATTATCCAATGTTCCTCAATGTTGCACTGTTCCAACTTAGTGGCTGCAATTGCCATGCCGAAACCTATCTCCAGCACACGGCCACCTAAAAATAAAAGTTGGCATGGCTTAAAAAATGTAAAAGGAAATAACTGGAAATTATTTATTAAAATTACAGCTAGAAGCATATGCATCTCCATATAGGTACTGCATCTTTTACTTAATTTTACCCACATTATTATGAATGGGGAATGATCCAAGCAACCTGGAAGCCAACTATTAAACATTTGCTAACCTATTCTAACAGTAACTAAAGGCGACCAAGTCGGCAGCTTATTGGCCCGTGTATGGAGCCCCCCCGACGGGCTCCCCAGATCGAGATCTGGCCGAAATTCTCGATCAGATGGGACTAAAAAATCCCGTTGGATCGTGGCTGCATCTGTTCGTTGATACAGTCCCCAGATCCGACCGTTAGGCATCGTTAGGATCCGATCATTGGGCCCTAGGGCCCACAAGCGGATCAGCCCGATATTGCCCACCTCAAGGGCATATCGGGGAGAGAGACATCGCCAAACGAGCGGATCTCTCCGTGTATGGCCACCTTTACTATCTCTATACAATGCTTTACCATCCGATTACAATAAGATTAGAATTATTTTCAGGATTGTAATAAATCACACATTGATCAGTACTGGAGTGGCGGCAGGCAGATTGCTCTTTTCATAAACAATTATTCACAAAGCCTAATGGGGTTGTTCACCTTTCAATTAAACTTTTAATATGATGTAGAGATTGATATTCTCAGACAATTCACAATTTTAACCACCCCTTTAAAGAAAGAAATCAAAACAGTGCAAATCCACTAATCATATAAAAATACTTGTCATATATAGAAACCTGTCTTATTCAGGACAGGTTTCTGCACTAAAAATGCATTTTCAAGGTGCGCTGCCTTGATACCATTAACCTGTGTGCACTCATCACAATAAATTTTGCTTTAAAATCACAATAAATTTTGTTTAAAAATACAAACCACCCACAGTACACAGTTTTAAAAAGTGAGCAGAAAAAAAATATAGTAGATAACAGATATCCTGTGTAGAATACAATAAATTTGTTTTTTTACCACAGTAAGATAAAAAGGGTTTAATGGGATTAATCATTGAGGGTGGATGCATCTAATTAAGGGGTTAAGCCATGAAGGAAAAATAAAAAGGATTATTCAGCACTTTACAATAAAAAAAATCTGGGAAGTAAGGGTATGTATATAGCACCATGGCACTGTACATAATACATGAAACCACCTCAAATATTACCTATTCATCAGTATTTATAAAAAAAAAAAAGAAAAAGTGAACTGAATGCCCCGTCTACAGTAAAATGCTTAAGATTTCAGCCTAAGAAGATAAGGTTGCCTAGAATGTCACTGGGACTAACTTATCTTTAGAACTGCAAACTACCTCATTGCCCTCTAACTAACAGCAATGTACTCTGCAACGGTACAAAGAACAAGAAGGAAGGGAACGTGAGAAACAAGCTCTGATCGAAGTATTAACCCTGGTGGCATTACAAAGAGACCTTATACATGCTGAATCCATGCAGTGAAGGAAATATTTTAAGGAACTATAAAGAGCTTCGAAATAGGGCTAGGGCCCCCACCCCCCCTGCTTGCAGCACACAGCTGTTACTAAATGTGACAACTCCCTGCCATTCTAAGACATACAAATTCCAGCTCCTACCAATGCTGCATGCTCGTTTCCCCAAGAAAACCTTAAAGCAAAAAACAGAGCACGCCTGCTATATAACAACTTTACAGGGCAACATTTTTAAAATTTGCAAAAAGAAAGTATTACTTGTGGAAAGACATTCACTGCTGAACTCATTCACCCACAGTATCTATTCTCCCAAACCCCCCCTAAATCACTACCCAACTTGTGCCACTTGCCTTAAAGCAATAGTGATCCTAACCAGAAGTCTAGTAGACGATTTCTGATTTTAACTATACCTGTACCAATTTTCTGGATAAATGGAAAATCCAAACTGTTCCCAAAGCCCCATGAATGATTTACTAGCTGTAATACTATATATAACAAATGCACCTCTGTCCCTCTCTCTCTGTATATACGGTAGATAAATTATGTTAATGGTCAGGTCAGCCTATGAATTTCACTTTCTTTTATGCAGATCTTTATTGTACCCTCTGTGCGTTTTTATTTAGCACTTCCCAGTTTGTGAAGGTTTGTTTGTTTAGAGTAATAGGAGAGCCAGATAGTACCATATGGTATGTTTTAAATCCATACATACCCTTGCTGGCCGCTACCGTCGCCAGGCTGTGCATGTATGGGGTCTCCCACCTCTCCATCACCGGTTTGCCCAGGATCTCCAGGTGAGTGTCAGTCTCATCGTACCCCGCAGTCGCATTGTGCCAGGAAGACTGACAGCTCTCACCCTCCAGGAAGATCTTTTCGGAAGACATTGATTCAGTAGCACAGAAGAGAGAGAGAGAGAGGAACGTGCTCCCACTGGAATAATATAGGCTTCGGGGCTGGGGGTGGAGACAAGAATCAGGGAATGAATGGGGAGTCCGTCTGGGACGTGTCTAGAGAAAAGTTCACTAAATGAAGGGGGCGTGGCCTTTTCTGTCAAATGTGTGGCTGCTACTAAATAGAGAAAGTATGAGGAGGGGTAAAAGGGCAAGGGAATAGATTGCCACAGATTTACGAGTGGCTGTCAAAGTATTAAAGAGCTGTTAAAGGGGCAGTAGTTCAAAACCGGTGCTGGGGCCTTTGTGTATTAATTATAAAAACAAGTAGGTTTTTTTTTTTTTTTTGAGCTAAACAGGGAAACTGAGGCTACTCCATGTTTGGTTCTTGTGAGGAAGATAATTCTATTCCCAGTCCTTAATCTTTTTTTTAAATTAAGAAGTAATTTTATAAGTACTAATGGATTATTGTTTTGCTTCCAACTCTCTTGCCTTCTGTATGTGGTGCTCCTAGGCCAGAAAAGAAAAACTTACACTCGCACACCCTGGCCGTCCAAAATCAAACGAATCCCAGGTGCTCGATGATAGAGGAATTGGGCAACCTCAAAAACAGCGTAGACACAGAACACACCGGCACAACATGGGTAATTCTAGCAGGTTTACGAGCAAGGTTAAACCTGCTAGAATTACCCATGTTGTGCCGGTGTGTTCTGTGTCTGTGCTCCTAGGCCAGTCCATGTCTGGCCATTCTGCTCCCCCCCCTTGAGTCTGCACACACACAAAGGGGCACATTTACTAAGCTCGAGTGAGGGATTCGAAGCAAAAAAAAATGTTGAATTTCAAAGTATTTTTTTGAGTACTTCGACCATCGAATAGGCTACTACGACCTTCGACTTCAATTCGAGCGATTCGAAGTAAAAATCATTTGATTATTCAACCATTCGATAGGCGAAGTACTGTCTCTTTAAAAAAAACTTCGACTACATAGTTCGGCAGTTTAAACCTACCCAGGTACAATGTTAGCCTATGGGGACCTTCCCCATCAGTTTTTCTAAAATCCTTTGAATCGTTCAATCGAACGATTTTTACTTCAATCGATCAAACGTTTTATTAACCCTCGATATTCGACCCTTTGTAAATGTGCCCCTCAGTGTGGGACTGGGACACCAGGGGCCAACTCAAAAACCTTAGCCCAGGTCCCACTCTAAGTACTATTATTCTTCCTCTCCTCACTCAACCTCTATTATTCTAGTCTCTTTTCTTTACATACTATAATCAATTATTCCAACTATTTAGCCTTTTTTCTCATAGGAATAGGGAATGGCCATGAAATAGGCCAAATGTTTAGCAGCACGAGGGCCCAAACCTCCCTCATGCACTCAGTATGTGTAGCAGTAAGGGAGTAGATGCAGCTGGGCTGCATGCTGCCCCTAAAATTGTGCCGCCATAGGCCCAGACCTTTGTGGCCTTCCCACAATTTCGGGCCGGCCCTGCCCCTACCTTTTCTCCTGGGATACGAGAGGCAAAGAAATCTGTATAAATGAGCCCCTCCGCTTACCTAATCGCTGCCTGTGTTGTGTTTACAGATAAGTAGAGTTCATCAGTTCATCCATAAAATATGCGGTTGCGGTATAAATGCTGGGTATTATTAGTGCTAAAAAATGTAATAAATATTATATTATATAGTTCAATATAAGCGCACTCATAGTTATTTTAAAATGAACATTACATTAAATCATTCCAGTATCAACCTTTCGGCTCATGTCTAGAGCCTCAAAATGGTTTTGGGCAGGAGCCAAAATGTCAATGCTGGCATGATCAACTAATCATTCGTCTGTGCAGTCCCCAAACCCCTCCTAAACAACAAGCAAAGATAGCCTTGCTCCCCTTGAGTACAAGACAAAATAAGTGTTGCAGTGAGCTTTTGGAGACATAAACACTTTATCACATTTACACATTTATTTTAATCCTGTTCAGATCATCAAACTAATTTGATAGATATTGAAGATTAATATGTTTGATGACGTTCCTAAAACAAATATACTTTATGCATATCCATGATGAATATTGGAACATAATAAGAAATATTGTGACATAAGCACTTTTTCTTTATCACATAACTGCTTCACTGATCTAAGTATTTTTGAGATCTGTACTTTGCTCTTGGGCACTGCTTTTGTGCTGACTGATGATGAAGTATTATCATGCTTCAGGTTTAAAGGACAAAGTAAGCCTATTTATGTTTTATTACCGTTTTACTAATGAAGGTGAATTTTAAGCTGTGAGTCTAACTTCTCCCAAGGGACAAAACTGTTACAAATGTATTTTAAGTATCTATTCTGGGGTCTCTGCCAAGAGCCAATTAAGTTAGAAACAGTGTATCTTTTTTAGCTGTTCAGTGCAGAGAAAACTTTCCAGTACAAACGGACTGCAGGTTCAGCTGTCAAAAGAGGGACTGTCCCGCTCAAATAATTTTCAAGGCCTTATCAAAATTGGTGCAAAGCAAAAGGATCTAAACGTAATTTAATAATATATTTTATCTAATGTGTTTTTGTCGATATTAAATATATTTTACACTGGTGAAATATTCATAAAAAGGTGAAAACCACAGGTGAGGGTAGACACTATAGGGGTTGCAGACGTGACATCAGGTTCCTACATCCTGAGGGGTAGCCGGGGCTCAGACTCCATATTTCATTGGTGCCTGAGAAGAGGGAATTAACAGTCAAGACAGTAGACTCAGGATGATATTCCAACATTAGCACCCAGTTATATCTAAAATTTCAATTTAGTGTATAACAAAATTAGAATATAATTATGCCACTGTCTGACAGGTGTGTTATGCAAAATCTGACTACACACAGGTGGAGACCATGGTAGGCCAATTGTTCTCACATAATCTAAATAATATACATGTTTTGATGATCATTGATGATCATTTTAATCATTTTGAGTGTTGCTCTGCCTATGTTGATGAAAAAACTACATGAACTATTTGGGCTAAACTCTACAGGAGATTTTGTAGGATGGTGTCAATCAACAAAACACATCCTACAAGTGGAAGTTTATATGGATCAAAATATAATGGGGCTGATACAAAAATGTAATGAGTAAACCACATGGAAAATTTTACATTCCACATGACATGATGGATGGGAATACTTTGTGCTGCATCTTTATCAGACAAGATAAAATCTGATTGGTATCTGATGGACTTATTTTCCTATTGAAATACATTGAATGTCAGATGTAGATGTATTAACAAAGTACACCATCCGACTTTATCGGATCCAACTTTACATTTTAGCTATAGGGAAATCAGATTTTGTAGGTTCCTACAAACATTGTGCTGTTGCATGGTGTTGCATGCAGTTGCATGGTAAGATTAGATAAAATCTGACCCACAAAATCTCCCATGTAGTTTACCCTTTGAGTTTCAGGGTTGAGTGGATCAAACAATTATTCTGAGGGAGGTGCTGTTTTTTATTGGTTAATAAACCAACAACTAATATCTCCCCATGTGCCATTAACCTTTATCTGTTAATTCTTCTTGGACAATCATTGTACAATAAACATCACAAATCACAAAAGATCTTGCGTGCACATGCAAACAAAAACAAATAAAAAGAATATAAACCAAGGAGTGACACCAGGAAAGTAAACATGGTGGATCAATCATGTTTACATGATTATATTTGTAAAATGCTAGATAACTCAGGCTAATTTAGCAAATACAACCTGAAAGGTTTTGGTCTAAAACAGAAGTTTTTCCTTACACTTATGATATGCTCCATGTTTTAAGATGGTCATACATGCACAGACATAAGTGTACAACGATTTTCGGGCAGTGTGTGTGCGAATAATCGTCCAGACAATTTACGTACAATGGTGATTGGTCATTTAGTTGGTTGGACAGGTTAGAAAATTTCACAATGTATTGCCTATCTAACAATATTGTGACTGTCACTGGGACATACGTTTCATATGATTGTTGTCTGTCAATTAAATGGCCAGAACATTGTCTGGTTTGTTATGTTTCCTAATTTAATCCTACAGCTCAAATCTAAATGTTAGTTTTAGATTGTGGCATTAAACCATATGATAGATATCCAAACGTTTTTTTGTACAACTGATAAAATCTGTATGGTCAGCTTTAGGGTCAGGCACACAGGCAGATTCGTGGAGATTAGTCACCCGGTGACTAATCTCCTCTTCTTCAGGGCGACTAATCTCCCCTAACTGCCTTCCTGCCGGCTAAAATGTAAATCGCCGGTGGGATGGCACGATTCGTTTTCTGAAGTCGCCCGAAGTTGCCTCACAAGGCAGTGTTGCTTAAAAATTAGCCCTTATTTTGCTGGATTGTGGTTCCAAGTGTGCTTTGCAGATTAATACACATATAAACATATTTAGAAATATATCTCTTCCATGTTGAAAATAATTGTTAAAATGTAAGATGTTATGTATATGCAATAGTCAAAGCTGCCAAACTCATCTGGGAATGTTACATAAGTTCCTGTTGATTTCACTAAGGAACATATAACATGAATAGTATATGGCACCTGTTATCAGTTTGGGCTCTTGTTTGGTGACCTTAGGAGAGGACCTAACCATGAAGAAAAGAACTTTCATTTGAAGCAACGTAGAGGGTTCTTCACAGTCAGGACAGTGAGGTTGTGGAATGCACTGCCGGGTGATGTTGTGATGGCTGATTCAGTTAATGACTTTAAGAATGGCTTGGATGATTTTTTGGACAGACATAATATCAAAGGCTATTGTGATACTAAACTCTATAGCTAGTATAGGTATGGGTATATAGAATTTTAATTAAAAGTAGGGAGGGGTGTGTGTATGGATGCTGGGTTTTCATTTGGAGGGGTTGAACTTGATGGACTTTGTCTTTTTTCAACCCAATTTAACTATGTAACTATGTAACTATGTAACTATGTACGCAGGCCCCCGATTTGTGGAAAGGTCACCAAAGTCTGGGCCTAGGGCTGCAGGATTTTAGGGGGTGACGTGGCCCAACCACACCCACATTGGTTCAGAAACACTGAAGATACACAGGAGACGTGGTCGGTTTTTAGATTTCCTGTGCGCCAATCCCCATTGCTACGGTCCTGATGATGAAAATTTGAGCGAATAAAAGGGAGGGGACGGGGCGCAGAATGGTAGAACAAAGAACCAAAAACAAAAAGTTACCTTCAGACCATTATCTGGCCATGGTGCTAAGCAAGCAATCTAACAGCAGTTTAAACTATTGATTATACATATCTAAGACTACAAATCCAACTCTTTTTATTACAATTTTGAACTGGAGTCTATTCTTCCCTAGGGATGTCGCGGACTGTTCGCGTCCGCCGAATGTTCGCGAACGTCGCGCGACGTTCGCCAATTTGGGTTCACCTTAGCTGGCGCCCAGACCAGCAGATACATGGCAGCCAATCAGGAAGCTCTCCCTCCTGGACCACCCCCACACCCCCTGGACCACTCCCCTTCCATATATAAACTGCAGCCCTGCAGCGTTTTTTCATTCTGCCTGTGTGTGCTTGGAAGAGCTAGTGTAGGGAGAGAGCTGTTGAGTGATTTGAGGGACAGTTGATAGTAACTTTGCTGGCTAGTAATCTACTTGATACTGCTCTGTATTGTAGGGACAGAACTCTGCAGGGATTTGAGAGACATTTTAGGTTAGGTAGCTTTGCTGGCTAGTAATCTACCTTCTACTGCAGTGCTCTGTATGTAGCTGCTGTGGGCAGCTGTCCTGCTGCTGATCTCTCATCTGCTGACTGCTGCCTGTAACCCAATAGTCCTTGTAAGGACTGCTTTTATTTTCTTTTTTGTTTTTTTTACTTTGCTACTGTAAGAGCCCAGTGCTAGCTGTGTTGGGGAGTGGGACTGGTGTGCTGCTCCTCCTAGTAGTTCACCACTACCAGCACCAACCAGAGTCAAAATTGTTACAAAGTATCTTATTTGCACCTGTTAGCTGTTCTGAGCTCTCTGCCAAAAGCTAATTAAGTTAGAAACTGTTTTTTTTTCTGGCTGTTCAGTTCAGAGAAAAGAGGGACTGGTGTGCTGCTCCTCCTAGTAGTTCACCACTACCAGCACCAACCAGAGTCAAAATTGTTACAAAGTATCTTATTTGCACCTGTTAGCTGTTCTGAGCTCTCTGCCAAAAGCTAATTAAGTTAGAAACTGTTTTTTTTCTGGCTGTTCAGTTCAGAGAAAAGAGGGACTGGTGTGCTGCTCCTCCTAGTAGTTCACCACCACCAGCACCAACCAGAGTCAAAATTGTTACAAAGTATCTTATTTGCACCTGTTAGCTGTTCTGAGCTCTCTGCCAAAAGCTAATTAAGTTAGAAACTGTTTTTTTTCTGGCTGTTCAGTGCAGAGAAAAGAGGGACTTTCCAGTACAAAAGAGGGACAGGGGGTTGAGTGGTCAAAAGAGGGACAGTTGGGAGGTATGCAAGTGCCACCTAGCTGTGTGAGCTTTTTCACATTCTGTCTAAATAACAATAATAATTCCGTGTCCGTAAACATCACCTGAGTGATGTTTTTACAGCAGCAATAATATATTCCGTATCCACTACTGTATACGTTGCCCTTGCAGGCATTGTTTGCCCAGTCTTTAACCAAGTGCCACCTAGCTGTGTGAGCTTTTTCACATTCCGTGTCCAGAAACATCACCTGAGTGACGTAGTGTGATTTCTGCCCTTTACAGCACAAAACGCAGCGCTGTGTCAACAATGTATTTTTCAGATAAATTTTTGCCCTTGATCCCCCTCTGGCATGCCACTGTCCAGGTCGTTGCACCCTTTAAACAACTTTAAAATCATTTTTCTGGCCAGAAATGTCTTTTCTAGCTTTTAAAATTCGCCTTCCCATTGAAGTCTATGGGGTTCGCGACGTTCGCGAACCGTTCGCATTTTTGACGCAAGTTCGCGAATATGTTTGCGAACATTTTTTCCGCCGTTCGCTACATCCCTATTCTTCCCTATGCTAGCTGGAAAACAACTGAAATAGAGCCATAATTATTATGAGCAATATTTATATTATTATTATTACTGTAATCATTGGACTGGTATTTCTTAACTATTTTATGAGGGTATCCAAATTAAGCAGAAAAAACAGTTTTAAGCACCAAACCTTGGTTAAGAAACAGTTCTAATTATTCCTAGAGGATTTTGCTTGAGAGCTGGAAGATTGTAATACATTTACATTTCAGGATTTCCCTGAACAATTTAGCTGAAACCCTAAATCACTGGTTCAAGCCACATTTTGAGCTTTAGTATTTGGTCATAGTTGCCAATAGTTTGTAACAATGCTAAATGTATATGAAAATGTTGTTGTGTCAGTCATCACGACAACTGAAGATTAAATAGAGTAGGACTTGCCTACCAGAATATCAGATTTAGCATGGGGATAACTTTCAACCATTTCTTAATTCCACCATATAAATGCACAATGTAGTGCACCTATTGACGTTTTCTAAGAAAGTCAGGTTTCACAAAATGTTGCTTTACACCTCTTCATAACCTTTTAAAGTATTCAGGTGTTTCAAATGTTAATAAACCTCATAAAAGGTTAAGGATAAAGGGGTTTAGATTTTTCCTGCAGATAAAACCCCTTACTTTTTAAATTTGCTTGTAGAGAATGTTTCCAGATTAGTGCTTGGATGAAAGTTGAAATTGTTACATTTGTGCATAGATTAATACCTCACATATGAGACTGTAAATGCAGTGAATGTAAATGGAAAAGGCAGATGTAAAAAAAATCCATTGTGTTTAATAAAGGTTTGCTAGTTTTTCCTAGAAAACCATTGGCCATTCTGAAATCTTATTTTGATACATATATTGAGTTGTTTTTTGTTTGTTCATTATGGGGCAATATATGCTATGGCTTTTTTTGGGAAGCAAGAGACTGCTATGTTAACATTATTAGCAGTGGTGTAGCTATAGAGGAAGAATACCCAGCGGCCAAGAAGCAAGAGAATGGGGGGGGGAAAGGGTGACGGGGTCAGGAGTACGTGGACAGGGATTGCTGTGCCTGGCTCCTCTGAAGATATTTTTTGCTGGGGGCCCCGTCACTTTACGTCACTGATATTTTTTTGAATTTGTGAAAAGTTTGTAAAATCAAATCAAGTTTTTCAGTTTGGTATTTATGTTTGTAATATTTACTCTTATGAATACTTCAGGGCCTGGGAGATTAGATCAGAATGAGACCCCTATGGTACATCAGGTAAACTGATATCAAGGGCAGGGCCGGATTTGTATTGCGGGCGCTCCTAGGCCAGGCGGTCCTAGCGCCTGTCTGCGGCCTGACTGCGAGGTCCTAGCGCACACGCTGGAGCACTGGTGCTCCTCAGCAAGCAGCCAGACAGCATGCCCCACTAATAATTTGCCGCCCTAGGTCCGGGCCTTTGTGGCCTCGCCACAAATCTGGAAGAGAATGTGAATGGCTAGAAGATGGAACCAGGGAACTCCGCTGAATTTTAGGCTCAGGTTTTTTCAGGGGTACCTTTCTGTCTAATACACAGTGTGGGGAGGGAGAAGAGAGGAGAACAATGGAAGGTTGTTAAGTTGTTAATAGGAGGGTTAGTTCTCCTTTAAGGTGGAAACTGTTGTAGACACTTGCTGCCCTACATATTTATCAGCTATGGCTGAAATTTGTTGTGGTGTGTACTGAAAAGGTAGAAAACAGCTGTTTTAAGGGATTCTATAAATATAAAGATTTTGAGAAGCCTTCACTCTAAGAGGTATATTTATCAAAGAGTGAAATTACAGATCACCAGTCCGCTGGGGTAAAATATCAAAGGGTGAAAGTGAAAGTTTACCATTTGATAAATACGCCTTTAAAAATCCCATAGAAATGAATGGAGAGATGTGGTATTTCACACTAGTGGACTATGGCGATCATTAACTTCAGTCTTTGATAAATATACCCCTATGCCTGTAACATGCTATGTAAATATGCACTACTGTTATCTGAATAATAAGGAATGTATAAGCAGACAAGGAATAATAAGAAACATACATACTCATAAAGAGGAAAAAGAGGATGGTCTTAACTGACAAAGTAAAAGGGAAAAGAAGTTTGTCAAATTGTTTTTAGTATAGTGTTCTCTGGTTGTTCATCGATATCCCAGTGGGACAGTGACATTTAGACAAACTTATCACTGCCACACATTTGCTCTTTAAATCCTTTCACTGTTACCCCCACCAATCACAAAGCATTTTACCAGCCCTATTTTATTTTGCTTAGCACCTGTCACTTTCATAGGCCTATGCTACACCTGATAAAGCTCCATCAGTATGTGGCCAAAAAAAGTAATAGTTTTCTTATTAGGTCTATTCCACTGTCCCATACTTTAAAAGCACATGCTACAAGGTAACTTGCATCTCCCTTTTGCATATTGACAAGAATTATTTTAAATGTGCCAATTGCTTAAAGGACAAGTCAACCCCAATATAAAAATTTGCCTAATAAAAGAAAACAATTCTTAGCGACTTTTCAACATACATATTTTAAAAAATGACAGTGCTTTTAAACAATTGCCATTGAAAGCAGCATTTGCTTAACTCTTGCTTGTTATTTTTTAAACAATGTTGCAAAAGTCTTGGTTTCCCCAACAAAGTCAGGTCTGTTAATCAGCTGCCTTGTCTTAAGGTGGCCATACACAACAATATCTGGCAAGCTCTGCACAACATACCCCCAACTGAGTGCAGGCTCTATTAGCCCGCACCTTTGGTTGGGGGAAAAATTTTCATCCAACAGGTGCCCTTTAAGGCTGAATCCAGTGGCAGTGGTGGGGTCCACGATCACTACACTCTCAGACTGTACATCGAAGGAGGGAGAGTAATACATTCCTGTCCTTCTGTACAACTTGACAGCTTGTTTTGGCATCCCCAAACAGTTAGAAATTATAAACATGTGATCATGTGCCTCTGCTAGGCCCAGACTGGCAATCTGGGGATTCTGGCAAATGCCAGGGGGCTGCTGTAAGATGCCATAGACCGTTACTGTCTATTGGGTCTGCGGGAGCTGTTCGGTCGTTTGTATGCATTAAATATGAGGGCCTAGTTTGAATCCCAGTCAGGACCTGGCCTCAGCAAAATGATTTATGTGAGCAAGATCTCTTGTGTTTTAAAGACACATATTTTGGATCATGCAAGGGAAATATGCAATTATGATTGAAATCTTAAAAAAAAAAATTAACAAAACAGGGAAGAAACATATTGCTATGTTGCATCTCACTTTCTCCATAAGCACAGTCAGTGAGAACTTCCTTAGAGTGTGGGTCTGGAGAAGGTTAGTCCCCAGGGAGGGTCCCTGGAATGTAGATTACTGAGGTTGGAGAGCAGATGGATAGTCCAATAGAGGACAGTGGTTCCTCATTATTGTTTACAAATTCCTTTGGGTGAACGTGCATGTCATGCCTTCAATATTAACACCTATTTCTTCCTACTTTTTGACTTGGAGCACAGAATGTCTCAGGAAATATCTTGATTTTTTGTTAACTAATCACAGAATTGTATGTCTACAGTCTACTATTCATAAATCGGTTTGCCACCTTTTCCGGAAAAAAATACCTATATATTTATCTTTTTTCCCTATTAATAACATTGGGATCAACCATCATTTTTACCGGCTAGGCCATTAAAATACCGGCCAGGTGGCAACCCTATTGATAAAAAAACTGTATGACTACCTCTACTGCCCTAACAATTACACAATGAATATCATTTTTCCCTCCCTTTGAGAAGATGGTGTTTTGTCGTTTCATTTTCACCAAATTTTTGCAGGCCTTCCACTTCATTCAACTTCATAATCAAAAAGTGAACTGCCATATACTTGAAACATAAATATCCTGTATTATATAAATACATTGCAACCCTGTGCTTGATAAACAATACAAAGAACCTCAAAATAATTAAAATGCAAAATATGTATTGCCTTTATTTAAAACTCAAACATAATTATACATAATAGCAACTAAAGCCAATTCCTACTGTGTGATGTAACATCAATTAGAATATGTATTCTACGTGCGACACCAGTTAATGAACCTGTCATAAACTTCTATTGCAGAGAAATTGCAGTCTGCTGGAAAAATAAAAATTCTAGGGTAACACCTGTATTTGCAAGAACAGTCTCTTGCTACTTCACCCCAGACATGGACCTTACAGCTACCCCACAATTGCCCAGGTGAGGTACAGGAGAATTTTGGGAAGTTGTAGTTTTACACAGGTGGTCGTCTAGATTCCATTTGCATTTTGTCAGCTTTTGTATTTTTCGCCACAGCAGCAAATACAGTAGAACCCCCATTTTACATCCCCTGATTTTAAGTTTCCCCTCATTCTACATTGTTTTTTTGTGGTCCCACCTATATATTATGCATAATACATACCTACCAACATTTTGGAAGTAAAAAGAGGGACAAATTTTTTTTTCCGCACGTAGCGCAGTAATTTTTTTGACCACATTCCTTTCTGTGGCCACCCCCCTAATTACCCTGTTCGTTTTACAAAATTTGGCAGGTTATGAAAGTTTGAAAATATTTCTCCTTATCTAAACTGTGTTTTTGTGTCTCAAAATTGTTAAAAAGTATCTTATTTGCACCTGTTACCTGTTCTGGGCTCTCTGCTAAAAGCCAATTAAGTGAGAAACTTTGTTTCTTTTTCTGGCTGTTCGGTGCAGAGAAACGAGGGACTTTCCAGTACAAATGAGGGACTGCGGGTTGAGCTGTCAAAAGAGGGACTGTCCCTCCAAAAAAGGGACAGTTGGGAGGTATGAATTACATTTCCCTGAGTTTACATTTTCCTGGATTTTGCATCTTTTTTTTCTGGTCCCCTGAAAAACGTAAAATGAGGGGTCACTTCTACTGTATAGTCACAAGAAAAACAACAGTATGACGTCAGACTCAGAACGCAGCTGTTGAGAACGTGAACCCAGAACGAGTTGTACTACATTTCCCGTCGTACATTGCGCTTTCCACGTACGTGATGACGTTGTGTTCCGCCCCCTGTCTGGAAACCCCGTAGTCTTGCGCCCTGTTACCGTTGGCTGGGTTGGTAGGAGAAGCTGCAGAGACCGGAGAGGGGCGACGGAGATATGAATAACCAAGGCGGGGACGAGATCGGGTGAGAGGCTGGGAAGCAGGGATACAAGTCAGGGCAAATGGAAAATGAGGGAAATGCTAGAGCGGGGCCTTTGACCCTGAGTGAAATTGAAGGATATGATGGGGCTGGGAAAGGCCGGAGGGCAGTCTGTGAGTGGAAGGGAAAGCCGGCCAGGAGATGAAGTGTTCATTATGGCGGAGAATGATTTCAGGTGAAATTGTTACGTCACAATACATTGAGCCGGATGAAATCTGGTGGCGACACGTGGGTATTTGCAAGGTGCTCGAAGCTTGTCACCTTAATGGAGGCTGAGGCCTGGGATTTTGTGGAGGAGGGAGTAGTCATTTCAATAAAATTCTGCTTACCCATTAGGTTTGAGTTATTGCCTAAATGAATACAGGTGCTGACAATTGTGAGAGGCCATGGAGCAAAATACAAGTGACCTGTACTTACCATATGTCAGGTAATGGAATACTGCTGAGGGACCGAGTAAATGAGTGGTCTGGAAATGCTGAGTGGTCACACGGGGATCGGAGCCTGTAGTGTATAGTTCTAGAGTTGGGGGGGGGGGTGCAGCGGATGTGGCACATGTGCAGCCATGATGGCAGTTTTCACCCAGCTACAGGGCAGTGCTGCACAACTAAAATGCACGGACCTTCTCCACTTTTTTTTAAAAGGCCTATTTGTTTTTCCAGAATATTGGGAGGCGTTTGCCTTTCCATTCAGGCGCATATGCTTTCATTGTGTTGTAGAGCCATGAAACTATAGGTGGTGAATGGTTGTTCCACACTGTGATGCAGTGGGTTAACTTGTAGGTTTGGTTTATTATATTAATCATTTAGCTACAGAGTTTCCATAAAATGTATTTTCAACAGCTGTGCATCCCCAGACTCTTTAAAACACTGCTCCCCTGAGACCTGGACCAACATGCTCTTTGTGAATTCCCCTTGGAAAATGATACTGAGTTACCATATAATTGGGGGCTGAGTGGAGTGGCACATTCCCTCCCTTAGAAGTAGTCTCTGGGGATGGTTCTTTCTTCTGCACAGTGTTCTTTGAAGTAGTAGTAGTTAAGTAATGAAGTCGGTTTCATTCAAACTGTGAAAACATCATAACAGAGTTATGATGAAAATCAAAGAATTGGATACAGTCTTTGTAACATAGTGTATTCAGAGGAGGATGGTAAACACCCTCCATTTCCCTGTGTAAACCAAGTTCTGTTTAACCCAAGGGAAATAACTGGGCCAAACGGAAGCAGTTAAGTCCCTGGATTAACTACTTCATTTCTTTATTGTAAATACATAGGCCCTTATCTGCAGAACCAATGAACACTTCTAATATGAAAATTTATAACTTGACTGTCATTATGAAAACATTTGACATCTTGAAATGTCTGTGCTGACCGTTTCAGTAGGCATTCTCTTGTTACCAAAAGCATTGTAAAGGTTAAATGTCCTCTAGCTACATCTATGTTTTAACAATTGAGCACATGGCTCAGTGTGTGTGTTGTGTGTGAGGTTGTTGCATCACCTCATAAAGTCTTTGAATGTACTTTAAATATTGTGTGTTTTTTTCTTGAAAGTGCTCTGTGTTTCAACAGGGGTGGAATCCTCGAGGGCTGGTTTTCAACCTTTCCATCTTATGCATGCCAAGATTTTTCTAAATTAAGTTGCAGGTTATTTACTTGTTTCCATCTTCTGCATGCTTAATTATTTCCTGTAGTCCAAAGCTGGCCATACACAGGCTGCCGTAACTGCCAACAACCTAGTCATTCAGTCTGAAAACTGATAGACCTTATATGTAGCCAGTATAAGATGTGGGTTACATCTGATTGTGTCACTTGAGGAAATCTTACAAATGCAAAGGACAATGTGAGAGGTGGCTTAGTCATTTAAAGACCAATAAGCCTTTACCTATTAGATTTTAGAATCTGTGTCTTAATGTCAGATTATTCAAAGGTTTTAGTCCATTTCTTTAATTGTTTTGGCCCTACTCTGTGAAACTTCTAAGTAGTTGGGGTAGGAAATGGTTTGTGTCACATATAAACTTGTCTGAATAGGGCTCTTGTGTACCTGGGAATGAGTATATCTGCCTGGTGCTTTAGATTTAAATTAGTCTAGAGGTCATGTCAAGTTTGTTCTTAAATAAGGGCTTTAGTTGCCTCTTAAAGGAACATCAAAACCAAAAATTAAAGGTTTTTAAAGTAATGAAAGTTGCTCTGCACTGGTAAAACTGATCTGTTTGCTTCAGAAACACTACTAGTTCATATAAACAAGTTGCTGTGTAGAAATGGTGGAAATTAAAAAAAAAAGAGTAAGGCACAGGTTAAATAGTGGATAACACCATTATTTTCTACAGAGCTTATTGCTATCTGCCTTGTAACACAAGCCTTTTCTCACATAAATGGCTGCCCACATTGTTACACAGCTTATTTATATAAACAATTGTAGTGTTTCTGAAACAAACACAGCAGTTATACCAGTGCAAGGCAACACTGCATTATATTTGTATTACTTTAAAACACTTTACTTTTTTTGATTTTACTTTTCCTTTAAATTAGGGAGTATTTTGTGAATAAATGAGGCTGCTGTAAATCAGGGTGCTCTCTTAATCCTTGTGCACAGTCACTTTTTCCAAGGGACACCTGTAAATTCAACTGCAGTTATATCCTGTTCTCATTGTTAATTCCTGAATAAGGCAGCCATAAATCACTAGCTGTGTAAACTGAACTTGCAGCATCTTAATCAACAGGAACATGTTCTACGTACAGTCATGATCTGCGTTTATGTTTTTGGGAGCTGTGGTGCAATTGGTATCATCTGCTCAGTACTTTATCATAAAAATAGAAATCTCTTCTTTGAATGTGACAAGTGTTTGCCTAAAGTGGAACATTATTGTGGGTGTGATATTTTTATTACAGAAGCATGCTTTTTGTACTTGCATAGGGTACTGTGTTTCTTGGCAAGCTAAACACACAAAAACCAAGATTACTGACTATTACGTCACGTATTTACCGTAGTCATCTGCTGATAATTTAAAGAAACCGTTGTCTGAAGCTGTTGTTTCATATGCAGTCACGCATAACTTAAAATTCTGCGATTGTTGTGGGATGTCATGTAATAGCAAGTGACATTGGGCTAGACAGTGTCATCTCATTTGCTAGCCATTTCTTGACCTATAGGGTTTGTTTAGGAGATTTAATAACTGCTGTTTTCCTGAGGAATAGCAGGAATTACACTGTTGTAATTCTCTGCTGTGCTGTGGGATTTTAACCAATAATTGTGGACTTGAGGTATGAAGATTCAAGTTACAGAAAGATCCATTACCCTGATAAGCCTGGGTCTCGAGCATTGTGTATGACCGGTCCCATACCTGTACTTCCAACTGTAATCCGTGGGAAGCAAATATAAGAGAGTGCTTAAAAAGCCTTAGTTATGGTACCTACATGTTCTGAAAATGAGTAGTACTGTTTAGGACATAATTGGGAGGGCTGGATGGTGTAAGAATGTGGGTCATGTTTTTTTTTTTTTAATTACCTTTAGTAGCTGTTTCACGAAGATTACTGGAAAAAATTATAAAGGGTTCTCTTTCGTTGCTACCTGGATCATCAAACCCCACAATTTATAACTAGTTCGAACCAAAATGATTTGTACACGTATATATGTTTTGCTCCATTAATCGCAGTGGTTTGACTAAAAACTTGTTCGACTGGTTTAGTCTTTATTTGATAAATGCTATTTAGAGCACTTGTTAATTAAACTGATGTTTAGGATCCAAAACAGCATGATAGTTCAACAGCTCCGAAGCTTTCCTGACTTTTCTACATTTGCTAAAATATGCTGAAAAATTATTTTAAATATTTTATACATGTTCAAATTATAAACATTTTAGTATGGTTATTAAAAAACTATTTTAAGATTATAGTGCTCCTCCATGTAAGAATATCCGTTAACACATTAGTGTATGCCTTGCTGCTGCTTTCTATATTTTGCTGGATCCAAACCCCTTTTATATTTTAAAGGAACAGTAACCCCAAAAAAATGTAGGGTCACACACACACTCTTTAGCCATGGGGGCAGCCATTCAAGCACAGGGTACACAGTAGGTAGCAGAAGAATGCCATTGTATACTATAGAGCTTATCTGTTATCTGCTGTGTGTCCTGTTGTTTTCTCCTTTTTCAGCTTTGAATGGCTGCCTCCATGGCTACACAGCAGCTTGTTTCTATAAACTATAGCTGAGTTTCTGAATCAAACTAACCAGTATTACCAAGCACAACAGTTTATTATATTTGCATTACTTTAAAACTTTTTTGATGTCACTGTTCTTTTAAATATCTTATACTTAATGATGCATAAAGGGGTTTCTAGTAATATATTCTAATCATATAATTAGACGTTGTGTGTGTTTAGCAAATATGTGACTGAATGAATCTTGTAATATATAATAATACAAAAATGCACCCTTTTGGCGTACAAGAATATCTAAAACATATATATTGAAATGGAGTTGAAGTGTGCTTGGGCTAGTAGAAGATATATTGTAGTTTCAAAAGAAAGAGGAATGCATTTTTTAATAAATATATAATCTCACTTGCAGAAAGCTCTTTGTCGGTGGCCTTGACTGGAGCACGACACAGGGTGAGTTGCATTGTCGTTATTTAATTTTTCCAATCTCATTTTTTTTTTCTGTTACATATTCATCTCCACAAAAATTGTGCTTGAATAAAAACTTGGTCAGCATATTTATTCCAGACCCTGCTTTGTATGTAATGTTTGCCAAATATGCAAGATCACTTTATCTGTAAATATATTTTTGTTCTTTCTGCAGAAACCCTGCGCAGTTACTTTTCTCAGTATGGAGAAGTTGTAGACTGCGTAATAATGAAAGATAAAACAACAAATCAGTCAAGAGGCTTTGGCTTTGTCAAATTTAATGATCCCAATTGTGTAGGAACTGTCCTAGCCAGCAGACCGCATACACTGGATGGCCGGAATGTAAGTGTCTGTGTATTTAAATGGATACTGTCACATGCATCTGTTAATAGTGCTGCTTCAGCAGACTTCTGCACTGCAATCCATTTTTCAAAAGGGCAAACATAATTTTTTATATTTAATTTTGAAATCTGACATTGGGCTAGACATAGTGTCAATTTCCCAGTGCCCCGTGTCATGTGACTTGTGCTCTGATAAGTCACTCCTTACTGCTGTACCGCAAGTTGGAGTGATATCACCCCCCCCCAGCAGCCAATCAACAGAACAATGGGAAGGTAACCAGATAACAGCTCCCTAACATAAGATAACAACAGCTCCCTTGTAGATCTAAGAACAGCACTCAATAGTAAAATCCAGGTCCCACTGAGACACCTTTGGTTACATTGAGCACGAGAAACAACAGCCTGCCAGAAAGCAGTTCCATCCTAAAGAGCTGTCTCTTTCTGAAAGTGCATGACCAGGAAAAATCTGAGATGGCTGCCTACACACCAATATTACAAATAAAAAAAAAAATACACTTGCTGGTTCAGGAATTAAATTTTATTTGGTAGAGTGAATTATTTGCAGTTTTAACAGTGTAATTTATAAATAAATATTACACCATAGAAATCATAACACAATCCATATAAAGTGCTTTTCTTTTATGCTACTTAAAGGGGTTGTTCACATTTGAGTTAACTTTTACTATGATATAGAGAGTGATATTCTGAGACAATTTGCAATTGTTTTTTATTATTTGTGGTTATTGAGTTATTTAGCGTTTTATTCAGAAGCTCTCCAATTTGCCAATTCAGTTATCAGGTTGCTAGGCTTCAAATTACTGTAGCAACCATGCATTGATTTGAAAAAGAGAGTGGAATATGAATAGGAGAGGACCTTACTAGAAAGATGAACAATAAAAAGTAGCAGTAATAATAAGCATGTAGCCTTACAGATCTAGATTAGATTTTAAGTAAATTTGATTTTGTATACATACTGTATATTTTCAGTTGGTCCTTAAGCTCAGGTTACACACAGCAGCCAAATGGTGTCATGTGAAACAGCAGAAAAGAAGATGGGGAGGTACTGGGGCATATTTGGAAGCACATATCTTCACTTCTAAAGGGCTGTGGTTGTTTTGGGCTAGGACAGAACCCTAAAACATAATATACAACATTTCTACCATAGTTCTTTAATCTTTAGTTCTATTCACAGTCATTGGATGCCAATGCATTATTCTAACACATGAGCATTTTGTTAAACAGATTGATCCAAAGCCATGTACCCCTCGAGGAATGCAACCCGAGAGAACCCGGCCACGAGAAGACTGGGTAAGTAAATTGATCTAATCACACTGAGTAGATTGAGAATATAGAAAACAAATAATGCTGGAGATCATTTGTCTCAGTGCCTTAAAAAGATGATTGTTTAAGGGATCTTGCATACCCTCTAAATATGGCCAGACTTGTTATCTGAACCGGACACTTTTAGGCCTATTGCATTAACATGATACTGCTCATTGGTACATGCATTGATTTTATATCTGTATTTGTACTAAGTCCGGGCTAAGATTCAAGCTAGACTGGACATTTTAAGTACAGAAAGGGCAAACTAGCACAGTAAAACTTGATGTACTATTTAATTTAGACTTCTTAGAACAAACATTATACTTTCACATGATTGCTGGCTAGCGTTTTTGTTTTTTTGAGAAATGGAAAATTATTTACCACCATTCTAGCATTTAAGAACAAGTGTAATCGATAACCCTTGAGTATTTACAAGTCAAGAGCAGGGGTCAGTGGTATTAAGGATGCAGTAAAATATCATGCAATATATATACTCTGCATTCTAGAGGTATACATGGGATTCCGTGGCTACCATTTAAACTGTGAACATTATTAACATGTGAATGCATTAATTGAGAATGTTCAGTGGAATGAAATTTAACATCACTAAGCTTTAACTGGAATGTATTTTTATAGCACCAAAAAGGAACCAGAACTGAAAACAGTAGGTCCAACAAAATTTTTGTGGGAGGAATTCCACACAACTGTGGAGAAACTGAACTGAGGGAATATTTTAACAGATTTGGAGTGGTAAGTTGTGTTTTCAACCTACATAATTATAAGCCAATAAAGAAATGCTGTTCTATAACTTTTCAATGTTTTATGGTGTTGCATTATAATTGTTGCTTGTTTGTGAGCCCTGTCATCCTCTCCCCATCTGTCCAAAATGGATTTTAAACAGTTTTCACAATCCTGGTGTTGGGAAAAAAAACAACTTAAAGATAAATGATGCCCAGGTATTGAATCTACTACGCGGAATGCTTGGGACCTGGAGTTTCTAGATTAGCAATCTTTCCATAATTTGGTTGTCTGCTAAAAATAATTTAAACATTTAATAAACCCTATAGGATTGTTTTTCTTGCAATCTGGTTTTATGCAGCTTAGTTAGGATCAAGTACAAGAAACACAAACTTTAGAGAGCTTGCGTAATAGAGTTATAGACAAATTGTTTTACAAGGGTCATTGCAAGGGTCTACAAGGGTCATTTCATTTGTGTTGTAAAATTTCAGATATACCCAGTGTCGGACTGGAGGGCCTGGGACCCACTGAGGCAAGCTTACCTTCTTCCTCTTGCATGCATGCTGGGGACTTGGGAGGGAGAAAGGAAGGCTCTCCAAAGGCTTCACACCGGGAGCGAGTCTGTGCTGGCGGGACCCGCCAGGTTTTTCCCCAGTGTCCTCCTGGCCCAGCCCGACCCTTGATATATCTACAATAAAATTCCAGGGCAAGTAAATAAAATTAAAAGGCTATATGTGGATTTTGTTTTTTGGCAAGGTCACCAAAAGAAGGCAAATATTTGTCCAGGTTGGCCAACCACTTAATGGCCAAATTGGAGTGATCTAAACACTTAATGCTTAGCCAACAATTGGATGTGATAGGCCAAAGGGAATCTTCTCTCCGCCCCATTAATATCTAATCAAGCCATGAATACATTTTAGTTCTAATGTGAAGTTTTACTGCATTAATATAAACACACTAGTCCTTTTACAGTGTGTTCAGTTCTTTGATGTAGGCATACATTGGAGATATTATAATGATAGTTAGATTTTTTAGGGTCAGGACACACGGGGCAGATTTGGGGAGATTAGTCGCCCGGTGACAAATCTCCTCCTCTTCTTTGGGGTGACTAATCTCCTCGAACTCTGATCGATTAGTTTTCCGAAATCGTCTGAAGTTACTGGTAGTCACCTGACTATTGAAAGAGTGAGGCAAGGTAGGTATAACAGTAATTACTGCAATTGTTTTATTTTTGAGTAGCACTTTCAAGCTAGCACTTTCAAGTAGCACTGCTGAGCTATCTCCATGGCAGACCCCAATGGTTTAGGTATTGTGCCATACCTGAGTGAACAGAACTACTACTTCATCATGAATAAGCAGGGCTGGCAGAACAGCATCAGGCAGCCAGGGGGGCAGCAGTGATGGAAATCTCGCAGATGTAGAATTGGCACAAAGTGATGTTCAACTTCCGATACCTTCCCGCACTCCCAGCACAGCGTTACTATAGCGCTAATACAGACTCTCACTGCCCCCACTCACCCCCTCATTACCAGTATAACTGGGGAATCGGCACAAAGCAGGTGCTGGGCAGCTCACATGCGGAGCGGACACTAGTGAGGCCTCACCCCCCATAACTCTGCACCTGGTGCAAATAATGTGCAATGAACAAGCTCCCGGACAGTGCAGCAGTAACAAGGGAGGAAGACTCGGGGCATTTGCGTTGTCAGCTGTACAAGAAGCGGTTGCGCTGAGGACCAGTTGCCGGGAGGGTCAGCTTTATCAGGGACTTGTTAACGGGTTTGTTTCTCTCGGATCGGTTCAGCTCCAGTCGGAAGGTACCGGACTCGTCCATCATAAAAGGCTGATCCTCGGGGCAGTGTTGGGGCGCAGCTATGGTGGGCATCGTCATAGAGCAGCACTAACTTGCGCCTTGAACCTGAGAGGAGCAGCCACAGCACAGGCTGGCGCTCAGAATCGGACTGGCAATGATTGGGGCAGCAGTGATGGGGATCTAGCAGATCCAGGATTTGCACAAAGCGATGGAGGCAGATGAGTCGGTACAGGGCAAGTGGGTATCAGCGGCAGTTCTGTTCCCGAAACTGCCAGGACCGAGGCACAGAATCCAATGCCAGCAAGCCGAGCACTTCTCCGTAATCCCTGCTCCTCTGGATTCCCACTCCAAGGTTAAGCCCCGGGTTTTATTGGCCACTGAAAGATGCCTGGTGTAAAGCCCAGTCTAAGCTCTGACCTTGTTGTAAGATGAAAAGTATAGCCTTGGATCAGTAGCGCTTCCTCAGCCAGGGAAAGTGCGGGGATCCCTGAGCCTTGGCTATGGGGCAAAAGGATTAGGAAGGTGCTGTCGCTAGAATAGCCAGGGAGGAGAAATCAAGCACCGCAAGGATGGATGGTCGCCCTGTCGCCTTTTTTTTGAAGAGGAACAGAAGTGAAGTTTTGGTAAGTTAATTCTTAATAAAGGCTTTGCAAATTAAAAGTTTACTTTGTCTTAGTGTTTATTTTTCGTTTTATACCAACAAAATTTTTTTTTTGATGTCACTGGTCCTTTAATTTAGCTATGCTTTACATTCATATTACAAGCAATACAGGTATGGGTCCTGTTATCCAGAATGCTTAGCACCTGGGGCTTTCTGGATTAACAGATCTTTCTGTAATTTGGATCTTCATTCCTTAAAGGGGAACTAAAGTCTAATATACAAAATACAGCATTTCTAGCATTAGTCTATGCTAAACATAAACATGAACTTACTGCAGTAAAAGCCTAATTAAACAAATGATTTATGCTTTCAAATTTGCCCACAGGGGGTCATCATCTTGTAACTATGTTAAACATTTTTACAAGACCAAGACTACACACATGCTCAGTGTTGTCTGCGCTTCATTTGGGAAGTTAAGCTTAGGGATCATCCTAAATTATCAAAACCACACAAGTCAAATAATATCTGCCATAGAAGCCTATACAGCAAGACTGATTAATAATCTGAATATGCAGACTGCACTGGGTCTGCGGGTACAAATCTTTATACAGTTGCCGGCTGCTTTACAGGGAAACACACAAAGCTGCTGGAGTTCTGGGAAGTAAGGTTGGGGGCCTCCCCCTGCCATCTGAAAGTATGACCAGTTTCCCTGCAGAGCAGTTAGGGACCATCTGATTGTTTCCTATCTGCAGCTGTCAGGGCAAGTAAAATTAAGGGAGAATTTCACTTAATATACATTCAGGTTTCTTATAAAAACAGTACACATTTTTTAATTAAAGGATATTGGAGACAGATTTCTCTTTTCATTAAACAAAGTAAAAATGCAATTTTTTTTTATTGCCTTTACATCCCCTTTAAGTCTACTAGAAAATCATATAAACATTGAATATACTCCATATGCTTGTTTTGTGTCCAATAAGGATTTATTATATATTTGTTTGGAGCAAGTACAAGGTACTATTTTATTATTACAGAGAAAAGGGAAATCATTTTTAAAAATGTGGATTATTTGAGTCTATGGGAGATGGCCCTATTGTAATTCCGAGCTTTCTGGATAACTGGTTTTCGGATAACCGATCCTATTCCTATGTTGGCTCACCAGGCAGCAGAATCTAGTTTGCAGTAAAGTAGTTTTTCAAATAATGTAAAATCGGGTAAATGTGTTAAAAGTAACTTTTTCTTCAAGTACTGAAAGGATAAAAGCACAGTTGCCTGTTTTTCCAAAGAGATACAATATTTACTGTGTTAATAACAAGAGTTAAGCATTGCTTTGTTAATGTTACACTATGGAGGCATGTGCAACGCCTTTATGTCAGTCACATACCCTACCTAAAGCAATAAGTGACTGTATAAGGGGCAGACTAATTGGAATTGACCATTTACGGGGAGAACCATTGCAAAATATACATCTGGTTAGTATTTGAAACCTCTTTATTTCACAAATAATAACATTCATAAAAAGCAATTTTTGGGTACATCAGGACAGCATTTTGATGTAAAATCCGGGAAAACGTTACTTAAAATCAGAGGAATGTATTATAAATTTGTGGGACAAATAAATGTAAAATGCGGAAAAACTTCAGGGTACTTAAAATCAAGGTTTCTCTGTATTAGGTTGAGAAGAGGCTAACATAAGCTTTTATTTAACTGCTCTTAGAAATAAGAAAATGGAAAATGTAAAACATGTAACTAATTTTTAAATTGTGCATTATTAGTTCAGCTGCCATGCTCACTTTAATGATCCTCACTTTAATGATCCACAGCTTATATCAAATGTGTATGGGAAGCTGTTCTGTTTTGAAGTCTGCCCCCTCCGCCTCCATCAAACTCCCTATCCACAACATCTATTCCATTCAAACATTTTCCCTGTGTGTGGACTTGCCATAAAACTACAGAGCTGCACAGCAGAATTCACAGATGCTATATTTCCCTGTTTTAGGACCCTCTTCTGTTTTTTGATACAGTGCAGGAGCATATAGAAGCTAGGTCCAGAATCCTCCTCAACTGGGCACATGCCTGCAGGATGTGTGTTTTTCAAACACAGGGAGGTCCACACAGGGAAATATTGCATAAAATAGATTGTTTGGAAGGGAGCTCAGTTTTCGTAAATGGTTTAGTTCTCTTTAAAGGTCATGAAACACAAATTCAAAAAAAGGACAAACATGCTCTCAATTGCAGTTACATTTGCAAGCTATTGAGTTTTAATGTATGTTGGAAAGCTGCTTAGAATTGTTTTTCTTATCAAAAATTGTAATTTAGTCATTATTTGGTTGTTCACCTTGGAATAGTTCTGCTCACTGACATTTGACAGAGGCAATAACACTTGTAGAACAGAAGAATAAGGGCCATTAAACTACACTGCACTTTTTTTTAAAGATTCTAAACCATCCCAGGAGAGTACTACTTAAATACAGTATCCAAAATGAACTCTCCAAACTATCCCTGTCACATATGATGACCTAATAGTAATTCAGGCAGATGACTTCTGCAAGAATGTCTGTGGCAAATGTAAATTTTATATTATGGGCTGAAGTAATAGTACATTTAAGGACTTATTGGGTACTTCAAAAGTATTAGCTAGCAATTACTGTATATTTGGGGGATATCTCTGTGGCCCACTGCGCAGATGTGTGAGTGGGTGAAGCATCTGTGATTTACAGAATGCAATATAAAACTAAAATTTTATATCCATCTTCGTCTATTGACTGCTAAATGTAACCTTCACCATAAGTTTGTTTAGGAGAGCATAGCAAAGTATATGGGCAGCATATCTTGAGTGTAGGTCAGGGCTGAATTTTAAGAATGAAGATGTTTTGAAAACAATTGATGGTTTTATAATCTGATGCGTATCAGCACCTAGCATATTTAATTCATATCTAGAGGATATGGTAATGATCCAGGATTCATTTTTAGTCTGTTTATTTTACAGGTAACTGAAGTGGTTATGATTTATGATGCTGAAAAACAAAGGCCAAGAGGTAAATGAAGGCTAATCCAATGTGCTGCTGCTTTACCATTATTTCTCTGTTTAGATGGCAAATGATTTTACATCAATGTAAATTTGTTTTGGTTTTATTTATTTATTTTTGTCATCTTTTTCTTTCTTTGAACATGTCATGTGGACAATCGACACCTTGAATTTGCCCTCTGAGAGATTGTCAGTGTATCAATGCAATTTTAGGCATTATGCATTTTGTCCAAGAAAGATAGTTTGTTTCACCTTGATGCCTCCGCTTTGTTATATAAGGCCCTGTCACATGCTGTTTGCTGGCTGCAGAACATCCATTGCATGTTTTCATACATGCTGTCAAAATTGTTTGCCATCTGAATGTTGTCCTCTTCACTTCATTAAGATATTGACATATAGAGTGCTCCCTATATTTTATGCTAAGTCGTAGTTTTTCCATGCTGCATTTTAAGTCATATTTAAGTTACAGTAAAGTATTAAGTTTTTTGTTTTGTTTGTTTGACTGTGATTAATGTTATCTCTTTAGCTCTCTCTTCTCTAGGTGTTTAAGTTCTATCACACAGGTACAGGCCATTTCAGGATTAGGTCAAGGATGGGGTTATTTTATGGTGTACAAACAAAGTTTCAATGCCTTGTTATTCTCCTTACCCGGATTCTATTCTAAAATTCTTTTTTTGAAATTAGCAGTGCTCATGTCTCAGGAAGCCTGTATATAAAAGCCAAACTACTATTAGGATAGTTGTCAATTATACAAAGTAACTGTCCTTTAATGTTGAAACATAATTTTCTAATTGCCTAATGCAAAGATGTTTTGAATATTCCCAGGACTAATATTAATACTCTCTTAGCGCAGTGTTGATCCAGTGAGTGGTCCCATTCTTCTAGAGCCAGAAAGGCAAAGTGTAGACTGCTTAAAATTAGAGTTTTGTCATTCTCTGAATTCTAAGTGGAAGGTAGATCACATTCACTTTGCAATAGGTTGAGCTTGATTACAATGGTTTTTTTTTTTCAAGCTCAACCGCTATTAACTATGATCCCTGTTATTGGAAGAAGGGTTTATACAGGTTCTTTTGATCAGTACACTACTGAAACTTTGTTTGTACTTGAGCCTTGTGTGTGGGAAATGCCAACCTTTCTCGCTCTTTGAGTATTTCCATTACATCTTTTGCCCATGCTGCTGACAGCAGGTGTTCTCCTGCTGGACTTCAGCTTGGCCTGTATCTTTGTGAATTCATATAGCTTTCTTTCTCTAGGACAAACTTTGGGCTTCCCCAACTATGTTGGAAAAGCTCTGAGAGTCCTTAGCTGTGTTAGGTATTGTATTTCTGTTTAACGCCTTAGAGCAATATATGGCTGCTGTCAGCACTAGCTGCAATGCAAAATGCTAACCAAGGAGGAAGCAGCAGAAATCCCCAAGGCAGCTGTAGCGTGTATTCTGGTGAAACAAGGGGAGAACTTTATTTTTGTTGTTGAGCTAGAACCTTTTTGTATCATTATTCCACCACCCCCTTGCTTTCTAAGACATACGTGGTCTGTCCCAAATTAGATTTGAATGAATACTGTGGCCTTGGTTTTGCTGCTAAGTTCTTGGTTCTGCTCCTAATACTGTTCATCATCCTGTTTTGTGTCACAACACCCTGCTACCTTGATTCACTCTCCGTCGTTGGCTAGGTTTTGGATTTATAACTTTCGAGGACGAACAATCAGTGGACCAGGCTGTCAACATGCATTTTCACGACATCATGGGCAAAAAAGTGTGTAGTTGTAGTTTTATTTTACCTTAAGATGAAACTAAATCTTGGGCAGCAGTTAGGATTCCTCTTAAACGTTCCCTTTTTTAGAACAAAGGCAAGAGTCTTTTCCCTGAGTTTGAGGAAAAGCTTCCTACTTTAAAATTAAATTTAAAAAGGCTTTTTAAAGGATTCTTTCTGCGAAATACATTGAGTGCACTTTTTAGAAATTCCTAATGTCCACCAACGACACCTCCGCTGCCTGAGGTTTAGTTTGATACCACTCCTTCTGACGTCATGCATTTCACAGATATTTAAATGGGCATGATGTAGAACTATTCCACATTCCAAACCACGTTTTGTGTTTTCTAAAGGAGACCTCAAGAAGGACTGGTTGCTGTTATTGTTTCATTATTGGGTCACTTACTGTGAATCTTTGGTACAAAAAAACTATTTTAAGTAGTTTAACAATTTTGCAGTTAAGTGATCTGTTCATACTGTGTTGTCAGGTCATTGGGCAAAAGCAGCTGAACCTCACTCCTTGAGGAGTCCTAAGAATACGAACTATATCATAGGAATCCTGCTGGGGCTTATAATTGCTAAATAAAGCTCCTGCAGGTGAAAAACACTCCTTGGTAACCATAATTTCAAAGAGCTAAGGGGGAACTCCAGTCACTTTGATGCCCTGATATGCTCCCATGCTCGGTTACAAATATATACTTTTTAATAATAGGGTTAGACTTGGACTGTTTTGAAATACTCTCAGCATTGTCTCTCAATAGAACATAACATTATCATAATGTTATTGGCAGCATAGTGCATGGCCATATTGTTATGTGTGTTCAATCTAATAATTGGACCATCTTACTGTTATGAAATCGAGCCAGGAATATTGTTGGCAAAACAAAGATTGTTACCAATTTTATAGTGATTATTACCTGATTATGTCTAGATGTGTATTGCTATAAAGATTTCATACAGTGAAGCAATCTCATGAAATTTCCACTTCTATTTACAATGAGACAACTAAAAAAAAGGGTGAACATTCCAGGGCTCACAGCTTACTCAGCAGCATGGCTAGCTGGATCAGAAAATTACAGTATGATGTGACTTCGCAACACAGTATGACAACTATGCTTCCTATTGAGCAAACTGTCCATTTTGTATTACTTGCATGTTTTGTTTACTTTTTTTGTTAGATATAGTGTAAGATTCTCTTACCACATCCATAACCTCTGACATTATTTGCGAGTTAATTAAATTGAGATTCTTAAAGCATTAGCCTGGGGAAGGTAAGTCGTTATCTTCCTTTAGATATTTGATACAACCAGTCACCAGTGTCCCTTTCTCCAGTTCAATTGTGTATTTCTCAGGTATGGGCAGAGTCAAGGCTGTTTTACTTACTGACAGCTAAATTACACAAACTTAAACCTACTGGCCCCTGATTGTGTATTAAGATGTACTGATACCCACAATGCACAGCAGTATAGGAAGCAATTGTTTTACTTTTTTTTCACTAATACCTTTTCTTTAGAGTTTAATGGTATACATTTATTGTACCTGACAAGCAGTTTACTGACCTAAATAATGTCCTTTAAATCATTAAAGTTAAGTTGTAAAGGAGTTAAGTTGTAAAGTGCTAAGTGTAGTTATAAGTACAATTTGGGTCAATATGGTGGGCTGGGGGCAAGAACCAATGAACTAATCTTTAACTAATAACACATTTTGTTCAGGTTGAAGTCAAACGGGCAGAACCGCGTGATAGCAAAAGCCAAACTCCAGGACCTCCTGGATCAAACCAGTGGGGAGGTAGAGCAATGCAAAGTACAGCTAATGGATGGACAGCGCAGCCTCCTCCAACATGGCAGGGCTACAGTCCACAAGGTACACCCAGAATTGTTTTTTCAGCGGTCTCAGAATTAATTTACATCATAAAGTACAGTTGTGTCCATTGCTGGATTTGAACTGGGTCAAGTACCCAAAAAGTGTTTGAAGGGTCTTTTGAATACCATTATGACATCCGTATACTATCTCTGCGTACAATAATCTACTTTCAACTTTGTTCGGCTCTGTGGTCACATTTTGTTGCTTATATACAGTGGTGTGAAAAACTATTTGCCCCCTTCCTGATTTCTTATTCTTTTGCATGTTTGTCACACTTAAATGTTTCTGCTCATCAAAAACCGTTAACTATTAGTCAAAGATAACATAATTGAACACAAAATGCAGTTTTTAAATGAAGGTTTACGTTATTAAGGGAGAAAAAAAACTCCAAATCTACATGGGCCTGTGTGAAAAAGTGATTGCCCCCCTTGTTAAAAAATAACTTAACTGTGGTTTATCACACCTGAGTTCAATTTCAAAGGTTATAAAGCCATTTCTAAAGCTTTGGGACTCCAGCAAACCACAGTGAGAGCCATTATCCACAAATGGCAAAAACATGGAACAGTGGTGAACCTTCCCAGGAGTGGCCGGCCGACCAAAATTACCCCAAGAGCTCAGAGACAACTCATCCGAGAGGCCACAAAAGACCCCAGGACAACATCTAAAGAACTGCAGGCCTCACTTGCCTCAATTAAGGTCAGTGTTCACGACTCCACCATAAGAAAGAGACTGGGCAAAAACGGCCTGCATTGCAGATTTCCAAGGCGCAAACCACTTTTAAGCAAAAAGAACTTTAAGGCTCGTCTCAATTTTGCTAAAAAACATCTCAATGATTGCCAAGACTTTTGGGAAAATACCTTGTGGACCGACGAGACAAAAGTTGAACTTTTTGGAAGGTGCGCGTCCCGTTACATCTGGCGTAAAAGTAACACAGCATTTCAGAAAAAGAACATCATACCAACAGTAAAATATGGTGGTGGTAGTGTGATGGTCTGGGGTTGTTTTGCTGCTTCAGGACCTGGAAGACTTGCTGTGATAGATGGAACCATGAATTCTACGGTCTACCAAAAAATCCTGAAGGAGAATGTCTGGCCATCTGTTCGTCAACTCAAGCTGAAGCGATCTTGGGTGCTGCAGCAGGACAATGACCCAAAACACACCAGCAAATCCACCTCTGAATGGCTGAAGAAAAACAAAATGAAGACTTTGGAGTGGCCTAGTCAAAGTCCTGACCTGAATCCTATTGAGATGTTGTGGCATGACCTTAAAAAGGCGGTTCATGCTAGAAAACCCTCAAATAAAGCTGAATTACAACAATTCTGCAAAGATGAGTGGGCCAAAATTCCTCCAGAGCACTGTAAAAGACTCGTTGCAAGTTATCGCAAACGCTTGATTGCAGTTATTGCTGCTAAGGGTGGCCCAACCAGTTATTAGGTTCAGGGGGCAATTACTTTTTCACACAGGTTTGGATTTCTTTTCTCCCTAAATAATAAAAACCCTCATTTAAAAACTGCATTTTGTGTTTACTTGTGTTATCTTTGACTAATAGTTAAATGTGTTTGATGAGCAGAAACATTTTGTGTGACAAACATGCAAAAGAATAAGAAATCAGGAAGGGGGCAAATAGTTTTTCACACCACTGTATGTAAGAATTATTATACTGTAACTCCATAATTTCATAAATTCAGTCCTACAGGAGACATAAATTATGCTTACTCAATTGTCTTTAATATTTAACTCTTAGTAGGCTTAAGATATGGAGATCCAAACTATGAAGATCCTTATCTGGATGCCCCTAGGTCCCAAATATTCTAGATAGCAGATCCTGATTATACAGAGTTACTGTACTACAGAGGATGAAACTATGGTTTTATTAATGAAAAATAACAGCTATATTGGTAACTTGCCTGGAGCATTTTTATTATTAAAAAGAAAAACAAAGCAAAAGGAATGTATCTAATTTACAACATACAAAAGTAAGCCTGTTTGGTTCCTCCTAATGCTTAAACCTTCCACTCATAACTGGAAGTTTTCAGATCCTGCTACTTTTGCAATATCTTAAAGTATGATTACAGGGGCACTTCCGGCAAACAACCATAATGCATGTTGCTAAAATTCAGAACATATGAGGCTTCCGGTGAGCAGTGACTGTCATTTGATAATACTTCAATGTCCGATTCTTGAATCTAAACTATGCTTAACAACTGAGAAGTCAACTTTTGTATTGTCCATATTTCGTTGATTTTCCTTTTGCATTTAATGACCTCAGTAATAGTCTTCGGCCTGCAGAACCTGCCTTTCAGCAAATAGTGGCATTTACATGTCCTGGGATGAAAGCTGCTCCATGGTATGAATTTGTTGATTTGTCCAGGTGAACAGCATTTTAAGTGGTGAAACTTCTCCTTGTCTAGCAAAGCATTGACATGCTGCTTTGAGTTCTCATAATTATCCGCCACATTCATGAACATAAATCATTAGCTACAGGCTAGTTCTCTAGTGAGGATTGGGGTTTATGAACTATACCTGCTACTACCGGTATTTGCTATAAGCAGAGTTTCATGTAATTTTCAAGTAAATCAGTGTTGGCTCTTTATATGCAAATAAAACTGTATATTGCCTGTATATAGATAATTTCTTCTATATCTGTTCCCATTTTAATTACTCTGCCCACTCAAGCAGTCAGGTTTCTTAAGTGCTGGGTCAAAATCTGTTTAGCATTTCATCATAATCTAGATAAATGTGTTGGTGAAAGATGGCTCTTAAGCTATATGAGCAGGTGATAAAATTTAGTTTGTTCCTCTTTACTCGTGGCATTCACAGTATTTTAGAGGCCAGTGAAAATTTAAGGCTAATGAACATTTTGTGGGGACCATGATTTTCACTTGAAATTCACCTACTTAATTGGTCATTTTGAGCTGTTTTTTCTTTTTGTGAAATTTGACAGATTCTCAAATCTGACATTTCTCTTATCAGTACCACTCTTTTTCTGTGGTGATCACTGTTATTGTAGTTTAATGTTTCTATTGACATAAGTCTGTCATTCAAACAATTTCCTATTTGCTGTGCTGAATTTGATTCTATCAACCAGATAGCTGCTAAAATTGGGAATCCGGGAGCTTTAGAAAAAATAATTAAAATTAATTAACAAATTCAGTCTACATCTTATTAAAAGATCAGGTGAATTGCACCTTTAAGTTTACAATCCTATGGTACTTGGCGAGTTGTATGACCCTAGCATGTTATCTATGGATTTTGCTGACAATGACAATGGGGTCCAATTCATGCATAGATGGAGCACCAAGACGGCCGAAAATCAATTTAAAAACTTTGATTTTTATTTCGTCATGTTAAAACAATCAACAAACAGCATGCCCTTGTAATCCCCTGGGTCATGTGCTCAACGCGTTTCGTGACAGCCCGTCACTTCCTCAGGACAATGGGGTCCTATTGCAGAACTATGTTCAGCACGTGAAACAGGTGTTTAAGTTGCCCTGAGGCAGTTTCCCAACCAGAGGTCAGTGATCACTAATTCAAGAGCTGACAGCTACTGTGATGCGGTCCTTAGTGCTTGAGGATCTGATAACTGGTTTCCACTTGTTCCCCTAGATTCCACGAATGTTATTTGTTTAGGCATGTTTTAAAACCCCAAAAATATTTTTCTTTTTTGCCTAATAAAAGAAATTCTATGGTTTTTAGTTATGTGTATATGTATTGTTATTGCAAGCACTTTTAATTTCTCTATCCTGGTGACTCAATGTAAGACAAGGCAGCTGATTAACAGACCTGGGGAACTAAGATTTTTGCAACATTGTTTAAAAAGTAACTACCAGGAGTTAAGGAGATGCTGCTTTCAAAAGCAATTGTTTTTACAAATAACTTTAAAAGCACTGATAATGTTTAATACATGTCTATTGGAAAGTTGCTAAGAATTATGTTTTCTTTTATTAGGCAAATTTTTTAAATTGAGGTTGACTTACCCTTTAAGACTGGTCTTTTAAGTCTAGGATTCTGATCTAGTATGTTATCTAGAATCGCTGCTATAAGGGTGGTTGCAGACGGGGAGATTAGTCTCCCTGAAATGCATTCCCACTGGCAAGAATAGAAATCGCTGATGGGGTGGCATGAGGATTGCTTTGGATTTCCGAAGTTGCCCTACGTTTCCTTTTGAGGCAACTTCGGGTGACTTTGGATATCCAAATTGATTCGCATTCTTGCCAACAGGAAGGCATTTCGGGGAGATTAGTCGCCCACAGACAATTTGTCACTGGCCAACCAACCCCCCCTGTCTGCCACTACCCTTAAGCAAGAAAGTCTTTATTTTACTAGTAGGAAGGAAAACCATTGCATACACTGTCCTGTGGAAGCACTGAGAGTAAATTTGCCTTTTAAAGAAATGAAGTAAATAATATTGCACAATGGTGTTTTTTTCAGGTAGCTGTAAACATTTCCTTGTCTGTTTTATAGTATCCCTTTAATTTGTGACCTAATAAAATTCCCCGTTGTTGTTTATTATTGTTGTAGCCCCATATAAAACAGAAATCCCTACAAAGTAAAAATGTTGGCATGGGCAGGCTACATTACTTTTTTTTTTTTCTTCCTTTTTTCTTTTTTCTAAATGTAACTTCACTTTTAAACACCATAAAAGTCTGTTGACAACTGGCTTAATAGATTTGAGACAAGACCGCCTAGTGAATAGAAAATATTTCCTATGCTATTGTAACACGACTAACCGTAAACTGGATATTACTAGACTTACACTTTTAAATGTACAAAAGGTATAGAATCTATAATCTGGAATGCTTTGGACCTGGAGTTTTCCAGATAATGGGGTTTTCCTTAATTTGGATCTCCGTACCCTTAAGTCTGCTAATTTAAAAAAAGCCAATGGAATTGATTTGCCACCAACATGGATTTTTTTTTCATATTGTAATTTTTATTGAAAAATCCAACATGGTACAGAGTGAGTAAAGTACAATCTCGTATTCCGTGTCAATGTTCTGTACAATTACTTAACCCAGTAAACTCTGAAACAAATACACTAAATGGCGTGTGTGGGATTAACCAAGGAGATTTAGATATGAGCTTTATAGCTCTCTGTTTCTTTGAAGGATAGCCACCTCCACCAGATAGCCATGAAGTTCATGTTTTGGTCCTCTGTGCTCGCCGAATGGATTTATTCTTATCTTTATCGTCAAGTGCAAGGCTGTTTCTCAATATTTAAAGAATTCAGTTTCTTAAGTTTTATTGCTGTAATTATTTTCATGAAAAGTGAATGTGAGAATAGTTTCTCTATAGGCTATATCTTTCATTATAGACTTCGCATACTTTAATGAGAGATTTGTGTTTAACATGCTGTTCCGTGCTTGTCATTTTAGGGATGTGGATGCCAACAGGACAAACCATTGGTAAGTTCTATTTTCAAATATGAGATTTCTGAGTTATACAGGAGTTCTTCACTTCATCCTCTACTTTGGTTCTTCCTAATGCAGTCTTCTCCACAGGCGGGTATGGGCAACCTGCAGGCCGGGGAGGTCCTCCTCCACCTCCTCCCTTTGCGCCATTCCTAGTGTCAACAACCCCTGGACCTTTCCCACCACCACAGGGCTTTCCTCCGGGATATGCCACCCCACCTCCATTCGGTAGGTGTTAATTTAACTTGATGGACATTACGTCTTCTGTTTTTTTTGTTTTGGTATGCTGTTTTTTTTTGTTTTGGTATGCTAGTTATGCCCTCCAAAAATCTACTTGAACGCCCTATGTATTCTTCTGTGTCCTTTGATGTTGCAGGCTATGGCTATGCGCCACCCCCTCCCCCTCCTGATCAGTTCGTCTCTTCAGGAGTTCCACCACCTCCTGGTACACCAGGAGCAGCACCATTAGCGTTCCCTGCTCCTCCCCCAGGGCAGTCAGCTCAAGATCTGAGCAAACCCCCCAGTGGTCAGCAGGATTTTCCTTTTAGCCAGTTTGGTAAGTGCTGTCCTTCTGTACCAACTCCTGTCCCTGTTTGCGTCCGTTGATTCAGTGGGTGGGATGGGAGCCTTCATGCTTCTGTGAATTTACAAATTCAAGATCATATGAGGGGGTTATAGCATGTCCTGTAGTGCTCCAGATATTTTGTTGAACATAGAAGTGCTTTACGCACCTCTGCATCTCAAACTTTATCACCTCAGACTTCAGTTGCCATGCAGTGCTGTAAAACTAGGGCAGACAGTTCTGTCTGATCCTGCAAAACACCAAGCCTCCTGCCTTGCTGTGTGGGAGATCAAGTGGGGTTTATACTGCATGCCTAAACCATGCCTCATAAAAAGCCTGAAGAAATCACTCTTTCCAGGAAATGCCTGCTTTGTGAAATTGTCCGAGTGGATTTAACCTCTCTAAGAAGTCCATCAAAGGTAAGAGATGTTAGGTAGAGTTAGATGCTCCCTATTCTCCCTTATGCTGCAGGACTGAGGGAAGCATCTGTATACAGGAAAATCCTGAGAACTAAATGAAGTGAGGGTTTTGGGTGGCTTTACAGCTTTGATCCTAGTGGCATTGGCATCATGTAGTATGTGCTTATTGTCCTGTAGTACTGATATTGAATTCTTGCTGGTTTTAATATTAAAGGATGTTTAAGCTAATGTCAGTGTTTTATGATTGACCCAATAATCACCAGCACACCCTAGCCTTTGAAATGTGTTCTGCCTGGTGCTCTGTGTCTCATGAGGGATCGGCACCCTCCCAATTCTAAATGAAAAGGAAGTTCATTGGCACACGTCACAAGCCCTTGCAAAGTTTATTGCAGAAGTGCAACATTTTGGGGTAAAACCCCTTTGTCAGTGTACCTTGTTTGCATCTGCTTTGTGCACCAATGAACCTCCTTTTCCTTCGGCTCCTAAAAGCCGACTGATGAAATGAATGTTTTCTCTATTGAGGGAGTTAGACCCAGAAAACCAAAATATAAACACTGCTTTCAATAGCAATTAATTTTACAAAAAACTTTGTGAATTGAAAATCTTTAATGAATATATATATTGGAAAGCAGTTATTGATTGATGTACCTGTTTAAAATGTAAGCATTTTATTACACACTGCTTGCTTGCTGTAAAGGTGGCCATGTGTATGGTGCCCTCCGACGGGCTTCCCGCATCGATATCTGGCCTCAAGGTGGGTATATCGCGGAGAGATCCGCTCGCTTGGCAACATTGCCAAACGAGCGTATCTCTCTGTGTATAGCCACCTAAGACTAATTCATTTGTATACACACTTTCAGCAAGGAAGGCTTTCATTTTGATCTATGCTGCATTGTGTTCAGGAAGCAATGGTTATGTATAGTTTAGTTCAGTATATAATGCTTGTTCATGGGCTGGGGGGCTACAGTGTTTCTTGTAGGGTTCTATAAATCAAGCTGTGTTACCCAATCTTGCACAGAGGACCATAAACCCATAGCAGTAAGCCAGCCTACCTGCCCCCCCCCCCCCCCCCGGGCAAATGCCCCTAATTTTTTACTCAACCCTCCATGCAGATTCTGGCCTCTGAGTTCACGGTAGCCATCTTCTGTCTTTTTTTGAAGTTTTGGCGCATGTGCAGTAAATTTCCGGTCCCGAACTACTGCGCATGCGCCTAAAGCCACGAAAATTTTTCTGAAATTTTTGTGACTTTTGGTGCCGAAAAAGCCGCCAAGACCTGAAGATTACCGGAGAAGAAGGAGATGGCTGTCGTGAACTCCAAAGCCAGAATCTGCACGGTGGGCTGTGTAAACAATTAGGGGCATTTGCCTGGGGGGGGGGGTTTATTACAGGTTTTTGTTTTTTTTATTACAGGTTGAATTCTCCTTTAAGGCCCCATACATGGGCTGATAAAAGCTGCCGACAGACCGAGTTGGCAGTTTTTTGGCCCATGTATGGGGACCTTAGTCTGCAGAAAGATGCAACGAATAGCCCTTTAAAAGGAGACTATACTGCTTTATTCAGTTACGCTTATGTTCAAACACACATACCCCATCCAACGATTTGAAATGAAACCATGATAGACTGTCTGACTATTGCAAGCCATTTCCCAATCCTCCTTTTTTGGAGAAATGTTACAGGTGGCGTGTCTTGGCTTACGTGATTGACTCAAGCCTTCAGTCCATAATAAAAACTAAAAGAAATAAAAAAAAAAAAGCAAGCATGTGTAAGGCTGGCCGTAGATGCAAAGATTCAAACGATCGGACTTCCCCATCTCCCGACCTGCCATTAACCATTCAGATCAAATAAAGTACAAAAGAACAGATCAGCGATGTTCTGCCCCTGACAGCAATCATACCAAAGTTATGTCCGACAAAAGCTGGTCTCCCACTGAAAATCGTACGATCAGCAATACATGCAGAGATATTATCGACAGCCGACAGAAATTTTCTAACCTGTCTGATCGACTAAACAATAGATCTCCGCCGGACGAAATATGTCGGGACTCTCCACACATGGTCCGAAAATCGTACGAATCCTTGATTCGTACGTTCAGATCTTTGCGTCTATGGCCAGCTTAACAGTCATCACTCATCCTATATGTGAGGGACAGGCTGCACTGTGCTGATAAGGTCATTTAAGTTATAGTTGTTTGGATAGATTTGCTTACCGAGTTAAATAATGGTATTTCCATATTGGAGATGCCTGGTATAAAAACTACCATGCCATTATCTTTGATTCTTCATGGTGGGCAAGGAGATAAACCTGCATTTCTTTATTTAATTCAAGTCCATGTAAAGCATGTTGTCTAGCAACCTGCTATTCCCAGAGTGCTTGCTGGCAGCAAAAGGGTTAAAATGGTTTATTGGTAGAAGCAAGCATTGTACCACTTGTAGTAATGACTTTGCCACCAGATGTTGCTGTTTTATTAATGTGCCTAAACAAAGAAAAGTATATCATGAACTGTAATAATTAATATTTAGTGTAAAATAAGCACAACCACGTGTTATGAGAGCTACTCATTGATGTCAGGAGACTCATGGGGCTTTTTCATTTGCGATGGTGAAAACTTCTTATGACTTTTTAGGCCTTTATAAAAAAAAAAACACCCTTCTATATTGCATTCTTTTTAGTAAAACATTAAAAGAACTGATTAAATTGCTGATTATAAATGTTTTCTGGTTGCCTCTAAATGTGCTAGACTCAATTGCATATAAAAAAAAAAATACCCCCTACATCTTTTATCTGTTATTAAAGGGATACTGTCATGGGGAAAAAACATTTTTTCAAAATGAATCAGTTAATAGTGCTGCTCCAGCAGAATTATGCACTAAAATTCATTTCTCAAAAGAGCAAACAGATTTTTTTATATTCAATTTTGAAATCTGACATGGGGCTAGACATTTTGTCAATTTCCCAGCTGCCCCTGGTCATGTGCTCTGATAAACTTCAATCACTCTTTACTGCTGTACTGCAAGTTGGAGTTATATCACCCCCCTCCCTCCCCCCCCAGCAGCCAAACAAAAGAACAATGGGAAGGTAACCAGATAGCAGCTCCCTAACACAAGATAACAGCTGCCTGGTAGATCTAAGAACACTCAATAGTAAAAACCCATGTCCCACTGATACACATTCAGTTACATTGAGAAGGAAAAACAGCAGCCTGCCAGAAAGCATTTCTCTCCTAAAGTGAAGGCACAAGTCACATGACCTGGGGCAGCTGGGAAATTGACAATATGTCTAGCCCCATGTCAGATTTCAAAATTGAATATTAAAAAATCTGTTTGCTCTTTTGAGAAATGGATTTCAGTGCAGAATTCTGTAGGAGCAGCACTATTAACTGATTCATTTAGAATTTTTTTTTTTCCCCCATGATAGTATCCCTTTAAGGATGTTAACATGTCGACTAATAATAGTTGACTCATCCGCAAATGTACTTTCCATCAAACAGTAGCAATCAGGAATCGTAGTTTTACTGTGTGCATGTATGTATAGTGCCTTGCAAAAGTATTCAGACTCTTTAGACCTACTCTTATTTTATTGCCATTTTCTTCTTTTTATTGATTTTATATTAAAGGGGTAGTTTAAATTAAATTAACTTTTAGTATGTTGTGGACGTGTATTGTTTTTATCAGCCCTCTGCATGTTTCCAGCTTACTCATGGGGAGGGGGGATATATATATATATATATATATATATATATATATATATATATATATATATATATATATATATATATATATATATATATATATATATATATATATATATATATATATATATATATATTATTACCACGCTTGCACACCCTGGCTCTCCATTGTAACTGCCTTGAGTGCCAGTGATTCATTCATATCTATTGGGTAGGGGTCATGGGCCCTTGCAGCCAAAAAACTATTGCTCTTTAAGGCTATCATTTTATTATTAGTTTTTAGCTTTCTATTAAATCCCTGTACTCTAAGCATATCGGACCCTAGCAACCAGTTAGCAGCTGAAATTCCAAATTGCTGGAGCTCAGAGATTCTAACCTGGATCCAAAGTGATGCAGGGGCATCCTGGCTGCACCTGTCATGCCTCACTTTGGGTGACAATTTTGTGTGCAAATTAATAATGGAGCTGTTACTGCGGATAACTGTAGGGGCACTTCCCACAACTACAAAAAGAGTTGACATGTCTGCAAGCTGCTGAACATAAAGGCTTCATGTAAAATCTATTAAAACAAAGACCCAATTGCAAACTTGTTCAAAGCAATAGAAGTGAAGTATGGTGAAGGTAGTATTCAGTGGAGCTGCTTTTTATTAGCAGAAACTAGGAGTCTTGATAATACAGAATTAAAATTTATGATTCAAACTACGGGTTATCTTATGTTTCAGCAGGTCAGCGATCCCTGATTTGATCGCAAACAGTACCATTGGAGTGGCTCAAAACCCAGAAGGTATATTAATGTCCTACTCTGAGAATTTCTGGCACAATTTTTAAAAATTGAGATGCACAGGCTTTATCCTCCCAACTTGACAAGCTGGAGCAATTCCAAAAACTGCTTGTGCAAAGGTTGTGTAGACTGAATACTTAACGCAAACAGCGTGCTTTTTTTATTTATTTATCTAGAGTAGACTGTCACAAAAAATGTACTTCTTTTGCTTTTGGGTGTAGGCTTTGTTGAATAAAATAATTGGTCATGGGTCTAAATACTTTTGCAATATAACGTATGTTTTATATATTGTGTGTGTATTGAGTAGAATCTATATTTTAATGTAGTTCCATACAGCCTGTTTCATACCAAGTGGGTATTCCCTAGAAAAATATTTCCATATTCAGTGTTATTTATTTCTTGACATAGGTTATGGACAAGACATGAGTGGGTATGGGCAAAGTTTCCCTGACCTCAACCAGCAGCCCCCTTACACGACAGGACCCTCCACACCAGCATCGGGAGGCCCACCCGCCGGGGGAAGTGGTTTGGGCAGAGGACAGAATCACAATGCGCAAGGATTCCATCCCTACAGGCGCTAATATCAAGCAGGCAGAATTGTGCACAGTGGCGATGAGCTGATGCTTCCACCTCTGAACTTGTGACAATCACGTGGTGAAGACCCATCCTGCTATAGACTTGTGGAAGTTCTATGTTTGAAGGAGAAGCTGTGGGTATTTGGACTACAGTTTTCAGATCTTTCTCTGACCCATCAGCACAAATAAAGCCAATGAGTCACTGGTTCCAAACAGGGTTTGAAAACATCTGCAGCTTTAATGGAACTCTTCAGGTTTAATTTGGGTTTTTTTTTTTTGGTTTTTTTTTTTGTTTCTTGTTCTTTATATTTAGTTTTTTGTTTTGGGAGGGAAATTTTCTGAGCCTTTGTTTTACCATATAGTAAACTTTTATGTTTAAAGATGAAAATATATACATTTACAGATTGTGAATTTTTAAACAAAAAATGAATTTTCTACTATGTATTCAGGTTTATTTTTTAATTTAATGGCAGGGTTTCCGGTGACACTGGAGTTCAGATTTTAACTCCTTGCTTCTAAAAAAAAAAAAGAGAGAAAAAAAACAAAAAAAAAAGCTTTATTTTTTTTTTTTTTTAATATTATTTTGGAGGGAATGGGGAGAAGGGTTGTTGGGTGCAGTTGGTCGGCATCTCGGTGTTCCTCACAGACTTCCTACTGAGTAATTGATTTTGTTACTTGAGATTAGAGTGGCTGGAAATGCCATCTGCTCCGAGGTTACCAATGGAAAGACTTTGTCCCCAAGCCTGTGACATCATATCTGCAACATTTCTGGGGTAGCAGAGCCATTTCTAGATGTAATTTCCTCAGGATAAAGGTGTACAGTGCATTTTGCACACAAAAAATGTATACCTCTTGTTTGAATAAAGGAAAATAATCCTTTTGGATGAATAACTGTGATTTTCTTTACATACTGACAATTTTTCAGTGATTCGTGTGGATAATGTTTGAAAAATTATCCTTATTTCCATGTCTACTGTATTTGCTCTCATGTCGTTTTCTTAGCTTCTGCATTTGCTTTTTGGATCATTTACTTGAAGCTGTTGGTAAGGTCTGACCAGGTAAAGGTTGCCAGTGTAGAACTGGTAGTGCTATAACTAAGACACCCATGAACACAATATATAAAAGTTGGTACAGTGGCATCTCCTCTTCCTCCCAATATCCTCTTTCATTTTCTTTCTCTCCTCCTTTCTCTGGCCATATCCTTTGGTCACTAATTGTGAAATTTTGCCTTTTAATACTGCAGTTTCCCCCCTTTGCTGAAAAGTCCCATTAGGGTCCTCTCCGAGTTGGGACTGTTATGTCACAATCCCTTCACTAAATGAAATTAATCCCCTTTGTATGGGAACAAGTAAACGCAGGGCATTGCAGTAGAATGCCTGGTCAAACAGCTTCTAGCCGCCTTTGACTGAAAGTGGGGGAATTTCTCGTTAATACAAATATTTATCTGACAACTCCATGGATATTTTGTTAATTTCTTTATCCAGAACTGCAAATGGTTTTAAATCCAAATTGTCATCCTTCACATCATAAGACAAATGTATCAATTACCACTTTTACATGGCATGGTATTTCAGAAATCACCTTCTCTTGTAGTAGAGCTGTTACAATAGGTCATGGAGAAACCTTCTTTTTAGCACTTGTTGGAATTAATTTTCTCACCTGGGCTGCTTTTTGTATAAACGTTCATTTGAAAGCTTTTTTTTTTTCTAATCAACAAAGTTAAGCAATGCCTAAGATAGCCACATTATTGCAGTGGCATTCGAAGTTCTCTTATGACCAGGGAACTTTTTTTATAGTCTTAATTATGGGTTTAATTTATGGTCTTAAATGGGTTTCCTTGGTGTTTCTCTGTCAAAGCCATCACTTTTTTTTCTCTGTCAAAACCATTCGCTTTAGATAAATGTTGCCTATTGTAACCTCCACTAGGGTATAGGTATTTTTTATTCTCTGTATAGTAAATATGTTAATGCCACATAACTAAAATAGAGAAAATAATGCCACTTAACTAAAATAACTAAATGCTTATGGGGATTATTTAAAAAAAATCTGCAGAGGTCCCTTAGACAGCTAAAAACATTACCCTGTAAAATTCTGTGATCACACAATGATCTCAATCTCAATATGTGAGGGTGTTAAACATCATGAGTCGTATGTTACCGAGGCCACTTGTTAACTCAGTGTGCCTGTGGCACATTAGGCGTTTTCTCCACCTATGTAGAAGTGCAGGCAGAGACAAGGCTGATAACTTTTTCTCAGTGTTCTCACAGGCATAGAGTGGATTTTTGTGCATACTTTCAAGGCTGAAATCCACACTGTATGCTGACAGGCCAATGTTTAGTGTGTGTTTGTTTGGCTTTAAGCCAAGAAGACAGGATAAGTACTAATTTTCCATTACAGTTTGATTCCAATTCAGACCCCTTTTACTGACTGCAACCAGTTGCCAGTTCCTTGAAATGCCACAGCTGCAAGTGCAGCCTTTCTATAGAAGACTGGCATTTTATTTATATATCTCAATGATCCTTTAAAAGGGGTAGTTTTCTCAAAAATGTACTTTAGCTGAGATATGAATGGCAATATTTAGAGGCAATTTGCAATTTGTCTTCATTTTATTTATTGAATTGGGGTGTTTTGAATTAGTTGTTTTTGATTGTTCTGCATATAAGTGCTTTCTAGTTGCTATGGCATACTCTTAACAATCAGGTGGGAGTTGAACTGCTATATGAATAGGAGAGTATTTAACTGATTGGCATGCAGCACAATAATGTTTTACATTTTAACCCCTTTTCCTGCCAAGCAAGTAATTTCTAAATTCTGAGGCAAAGGCTCTAAGTTTTTAAGCATATGTCAATAGAGCCAAGTCAAGAGTGAGTTTATTTTCATTTCATCCATATATGTTTGTACAGTACACAGGGAAACAAAACAACGTTCCTCTAGGACCATGGTGCTACACACAGCATAGATGTACCGGACAACTGACAAAAATTGCAAGTGCAAAAATGCAACTCCTGCAAGACAGGACAGCATAGTGCAGGGACAGGACAAGACAGTGCACACTCAGCAGATGTAATATGTTAAGTAAATAATGCTAAACGTCAGACATGATGGGTGTATCATTGTGATATGATAGTAGTAAGAACATGATTAATTGCAGATGTGCTCATAGAGAATAATTGTATCCAATGGCTATTTATACAATGGCATACAGTGGTTGTGTAACGTTGTGGTATATAGTAAGGAGAGAGAGACACCTTATTTGCGGATTCGGTTCTGCCGGCCAGAAGGATTGTGCCCCTCAGAGAAGGCCCTAAAGTGAAACAACACAAGATGTTCAACAATTGTCTGGTAATACAAGTACCAGAAGCACTATATCAAGCAATGAAATCATTTTATTATTGTGTTTTGGGGGGGGGGGGGTTTGTCTACAACGAAATAATGTATTGTTCCTTGCTATATGTATATAGTACATTGTTGGTTTAGTTTCTCTAGCAAAACTTTAAAAAGTTTATAAAGCACCAACATATTCTCTAATCCAATAACAAAAGGGTACCAATGTTTGGGATTTTTCTGGGTAAGGGCTCTTTCTGTAATTTGAATCGCCATACTTTATCCACTTCAAATATTAACCCCAATGGGGGGAGCAAAGCCAAGCTTCTCATGTGAGTGGACATTTTCTCCCAGATCTCTCCTAATAGCAGTCCAAAAAAGGTGCAAATTAAGCAGATTCCCCGTCTCTCTACTTGGAGTAAGGTTCTTAGTGGGGTCCACTTTTATTTAACTTGTTCATTAATGACTTAGGGTAAGGTATTGTAAGTAATGTATCAGTGTTTGCAGATGACACAAAATTATCCAGCCCAATTAATTCCATCCAGGATGTGGAATCCTTGCAACACGATCTTGACAAACTGGCAATCTGGGCAGCTAAGTGGCAAATGAGATTCAATGTTGATAAATGTAAAGCCATGCACCTGGGATGTAAAAATATCCAAGCCACTTATACCCTTAATGGGACTGCACTAGGCAAATCCATTATGGAAAAGGACCTTGGAGTCCTTGTAGATGATAAACTTGGCTGTAGCAAGCAATGCCAGTCAGCAGCATCAAGGGCAAATAAGGTCTTGAGCTGTATTAAAAGGGGCATTGATTCATGGCAGGAATGGGTCATTCTTCCACTGTACAGAGCACTTGTAAGGCCCCATCTAGAATATGCCGTACAGTTTTGGTCTCCATCACTCAAACAGGACATTATTGTATTAGAGAGGGTACAGAGAAGGGCAACTAAGCTGGTAAAAGGTATGGAAAATCTTAGCTATGAGGAAAGACTGGCCCAATTGGGGATGTTCATGCTGGAGAAGAGGTGTTTAAGGGGTGATATGATAACTATGTATAAATATATAAGGGGATCATACAATAATCTCTCTAATGCTTTATTTACCAGTAGGTCTTTGCAGCTGACAGAAGGTCATCCATTCCGATTAGAAGAAAAGAGGTTCCGCCTAAATATTCTGAAGGGGTTTTTTAACAGTGAGAGCTGTGAAGATGTGGAATTCTCTCTCTGAATCAGTTGTACAGGCTGATACATTAGATAGCTTTAAGAAGGGATTGGATAGCTTTTTAGCAAGTGAGGGAATACAGGGTTATGGAAGATAGCTCATAGTACAAGTTGATCCAGGGACTAGTCCAATTACCACGAAGTTGCACCAGCGTTGCCTTCGCCGTTTTAGCACTTCAAAATTCGACCCTTAGTAAATGTGCCCCTTAAGGTGTTGTAAAACTATACTCTGATTTTACCAATATTCCAGTTTTACACTATGAGGAGTGTCCGTACACTTACATGATACACATTTTACTTTAGCAGTAACACAAAAAAATTTATAAGGGAAAACCCCACTCCAATAACACTTCTATACTGGGCAGTCAACTATCTTTTATGTTTAAGAAATAAATAATGCGATAAAAACCCACTTCCGTTTGTGTACTGTGTTTTACAAAAGGTGATGTGGCGTCATTCACTTAAGTGCGCGCTCCAATCTCCTGCTAGCCGACTTTATTTTTAAAACCAGAAGTTAGTTGTCTCGCATTTGCCTGCATTGTTCTCCCCCTATTGTTTGCATTCCTGCATTAATGTTCAGGTTCAGAGGGTGTGCGGCTAGAATTATTTCCTCAGCAGAATTTATTTTTCTAAGAGCTGTGAGCAGTGAAGACAGCAGCCAAGTCAGCCATAAATCTTGCAAGGACCAAAGAAGACCCGCCAACTTAAGTGCTCACATTCTGCTGCTTCACTGCTCACAGCTCTTAGCAAAAGCCTTAGCTTTTTCTAAAACACAGTACACAACCGGAAGTGGGATTTTATCACATTATTTATGTATTAAACATTAAAGATATTTAACTTTTTTTCCAGGATAGAAGTGTTGCTGGAATGGGGTAGAGTGGAAATTTGTAATTTTTTAGTGTTACTGTGCCTTTAAATTGATGTCTTTTATGGGATGAAGCTGCAGATTACACAAGTTAAATTGGCACGTCTTTTATTATTTGGTGTTTGTCATTCTGTCATTGTCTGGCTGTCACTTTCATTGCCAACAACATAGCACCTAGATCCTTAATATTAACCCCCATACATCCAGTAGGAATACTGGGGAAATGGAAAATGAGTACGACAAGCAGACATGCCAGTAAGATCACTACAGAACACCGAAAGATTGAAAGCATTACTTCGCCTACACTTGCACAAGCAGAATGCCACAAACTTTTCTTTTCTCCCAGACCTCCCATGCTGTTTACAATGAAAATAATATAAACGGTGCTCCAGAATAGCAGCATAGATAGTTCACCAGGTTGATCGTATGGTCCAGGTGCATCAGCCCTAGACCCCCAGCTTTAGGGAGAGACAACCAAAAATACACAACAAAAGAACAGGGCTATCCAGCACTCAGAGGAATCAATAGTATAAGTTAAAAAGATCCTTGATATATGAAATTTCACATACACTGGAGCTCCACCTATTTAATCTCCAGCGACCCCCGTTCTTAATACTGGAGGTGAACAGGGAAAAACAGGGGTGTGGCCTAAATTTTTAACTTTTAAATAATCGAATGAACAGATGTATGCCATTTGCCAAACTATAATTTGCTTTTATTGCAATATCAAAACAGGATACAGCAAACAGAGCATATGAGTTTGAATCCTGTATTCGGAGCTGAGCTCAGCTTTACCATAACATTGCTCAATCTAAGCAGGACTTGTAATAGAGCAAAGTGTACATTTTTGATGACTAGGTATAAAAAAGATGACAAGTTAATGTGCATTTTAGTCCTAACACAAAAATCAAATGTACACTATGGGGCACATTTACTAAGCTCGAGTGAAGGATTCGAAGTAAAAAAACTTTGAATTTCGAAGGTTTTTTTTTAGGTACTTCGACCTTCGACTACAACTTCAATTCGAACTAAAAATAGTTCCACTATTCGACCATTCGATAGTCGAAGTACTGTCTATTTAAAAAAAACTTCGACTACCTACTTCCCCAATTAAAACCCACCGAGTTACAATGTTAGCCTATGGGGACCTTCCCTATAAGTTTTCTAACCTATTTCTAATCGAAGAAAAATCGCTCGATCGATGGATTAAAATCCTTTGAATCGTTCGATTCAAAGGATTTAATTTTTACTTTGATCGAAGGATTTGCTGTAAATCCTTCGACTTCGATATTTGAAGTCGAAGGATTTTACTTCGAGGGTCGAATAACCCTCGATATTCGACCCATAGTAAATGTGCCGCTCAAGACTACAATCATCATTTAAGGAGCAAGAGATATAGTTCAATGCAGTATTATTATGGACCAAAAAAAAGTGCAGATTAACAGGACACTAATAGTTACAAGTAACCACTCGTCACCACAAAGCAAGCCTGTTCAGAAAGTGATAACACGAAAAAAGTAATAACATAGAAGTTAAAACTTAACTTTTACTGTCATTGACCAATAAAACACACTCATTGGAATACACACCCACTAACCAACCAATCTGTCGGTAGTGCTGGACAGTGTCCTTAAAATTAACATATAATTAAAAATGTCTAGCAAAAGGTGGATCGGTGGGGTCTCTAAGAGACATCGATGGTTGTTTGTAAATTAAACCCTCCAAATACAAGGAGACCACAATCGCCTGCTCCCTCCCTTCCAAGCAGAATTCCCTGTGCTAAACCTGCCTATCTACGTCGGGACTGCGTGGGAGCTAAGCACTCCACCCTCCACCTATGCCCGCTCCCTACGCGTTTCGCCGATGTACTTGGCTTCATCAGGGGCATAAGTGATGAGCGCGTTTCATCTTCAAATTTAAATAGCTGATTTGAAAGTTCCGGGTACTCTAAATCTCGCGATGTTTCAGCCGTGACTTCCGGATTGGTCACATGACATTGCGGTTGTCAGAGCAACGTTACACGCATTCCTGTCGCTTCTCAGTCTCTATTTTGCAAGGTACACATCATTATTTAAATAAACCTTTCCTACTTTTGAGTCCGTTTTTTATGATTTCATGTAGTGATCTAGTGCGACAACATGTTCCATCAGATGCTAACCAAAATTTACTGTAATCAAATGAAGTTCAGTACAGCAAAGTATTTTGTAGGGAAATTTGCAGCTTTCCATTAATTTTAATTCAAAACTAAGAAGCGACTTTTTTTTTATATTCTACAGATACCAGTATCTGATGGAACATGTTCTCGCACTAGATCACTACAAGAAATTATAAAAAATGGACTAAAAAGTAGGAAAGGTTTATTTAAATAATGAGAATGTAAGTACCAAACTAAGGTCAAGATAATACTACGGTCCTTAGCTGTATAGGACCAGGATGTGTACCTTGCAAAATAGAGAGTGAGAAGCGAGAGGAATGCATGTAACGTTGCTCTGACAACCGCAATGTCACGTGACCAATCCGGAAGTCACGGCTGAAACATCGCGAGATCTCGAGTACCTGGAACTTTCAAATCAACTATTTAAACACGAAGATGAAACGCGCTCATTACTTATGCCCCTGATGAAGCAGAGTACATCGGCAAAACGCGTAGGGCGGGCATAGGTGGAGTGCTTAGCTCCCATGCAGTCCCGACGTAGATGGGCAGGTTTAGCACGGGGGATTCTGGAAGGGAGGGAGCAGGCCATATTATTATGGGCTGAAGTACAAGACATTTTGATGAAATTGTGTGGGTCACAAAGCTGAAGGAACTAGTTACTGCTGTCAGATCGGCTATCGCAGGGGTGTCCAAACTTTTTGCAACAAGTGTCAGATTTAGTGAGGTGAAATGTGTGGGGGCCGACCATTCAGCCTGACATCCATTCCGAGGTAGCTAGCTTGCGATCAAGATCATTCACTCCTGGAGATGGACGCGTGCACAGCGTTTAGGGAGTGGAGAAGTGGCTGCAATTGGCCCGCGGGGCGGACTTTGGACATGCCTGGGCTATTGGAAGAAAACTCTCTACAATATCTTGAAAACTCCAAGGCTCACCAGTGATGACCAAGTGACATCACTAAGCCCCGACCCGCGCCCTGCCCTCCCTTTCCTTCCCTCCTTGAACTCAGTTGTGCTGATGTGCTTACGTGCTGGAAAGCGTTACGCTCCAGGGGGTGGAAGGGGCTACTGCAGAGGACTTTGCAGCTGGGGGGCCATGGGGATGGTGTGGGGTGGGGCTGCATTTAAAAGATATAGTTGACAAGTAGATCATGGCTGTTCTGTATTAAAAGGTTTTCTCCTATATATGCATGGTCTCATGCTAGCATCAACCAAAAACAAAGGAAAATGACCCACAAAGCATTTTGACTGCCACTTAGGGTTACCACCTATGTATTTATCTTTTTTCCCTATTAATTACATTGGGACCAACCATCATTTTTACCGACCAGGCCGGTAAAATACTGGCCAAGTGGCAACCCTACTGCCACTAATTGTTGCAGCAGCATTAACATCCACTCACTCACCTTTAATTATAGACTGGCCTATTTTTAGCAACTTTTTATGATTTTTTTTTTGTTAATTATTTGTCTTCTCTTTTAATGCTTTCCATCTGTCAGATAGTGGTCACTGTACCCAGCAGTAAAAAACAAAACCAAAGCTTTGTGTGGCTTCAAAGTTGTTGCTATTATTACTTATATTTTATACAATTGTTTCTATTCAGACCCCTCTCCTATTCATTTTCCAGTCTACCTCCCAACTGTCCCGTTTTTAGAGGGACAGTCCCTCTTTTGACAGCTCAACCCGCAGTACCTCATTTGTACTGGAAAGTCCTGTTTTTCTTTGCACTGAACAGTCAGAAAAAGAAACAAAGTTTCTAACTTAATTGGCTATTTGCAGAGAGCCCAGAACAGCCACAGCAGCAGATAAGATACTTTTGTAACAATTTCTAGATACGCAAATAAGTAATTGTAACAGGTCCCTTGGGAGAAGTTAGACTCACAGCTTAAAGGGCAATTCACCTTCATTAGCAAAACTGTAATAACCGGGAAAAAAAACACAGAAATATGTTCAAACTTTCATAACCTGCCAAATTTTGTAAAATGAACATGGTAATTAGGGTGTGTGGCCACAAAAATGGGCATAGTCAAAAAGAATTTGTGGCTTTGCACGCCAACTTTTTTTGTCCCCAGTGTCGGACTGGGACACCAGGGGTCCACCCAAAAACCTTAGACCAGGGGCCCACCATAAAACCTTAGACCAGGGGCCCACTCTCAGTACTATTATTTTTCATCTCCTCAATCAACCTCTATTCTCCCAGTCTGTTATCTTTATATACTATAATCAATTATTCCATCTATTTAGCCTCTTTGTTCTCATAGAAATAGGAAATGACCATGAAAAGTTTAGCAGCATGAGGGCCCACTGACACCTGGGCCAACCGGGAGTTTTCCTGGTATCCCAGTGAGCCAGTCCGACACTGTTTGTCCCTCTTTTTATTTCCAAAATGTTGGGAGGTATGCTGAAAACATTGACTGGTTGCTATGGCAGTTTGGACCCTAGCAACCAGATAGCTGCTGAAATATCGAAACTAGAGTGCTGCTTAACAAAAATCTTAAATCACTTAAAAAATGATACTAGCAGTTGAGGAGAGCTCGCACAGTAAATGCAAATTTCATGCTAAATGCCTATAGTCCTTACAGTTGTTTACACGCCCCGTTGTCTTATTCAAACCCCACATGTTGCCTGTGCAAAAATGACATAACACTACAGATCCAATTGCAGTGCGAGGAACGGACTCGTTCTACCCGGAAATGACGTTGTAGAATCGCCGGAACCTTGCCACTTTCTCGCGATTTCTGCCTGCTCTCGAACGAGATCTTTCTTTTTACAGTTCTTCTGGCAAAATGGTGGGTGCTGAGTATTCTGCGTGAATATAATCTATCGCCATCCTCTAAATCGCATTCCTTATACCGCTCGGTCAGGTGGCGGTAGCCCGTGTATATTGTCGGCTTATAGAAATGTAGATGTTGGCACGTGGGCTGTGACTGAATTTCTGTCTATTTAGCTCTGTGTTCGGGCCTTGTTATCTTCCTGCTCCGTCTCCCTTCAATACCGGACATGGTATCGTCTGTCACAGCTCCTAACTCTTACAGTCTTGTATAAAAAGTCATTGTACCGTCACCTCTGCCTTGTACTGAGGCAAATTCTCTTCTCTGAGTCTTATGGGCCATTTTGTTGTCTAGAAGGAAACCCTGCACTTTCATTGCTTTTAAATTGTTGCCTCCCTTACGTTGTAATCGTATGGAATTATTAGTAGTCATTGTTATAATTGTTTAATGAAGAGCCTTAAATGTATTACAGTAATGTGATACAAGCGATACTTCTACCCTCTAGCAGTGGTCCTGCTGGAACATTCCAGTTACAAGTTGCTGACACATTTTTATATAGAGGACTTTGATGCAAAGTGTTATCCCATTACATTTCTGCTGCCCTCAGCTCTGTTTGTATTGAATTAGTCATGTCTTACATTTTTCAATTCCTAACTTGGATGCTGCTGAATAAGGGAATATAAAATGGCTGTGAATGGGTACTGACAACTGTTTAGATTTTCAGATAGTTCTTAGCAGTGGAACTGCCTAAGAATATGTAGGATATCAGTAGCTTTGTGTAAACAAATGTTCTGAAGAAGCATATGTCTGGCCACCAAATTTTAGGCTTCCGAGGGTTGCATGGATAACAATTATTAATGCAGCTCTATCCATTGGTTCTCACAAAGGGCAGCTACTCTGGCCACAGCTGGGGAGATGGAAAACATTGTAGTGGTCATTAACTGTCTATTAACTGTTTGTCTATTACAGGCGGAAGTTGAGCAGAAGAAGAAAAGGACCTTCAAGAAATTCACCTATCGAGGGGTGGACCTCGACCAGCTGCTCGATATGTCCTAGTGAGTTCTACTTTTTTCACGATGCACTGTAATGACCTCAAATGTTACTTTTCCAGAGTTTATTAAACCATGATCTAATAGTTTTTACACTCCTGTGTGTATTTATTAGACACTAATGTATTGTGTATTGTATCCTTATAGGAGGAGGATAGCTATCAAGATATATATATATATATATATATATATATATATATATATATATATATATATATATATATATATATATATATATATATATATATATATATATATATATATATATATATATATATATATATATATATATATATATATATATATATATAAATAAATTTTTTTTTTTTTTTTTTTTTTTTTTTTTCGTCATTACAGCATAACATTTTAATGAAGGGATGGGGAAAATCTCAAGTTAGAGAGATGTGCACAGATGCAGGGGTCAGTTTTACATTTCATCCATCCTGAATGGTAGGTGTTTGAAGAGGAGTGGTTGGTGTATATAAGCTTGGTAGTAGTTTTTGTTAAGGACTATTAAGTCTGCAAAGTTAAAGGCCAGTTGACATCTGTCAGAATGACTAGTGGCTAAAAAGTTTGTGGTGCAGTTTGTTTGAGAATCTGTAAGAGGTTGTTTTTATATGAGAAGTGGAGGTTGTAGAATTAGGTCAATTGCCTTGCTTAATTTTTTGACCATTGGTCTGTCTCGTGCTCTGCTCTTGGCTGTAATCACTTTGGAAGATCAAATCCAGTCTGGCTGCATTGAATTTGATCTTCTAGAATGGGAAAGATGATCTAGAATGGGAAAGATAATCAGCAGGTGACACCCAGTCAGCATGTAAATGATTTGGAAGGTGATGGTGACAGCTGAACAAATATGTATATTCAGTCCGTCCTTTGGCATCTGTTTCCTTATAATGATGCCCTGGATTTTTTTAATCTGTATCCACCCTGTTTGTTATATAAGGGTGTCAAACCATATTCACCCATAACACTGAATCCTTAAAATGCCAATAACACGTCGATTGGCAGAATTGCAAGCCCTTTAAATATATACTTTCATCCTTTTTAATGTTATGTTATTAATGAGTATTTCTATATCTTAAAAGATATATTTACATTCTGAAAAGTGTGTGTAGATATATAGATATACATATTCTTCTTTGGAGTATGTCAAGCTTTAGTGTGTGTGGCACAAATTGCATTATATACTGAATATAGAGGTGGGACAATCTAGGTGTTCTACATATAAAGAAATGTTTTCTATTTATATTTGGATTGACCATACCTGTACTTTTTTTTCCTTTCAGTGAGCAGGTTATGCAGCTTTATTGTGCTCGGCAGAGGAGGCGTCTAAACCGGGGCCTGCGTCGCAAGCAGAACTCTCTTCTAAAGCGTCTACGAAAGGCTAAGAAGGAGGCTCCACCTATGGAAAAACCTGAGGTCATTAAGACTCACTTGAGGGATATGATCATACTGCCAGAGATGGTGGGAAGCATGGTGGGAGTTTACAATGGCAAAGCCTTCAACCAGGTGGAAATCAAGGTAAGTTTGTTGCAACAACCTGAGTAAGCATATGGTGGTAATGTTCTAAGTAACATCTCCTAATTTGGCCTATTGACATGATAGTGGTGTGCTTGGCAATTACTTAGCTGTATGCATGTCTGCAGTTGTGAGTTTAAGTAATTGGGCCCCAGGGTCAAATTTGATCTGTGTAGTATCAGGTACCTGTACACAGGATTCCCTAGCCCTGCAAAGAGTTCTTCCATTAGTCCATTTTATGTGATACTGTGTGAGCGATCTTGTGCTAAGAAAACATGTAACCACTGACTAAAATCACTGACTTTTTCTACTTTATGCTCATGTGGCCCTTTACAAGAAGAATTTGTCCAGGGTAGTGTTGAACAGGGCACGTCCATTTAGTGTTTAGCCTTCTCCCAGTTATTCCTTGCACTTCCCTGGGCAGACCAGTGTGCAGCAAATTTTTGTGATTTTACTGTACTGCACATGTGCCAGCAGAATTCATTGTAGGGACACCTGGGGAAAGACTTCACATCACAGCCTGGCACAAAAAGATATATTTTTGTAAAATTAGCCCCATATTTCTAAATGCAATATTTTATATTGGGGGGGGGGTCTTTGCAGATTTACTTTATAAATGTAAACGTCTGTAGTTTTTGGGAGGGGGGCTTTATTTATTCTAGTAAACACATTGCCACTGGTTGTGCAGCATGAGGCACACAGCTCTAATGCAAATACCCTAGTTATCTTGGTGAAAGCTAAATTCGCAACTAGTTTGTACAGTAACAAATGTGTCCTAAATGTAGTATCACATTAGCAAGTGCATATTGTCTATGATTTGTCACTAACATTTGTCATTCTTCCTTTAGCCTGAGATGATTGGCCATTACTTGGGTGAGTTTTCCATCACCTACAAGCCTGTGAAACACGGCAGACCCGGTATTGGTGCCACCCACTCCTCTCGTTTCATTCCGCTTAAGTAATCATCTAATGGTGTAAATAAAAGAGTTTTCCAGTCTGACCTGTCTGGTGTTTTTTTGTATTTCTTTTTTTTTTTTTTTTTTAATATCCGAGAAACATGCAAGACAAACCAGCATGATTCAGTGTGATTTACTGTTGGTATAAAAGAAGAGTTGACAAAGTTCTTAATGCACATAGAAAATTCACTGGCACACAGGAATTCGGTTAGCAGGGCAAGCCCTTGCAATTTTATTAATGCAGTGCAACGTTTTGGGGCACGCCCCTTTGTCAAGCGTGCCCCGAAACGTTGCACTACATTCATAAAATTGCAAGGGCTTGCCCTGCTAACTGAATTCCTGTGTGCCGGTGAATTTTCTATGTACCTTGACTGGGAGGTTGCCGATTCCCCTATCATTGGGCACCAGGACACGCTGCTTTGGTTTTGTGAGGTGTGCAGTTTCTCCAATTTGGCTTGAAAGTTCTTAATGCTGCATACCTAACACACTACTAGTGACTGCATTCAGAACACCAGCTACTTTACATGATTGCCATTTGCAGATGGAAACAAGTATTTAGCGATCAGTCTATGGTACGAAGATTGTTGGACACTGCAAACAGTTTTATAGTTTTACTGCTTTTCGTTCTATGAAGACTTGATAACAATGTTCAAATATACATGAATTATAAAGCCTGGTAAATATATAGGTTATTGATATTAAAGGGGTTGTTCACCTTTAAAATTAACTTTTAGTATGATGTAGGAAGAGATTCTGAGAATTCATAACTGCTTTTCGGGTTTTTTTTTTAGAGCATTTTATTAAGCAGCTTTCTAGTTTGCAATTTCAGCAATCTGGTTGCTAGGGTTCAGATTACCATTTATTTGAGGTAGAGTGCCTGAATATAAAGATTTATAATAAAAATAATAGCAATAAAAGTACATTTGTAGCCTTAGAAAGGCTAGTGACCCCCATTTAAGACTCCAAAGAAGGCAAATAATTCAAAAACTAAAGAAAAAATGAAGACCAATTGAAAAGTTGCTTAGAATTAGCCATTCTATGATATGCTAAAATTAACGTAAAGGTGAACCACCCCTTTAACAGACAGGTGTTTTAGTCATGCGGAAAAAAAATTGGTGTAGCGTAAAGATCAACAAAGCAGATCTGTGATGCAAACTTTAAAATGGTACAACATGGTTAAAGCTGTGCCCTTTTATTAATGTCAATGTGGTTTAGGAAAGGCTAACTTTGAATGGAAACCAGAAGATACAAATAAACTGAATCCATTCTGCATTTAGTAAATGCATTAACCTTTTTGTACATACATCACTTAAGGGGATAGTTTATCTTTTAGTATGTTGTAGAATAGCTTTATTTATTTTTTTTTTTTTAGTTTTTCGCCTTCTTTCTCTCCATTTTTCACTGACCCTAGCAGTCAAAAAAAGGATTGCTCTGTGAGGCTACAATTTTTTTTTACTCTTTTTAAAAAATGTTTTTTGTTCAGGCCCTCTTCATTGCCTTCCAGTCACTCATTCAAACCACTGCCTGGTTGCTTGGGTAATTTGGACCCTAGCAACCAGATATCAAAGTAGAGAGCTGCTGAATGAAAAGCTAAATAATTCATCAACCACAAATAAATAAAAACCAATTGCAATTTTGGATCCTAGCACCAGATGTTGAAACTTCAAAATGGATAGCTGCTGAACAAAAAGCTAAATACTGCAAATTGGCTCATTGTCACTGTCCAACTAACTAAATTAACAAAGTTAATTCAGAGGTTGACAACCCCCTTTAATTTTGCAATTTATTCAGGGCAGAAGGGTTTGATAGATGTGGTACACTGGGAAATAACTTTGTTTATAGTTCTGCCTTCTTAGTCTGTACTCCACTCCACCTTACCTACCTTTGGTACTTGATGGTGGTCCTCTGCTGATGGTTTTTTTTTTTTGTTTTTTTTCTACAAGAAATAAATAGATCTATACATCGTGCAGTGTCAAGACTTGTGATTTTATTGGCAGAACCGAAGTTGTGCATTGCAGATATTAAATGTTCCATTTGCTCATGTAGCTGCCAACTCCCTCCCATCTGCAGAGTACTATGAAATGACCTATGTTTTATCCTTGGTGAAAGGATTCTGCTGTACATTGTAGCCTGTGCTAAATATCTTAATTAAGCCTGTGTATCTTCTTATGTAAAAACTAAATAGAGTGCTTATCTGCTATGTATTCTGTGCCTTTTCTTTAGATTGAATGGCTGACCCCATGGCTACAAAGCAGCTGATTTTTATAAACTATAGTAGTGTTTCTGATGCAAACATGCCAGTTTTACCAGTGTAGGCAGCGGTGCATATTTTAATATGTTTAAAACATATTTTGGCATTACCATTGCTTTAAGATATGTGGCATTTAAGCAGGATTCTCCTACCCGTGAGGGTTTGCTGTCTTTTTACAGGCCCTTATACATGGCAAAACCCCTTCATAAAGGAGAAGGAAAGGCTGAGTTTAATTGGGGGTTCCAAAATTTAGGCACCCCCTAAGTGATTGTATTTACTTCCCTGACACCCCGGGCAACAGAAAACTGCACCGGCCCAGGGTTCTTCCAGCCAGTACCACGGAGCAATTGTTTCCTTCTTACTTCCAATTTCCTGGGGCAGACACATGAGCAGTAGAACGAAATAGTTGAGTTCTTAATTAATGTTTGGCTTTTCACGCTACTGCGCATGCACACCCACGCAAAGAAGAAGAAGGAAGAGATTGCTCCGTGGTGCTCACTGGAAGAACCCCCTGGGCCGGTGCAATTTTCTCCTGATAGCAGCACCAGCCCGGGATTTCAGGTAAGTAAATTCAATCACTTGGGGGTGCCTAACATTTGGTACCCCCAAGTAATCTCAGTTTTTCCTTCAACTATAAGGGCCCTAGAAGAGGTACATTAATAATCACTGTATAACACATGACAATATGCTTGATAAAGGATACACCTTGACAATGTGGAGATCATTTATTCCTCATGGTTTTTAATTTTCTCCAAAGAATTACTCTTATCAGTACCCTGGTATCCAAAATATTCTCTAACCTAATTTGCTTGGTGGTGCTATTTCTTGCATAGGTGCTGATCAAGGGCAAGGAGTGTTGTGATGAATAGAAAATAAGTTATATCAGACAAGGCAAAGAAAAGGTGGAGTTTTAGTGAAAGCGAAATTACTGCTACTACTGCAGAAATATAATCTTTGCCTCTGTCAGTGGAGTCTAAGTTTACCTTTCCTAGTCCAGTAAAGGTTTCCATACACCTGGAGGAACACACTAGAACACCCAACCAAAATACTACTTGGTTCTCGGTCTGGAGGTTTGTCCATCTCCCAACACTGAATGACAGAAGTAGAGAAAGACCTGCATGGCAAAGCCAGGGCCGCTCTTATCATGAGTCAAGGTGAGAACCTTGTCTCAGGGGGCAGTGAGCAGCCAGTTAAAAGGGGTGGCAAAAAGCCTCCTCCTGTAACTTTAAGAGCCAAATTTCAGTTTTTTTAAACCAGAAATTCAGCTCCGCTAGTGCAGAGAGCGATGTAGTGTTCATTGCAGTAGCAATGCAACTCCCCTTTGACTTCCTCCAACACTAAAGTTTCAAGTGGGTGGGGGCTCGGCACTGCAAAGCAGTTAAAGTACGTGTGATGTAAACCTTCCATGATTTATTTGTGAAGTGCAAAGTTTTAGAGGCATGTCTCTTCGCCTTTGTTTGATGAAGGGGCATGCACCCAAAATATTACATTTCACAAATCAGGAGTATTACCCAACATGCAATTGCTTTGCTTTTGCGACACCTATATGTTGGGCCATATTTTGGCTGATCTGAAAAAATTGGCCCTCAGACTTATTCGACTTAAATCTACCCTTGTATCTTAACATTGGGCAAATCTGCTCCTGGGCAATAATCCATAGCAAGCAGTCACATTTTTTGCATACATTCTTCTACCTTCAGCTGAATCACTGGTTGCTATGGGTTACTGTGTAGGTGCAAATATGCCTAATGTTTATAAATATTATTATATAAAATTATAATTTGTTACTGATTAGTCCCTTCTTGCACGGCGAGTGATCAGTTGAACAAAAAGTCACTAGGTTTGCAGAAGTGGAACACATTTTATGATGTGGAAATGGACTTTGTTCATTACATTCGTTCTCCCATCTGTCATTGGGTGGGGATGCATTCCAACTTGTGTGTATATAAATACTAAGTACATATAGAATGGCTTGTAAATGGGCCTGAAATGTATTAATATCAAACCCCCTGAAAGGTTTTTGTATCTGCAGTATCTCCATTTATCCAGATACACGTTGGTATTCATGAAAGCTGATTAACAATGCTGTTTGCTATAGGGCTGTTTGGTAGGAAGTGTCCTTTTTGCCTTATAAATGGTTCTCAAACTGCTCAATAGTTCTCCTAAGCAGACCATGCCACTCACAGCAGAAGCTGTACAAAAACCAAAGCTGAACATTTTTTTTGCTCCTTCTCTTTGATCCACGCAAATGACAAATGGCTCACAATACAAAGATTGACACTGTGCTGCTCCAGATTGTAGTAGCCCTGTAGACACCTTAAAGAAGGTGAAAATTAAAATAGTTTCAATGAGGCTCCTGCTTAGGAGGTGAAGGATGTGTAGTTTCAATTGATGTCTTCCTTGGAGGTGGCCAAGTAGACTGCCCTCCCTGTTCTTGCGGTGAGACTGGTTATAGCAGACAAATGACAGTGAGAGAGTGAAAAGAACAACAAGCTGCAGAGAAAATAAATTAAATGAAGAGATGGGACAGTATTCATCAAAACAACTGAGTGGGCAAAGCAGTTGGCTAGAATTGCAGGTGAAGTCCTTCTCTTCATCCTTCCACACTGTTTCACTTCCAACAGCCAAGATACCAAAGCGGATGAAACAGAGGATAGTCAAGGTTGCTCGGCCAAGTTCTGAAGTTAAATGTGATGCTCCGCTAAGAAGGCAGGTGACTGTTTCCATTTCCTGGGATATGTGAAGAAATATTTCTGTACTGAGAAATGTAAGATACAGTAAAACCTGTCAACACAACTGTTCCAGGGGTAATGTAATCAAATTAATTTTGCTACTGGTCTAATAACCTATAGCAGCAAATACTGAGGACTGCTTCCACATATACAGTCATATGAAAAAGTCTGCGAACCCCTCTCAGCCTGCATAATAATTTACTCCACTTTCAACAAAAAAGATAACAGTGGTATGTCTTTCATTTCCCAGGAACATCTGAGTACTGGGGTTTTTTCTGAACAAAGATTTTTAGTGAAGCAGTATTCAGTTGTATGAAATAAAATCAAATGTGAAAAACTGGCTGTGCAAAGATTTGGGTACCCTTGTAATCTTGCTAATTTGAATACATGGTTGGATTGGCTTGTTATGCCTTGTACTTCATAGGCAGGTGTGTTTAATAATGAGAAAAGGTATTTAGGGCTCTTACACATGGGTGTTTTTTCCTGCGCTCCCCTGCGTTACGCTTTCTTCTGTACAGCCACAGGGGAGCGCAGGAGTAGACGCACTCAATTATTGTGAAGGGGGCTGTACTCACACAGACGCATGTATGGGATCCTCAAAGCAACTTTTAAAAGATCTGAAAACAAAGATTGTTCAGTATCATGGTTTAGGGGAAGGCTACAAAAAGCTATCTCAGAGGTTTAAACTGTCAGTTTCAACTGTAAGGAATGTAATCAGCAAATGGAAGGCCACAGGCACAGTTTCTGTAAAACCCAGGTCTGGCAGGCCAAGAAAAATACAGGATCAGCATATGTGGAGGATTGTGAGAATGGTTAAAGACAACCCAAATATCACCTCCAAAGACCTGCAAGAACATCTTGCTGCAGATGGTGTATCTGTTCATCATTCTACAATTCAGCACAATTTGCACAAAGAACATCTGTATCGCAGGGTGATGAGAGAGAAGCCCTTCCTGCACTCACGCCACAAACAGAGTCGCTTGTTGTATGCAAAAGCTCATTTAGACAAGCCACAGTCATTTTGGAACAAAGTGCTTTGGACTGATGAGACAAAAATTTAGTTATTTGGTCATAACAAAAAGAGCTTTGCATGGCGGAAGAAGGGGTTTTGTGGCTAGTTCAGGGACTGGGGCCCTTGTTAAAGTCGAGGGTCGGATGAATTCAACCCAATATCAACAAATTCTTCAGGATAATGTTCAAGCGTCAGTCACAAAGTTGAAGTTACGCAGGGGTTGGATATTTGGTTGGACAATGACCCTAAACACACTTGGAAATCTACAATGGCATTTATGCAGAGGGAGAAGTACAATATTCTGGAATGGCCTTCACAGTCCCCCGACTTGAATATCTTGCAAAATCTATGGGATGATTTGAAACAGGCTGTCCATGCTCGCTTGATATCAAATTTAACTGAGCTGGAGAGATTTTGTATGGACAAATGGTCAAAAATACCGCCATCCAGAATCCAGACACTCAGGGGTTCCCAAACTTTTTAATATGACTGTATGTTAAGTCACATGGGAATTCCAATTTCCACATACATTTGGGTGGTGTCTGCTACCTCTACACAGAGCTGATACAAGTATGGGATCTTTTATTTAGAATGCTCTGAATTACGGGAAGGCCATGTCTCATAGACTCCATCTTAAGTAAATAATTGAGATTTGTAAAATTGATTTCCTGTTTTTCGGTACTAAAGAAACAGTACCATGTACTTGATCCGAACTTAGATATAATAAATCTTTATTGAAGGCAAAACCTGAATATTGGGTATATTTAATGTTTAGATTAATTTTAAGCAGACTTAATATATGAGATCAAAATTACAAAATATCCCTTATCTAAAAAAAACACATGGCCTGAGCATTCTGGATAACAGGTCCAATACCCGTAATTGATAGTAGTCAAGACTGAAAAAATGATAAGGGATCTTGGATCTCCATACCTTAAGGGTGGTGGCACACAGGGAGATTAGTCGCCCAGCGACAAATCTTCTCTACTGCGGGTGAATAATCTCCCCAAATGCCTTCCCGCTGGCAAGAATGCAAATCTCCGTTGGGATGGCATACATATCGCTTCAGATTTCCAAAGTGGGCTCACAAGGAAACTTTAGGCGACTTTAGAAAACCGAAGCGATACCTATGCCATCTCACCGGCGATTGAGATTGAGATTTGTATTCTTACCAGCGGAATGCATTTGGGGATTAGTCACCCACAGTAGAGAAGATTTGTCGCTGGGCGACTAATCTCCCCACCTGCCACCACCCTTAAGGAACAGTAACACCAAAGAACACCAAATAACACACGTGTTTGGTGTTGGTATTTCCATTATTTTAAACAGGGTCGGACTGGGAGGCCTGAGGCCCACCGGGACTGCTGTCCAGGGCCCCCTTCGCTCCCCGCCCCCTACTGTGATGCGAAGGCGCACATGCCCTGACGGTGCCATGCGCATGCACAAACAACATTGTTCGTCGCGCATGTGCAGACGCCACCGCACCGAATTTTTTTTTTCTAAAAAAACTGCAGGTCGGGCAAGGCCGTCTGGCCCGGCAGGGGCCCACTGGGTTTTTTCCTGGTGTCCCAGTCCGACACTGATTTTAAAACACTTTAATTTTTGGTGTTACTGTTCTTTTAAGTCTACTAAAAAATATTTAAACATTAAATAAACCCAATAGGATAGTTTTGCCTCCAATAAAGATTCATTATATCTTAGTTTATTTTAAATACAAGGTACTGTTTTATTATTACAGAGATAAAAAACATCACTGTATATACAAGATGGTGTGCTGATCTCCTTCAGGTATCGATTCTTTTTGATCAAGCACCCACACTTAAAGTGTGGACGCACAGCTGACATTATATTTACAAATGTATATTTAGACTTTATATATGTACTGTATATAGACATACGTTATACACATATCACACCACCCTAAGAGGGGCCCATCATAATTAAAGCAAATAATTAAAGAGTTGTATAAGTTGAATAATTAAAGAATTGTACAAGTACAGATTTTAACACAGATCCTGTTAAATGTAAAAGTTAAAGTAATAATTCTTACCTTACATAAATCTGTGTAGTTTTGATTGCAGTGAATACGTTATTGGGTTCCCTTCTGACCAATATAACTCTATCTATGTCTGTTCCTTCCGCACTTATTCATATGTCTGCTCCACTTTGTGGTCTGTGCCTAGGGTTTATATTTATACATGATCTTTATGACCTGGTTCTTCCTCATTTCAGATCTTTGCTGTTTGTTTATCCACAAACAGAAGCTGCAGTTGGGAGGAGAATGTGGGAGAACAGCAAAGGAGTGTACTAGAAAGTAAGGAAACCTGACACTAATATGTGCTGCTAACCAACTAGTGGACAGCACCAAGGTAAATTTCTTTCGCTGATAACAATACACGGTAACTATGGCTTGCAGGTCAGAGGCCTCAACATGTTTAGTAAATGCAAAATAAAAGCACTATTACACCTGCTGCACGAACAGCTCTACTTGCCTTGACTACTGCCTGGGAGTGTATTGTCTGTTTATTAAACATCACTAAAATCTCTGTCATAATAAAGACACTGTGCTAACAAGCTAAAAGCAGATTAAACTTATTTTTGTATTCCCTCACTTAGCTGAGCTCCTTCTATAGGGTAAGGCCACACTGGGCGTTCCTCGTGAGGCAACTTCGGAAAACGAATCGCCGTGTGCGATTAGTGCCGGCGTTTTTTCATTTTATCCGGCGCAGAGTCAGGAAAGACGTTTGGGGAGATTGGTCGCCGCAAAGACGAGACGATTAGTCACCAGGCGACCAAATCTCCCCAAAATGCCCTGTGTGGCCTTACCCTTATTATTTGTTTCAGAGTCAGCTGTACCAAGATGTAAGCTTAAACTCTGAATGGAATTCAATGAATACCTAGGTTTTCCCTTACCTACCCTATAATTAGTTTATCTCTTCCTTCTCACATGAAATGCCATCTTAGATCAGACAATAATATTGGCTTCATTGAAATACAACTCCTGCCACTGTACATCAAAACCTTACAAGCACAGATCAACACTTTTATTTGGGCAGGTAAGAAACTATGAATAGCAAGTTTGCTAGCAAGGCTGAATAAGCACAGTTCCATTAAGGATGTCAAATGCTTGAAGAAGAAGTTGCAGTAAATAATGCATGAAACATATTTGAGCACACTGATGGTCAGTCAGTATAGATTTGCAAATGTACGTGAGTATTCCAAGCACAAATAGCTCAACATTAATGCTGTCCAAGTAACGATAATGTCACATGTAAGACCGAGCAAAGACCAAAATGCCTGTGAAGCCTCATTATATATAGCCAAATGGCTCTATAAACATATTACGATTAACAAGGAAGAAATAGTTAAATGATAGGGTGCAGAGTTTCAGTAAGTAAGTAGTGATAACCACCATATAAAAGGAAAGTGAAAGGATGGTAAATAAGGACTACCAAATTCTTAAGTGAGTCAGTGTTCAGAAAGTTAGGAATGGCACATCTCAGTTAACTGAAGATGGAAGATGTGAAGTAAGAATCCATGACAGTTTTCCTTAGAATAGCTGAATCCCAAATAGGTGGTACTAGAAGAGAAGTGAACAAGAAGAGAATCAATCAAATCTGGGATACTATAAGGAGGTTTGGGGATATCCATATCTGATTATCTGTATTTAGAGTGGGTGAGCCCATAATATGTTTTTAATCTAAGGGGAATATGATGAGGACGATGTCATTGTATCCAAAGCTTGATCTTTTTTAAATATCAATATTGTGAATGATATTCGCTGGTGATTTTGAATTCAGTGAGAAAAGGGTTTATCACATGAAAACTCATGGACGAGATTCAATTCGAGCTGCAATTCAATTCAGAACAACACCTCACTTTTTATCGCATGAAAACTGTATTAAGGTCTATGGCAAAAAAAATAATTTGGGGAAAAGTTTTTTCTTCTCTAATTGAATCTTGTCAATGAGTTTTCACGTGATAAACCATGAGATAACTTTTTGTCATTGAATTTAATCCTGCCCAATATCTGATGCATGAAGCTGCTCAGTTTGACTACAGAAAAGTGTCTGGTAAATTGGGTCTCGTAGCCATGTTCTTATTACATTTTAGTTGCAAAAGTCTCTTGGGGATATGGGCAGCTACTTGGAGGTTGAACAGATGTGGCCTCAAGTGGAGAAGGATTCCATACATCAAAGAACGTAAAAAAATGTATTGGTTCATCTACAAGAATGCAATACTGACAATGGGGGTGTGCAGGCTTAACCCTTTTTTTTGACAATTAAGCATCTTTTTGAAATGCCATAGTCTCCCGAAGGTTTCTGTACAAGTGATATTGTTCCCAAGTACAAATAACCACTTCAACACCAAACACCAGTTTAGAACATCCAATGAACAACAACAAATGAAATACAACACAGAAAATAATAAAAACACAAATGAATGTATGAATAATTCAGTACTTGAATATTAAAACTCATGGGAGAAATTCTACTAGATTACATTTGGGAGATTACTAATTTTCTACTCTGATACTGGTTATACTATTCCCCTTATGTGTGTCACTGCAACCTTTGTTGTTTATACACATAACACAATCACCCTGGCAGACATAGTACAGTCACTAATAAAACACTGTAAAGCAACTCTTGTGACACACACAAACAGAGCATAGAGCACAGAAGTTTTAGTAAAGAACTTCCAGTGTTGTGGAATTAATGGGGCTGCAACTGTCAGGTGCAAAGGGTTTGGAAATAAAAGTTGACCACTTGAACATACTGCTGTTGAATCCTGTTGTTAAAAAAAGGTGTCTTAGAGGAGAGATGTTTGATATATATAAATATATAGAAAGCCAAGATAAGGAAGTTTCTAGGGACTTTTTGTCCAGGAGTAAGCCCCAGTGACATTCTCTGACACTGGAGGAAAGAAGGATTTACCACCAGCTTGCAAAGAGTTTTTTTTACTGATAAATTATGTCAGGCTTATTATGATAGATAATTACAGTCACATAAACAGTAACCGAAATATAAAAATCAAAATTAAAATTTCCTGGAAAAATTGTAATAGGAGGAAATCTTATCATATGCCCAATTGAGTTCAGTATTATTGAGTCTTCTCCAAGCTACTGATACAAAGAGTGAAAAATCACGACATCAAATTAAAATAATTAATTTATTATAAATATATAAAGTTGTTAGAAGAATAAAATCACAAAACACTTCTTTTTTTGTAACTTATAGTTTATTGGATTTTGACCGTTTTTCATCACAAATCATAACTGTTTAGATTCACAGAGACTCATGATATCAAAGCATCAAGTTACACCATAATAGACAAGCTGAAGGTATATAGAGAAAACAGTAAAATCATACATCAATACAGCAGGTAAATTGACACAATATGTCCTCTTATTACGGTCACTATGTATTCAATACAATTGTGCACTTAGATACATGTTATATAACCATCTAATCTCCATAAACCTCATACCTTCCACTATTTCCCATTTCTGTGGATCAAACGACACATAGTCAATTCAATTCACCCACCAGAAGAGCAGCACTTGTATCCTAGTAGCTACCCAAAAAGGAGAATAAGACCTCTATCTCTGAGAAATAAAATAATCCCACTTAGACCAAATTTTTTCATGTAGGGGCATCCTCCCTTTATGTTTGGAAGTCATTTCCTCCATCAGTTTCATATCGCGCAAGCGGACAATTACCTCCCCGAATGTTGGAGTTTCTGGGGCCTTCCATTTAGAGGTAATAGCTAATCTAGCCGCCGTATAAATAAAATTTATCAGTTTCTGAGAGAGATGTGGATAAGGGGCACCTAGAAGCGCATATAAAGGCTCTATTGGTATGTCCATAAACATTATTTTTGCTATCATACCTGTAATATCATTCCAAAAATCTCTGAGCTTACTGCAGGACCATAAAATATGCATAAGTGTGCCTGGCTGATCACACCCTCTCCAACAATGGGCAGATGAATCCGGGAAGATCCTATTGAGCCTCACTGGAGTATAATACCAATGAAATAAAGTTTTATAAACATTTTCCTTCTGCCTTACACACGTGACACTCTTTCTAGCATTCTCCCAGATATCCTCCCACTGCTGGTGGGTGAGGTTGGTCTCCAGGTCTGTTTCCCACTGAATCATATACCTATGTTTAGGCGGTGGATCATCGACAGGGCTATTTAGGAGGGAATATAAGTTTGATATCAATGCCTTCTGCGGCAGTCCCTTAACACATAATTTTTCAAAAAAGGTCATAGAGTGAAGTGGAATCATCTGAGATATAGTGTCCTGAATAAAATGCGAAAGCTGAACATATTCATAGTACCAGGTTTGTGGAATGTGTTGCTTTGTTTGTAATTCCAAAAAAGGTATATTGTTTATTAGTAAGAGGGTTGAAAAAGTCCTTCACGGAAAATAGGTTTTTCCGTCCCCAATGCTCCTTAAAGGTGGAAGTTAACCCGGGTGGGAAACAGGGATTTGCCAACACTGACTGCAATACTGGCGTTGTGCCAACTAAAGGTGGTTTCTTACAACAGTGTTTCCAGATCTGTAGGGTAAACTTAATTACATGGAGTGAAGTAACTGGGAGTTTAATAGGTTTCTTAGATTCCCAAAGTAATGAGTTTGGGTGAATTGGTAGTAGATTAAGCATTTCTATTTGTGCCCACTTAGACATAGGATTGAAGGTGGTCCACCCTAACACCTGGCGCAGATGCGCTGCCTCATAATATCTCCTAATATTTGGGGTCGCTAATCCACCTTGTGATTTGCTAGCAGTCATCACAGACTTTGGGACCCGATGTCTCGATTTAGCCCATATAAATTTAAAGAAAGTTTTTTGCAGATCCTGTAAAATGGTACTTGGAACCTGAACTGGAATAGTCTCAAATAAGTAGAGCAATTTCGGTAAGATTGCCATTTTTAAGGTAGCAATTTTACCCAACCAAGACAGGGAGTATGTGCTCCATTTATCTAACAATGACTTGATGATTTGGATGAGCGGAGGAAAGTTATGCCTGTAAAGGTCAAAATATGATTTAGTAAGATGAATGCCTAAATATTTAATTGAGTAATCCTTCCATTTATATTTAAAACTTGATTTTAGGGTGTCCCGTGTAGCATATGGAACATTCAGGGCAAGAGCCTCTGTTTTTTGAATGTTCAGCTTATACCCAGATATTTCACTATACTGGTTGAGGAGTCTATGGAGATTTGGCAAAGATATCATTGGATTGGTAATAGCCAGGAGTACATCATCATCAAAGAGGGAAACTAAAAATTTGTGTGCTCCCAATTTTGGTCCAGTTATATCCCTATATGTCCTAATTGCTGTCGCCAAGGGTTCTATGCTTAAGGCATATAACAGGGGGGAGAGCAGACAGCCTTGCCTAGTGCCATTTGCAATTTTGATAGGAAGGCTAGAAGCCCCCAGCAATTTAAGAGTCGCCGTTGGTGTGGAATACATAGCCCTTATAGCAGTCAGAAAAGACCCTCGAAAGCCCATCTGTTCTAATAGAGTGAGCATATATTTCCAATCTAGGCGATCGAAGGCCTTCTCTGCGTCCAAACTAAGAATGATGACTGTGGTTCGGGCTTTATTTATAATGTCTATCAAATCTATCGCTTTACGCGTATTGTCCCCCGCCTGCCTGCCTTGGATAAAGCCCACCTGATCTGGGTCGATGAGTCGGGGCATTATTGGAGCTAGTCTGTTTGCCAGGATTTTTGTAAAGAGTTTTAAATCCGAATTCAAGAGCGATATGGGGCGATAGCTCCCACATGGTTGAGGATCTTTGCCCTCTTTATGTATTAAAGTAATATATGACATCAGCATAGTAGATGGGATCTCCGCTCCATCAAGGAAGGAATTAAAAAGTGGTGTCAAATGTGGGGTCAAGGCATTGGAGAATGTTTTATAATAGGCATATGGGAATCCATCAGGTCCAGGTGATTTCATGGAAGGAAAAGATCGTATTGTCATTTCTATTTCCTCTGCTGTTGTAGAAGCATTTAAATTCTCTACTTCGCTTTGAGTAAGCGTAGTGTGGATATTATCCTTAAGAAATTCTTTCCGCCATTGTTGCAACTTTGGAGACTGTTCAATGTGACATTGGGTCTTTAAATTATAAAGTCCACAATAATAAGCTCTAAAAGCCTCAGCTATTCCTTCCTGTGAATAAACCATTTGCCCATCTCCCACATCAACAGATGTTATAGAGGTTTGTGCTATCTGTTCTCTTAACCTCCTGGCCAACAATTCATGTGGCTTATCTCCCCATTCATAAAATTTTTGTTTCAGCCACCGTAAAGCTTTCTCTGTATCATTAAGTATAATAGTTATGAGCTCTCTACGTGTTTGGGATATTTGCAACAGTATTGCCCTAGTGGGTGTACGATGATATAATTTTTCCAGAGTGAGGAGTCTTCTCTCCAATTGTAATATACCCTTGGCCCTTAGTTTTTTCTTTTTAGAAGCTATGGCAATAAGGTGTCCCCTTAACACTGCCTTATGTGCCTCCCATATTATGGCTGTATTATCTACAGTACCTGCATTTTCAGTAAAATAGGTTGTTATAGTATCCAGAATCTGTTTGTGAATCACCGGATCATTTAAGAGCATCTCATTTAAACGCCACTGTGCCTGTCGTCTGGGCTGACTGAAGGGATCTATCTCCAGTGATGCTGCAGAGTGGTCAGACCACGTAATAGGTAAGATACTAGTGGTAGACTGAAACTTTAGCAAATCTCTAGAAATCAAAAAATAGTCTAACCTTGTATAGAGATTGTGCCTATTGGAATAAAAAGTGTAAGCTTTCTCATTGGGATGATGTATCCGCCAAATATCCCTGAGATCCAATCTGCAAATCAATTGATGGAAGTTTTTGGACTGCGTTGAAACCACTTGATTAGTGGGGGGTGAGGAGCGATCCCTGAACTCTGAGATCACAAGATTAAAGTCTCCTATTATAATCGGAGTCTGGTAATCCCCTCTGGCCTTAGTCAACCTTTTTGACAAAAATCTAAGTTGCCGCTTATTGGGAGCATATACGTTCATTAATGTTAATGGCTTACCTCCTAAGAATCCCTCTAAGATCAAGTAATGACCTCCCAGATCAGCTAAAACCTTAGTCACCTGATAGGGACATTCTCTGTGTATCATAATCAGTACTCCAGCCCTCTTAGTTTCTGCATCTGCCTGAATCACCTTGGGATACATATTAGATTTCAATGTACAGTTGTCCGATTTTTTAAAATGTGTCTCTTGTATTAGAGCAATATCCGGCCTGAGTCTATGCAGTTCTCTGATTGCTAAATACCTCTTTAGCACACTATTCAACCAATTCAACAACTTAACCTTTGGTATTCCATAGTAGTAACCTTCTAAAGATATAGGAATTGTCACATAGCCTACTCATCTGCATAAACCAGATCACAGGGTAAACAATCAGAGAGATATTGAGGATATTATGCAGCTGAGCAAGTGGGAGAGAGAGATATTTGTGCCATATACGTAGCTCAAGCAAATCCAATATGAACATACAGAAAAAAACAATAACAAAAATCATACACCAAAACATAGGTGAAGTAACCATTAACCTGTAAATTACATGTAACTGTACAACCCCCAACAGTTGCAGTATGTTCAGCAACACAAATATAGGGGTTAAAGTAGGCCCGCCGTGGCCTATAAAGGGAGCGTCCCAGCGGTTCAAAGAGCAATTGGACATATCAGGAGTTTAAGATCCATACTCACGGAGACCCCAGATCACCGGGATAAGTTATCCATATATGAATCTGAGTCCAGCATTGCTGAGTCCAGCAATGTTCCATGGTAATAGTAATAGGTAGTTATAGGGTCATCACAGCAGTCGACGATGTCCTGGGTGGTGAACCGGCCAACTTTAGACCAGGTCGGGGAAAGTCTATCACGTTGTTCCGGGCGAGACAGGGTGCAGTTTATATATTGCGACGAGATGCCGAGTTCCTTGAGGAATTGCTGACCATTCTCCAAATCGACAAGGACAAACTGTCTATTCCCTTTAGTTGCTATTAATTTAAAAGGAAATCCCCATCGATATGCAATGTTGTGAGTACGAACGATCTGGGTAATGGGTCTCAGGTCTCTTCTCTTTTTTAGCGTGATAGGAGCTGTCATTAAATATTTGCAGCTTGTATCCCTGATGTTCAATAGATGGAGCATTCCAAGTCTTATTAATAATACTGTCCTTGCTCTCAAAATAATGTAGACAGACTACGATATCTCTAGGTCTGCTGGAGCCCGGTATTCGTGGTGCCAGTGCAGTGGCGTAACATCGGATGCCAGGGCCCCCCTGCAAAAAAAATTTCATGTATAATATCCCCAGAACTCATAGTAGGATGTTTTTGCCATATCATCACACACTCACTTTTCCAAATCACTTACTTTTGACCTCAATATTCTTCTGATTAAGACAATTAAGCCTTTCACTTTGTGTCTCCTTCTCTACCCATTCAACCTTATTTCCTTTTTATCAGGTGCCGCCTTTTTTTGTCCTTGTGTTAATGTAACCTTCTCCACACAGTCCCACACATTGGTTTTTAGCTTTGCATTTACCTCTGCACTCATATTCTATCTTCTGCTGCCCTTCTCCTCCCAAACTTGTCTTGTCGCAATCTGTTTCAAAACGGAGGGGGGCATGTGACGGCTGGTGCATTTCTCTCACCCTGCTTCTGAGCTACTGGTAAAGCTTCACGTGACCCGAGGTCACACACAGGATTAGAGGCCAGGAGTTTGCACTGAGAGCCTGCTATTCAGCAATTGGAACCATTTTGGTGGGGCCCACTAGACAGAGTTTTTCTGTCTGGCACAGGATTCTAGGGCTGGATGACAACTAGTGACTGCCTTTCCCTATGACCCATTATAATTACTCACCATATGTCACTAATTTATTTTTATTAAGTTTAACTGAATACACAGCACAGAAATTACATTTTACAGTATATGTAACTGACAAGTGAATTGTTTAAAGAACTACCTTTAAACCATCCTATTTGTATGGTAAACAGTACAAGGTTATACCTATGCTGCCATAGTTTATGGTATTTCTCTGTACAGGCTATAAACAACATACCTGCTGAATTGTGGTTAGTACAGGGAATACCTATGCTGCCATAGTTTTATGGGATCTCTCTGTACAGGCTATGAGCAAACTTAGGGACTGCTCCTGCTGAATTGTGCTTAGTACAGGGAATACCTATACTGCCATAGTTTTATGGGATCTCTCTGTACAGACTATGAGCAAACTTAGGGGGCTGATCCTGCTGAATTGAGCTTAGTACAGGGGAATACCTATGCTGGCATAGTTTTATGGGATCTCTCTGTACAGACTATGAGCAAATTTAGGGGGCTGTTTCTGCTGAATTGAGCTTAGTACAGGGGAATACCTATGCTGCCCTAGTTTTATGGGATCTCTCTGTACAGACTATGAGCAAACTTAGGGGGCTGTTTCTGCTGAATTGAGCTTAGTACAGGGAATACCTATGCTGCCATAGTTTTATGGGATCTCTCTTACAGAATATGATCAAACTTAGGGACTGTTCCTGCTGAATTGTGCTTAGTACAGGGGAAAACCTATGCTGCCCTAGTTTTATGGGATCTCTCTGTACAGACTATGAGCAAACTTGGAGGCTGTTACTGCAGAATTTAGACCATGCCCACTATGGTAGAAATATTAAATATATTAGCAGAATAGACACAGTCAGAGCCTGCTCTCCCTTTGGGGGAAACAATACTATTTTTCAAACACTTTGCCCCCCAACAGTACTATGCTGTCCACCAGGAGGGAGCTCCCGATGCTGGCAGCCAGGCTTCATCACATGTTTGTGCTTAATAAGAGAGTCTCCAACTCACGCATGCGCATAATCAGCGATCGGGGACACTAAGCTTAATTTGCATGCTGCAAATTGTGCTGGTTGGGAGCATTTTTTTCTAACAATAGTATTATTTCCCCAGCCTAGTCTGGACTCAATTAATGTGGGAAGCAATTTACCCTCATAGGTTCCCTTTAAAAAGTAATATCTGTCCTACTGACATTTCCCTAGCACCGGTGCCAGTCATGTAATAATGAGGTTTATAGGAGGCTGCTTAAATATTGCCTATTGATTGCACTTCCCTTTACTGATTTGTCAGCCTAACTACAGCCTACATGTAAGCCTGGCTGGAGGGCCAAACAAGCAGATCCTTAGACTACTTGACAGCATGTGTGGCAGGCCCGAATCTCTTCTACCAGCAATAAACCCTCCCCTCAGAATCTCTGGGATCCAACGCTGCCATCCTCCTTCAGCCACCTATGTACTAAAACATTAACAAAGCCTGTCCTGGAAGAATCTCTTTCTCCCAGTAATGCATAAATACAAAACAACACAGCAATTAATTTCTATACAATGATTTTGATAAATATAAAATGACACATCCTAATGAAATAGCTGTCTATTTCACTTGTAGTATATAGCCTATGGAGAACTGGTCAGTGCAAAGGAAAAGTCAGAGGTCTCAGTTAAACCAGTGCCAGTAAAACTGGCTGCCATTTGTTTCCCTCTGCTAGAAAAGGTCATTTTAATTTCACCCGTACAGCTGCTTGACACTCACCTCCTAAAGGTGACGCTTGCCTGAAGGTCTGGCGCGCAGATTTAAAGCAACTGCTGCCAGATAATCAGCACCATGTGACAGGATTCCTCTTCAATCCTGCCGCCCACACACAAAGGAACTGGCGTCAGAACAGAAGGTTTTGCAGCTTGTGATTGGTTGCCGGTTTGGGAGGAGTGAGTACATCCTGCTTTAGCTTAAAGAGGCATGCGCAGTGCTGTGCTACAATACCAAAGAGCATTGTGCAACAGTGAAAAACGGAACAGTGCGAATGCTATAAGCTTTGGATTTTTTTACTGAGGAAGCAGGCCCCGCCGGGCCCCCTGTACCCCTGGGCCCCGCCGCAACTGCGGGGTCTGCTTCCTCGGTAGTTACGCCACTGTGCCAGTGCCTTATGGGCTATATCAAAGCGCCAGGCTTCAACCGGGAGATCTGGATTAAGCGTAAGAAAGTGCGTAAGAGAGCATAGAAAGTGCGTATATCTTGGGGTCCCACATCCTCTGGCACTCCTCTAATTCTCAGGTTCTGACGCCGTGATCTATTTTCCAGATCCTCTGTGTAATTTTTAAGACACTGGAGTTCCTCTCTCAGAGCAATATTACTGTCCTCCAAAGCATTATGTCGCACAATCAGATCATCCAGATTAGTCTCCAGTCTATCTGTTCTTTCCCCCAGAGAAATTATATCAGTCTGTACATCTTTAAGAGTTGTGCGAACAGTCTCAGTAATGGACTCCGTTTTGTTGCAGCTGCGTCAGCTGCTGTGTTAAAATCTGCACAGTTACTACATCTGTGGGGGACTGGGTTGATGATCGCTTACCCATTGCAGTATCCATTGTAGCGTCTCCGTCAAATCCTGAGTATGCTGGGGACGGAGTAAGTGAATTCATTTGGCGATCCGAATCCGACTCCTCAGCGCCATCTTGGAGTTCTTGCTGCGTGGCCGCTGGAGTCTTTTGCAGGAACGGGGACATCGTGCCAGCCTGTTCTTTATTCTTACGTTTCCCCATGTTGACGATTGCCACTCACTTAGTGTAGTGCCTGGTAAGTCAAAAATGCTGATCGAAGCTAATTCACCAGGGGTTTATAATCCCGGGTATCGGAGCTCCGCTGAGACACGTCTGCTCTACTCCATACCGCGCATGCGCCCCCACAAAACACTTCCTGATATAAGCTGACTATATAAATTCAGAGCAAAATTGAACATAGTTGAAAACTATCAATCGCAATAAGCTGTGCAACCTCTACATGGCATACATTTACTTTCAGCAAGGCTTGGTTATGATACACAGGCTATTTTGAAAACAAAGCGGATATAAAAATGATCTAATTTGTCCAGCCTCTCCAATGGATAATCACAAGAATAGCCCACATTACATTTGACTATAAAACTTTAATCATATAACAACACCATTGGAAAACAAAGGAAGGAATATGAAAATTGGACCTGATCTGTTAACGAAACTTTTATATTAACCAATCTCTTTCCTTATTAAGTTACACGCTTGGACATCGGAACACATGAGATTGCGTGTGTGGGATCTGAATCCTGTCTTCTAAAATTTTTGAGAGTCCTTCCCCCAATTGTGTGCTTATTATCCCCCTGTTTCCCATTATATCCTGTTCTTATCTATCATCCAGTCCCTAAAGGATTAGCTACTACCAATCGGAAATGATGGGGAAGTCACTGGGTAAAATATTACTCAGTGAATCTCCATAAATTAATATATACAGTGTCCATTTTTTTTTTAATGATGTGTAACATTTTCCAGCAGGGGGCACTATTGTCTTACATATATTTTATTCAAAATCTCCCCAAATAAACTTTGACCTGCCGGCTTTTTTTAATAGACAATATGTTTACATTTCATTTTGAGTAGACAATGGTCAATAATCTCTTAATACCTTCCAATACTTGGGAATACACAACTGGATAAAGTCAGTTATTCTGGCAAACAGTTGGTCATCTGGGTCAATATAGTTGTGTCTCTGTGTGTCTGGCTAGCACAGGAGAGCTTAATAATTACCCTTTTAACAAACATGCAGCTTTGTCTGTCCTCTGTAAGAACAAACCTTTTAAAACTCTATAGATATGTACCTGTGATCAATATGGAATAGTTCCATTTTATTTCTACTATCTATATATATTTGGCAGGGGCGTGCCGCCAATGAGGTCGAGCTGAGCTGCTCGCCTCAGGCGGCAGCGCATGAAAGGATTCCAGGGGCGGCAAAAAGCCGCTCCTGCACCTTTAAGAGCCGAATTTCCGGTTTTTGAACCGGAAATTTCGGCTGTACTATTGCGAGAGAGCGCAGTTGCGCTTTCCGGCTCCGCAATAGTGTTTCTGCCTCCCCTCCCGACACGTAAGTTGGTGAGGGGGGGCGGCATTGCCGTATTGATATTCTCAAGACGGAAATTGAATTTGACAAAGTTTCTAACCAGGAGGAGAGAGACAGCTTTAATTTAGAATTGTCTAAAAAACTTGATGCGTGGAGAGAGGATTTGCTTGCCTTTAAAAAAAGAAAACTATTGAAGGTTATACAGGATTATAAAACAGATAGTGTATATAGATGGTCTAGAGGTGATCTATTTAATAAGAGACCACATCGATTCCCTAATCGACAACAATTCAGGGGATCATCATCTGGCAGTGCTACGGATACTATTGATAGTGATTCTCCTGAAGAACGTCACAAGGGTTCTTTTTTATCCAAGGGCCCAAAAGGCAAACAAAGAAAAAAACAAGGAGGGGACAGACTAAATCAAAAACAGTTGTTAGACGAACAAACGAATCAGGAGGGTCCGCAGACATCTCAGGACAGTCCAGTAAAGACACGCAGCAGCAGAAGGGACAAATAATATTCAACCTTTCCTCTACACCGCTTACAGATACTCAGATCCAGGTGTTAGGTAGGGGACTCAGTTTTGTACCCACTACGAATTTTGATCATTTCAACTTTGAGGTTGAATTGTTTAAATTCTGCTGCAAATTAAACTTGCAATCTTTCTTTGCTTCTGCTCCTACAGGTGATCTGGCAGTGTCTGAGGCTGAGCAATTGAATCCCGACATGACCAATCAGCTACGTCTTAAATCTACATTTATGCCGCCGACATTAAATAGGTCAGTAACTACTTTTGCCAATAATGTCAGGAGGGATGTAAAACAATACAGTATGTTAGACATAAACATCGTTACACAAGAAATGTCAAACGAAATGAAATAACCTCAATACAAGAGTTAGCCAAGGATAAATCACGTAGTGTGAAACCAGCAGATAAGGGGGGAGGCATCGTCATCATGGATTATGAAGATTACAGGAGGGAAGCGTTAGACCAACTGGCAGACAATGTATGCTATGAGATGTTGTCTGGTGATCCGACATTTTTATATTTGAAGGAAATTAAGGATATGGTCAGTAAAGCATTGACATCTAAGATCATTGATGTTAAAACTGGTGATTTTTTGATCATGCAGAATCCACGGAGACCGTGTTTATATCTACTTCCCAAGATACATAAATCTTTGAGTAAACCACCGGGAAGACCAATTATATCGGCCTCTGGGTCTATATGTCAACCTCTTGCTCAATTTGTTGATTCATATTTACAAAAACATGTATTCCTGATTCTCTCATTTATTAAGGATTCTTTTGATTTTTTGGATAAATTGAAATTGGCAAATAGAGATCTTGTTGTGGCAGGTCAAACTCTACTTGTCACAATGGATATCTCTAGTTTATATACCAATATCCCACACAGTCTGGGAAAAGATACCATAAAAAAATTATTAACTGAGAAATTTGAGAATCAGGAATTGGCAGACTTCATTTATGGATTACTGTGTTTTATTTTGGATCATAATTACTTTAGTTTTGAAAATTCATTCTATAGACAGAAACAAGGAACCGCTATGGGAAGTAATGTGGCTCCCTCATATGCGAACCTTTTTATGGCAGAATATGAGGATAAATACATCTATAATTCACCTTTTTGGAAACATATAACCAGCTATCATCGCTACATAGATTATATTTTTTTCATCTGGCAGGGGGATGAATCTGCGTTAACTACATTTGTGAATTATCTGAATTCAATTGAATCCACAATACGCTTCACTGTCTCCTGGAGTTCGTCCACGATATCCTTTTTGGATATCCTTATCAATCGCGAAGCAGGTAAATTTTCTACGAGCATATACCGTAAACCCACGGATCGTAATACACTCCTTCATGCCAGTAGTTTTCATCCCCTTTCACTAATCAAGGCTTTACCCTACTCTCAACTTACTAGGGTGAAGCGCATTACATCAGATCCCAATGAATTAGATTCCTCCATAGAAACTATGGCTGACAGATTTCGTGAGCGTGGCTATACCCCTGGGGCTATTGATCAAGCAATTACAAAGGTAAAAACTAATTTCGAAAGGACAGACTCCACTAGCAATAGGACTGTATTTGTTTTCAAATTTAAAACAGCTAGTCGGTTTATTAAACATACAATGTCTACACATTGGCATCATTTGCAGACAGATGCGATTTTGGGTAATTCGTGCCAGGATGCACCTATGTTCGCATATAAAAGGAAAAAATCTTTTGGTAAAGGCAAACAATAAATTACACTATACTTCTCCACATTTTCTGAGCAATCCAAAACCGGGCAACTACAGATTATTATTATTATTTGCCCATGTGGCTTATATTACATTGGAAAGACTATACAAAAATTGAAAGATAGATTTATCAAGCATAAAAGTGTCATTAAGTTGGGAAAGGAATCTACCCCCTTAGTACAACACTGTAGGGAACATAATCATAACATATCGGCGTTACGCCTAATGGGGATTGACCAGATAGCTTCCTCTATGGGAGGTGTGGACAAGAACACTTTACTGTTGCGTCGTGAGGCGGAATGGATTTTTCGTTTAAATACGGTAACTCCGTCTGGACTTAACGATATATTAAATCTATCTTGCTTTCTGCAGACTAGATGAGGGGTCTCTTGTGGTCTCTCTTGCTCAGCCTCTACATATGCCGTGATCCTTTGGACCGGAGTAAGTATGGAATTTTTTCCCCCCATTATCATTATGTTTTTCTTCTTTTTTTTCCTTTTTTCTTTTTCTTTTCTCTTTCTTTTTTTCGTTCATTTTCTTTTTTACCTAATATATTTGGATGGGAACACAGCGATCCGGTCAGCTACCTTTTTACGAAAAATACATGGCTTCGTGTCCCCCTAATCCTCAACATTTATAGTTTACTTGACTCACGCTAAGAAAGGGGTGCCATATTTACTTTTATTTTGATGATATTATAATGACATACACTAATATAGTCGGTTGTTTTTCAAGACGATTTATTATTGATATTTGTTTTTTTGTGTTTTGTCAGTGAATTGCCTCCAGAACTACAATTGATGTTAATTATGATGCTTTGTGCAACCTTTCCTGAGCGTGTTATATTATGATACTGGGTTGGAACGCATGTGCGTCTCAGTTGGATCCTCATGTGACGCTGGTACTGTCTTGGACGCTTAGCTAACCGGAAGTGACGTCTTGGTAACAATCCGCATCTGTTGATGCTAGAGGAGGGATATACGCTGTATTGGAACGCATATGCGTTCCACTACGATACTAGGCGACGCTGCTCTACCCCCTATGACCAGAGGGGCGGAAGTGACGTCAGACGCCGGATTCCTATCGAATGGACTCTGCATGGACTATAAAATGTTACAGACAGTAAGGCTCGTTCTGCCTTTTTGATTTTTGTTCATTTTTTGTGCCCCTGATGAAGACCCCTAAGGTCGAAACGCGTTGGGCTCATTATGATTTTGGTTTTTGTTTTGTAATTTTTGTATAGTTTATTCTTTTGTCCAATAAATTAATTTTACTTTTTCAAATTAGGTGTGCTATCCATTCCTTTTGCTGTTAAATATTTTTTGGAGACCCTTATGGGGAGTCACCTTTGGATTAGCACCCTGTAGTTTACCAATAGGGTGTGCGCCTTCTTTCTACATTTTGATTCAGGCGGCTCCTTAGTCAGAATCGGCGCTGATATTTGGATATGATATTTTACTCCTAACGTTACCTTATATGTGATATATCCTACGAATAATGATATCTATATATATAAATGAAAACTCATATAGATTTCTTATGTCTCTCCAGTTTTGAGCTGATTCCTAACTTCAGGTCATTTCTACTCTTTGGACTCAGTAAACAGAGATCCTTGGAATCATTCAGACAGAAACACTTGGACAAATATTGGTCCTATTCTAAAGGTTGTGTCAATACCTGTCTCAGCATTCTGTCACTAGCTAAAAATAAAGAACCTCTCTGAATTTCTTCCTAAGTTCAGATTTTTCAATATTAAATTGTATAAAAACGGGAATAAAATACCAATTTCTTTCATAACCATGTGACCAATTACGCCTATACGGATATCAAAACCCGCTTACTAATATCTATAACAAACTATATAATCTTGAGGTTATATTCTATAAGGATAATAAAATTTTATATAATTTTATTCAATCATAAATGTATTCATTAATCTCTTGATTTGGAAACCCGACAAATATTGCAATGAGTATTATTTGGCTGGATGCAGTTGTCTCATCTCCAGCACATGTTGATATTGAGAAAGGGGTACTACCTCAATACAGGCTTATCAATTCCTATTTAGTTGTGGTTCTGGCATTGCAGCTCAGTATAAAACAATATTTCCAGAGCCATCTGTCTGGGCATATCTCAGACAATACTGTAGTTAATAGCTGAATAATTAGTAGAAATAAATGTGTACATCTGTTGAAGAACTTACAATATCTAGAATATAGCCACACTAATGACTAATGTGAATAGTTATATGGATAGACAAAAAACACAAATACGAAATCAGACAACCAGACTGTAATGTAGCAGCTGAACTTCAAAAAAAAAGACATTTATCTGTTAAGGAGGTCAGGGGGCACTGTACCTCACCGTTGTACTGTGTATGTGCCAATCACAGAGGAACAAGTTATCAGACCACAAGCCTATATGATAAATATGGCCCTGGTTAAGGTTAGTCAAGTGAAAAATATCTTTCTAGTTTCAAATGGGTAGTTGGAACAGTCCCCTGACCCACAGTGCACAAATAGTAAAAATATTAGTAGCATTTCTTTGTAATTACCCTGTAATTAGGCTTAATTTACAAAAATATCTATGCTAAAACAAGCTTCCTGTATTGGACGATATGTCTATGAAACAGTGAAACTAGTAAAGTGTTCGTTGCTATACATAAAAAGGTGCAAATAAAAGGTGTCATCAATTGCTTTTGCACAGCACTCATGCTTCTTTACCTGCCTGTGTCAATCTCAGACACACTGTCTTTTTCTCTGGCTGTTAGAGCCATCACCATGAGCTTTGTGGTGATGGAAATACCTAATAAAGTAGATGTAAACCACATCGAAGCAATTTATTGGGCTGGGAAAGGGCAAAAGATTTTTAGAAAATATCATAGAAGAAAAATCAAATCCTGTGTCTATTGGCCAGATAGACATTTGACTCCCTGCTTGGTGAGAAACAATTTATGGTCTTAATTAATATCGGACAGTGTTTTTCATATTTATTGTTATACATATAGCTTTCTGTGATTGAAGCACACTACTGCTTGATTAAGGTACACTTCCTGTGCCAATTTACTTATATTGAAAATAAATATTTACAAAACAGGGTTGTCCACTCTTTTTTGACCTAGCAAAAGAACCTTTGGCTCATCTAAACAGAGCCAATCTTAAACAGACACCCAAGCAGAGATTTTGTTATGCTGAATCTAACAATCCAGGACAAATTAGTCCAATATTGACCATGGACTCTAAATTTCAGAAAAGGAACTTTAGCACTTTAAGATTACTATTTCCAATGTATAGATCGATGTTAGGTTTGCAGCTGAATAGTTTGCAGAACAGGAATGGTTGTCATTTAAAACTATTGCTCTTAAAGGGATCCTGTCATCGGAAAACATGTTTTTTTCAAAACACATCAGTTAATAGAGCTACTCCAGCAGAATTCTGCACTGAAATCCATTTCTCAAAAGAGCAAACAGATTTTTTTATATTCAATTTTGAAATCTGACATGGGGCTAGACATTTTGTGAATTTCCCAGCTGCCCCTAGTCATGTGACTTGTGCCTGCACTTTAGGAGAGAAATGCTTTCTGGCAGGCTGTTGTTTTTGCTTCTCAATGTAACTGAAGGAGTCTCAGTGAGACATGGGTTTTTAATATTGAGTGTTGTTCTTAGATCTACCAGGTAGCTGTTATCTTGTGTTAGGGAGCTGTTATCTGGTTACCTTCCCATTGTTATTTTGTTTGGCTGCTGGGGGCTAAAAGGGAGGGGGTGATATCACTCCAACTTGCAGTACAGCTGTAAAGAGTGATTGAAGTTTATCAGAGCACAAGTCACACGATTTGGGGCAGCTGGGAAATTGACAATATGTCTAGCCCCATGTCAGATTTCAAAATTGAATACAAAAAAATCTGTTTGCTCTTTTGAGAAATGGATTTGAGTGCAGAATTCTGCTGGAGCAGCACTATTAACTGATTCATTTTGAATTTTTTTTTTCCCATGACAGTATCCCTTTAACTTTTAATCCATTGCTGTTCTCGGTTTATTGTCTTCAGAAAGAAATGAATTATCATTAAAAGAAAACTAAAACCTAAAAATAAATATGGCTAAAAATGCCATTTTTATATACTGAATTTACCGCAACAGCCTAAAGGTTCAGCATCTCTATATCTCATATAAGCTGATGCTATAGTGCCGATTATTCAGTTCTGACGCTATTTGCACTAAACTGCCATGTAAAGAGAATCTGATAGATTCACAGTATATTGTGAATCTGTATCCTAAACTCAGGTTACTGACAGCAGCACAGCAACAGGTCCGGACCGAGAATTAAAATAGGCCCTGGCATTTCAGTTACACAGAGGCCCAATCAGTCCACACAGAGGCCCAAACAGCCCCCACCAGCCCACTAAATACTGACTTTCTATGGCATCTTATAGCTGGCGTTTTCCAGAACCCACAGATTGCCAGTCCGGCCTGCACAGCAGATGTTCTGGTGACCAACATGGGAGCTACTAGTAGCTACTACTGGGAAGCTACTATGGGCATATTCAGAGGCACAGATCTTCACTGATAAGGGCAATGACACACTGAATGTATTGTCGGCTGGGATTAATCTCCCGCAACAATGGGCTGTGGTTGCGTTGGGTTTGTACAGAACTCCAAAACATAATGTAAAGCATTTTTACACTCCTTTGTTAAGTAATAGTTCTCCTTTAAGTAACACTCTATGTGGCTTACTTCAGACGTAAGGAAATTGATAGGAATGAGCAAGAAGGCATTTAAAGCATTTATATCAGAGATCACAGAAGCTTCTTTAGTGAATATAAATACCACAAAAGTGTAGTAAAGCAGCAGTACAGAGGACATAGATATAAAAAAGGAACTGGAAGGATCCCTTGCAAAGTATAATCCCTAAAGAATTTCAATAGAAAAAGATGTGGGTTGAGATCAAAATCTGACACCCTGCACAAAGACAGAATGAAGAGAAACAGATGCTGAGAGAGGAATACTGAAGATAAACTTGATTATTTCAGAAACAATACAGAATATTTAATTGATTGTATTTAGAAATTATTATTTAAGTGTGCTGAAGCGAATATTACATTTTCATTTTCACAATAGTTCCCCTTTAAGTATGAAAGTGAGAAAATAGTTTCTCAAAAATAACTCAATATCGGGCTCATCCGATCGTGGGCCCTAGAGCCCAACGATCGGATCCTAACGCATGGGAAACGGGGGTCGGATCGCGGGACCGCATCAACGAACAGATGCGGCCGCGATCCGACGGGATTTTTCGTACCATCCGATTGAGATCTGGCCGACTTTCGGTCTGTCGGCAGCTTTTATCGCCCGTGTATGGCCACCTTTAGTTCAAAGTTGATCGAGGGACTGATCAGATTGGTTTTTTTAGAGTGAGGAAAACATTTTTCCCCCCTCTAAAGCTATTTGTAATGGCTTCACACTGCTTTTTTATACCTTTTTCTTAAAGGGGTGGTTCACCTATAAAGGAACAGTTCAGTGCAACAATAAAAACTGGGCAAATTGATAGGATGAGCAAAATAAAAAATGTTTCTAATATAGTTAGTTAGCCAAAAATGTAATGTATAAAGCAGGGGTGTTCAAACTTTTAACAACGAGGGCCAGATTTGATGAGGTGAAAATGTGTGGGGGCCGACCAGTTTAGCCTGACATTCTTTGACTCGAACCATTAAGTTTATTTTCATGAAGCTGCTGGATCCAGGCAAAATTAAATGTGAAGCTACTATGATATGTTAGTGCCCTACTGCACTGATCTCCTTCTTTCCCCATAGCCAGCAGGCCCGGACTGGCAATCTATGGGTTCTGCAAATACCAGAGGGGCTGCTATATGGTTCCATAGAAAGTTACCAAATAGTGGGCTGGTAGGGGGCTATTTGGGCTGGTAGGGGGATGTTTGGGCCTCTGTGTACTTGGAATGGCAGGGCCTATTTTGACTCCCAGTCCAGGCCTGATAGCCAGCCTCCACCCACTCTCTGTAATCTTGTAATTTTTTATTCAACTGTTCATTCTCTCTCCGTTACACACTGACCTTCTGTAACTCCCCCTCCCTCTCAGAAACCAGGCATGAAAAAAAAGCTACACCCCCCCCCTCGATAGTTTTACAACTCTAGTCTCCGTTACACACAAGCTCCTCTCCTTCTGGAGCTGCCAGCTCCCCCCTCCCTCTCAGAAACTAAAGGTGGACTCCTTAAAGGAATAGTTCAGTGTGAAAATAAAAACTGTGTAAATAGATAGACTGTGCAAAATAAAAAATGTTTCTAATATAGTTAGTTAGCCAAAAATGTAATCTATAAAGGCTGGAGTGAACAGATGTCTAATAAAACAGCCAGAATCCAACTTCCTGCTTTTCAGCTCTAGAACTCTGAGTTAGTCAGCGACTTGAAGGGGGGCCACATGGTACATTTCTGTTCAGTGAGTTTGTAATTGGTCCTCAGCATTCAGCTCAGATTCAAAAGCAACAGATATGACCCATGTGGCCCCCCCTCAAGTCTCTGATTTGTTACTGCCTGGTAACCAGGGTAAACAGTCAGTGTAAACCAAGAGAGCTGAAAAGCAGGAAGTAGTGTTCAGACTGACTTGTTATACATCAAATCACTCCAGCCTTTATACATTACATTTTTGGCTAACTAACTATATTAGAAACATTTATTATTTTGCACAGTCTATCTATTTACACAGTTTTTATTTTTACACTGAACAATTCCTTTAACTGTGACTTACTTCCCTGCTGCCGCACATTCATTTCTATGTGATCAGAGACACTTGTTAGATAAGCAGGATCAAGCTGCAGCAGCACATTTTCAACACTTCTCACGTGTCTCAGTGATCACATAGAAATGAATGTGCGGCAGCAGGGAAGTAAGTCACAATCAAGGAGTCCACCTTTAGTTTCTGAGAGGGAGGGGGAGTGACAGAAGTTTAGTGTGTAACGGAGAGAGAACGGAGAGCTTTAAAAACTCACGGAGGCTGGCTGCTGCAGTGGGAATGGGGAGGAGGTCGAATCCCAGTCGGCAGCAGTATTCTCAAGTGCAGCAGGTGCGCGTGTGACCTGCTGCGACGTTCTGCTCCTCTTCCGGCTCCCTCTCTGGCACTGCAGCAGACTTCCTCTTCACCGCTGGCCACTTCCACTGCACCAACTGGGGAGGGGGGTGGTGTGAAATGCTGCGGCCTGCGGGCCAATTAAAAATGAGTCGCGGGCCGCAGTTGGCCCGCGGGCCGTAGTTTGGACACCCCTGGTATAAAGGCTGGAGTGACTGGCGTCTAACATAATAGCCAGAACCCAATTTCCTGCTTTGCAGTTAGTCAGCGACATTAAGGGGGTCACATGGGACATAACTGTTCAGTGAGTTTCCAATCGATCCTTTGCATTCGGTTCAGATTCCAAAGCAACAGTTACAGTATGACCCATGTGCCCCCCTCAAGTCTCTGATTACTTACTGCCTGGTAACCAGAAACCAAGAGAGTAATGTTCTGGCTATTATGTTAGACATCCAGTCACTCCAGCCTTTATACATTACATTTTAGCTAACTGACTATTAGTAACATTTTTTATTTTGCACAGCCTATCTATTTACCCAATTTTTATTTTTACACTGAACAATTCCTTTAACTTTTAATATGTTATAGAATGGATACTTCTAACCAACCTTTCAATTGTTCTTCATTTTTTCTTTTTTATAGTTTTTGAATTATTTATTTTCTTCTTCTGACTCTTTCCAGTTTTCAAATGGGGGTCACTGACCACATCTAAAAAACAAATGCTCTTTAAGGCTACAAATGTACTGTTATTGCTATTTTTATTATTCATCTTTCTATTCAGTCCCTCTCCTATTCATATTCCAGTCTCTTATTGCAATCAATGTATGGTTGTTATGCTAACTTGGACCCTAGCAACCGGAAATTGCAAACTGGAGAGCTGCTGAATAAAAAGCTAAATAACTCAAAAACCACAAATAATAAAAAATGAAAACTAAATGCAAATTGTCTCAGACTAGCATTCTCTACATTATACTGAATGTTTGTTTAAAGGTGAACAGCCCCTTTAATTAGTTTTCTGGTTAACCTTGATTGAAATGTGCCCTTTTCAACTTCTATGTAGCATTTCAAGGTATATGTAGGGTGACGGTGAACACAAACTTTCATAATATTCAAACAATCTCTGCCTAAACCCCTACGGAGTTTCTGGATTTAGTAAAAAAGTACATTTGAAGCCTTCTCTGGTAGCAACAAAATGCCCTATTTGCCTATCCATTAAAGGAGAAGCAAACCCATAGTCCCCCCTCCCTGTCCCCCCTGCACAGGTGTTAATACCTGTAAATGCCCAATAGTCTTTAATTACCCTTCGATGCAGAGTCAGCGCAGCAGAGCTCACAGGGGCCATCTTCACCGTTTCGGGAGTCTTCAGTCAGTAAGAGGTCTATCGGTGCATGCGGAGTTGTACCAATATTTAGGTCCTGAACAGCTGCGCATGCACCTGAAAGTCACAGAAGTTGCTGAAGGGACCTGAAGATTACCGACGCGCCGGAAGATGGCGTCCGTGAGCTCCACTGGTATTAACACCTGTGCGGGGGGGAACAGGGAGGGGGGAACTATGGAGGGTAAGAGGTAGGGGTTTTCATTAGTTTGGGGTTTGCTTCTCCTTTAAGTATAGGCCAAACTTTATATACTACTTAGGATATAATGTTTATTACACCTACCACTACCCATAATGAGGTGAATTACCCCAATTTGATTAAAAAAAAACCTCAAAGATCTAGAAGAGTGGTTCTAGTGCTCCGAAAGGTAGGATCTCACTTTCTTTTTAAAAAGAGAGTGTTCCTTATGGAGGAATTCAGGGATAGAATTCCCAAGGTAAGGAGCCACAAGGTGGAAAGGCAGCCAACAATTGTTTTATTATGCAATGGTGTATTTTTTTCATTATTGTAATACAAATATATATACTGTATATATGTGTTTGTATTTATATTTATATACATATAGTGGGGAAATTATTGGGAATAGTAAAATCAACCCTTAATAGTGCCTATTCAGCCTTTGAGAATCTTTTATCTTTCTGTAATTTGAATCACCATATCATTAGAATCATTTAAACATTAAATAAACCCAAAAGTATTATTTTCTTCCCAATATGGATTTATGCAGCTTAGCTTAGTCAGGATCAAGTATGAGATACTTTTTTATTAATACAGAAAAAAAGGAATCATTAGAATTATAAAAAAAATTTAGTATTATATACTTAAAATGAACTATGTGGGAGATGGCCTTCTTGTAATTTGGAGTTTACTGGATGGATTTTTGGATAACGTGTTATCCAGAATGTTAGGTACCTGGGGTTTTCTGGATAAGAGGTCATTCCATAATTTGGATCACCATACCTTGTGTGTACTAAAAACATCACTTAAATATAGAATAAAACCAATAGGACTGGCTTGCCTCCAATATGGATTATATTTATAATTAGGATCAAATACAATGTAATGTTTTGTAATTAAAGAGAAAAGGGAACATTTTTAATTATTTGATTAAAATGGTGTCTATATGAGATTGAGTTCCTATAACTTGAAGCTTTCTGGATAATGGATTTCCAGATAATGGATCCCATACCTATTTTGGCAAAACAATGGTTAGAATTGATATTCTCTAGCTCCTCCACAGAACTGGCAAATTGATTTTGAGATTTTTTTGAGTGTCATATTCTGCTCTGAAGCTTTTAAATAAGGTGAAACAAATGCAGCAGGATGAAACCATAAAAGAATTACATATATTTCAGCTATGTATATGTGAGTGTGTGTGTGCAAGCAAGATTTAATTTAAAATTGTTGTTCTTTTTTATGATTAAAAAAATAATACAGCCAAGCTTAGCAATGTTAAAGGATTAAAAAATGGGAGGTAAGGGAAGGGACTACAGTCAGGAAAGATATCTGAGGGTGGGGGAGGCAGATTTGGAGAAAGGAAAAATAGGGTGACAAAGGTTACATAGGAAATGGGAGGAAATAAGGCATAGGGTATGGAAGGAGAAGAAATGATTCAGAGCCAGAGATAATTGTACAGGATTAATGGACTCAGTGAGAGATTGATAGGAAATGAAAGCATGATATAGAAGCAGTAAGGGGGTAGTGATAGAGGAGGGCTTGAGGGATGCAGTGGAAAGGGAGGAGGAATAGACAGGCTGAGAGAAAGGAGGAGGGAGAGAAGAGGAGGAATCCATGGAGGCAGCAAAATATTCCGCTGTGGATATAGGATATTTCAGCATCCCTCCTGTTTTCAGCATCAGAGCAGGTGAGAAGCAGAATATTCTTTTGTCAGACAGAAAGAAGCATACTGTGGTGATATGGAGCTTTGTGTCCTAGGTTCTTATTTTGTTCCTGCTGTTATTTTTTCTTCCTGAGCTGCACATGAAATGGAAGCTGCCTCTGGCTCGGCCATCCTGATTAATAATGGAGTAAGCTGGATCCCATATCCTGAATATAACTGATTTAGTTTATTACCTTAAAGGTGCAGGGAGTTTCAGGGGTAGAAAATACAAGATAAAGAAATTTCAGGACATGGCAGATCTGGTTGGCTTGCTGCCTATTGCACAGGGCAGAATGGATATATGTGCCATCAGACAAAGAGATCCAAAGGTGAATATCCCTTGGATACTGCAATAGAAGACGGAAATACAAGAGTGGGGTACAGGGCCAGTGCTGGAAGACATAGATTATTAAAAGCATATTTCAGTGACGAAAGTGCATTAATCTGGTATAATACTATGGTTGATTGGCTGAATCACACAAAAGCCAGGAATAGCAGAAAGGTGTAGTACTGGAGCTGTGCATCAGGAATGGTAAAAAGATATGGAAGAAATACTTAGAGGTGTATAAGTATAGTATCAAAACAGCGAAATGTATGTCCAGTATCTGGGGTGGTAGGTAAGGAAATAAGATACAGTAATATAGCGGCAGAAGAGTAACTGAAGGTGGTAGAGCTATCTGTATTTATTTTTGGAGTTAAATGATTATATACATGCAGAACAATGCTGCGGAAATACACTGTTGGCTAATATTAGAGAGATTAAGGACAGATTTCTGACAATGTTTACATGCATAGGTGGTTTAATCAGATGGTTTAATTATGTGTGCTTGGGGGGGATTTTGTTCCCTAGGGAGTTGCAGTGTGTGTTTATAATAGCATCAGCTGGTGAAACAGAAATGGGTGTATTGATACTGTATAGCTGTGAGTATAAATGGGTCCTGACTTTGCAGAAGGATACCGTGAGGCCTCTTTTAAAAGCATCGAGTAAAATAGTAGCTCTGTCCATGCTACTAATCAGGCCACATTCATGGAAATGTTTCTATGGTTCCCATTTCCACTGTAAATCTAAATTACTAAATTGTTTTCTCTACAGGATGAAGCCCCAGGAGGAATCCTTTGGTTGTTCGTAGCAATCGGCAAGCTGCCTTCTCATGTACAGAATGGAGGTATGAGGGAAAAGGGGACAGATAATGTCCATTGACTCTTATACAATGAAGAATAAATAAGCATTCAGTTTATATTAATAGTATGACATTCTGTATAAGAGGTACAACAGGGAGAAATATTGTTTCACGCGACACTGTAATATGTCTTTTTAGCTTTCTTTGTTTTGCTATGCATTCTCCAAGTAAAACTCGGCATGCATTGGTGAAAATAATGAATATAAAAATATGATGGATATTGTCTTACACAGGGCTCCTATTTCATGTGAGTTTAAGGTTAGTTGCTTGACCCTAGTCAGCTACCAAAAAAAGTTGTGAAGGTGTTAAGGAGGCTTAAATGGGAATCAAATCAGGTTTCAAACAGTCCAGTCTTAATCTAAAAAAGCACAGCATTGTATGTCCTTTATTCACTAATTATAATATGCAGTATTCATTATAGAAGTGGTAGAATAGAAGGTATTAATCCCCTCTATTGCACCTTATGTTTCTACCCATTCACTGACTGCTAACTCCTAGTGAATTTAATAATAACGTCTTAGTTTTGACCCTCTACCAGTCTAGTGATCCACCATATAAACTGCCTACCAGTTCTGCCCATAATGTAGAAGTCTTATTTTTTTAATGTAAGTCCAGTCTGTTGTCCCCTATAAGGCATGTTTGGGCAGGCATGTCTGTGTCAGCTACTCTATTTTTATTATTTATTTATATGCAATAATCAGCCTGATGTTTTCATAATGCTTTTATAATAATTCTGTATTTATCAGTGGGTCTGTTGTGTGAATTGTTTTGACTCAGGTTACAGTTTATTACAAGTCCAAGTAAATCATTCCATGGGTGGAAGGTAGTAGTTATGGCAAGAAATACTGGTAAATTGCACTGGCATTCATGTTGATAAAGGGGGAATTTTTCCATCTTGTATAGTGACTTTATTTTAACTGTGGCAACTGTATACGTTCTGTTTCTTCTATGAAAGGGTTCATGGAAGTTTTCATCAAAGTTCTGCACAATGAAGACTATCCTTATATACATAGCTTGGGTTTAGATGGTTTTTCATTTACATGTATCGACAAAACTGAATTAGAACCGTTACCATTGAGGTGATAGGGCAAAACATTTTCACATCTAGGGACAGGGAAAGTACTACTAATTAGAAAGCTGAATACTTTTCCTTTTGTCTAAATTCATACATAAAATATATATTTTTTCAATTACATAAATAACAAAATTACAGTGACAGTGAGTACAACACAGGGATGTCCAGTCTGCCCCTTAGCTGCTCAATAGGAGCTAAAAAGTCTGGATTGGAGGTCTCTGGGGACAGTGCCCATACCGCTGTGGTTTTAATACCTTGCACTGACCTTAGTTCTAGGTAAGAAGTGTATAAAGGCCTTTAATGCACCTTGTAATATTTTGGATAGATTTACTAAAAGGTGTAAAAATTCATCTTACTGAAGGTGGCCATACACGGGCCGATAAAAGCTGCCGACAGACCGTGTCGGCAGCTTATTGGCCCGTGTATGGGGGCCCCCGACGGGCTTCCCCGATCGAGATCTGGCCGAAAGTCGGCCAGATCTCGATCGGATGGGATTAAAAATCCCGTCGGATCGCGGCCGCATCTGTTCGTTGATGCGGTCCCGCGATCCGACCGCCCGTTTGGCGAACGCTAGGATCCGATCGTTGGGCCCTAGGGCCCACGATCGGATCAGCCCGATATTGCCCACCTCAAGGTGGGCATATCGGAGGGAGATCCGCTCGTTTGGCGACATCGCCAAACGAGCGGATCTATCCGTGTATGGCCACCTTGAGAGAAATCACCAGCATGTTAAAAAGAGTTACTTTTTTTCACACCAAGTCAATTATTTTCCCCTTAGGAGTGATAGTGATAATTCATCACATGATATGTATGTGCAAGTATAGGGATGAAAGTCAAATATTTACATTTGACCTGGTGCATCAGCACAAGATTTTTTTTCACACTTGACCCACAGTTCTGCAATATTTTTTAGTATCTTAGTAAGACTATACATTATGTGCTGCTTATATATCTGTATGGTATACCCTCACTGATTCAGTTATATCACAACAGGATGATACAGTTTAAGTGTGTGGGTCTGTTTATTAAGAACATATGGACAAGCATTTTAAATGAGATATTCCAATAAATGATTCATACACAGAGGTTATTATTTATTCCACCCAAGGCTGCTTTTGCAATCACACTGCCCCCCGGCAGGTGCCCATCTGTTTAAATTAACACAAATGATTTATTGACTTTCATTGACAGATAACAAAACACACTTAGGTGTGAGGAACACCCACTTTACCCTCTGTGGTTTTCAAAATTGTGTTGTGTTTTTTTTAGCTTCTGTATTTTCTGTATATATTTGTTTTGCATTGTACATTGACATTTTGAATGTTTGCAGAGCTAATGTGGCTTTTTTTGCACAGTATTTATTCTTCTGTGTTCTGTATCTTGTGGGTCAAGACTTTCCTTCGTGCCTAAATATGAAATCTTATTTTATTAATGTTCTTTTGTGTCTAAGCAATCTCTGAATGGGGAAAACAGAGCTATTTTTTTTCTATTGGATGGTGCAACTACATTATGGATTAAATAAGCGTAAGGTCTTGCTAGATAGATACAAATATTTAAAGTGCCAAAATACAGGTTCCCTTTACTTTAACCTATACTATGCATTTTTTAAAAATACTTTTTCTATGCTTGTTTATCCTGAATTGTTTCCTGTTGATATGGTTAGAGTTGTTTCCAGGTTAGATGATCAGTGCCTGTTACAATGACTTGGTGTCACTATGTATTAAAATGAAAGTCAATGAAGTAAGCAATGGTTGTTAGTGGTTTAGCTGGAAAGCAGTTTACATGTGAATTTATGTATATTTTTAACATTATGAACCTCCAAAGAGAATGGTCAGCTTCTAATTATGGCAACAAAAGCTTCCAGTTGTATAAGGAATGCTGAACGTTGTAGTTTACAACAATAAATAGACTGGAAGCTGGCAAGCCACACCTCACTTGTATTCTTGCATAGTTCCTTGTTTCTGTCCAGTGCTAATTTAAAAATGGAGAAGTCTATTGCAATGCTTGGGCTTATACAGTTAATTTCATTTTAAGATGCTGTTGGGATCTGCCAGGGTTTGAAATTCAATAAGCAATACCATTACATTTCAATCCTCTCTGCAAATGCCTTAATTTTGCTGGAGGCACCTATTTACCCTTCAGTAATCATTAGGACCAGAAGACCTTGCTGTGCTCCCACTGTGAACCTAAGACTTTCAAGGATTCCAATTTGTCTGTAATGCCCTTGGGATATAATGCATAAATCTCAATGCTTTAGGTTTCATGTAAAAAAAAATGTAGTTTTGTTTGCCTGTGAATAAGAAATATTGTTCATTTGTCTGCTGCAAGGCAAATTACTGTTAATAAAATCCAATTAGTTTCTAATAATTTCTAACAAACTGGACTTTTGTACCTGCTGTTATTTAGTGTTGCTCAGTATATTTTGTATTGAAAATGCTCATCTCCATGGTTTGTACAAATGGCTCCCTAAAGTTGTGTGTCCCTGCGTCTATCCAAGGTGCTGAAATATTCTTTCACATTTCAAACTCTTGAATTCTTTATGTGCATTTCGTTAGTCCCGGGGTGGCCTCTAATTGTTCCTAATGCAAATGCTTTAATCTGGTGAGCTAAGGCCTGAGAGGGTGGGAGAGAGTTGTCTCTGTGTGAGAGGAGGTGGCACTAACACAGATGATTTTATTTCTATTATAATGGACTCCTTGTTCTGCTGTCCGCCTAGACACATCTTTTCTATGTTGCTGAGAGTTGCCCAGGAAATGCTGGAAACCCCCTTCCCCTGCACTTTATTTCTGCCTTGGAAAATCATTTACCCCTTATCCTTAATGGAATGTGCGTTTGCCAGAGACAGTGTTTCAATGTTTTTAACCCAATGAATTAGGAATTTTGAAATACATGCTTTACTGTTACTCAGCATTGCTTTTAAACAACCATTGTTAAAATATCATGACCTATCTCCATGAAGGGCAATTCACTGGTTATTAGACCTCAGGGCCCAAGAGGATTCTTTATACTGACAGCTAATTTAGGGGAACTCATTCATTTCTACATGTATCGCAGATGGTCACTTAATCCATCCTTGTATTTATTTCTTGCATGGACGAACCATCATTGTGTATCTGCAGGGCCATAGATTGTTAACTTTAAAAATGGACTTGACCTATTTATAGCATTTTTGAACATCTTTCATTAGATGCCATGTTTATAAATTGTAACCTTGTTATTGACGGATGCATTTTAAAGGAATGTGGGTTCTTTTTAATGGTACAGTGCTTGCATTTATGGTATGGATATATCCCTAAGATATGAGACTGGTGAAAATAGTGGTACGAGTCCCTAAATGTCTGCAATGGTTAGGTCATTTAGACTATGTAACGAGCCATAAATGTCCTACTTTTTTTTCATGATGTAGAATGAAAAAAAAATGTCACTTAGTAACAGAACATGGATTGTCTCTTCTAGTCTCATCTGATTGCTTGAGTTGGATCGCTACATAATGATTGGCTGTTACTATGGTATCTTTTAGATGGCGACTGCCAGTGATTGGTTGGCTTTAAGCACAGTTTAGAAAAAGAGGGGTTGAACTGAATTTTTATCCTCAGACAGTGACATCACATATACGCTGCTATAGAACTGATTAATTCCTATTCTGGCAAAGAGATCAGTCACAGATTAACACATTCTCTGCCAGGGACAGATTTAGTACCTAAACGCATGATGGCTAGAAACCTACACTGAAACCTACACAGCTATGATTAATCATTTGTTATCTGCATAAATATTTAGAGCTGTGAAAATGGTCTCTCTGATTCCTCTAAAAAGATTTGTTGTTAACCAGCGTCCATTTCAAGCAATTAATTCTAATTTATAAAAATTATTTCCTTTTTTCTCTTTAATAATAAAACAACACCTTGTGCTTAATGGAAATTGAGCTACATGAATCCATATTTATGTCAGAACAATCCTAATGGGTTTTATTTAATGCTTAATGATTTTAGCAGACTTAAGGTATGGAGACCCAAATTATGGAAAGATCCCTTATTCAGAAAACTTCAGGTCCAAAGCATTCAAGATAATAGATACTATACCTGTATCACCTTAATGGCGAATATACTAGGCTCATCATAAAAATACAATATTGTATGTATTTTTGCATGGGAGGAAATATAGGTAACCTCTATGCTTGTTATAGGTGTGTGCAAGGGTCGGAAAGGTGAGCCCTGCTGCCTCTTACGACCAGCTTGTTCGTCAGGTGGAGGATCTTAAGAAGGAGAATTCCCACCTAAGAAGAGAGCTGCAGGATAATAGCAGCCAGCTAAACCGACTTGAACATGACACATCTGATATGAAAGTAAGCAATGCGAGAGCGATTAAATAAAATGTGTTAGGAATATGAAGACATCCAAAACAAAGATGGAGAAGAAAATAATATTGCAAAAATAACGGTTGACTAAACACTGCATATTGGATATAATTAATATAAAAATAAACGGCATACTTTATTTTGGCATCTGGCAAAAAGACCAACACCCTTAAAGTTATTCCAAATGAATCAGTGATTCTTAGCTGGAAGGAGGGGAGATAAGACAATTCTACCACAAGCTGGAACACAGTACTTTTGTTTCTGTGCCATAGATTCTACAGGCATGTAAACAATAAAACAAAACACATCTGAAAATCATTTGCTACAAGTTTGGCTAGTCATTTTGCAGACTGCTCTGGTTACTAAGTAGCCATTTATCATGCATTTTAACTAGCAATGAGCACTGAAGCATGACAATTTATTTTATGTTTGATGCCACAGCTAATAGTTCCATTGGTAAGTACCTGGACTCCTAAAACATACAGGTAATTTCACTGGTTGCACTGGCTTCACTTGCTCTTGATGAAATTGACCCTTGTGAATAGTGTGAGTTTTATAGGGAACTGTCATCAAACCAGTAAATAAATAAAGGTTAATAATGCTTATTTACCAACACAGCACGTGGTACAAAGTGCAATTTTCAGCACAAATTGTTATCCCCCCCTTCCCCATACAATGCAGCTTTTTCCCACAGACTTCCATAATACATCCTACTTGGATTCAGTTTTCCATTTAGTTTTGTTTCTTCTAACATAGAATCTCAGAGCCAGAATTACTGTTTTAATTGCTATCCTATTGCAATGCACTTCTCAGTAAGGTATAGCTAATGCATTGCAACTTCATGGGGTCATTTACAAAGCAGAAGGCAGGGTACAAAGTGCAAAAGTCCACCATATTTGTTTGCACTTTGCACCCTGCCTTCTTTGCTATGCGAATAATGTTAATGTCACATAGGGTTGCATCTCATTCATGACAATGCAATAGTTAAGCTAATTATGCATAATGTGGTAATACATTGATATACACCTAGCTAAATTCATTTATGAAAACATTTGCTATTTGATGCTACTCTGCTCTACTCAGCATAGGTGGCAAACTCAGTTTTATTGTGCCTTTCACATAATTCGGTTATCAGGAACACACCTCCTCCATATTAAGTGCCCCCACTTACATGTTAATAGACAATGGACACTCCCTACTGCCTGCATGTTCTTAGCTCAGCCAATCCTCAGTAAAAAACCTACTGCCTACCAATTAACTTTATTAATGACACTGCAGACTTCCCTTCAAAACCTCCTTAGTCCCTTCCGATATCACCGCTTGCCTCGGGGTGGGAAGAATAAAAAATTTTGTGTTGTTGAATTTCCTATGACAATTTCCTTTGAGAATCAAATTTGCAAACAATTTCTAGGAACTAGCTGAAGAAGTCAGGATGGGGCAACTGCCACCTCTTGTTCCCTTCTGCGGACACCCATGTTGACATTTAGGAACCTTAGAATTATTAGCAGCCTGGACATGAACACAGCACAAAGTGCAACATGAGTTGCCCATAATACAGTGTTTTTTCCCGAAAAATAGCATTTGCATGATAAGTTTTGTCCATTTTAGTGCTCTGTTCCTTGTTTGTTGTAATAAATGAGCCCTCCAGGGTTCCAGTAGCAGGTTGCATAAATAGCTGATACTAACTCACACCAAGCAAATACCAAGCTAATGCTGCATGCATCAGCAGCCAGGAATTGCATGCAATTCATGAAAAAGTGCACCTGGAGATATAAAAAAGAATATAGTCCCTGGCAATCAAGTACTGCCATGATATCTAATAGAAAAAATAACATCTGCTTTGTAAAGTGGGTGGTAAACATATTCTCTGGTAAGTAGAGGGACTAAAAGTCCCAGAATCCTTCACTTCAAAAAAGAACACGTTACATAACATATTTTATCGTATGCTTCATCTGTTTTAGGAAGTTTTGAAGCATCTTCAGGTAAAGCTTGAACAGGATGTTGGGGGGTCAGCAGGTCACACTGAAATGCTGGATCAATTTAAAGGTAAGAGAAAGACACATAATTGTCTCGTCAAATTGTGGCAATTGTTACAGAAATTTGCTGTAAGATCATATATTTTAACGGGTTCATCACATTTTTATGCAATTCTTTAAATACAGTATTTTTTCAGTTTTGCAGGGTGATATGCCTGGTCTTTATAATCTATATACCTCTCCTGCCATTGGCCCAGATATCCCTGCCACCCCCATGCATTTGGAGATGCCTCAAAAAAGAGCAAGGGATGAAAACCGATCAAGTGAGCTTCTAATGCAGGAGCTGGATAAAGAAAGGTTAGAATCTGTCAAATGTAAATAAATTGAAAAAATCCTAAATCCAGAAAGATTTCCAACGGTTACCCCTATTACCTACAAAAAGTAAACAGCCTCATAAAGGAGCATATGAGAATAATGCAAATCTCAGCCTGCTGAGAAACACAGGCCCAGAAACTGGTGCTGCTCTGCTCTCAATGTGCTTGCACCTGAATACATTGCCTCGACTCAGGTGCAGACAGAACCTACAAATTTCAGCACAAAATGTCATGCTTTGGTGATGAAATCCGCCACATCTGTTTGCACTTGAGTCTAGGCAATGTATTCAGGTGCAGGCCCAGAGTAGTAGGAGGAGATTCTCAGCAGGCCGAGCTCCACATTGTTTGGCCCTAGCCTAAAGCTGGCCATAGACGCAAAGATCCGATCATACGAATCAACGTACGATCGGACTTTCCCATCTCCCGACCCGCCACTAACCATTCAGATCAAAGTCTTACCATTCTGATCAAATAAAGTAGTAAGAGAACAGATCAGCCAATGTTCTACCTCCGACAGCAATCGTACGATAGTTATGTCTGACAAAGCTAGTGACAGTCTCCCACTGAAAATCGTACGATCGGCAATACATGCAGAGATATTATCGGCAGCCGACAGAAATTTTCTAACCTGTCCGATCGACCAAATGAACGATCTCCACGGACGAAAAATGTCGGGACTCTCCACGTTTCGTACGATCGGATTGTTGCGTCTATGGCCAGCTTTAGGCTTATATCACAGGGGAAATTTAGTAGCAGATTATTGTAGCAGTCTAGAGAGGAGTTAATTGTTTCTGGTGGCTGTATAGTAGGGTAACTGACAAAGACTCATTGCCCTGTGTTACATTAGCCAAATTGGCTTAATAATTAACATTAAATCTCTACTCCTACTCTTATCTTAAGGGTAATGGTACATGGGGAGATTGGTCATCTGCAGGAAATCTGCGCTACCCGGGGGCAACTAATCTCCTGAAAATAACTTTGTGTTGTAGCAAATGGGAATTGGGCTCATAAAATGTATAACCCTCTTAATCGCATAAGGCCACACTGTTAATCTTTTTTCCATGCTCTGCCTGTCTCTACCTCTCATTGACATAAAGCGTCACCACCTCCCCTACCACTGTACTATGACATTTATATGCCCAACAAATGGGGCGCTTTAACTGGCAAATTAATAATCTGATGCATACAACGAGTATCCTCTTGAAATTCTTTGAAGTTTATTTAATTTGGAACTGAATGTTAATGAAGGCTTTATTTCGTTTTTTTTGTTCTGTAATCAGCATATATACAAACCTGAAAATATCTCTCTAGCTGTATCTAAACTGTATTCACTTGCTTTTTATTTTTAGGTCACTGCTTTTAGGGGAAATCGATAAGGAGGAAAAGGAAAAACTATGGTATTACTCCCAAATTCAAAGTTTGTCCAAGCGGCTAGAGGATTTGCCACATGCTGAGACGGTGAGGTTTTTGTAGGCTGCTTGATCCAACATTGTTTATTGTGACAGATTTAGGTAGGGTTGCCACCTGTCATCAGCCCCAGATTTCAGAAGGGCTGCCCGGGTCAAAACCTCCTGCAAAATCAGGAATTCCCTCTATTTAGAGGGTGTTCATATATTAAAAATAATTTAAACCATGTCACATACAGTACATAGGTACTGGGCAGATCTAAGAAACATACATCCCTTCCACAAAGAATTTTAAAATGCAGTTACTTTCATTTTGTTACGCCCTTAAAACCATGTCTTTTGTCTGAATATCACCAGAAAATAACTCCCAGAAGTGCTAGTGGATTTTTGATAATAGAGGTTCTAGGTGGGGGTTGTTTGGGGTTATGTATACATCAAATATAGTAAAAGATGCTTCAAATAAAATATAGGAAAGCAGAAAGCATGGGTTTTTATGACATACAGTTTAAAAACTATTCTTATAGTTTAATCCATTATGGCACTATTTATATTTGCTTGTTTCATACCCCCCCCCCCTCCATTTCTATTTCTCTCTTTTTCTGATTTCTACTGCCTACTATTTAGTTCTCTTTGCAGATTGACCTTATCCGGCAGCAACTTGAGTTTGAATCAGATCATCTGCATTGTGTTTTGGAAGAGAGATTTGGAACAGCAGACGAGATGGTGCAGAGAGCGCAGGTCAGGTCAACAACACTTCAGCAAGTCATTGAGATCTATTATCCCGACCTGTAATGGAATTAGAATTTACATTTTTTGTTTGACTTTTCTTGCTGAGCAAGCTATGGAAACCTTTCTTTCAAAAGTTATTACTTGGTAAAGAATAGAGATGTCGCGAACTGTTCGCCGGCGAACTTGTTCGCGCGAACATCGGGTGTTCGCGCTCGCCGGAAGTTCGCGAACGTCGCGCGACGTTCGCCATTTTGGGTTCGCCATTGTTGGCGCTTTTTTTTGCCCTCTCACCCCAGACCAGCAGGTACATGGCAGCCAATCAGGAAGCTCTCCCCTGGACCACTCCCCTTCCCTATAAAAACCGAAGCCCTGCAGCGTTTTTTCACTCTGCCTGTGTGTGCTGAAGAGATAGTGTAGGGAGAGAGCTGCTGCCTGTTAGTGATTTCAGGGACAGTTGAAAGTTTGCTGGCTAGTAATCGTTTTGATACTGCTCTGTTATTGGAGGGACAGAAGTCTGCAGGGGTTTGAGGGACATTTTAGCTTAGGTAGCTTTGCTGGCTAGTAATCTACCTTCTACTGCAGTGCTCTGTATGTAGCTGCAGTGGGCAGCTGTCCTGCTTCTGATCTCATCTGCTGACTGCTGCAATAACAGTAGTCCTTGTAAGGACTGCTTTTATTTATTTTTTTGTTGTTTTACTACTACTACTACTACTACTACTATAAGAGCCCAGTGCTATTAGTCTAGCAGTGTTGGGGAGTGGGACTGGTGTGCTAATCTGCTGCTCCTAGTAGTTCAGCAGCACCAACTTTAATTTTTTTTTTTTAATATTCATTTTTTTTTATTTTACTTTTTTTTATTTTACTACCGCTGTAGTAGTGTATAAGTTGACCTTTTAGGCATTATTTGCCCTGTAGGCATTATTTGCACACTGTTTTCTTCAACCCGCCATCGAGCTGTGTGACCTTGTTCCCATTCTGTCTAAATATCCATAATATTACCGTCTCCAGAAAAAACACCGGAGTCACTTTTTTCAAGCAGCATTCATATATTTTACGTAATCCGTATCCACCGCTGTAGTAGTGTATACGTTGGCCTTGTAGGCATTATTTGCACACTGTTTTCTTCAACCCGCCATCGAGCTGTGTGACCTTGTTCCCATTCTGTCTAAATATCCATAATATTACCGTCTCCAGAAAAAACACCGGAGTCACTTTTTTCAAGCAGCATTCATATATTTTACGTAATCCGTATCCACCGCTGTAGTAGTGTATACGTTGGCCTTGTAGGCATTATTTGCACACTGTTTTCTTCAACCCGCCATCGAGCTGTGTGACCTTGTTCCCATTCTGTCTAAATATCCATAATATTACCGTCTCCAGAAAAAACACCGGAGTCACTTTTTTCAAGCAGCATTCATATATTTTACGTAATCCGTATCCACCGCTGTAGTAGTGTATACGTTGGCCTTGTAGGCATTATTTGCACACTGTTTTCTTCAACCCGCCATCGAGCTGTGTGACCTTGTTCCCATTCTGTCTAAATATCCATAATATTACCGTCTCCAGAAAAAACACCGGAGTCACTTTTTTCAAGCAGCATTCATATATTTTACGTAATCCGTATCCACCGCTGTAGTAGTGTATACGTTGGCCTTGTAGGCATTATTTGCACACTGTTTTCTTCAACCCGCCATCGAGCTGTGTGACCTTGTTCCCATTCTGTCTAAATATCCATAATATTACCGTCTCCAGAAAAAACACCGGAGTCACTTTTTTCAAGCAGCATTCATATATTTTACGTAATCCGTATCCACCGCTGTAGTAGTGTATACGTTGGCCTTGTAGGCATTATTTGCACACTGTTTTCTTCAACCCGCCATCGAGCCGTGTGACCTTGTTCCCATTCTGTCTAAATATCCATAATATTACCGTCTCCAGAAAAAACACCGGAGTCACTTTTTTCAAGCAGCATTCATATATTTTACGTAATCCGTATCCACCGCTGTAGTAGTGTATACGTTGGCCTTGTAGGCATTATTTGCACACTGTTTTCTTCAACCCGCCATCGAGCTGTGTGACCTTGTTCCCATTCTGTCTAAATATCCATAATATTACCGTCTCCAGAAAAAACACCGGAGTCACTTTTTTCAAGCAGCATTCATATATTTTACGTAATCCGTATCCACCGCTGTAGTAGTGTATACGTTGGCCTTGTAGGCATTATTTGCACACTGTTTTCTTCAACCCGCCATCGAGCTGTGTGACCTTGTTCCATTCTGTCTAAATATCCATAATATTACCGTCTCCAGAAAAAACCCACTGAGTCACTTTTTTTCAAGCAGCATTCATATATTTTACGTAATCCGTATCCACCGCTGTAGTAGTGTATACGTTGACCTTGTAGGCATTATTTGCACACTGTTTTCTTCAACCCGCCATCGAGCTGTGTGACCTTGTTCACATTTTGTCTAAATATTGATAATATTACGTCTCTAGAAAAACCACTTGAGACTACTTTTTTCAAGCAGCATTCATATATTTTACGTAATCCGTATCCACCGCTGTAGTAGTGTATACGTTGACCTTGTAGGCATTATTTGCACACTGTTTTCTTCAACCCGCCATCGAGCTGTGTGACCTTGTTCACATTTTGTCTAAATATCGATAATATTATCGTCTCTAGAAAAACCACTTGAGTACTTTTTTTCAAGCAGCATTCATATATTTTACGTAATCCGTATCCACCGCTGTAGTAGTGTATACGTTGACCTTGTAGGCATTATTTGCACACTGTTTTCTTCAACCCGCCATCGAGCTGTGTGACCTTGTTCACATTTTGTCTAAATATTGATAATATTATCGTCTCTAGAAAAACCACTTGAGTTACTTTTTTTCAAGCAGCATTCATATATTTTACGTAATCCGTATCCACCGCTGTAGTAGTGTATACGTTGACCTTGTAGGCATTATTTGCACACTGTTTTCTTCAACCCGCCATCGAGCTGTGTGACCTTGTTCACATTTTGTCTAAATATTGATAATATTATCGTCTCTAGAAAAACCACTTGAGTTACTTTTTTTCAAGCAGCATTCATATATTTTACGTAATCCGTATCCACCGCTGTAGTAGTTGTATACGTTGACCTTGTAGGCATTATTTGCACACTGTTTTCTTCAACCCGCCATCGAGCTGTGTGACCTTGTTCACATTTTGTCTAAATATTGATAATATTATCGTCTCTAGAAAAACCACTTGAGTTACTTTTTTCAAGCAGCATTCATATATTTTACGTAATCCGTATCCACCGCTGTAGTAGTGTATACGTTGACCTTGTAGGCATTATTTGCACACTGTTTTCTTCAACCCGCCATCGAGCTGTGTGACCTTGTTCACATTTTGTCTAAATATTGATAATATTATCGTCTCTAGAAAAACCACTTGAGTTACTTTTTTCAAGCAGCATTCATATATTTACGTAATCCGTATCCACCGCTGTAGTAGTGTATACGTTGACCTTGTAGGCATTATTTGCACACTGTTTTCTTCAACCCGCCATCGAGCTGTGTGACCTTGTTCACATTTTGTCTAAATATGATAATATTATCGTCTCTAGAAAAACCACTTGAGTTACTTTTTTCAAGCAGCATTCATATATTTTACGTAATCCGTATCCACCGCTGTAGTAGTGTATACGTTGACCTTGTAGGCATTATTTGCACACTGTTTTCTTCAACCCGCCATCGAGCTGTGTGACCTTGTTCACATTTTGTCTAAATATTGATAATATTATCGTCTCTAGAAAAACCACTTGAGTTACTTTTTTTCAAGCAGCATTCATATATTTTACGTAATCCGTATCCACCGCTGTAGTAGTGTATACGTTGACCTTGTAGGCATTATTTGCACACTGTTTTCTTCAACCCGCCATCGAGCTGTGTGACCTTGTTCACATTTTGTCTAAATATTGATAATATTATCGTCTCTAGAAAAACCACTTGAGTTACTTTTTTTCAAGCAGCATTCATATATTTTACGTAATCCGTATCCACCGCTGTAGTAGTGTATACGTTGACTTTGTAGGCATTATTTGCACAGTGTTTTCTTCAACCCGCCATCTAGCTGTGTGTATTATCGTTTCCAGAAAAACCAACTGAGTTTTTGTTGTTGTTGTTGTTTTTTTAAAAATAATGCCAGGCAAAGGCAGGCCGCCACGCAGAGGCCGTGCTAGGGGCCGTGCTGCTATGCAATCCTGTGGCCCTAGCAAATTGCCCAGTTTTAAAAAGCCAATGACCCTGAACTCCCAAAATGCTGAAGAGGTAGTTGACTGGCTTACACAGCACACCCCATCCTCTACCGTTTCTAACTTTACCACAACATCCTCCTCATCCTCCACTGCTATGGCCACCCCACGTAACACTTCCTCCACCACCGGTGCCCCTTCTTCACTGGGGTCAGAGGAGTTATTTTCCAATGAGTTTCTTGAACTGAGTAATGCGCAACCATTATTGCCAGAAGAAGATGAAGGAGATGAGGACCTTACACCAGATTTAATTCTGGCAGAGAACACGATAGAGATGGACATAATGAGTGATGAGGAGGAGGTCCCCGCTGCTGCTTCCTTCTGTGATGTGTCAGAAGAAATTGATGCATCTGAGGAGAATGATGATGAGGAGATTGATGTTTTGTGGGTGCCTAGTAGAAGAGAGCAAGAGGAGGGTAGTTCAGATGGAGAGACGGAGAGTCAGAGAGGCAGTAGGAGAATAAGACTTAGAAGAAGCAGGGAGGACAGCCCGCAGGGATCAGTAGGGCAACAACATGTATCGGCACCTGTGTTCAGCCGGCCAACGCACCCGCCATTGCCGCCAATACCGCCAACTCCGCCAACTTCTACTGTTACCGCCAGATCGCACACTTCCAAAAAGTCAGCAGTGTCGGATTTTTTTAATGTGTGTGCCTCTGACAAAAGCATTGTAATTTGCAATGAGTGCAGTCAGAAACTGAGCCTTGGTAAGCCCAACAGCCACATAGGTACAACTTCTATGCGAAGGCACATGAGCGGCAAGCACAAAGCACTTTGGGAGCAACACCTCAAAGGCAACAGGCAAACTAAAAGCCACACTCCTTCTGGTCCAGCATCTTACTGCTCTACCTCTGCTCTCCTTGACCCGTCTGAACCACCCTCCACTCCGCCTTCCACCTTGACCACCTGTTCCCATTCCCAGTCATCTGCCACCAGCCAAGTTTCTGTGAAGGCCATGTTTGAGCGTAAGAAGCCAATGTCTGACTGTCACCCCCTTGCCCGGCGTCTGACAGCTGGCTTGTCTGCACTCTTAGCCCGCCAGCTTTTACCATACCAGCTGGTGGACTCTGAGGCCTTCCGCAAATTTGTAGCAATTGGGACACCGCAGTGGAAGGTACCCAGCCGCAATTTTTTTTCTAAAAAGGGAATACCACACCTGTACCAACATGTGCAGAGCCAAGTTACCGCATCTCTGTCACTTAGTGTTGGGCCAAAGGTCCATATGACTACTGACGCATGGTCCTCCAAGCATGGTCAGGGCAGGTATGTCACCTACACTGCCCACTGGGTGAACTTGGTAATGGCTGGGAAGCAGGGAATGGGTAGCTCAACAACAACAGTGGAGTTGGTGTCACCGCCACGGATTGCACGCGGTTCTGCCACCACCTCTACTCCTCCATCGCTCTCTACCTCGTCTTCTTCTTCTTCTTACTCTGCTGCTGGGTCCTCCTTCTCCTCCTCCACACCTGTGCACCCCCAGCTCCCCCTAGGCTATTCGACGTGCCAGGTACGCCGTTGTCACGCTGTCTTGGGGATGACGTGCCTGGAAAGCAAAAACCATACCGGATCTGTACTCCTGTCATCTCTGCAGTCACAGGCCGATCGGTGGCTGACCCCACACCAACTGCAGATCGGAAAAGTGGTGTGTGACAATGGAAGCAATCTGTTGGCAGCGTTGAGACTAGGCAATTTAACACATGTGCCCTGCATGGCACATGTGTTAAATTTAATAGTCCAACGTTTTGTCTCCAAGTACCCAGGATTCCAGGACGTTCTCACCCAGTCCAGAAAGGTGTCGGCCCATTTCAGACGTTCCTACACAGCCATGGCACGCCTTGCTGACATTCAGCAGCGCTACAACATGCCAGTCAGGCGTTTGATTTCTGACAGCCAGACTCGCTGGAATTCAACGCTCCTTATGTTGGAACGTCTGCTGCAACAACAAAGGGCCGTCAACGAGTACCTTTTTGAACTGGGTGGTAGGACTGGATCTGCACAGCTGGGGATTTTTTTCCCCCGTTACTGGGTGCTTATGCGCGATGCCTGCAGGCTCATGCGACCTTTTGAAGAGGTGACAAATATGGTCAGTCGCACCGAAGGCACCATCAGCGACCTAATACCCTTCGCTTTCTTCCTGGAGCGTGCCGTGATACGAGTGACAGATGAGGCTGTAGACCAGCGTGACGAGGAGCTGGAAGCGCACGATTTCTGGTCGGAATCACCAGAACGAACCCAGGCACCTGCTGCAACGCAGGGAGAGGTGCCAGAAGTGGAGTCAGAGGAGGAAGGTGGCTTTGTGGAGGAGGAGGAGGAGGACCAACAGGAGCAGGCTTCCCAGGGGGCTAGTGGTGACCTTTTGGGGACCCCTGGTCTTGTACGTGGCTGGGGGGAGGAGACCGTGGATGATGCAGTCCTTGATAATGAGGAAGCGGAGATGGATAGCTCTGCATCCAACCTTGTGAGAATGGGGTCTTTCATGCTGTCATGCCTGTTGAAGGACCCCCGTATCAAGAGGCTTAAGGAGAAGGACCTGTACTGGGTCGCAACGCTACTAGACCCTCGGTACAAGCATAAAGTGTCAGAAATGTTACCAACATACCACAAGTCCGAAAAGATGCGGCATTTACAAACCAGCCTGCAAAACATGTTGTACAATGCTTTTAAGGGTGATGTCACTTCAGGAACTCATCAACATTCCAGGGGCAGAGGTGCCAGTAATCCTGCCACGAGCACACCTGCAAGGACAAAGCCCTTTGGCCAGTCTGTAACGTCAGACATGCAAATGTTTTTCTGTCCAAGGCAGCGCCACAACCCTTCTGGATCCACCCTCAAAGAACGCCTCGACCGGCAGGTAGCGGACTACCTGGCATTAACTGCAGATATCGACACTCTGAGGAGCGATGAACCCCTGGACTACTGGGTGCGCAGGCTTGATCTGTGGCCAGAGCTGTCACAATTTGCCATGAACCTCTTGTCTTGCCCAGCCTCAAGTGTGCTCTCAGAAAGGACCTTCAGTGCAGCAGGAGGGATTGTAACTGAGAAGAGAACTCGCCTAGGTCACAAAAGTGTCGATTACCTGACCTTTATTAAAATGAATGAGGGGTGGATCTCGGAGGGTTACTGCACGCCGGAAGACTTGTTCTGACTTCTATGCAGCTGTCCTTCTCTTCAAGCCTCATGACTCCACACACAGCTGTCCTTTAGCGTCCTCCTCCTCCCTCCGCCACCGTTACAAACTAGGGTGCAAACCCTACTGGTTTAATTTTTTCTGGCCTCTGTGCTTCAGTGGCTGCGACCAAAAAAATGCCTATTTTCTGCATTTATATGACATAATTTTTCTGGCCTCTGTGCTTCAGTGGCTGCAACCAAAAAAATTTATATTTTCAGCATTTATATGGCATAATTTTTCTGTCAACTGTGCTTCAGTGGCTGCGACCAAACAAATGCATATTTTCAGCATTTATATGGCATAATTTTTCTGGCCTCTGTGCTTCAGTGGCTGCAACCAAAAAAATTACTATTTTCAGCATTTATATGGCATAATTTTTCTGGCAACTGTGCTTCAGTGGCTGCGACCAAAAAAATGCATATTTTCTGCATTTATATGGCATAATTTTTCTGGCCTCTGTGCTTCAGTGGCTGCAACCAAAAAAAATTTATATTTTCAGCATTTATATGGCATAATTTTTCTGTCAACTGTGCTTCAGTGGCTGCGACCAAAAAAATGCATATTTTCTGCATTTATATGGCATAATTTTTCTGGCCTCTGTGCTTCAGTGGCTGCAACCAAAAAAATTTATATTTTCAGCATTTATATGGCATAATTTTTCTGGCAACTGTGCTTCAGTGGCTGCGACCAAAAAAATGACTATTTTCAGCATTTATATGGCATATTTTTTCTGGCCTCTGTGCTTCAGTGGCTGTGGCCAAAAAAACTGGGCAAACAATGCCTACAAGGTCAACGACGTTGACCTTGTAGGCATTGTTTGCCCAGTTTTTTTGGCCACAGCCACTGAAGCACAGAGGCCAGAAAAAATATGCCATATAAATGCTGAAAATAGTCATTTTTTGCCATACGTTGACTCAACGTATATGGCAAAAAATGACTATTTTCAGCATTTATGTGGCATATTTTTTCTGGCAACTGTGCTTCAGTGGCTGCAACCAAAAAAACTGGGCAAACAATGTCTACAAGGTCAACGTATGGCGAAAAATTACTATTTTCAGCATTTATATGGCATATTTTTTCTGGCAACTGTGCTTCAGTGGCTGCGTCCAAAAAAACTGGGCAAACAATGTCTACAAGGTCAACGTATGGCGAAAAATTACTATTTTCAGCATTTATATGGCATATTTTTTCTGGCAACTGTGCTTCAGTGGCTGCGTCCAAAAAAACTGGGCAAACAATGCCTACAAGGTCAACGTATGGCAGTTGTTTAAAGAGAACAGTAGATTACTAGCCAGCAAAGCTACCTAAGCTAAAATGTCCCTCAAATCCCTGCAGACTTCTGTCCCTCCAATACAGAGCAGTATCAAGCAGATTACTAGCCAGCAAACTTACTATCATCTGTCCCTGAAATCACTAACAGCTCTCCCCCTACACTATCTCTTCCAAGCACACACAGGCAGATTTTTCAGATACATTTTTGCCCTTGATCCCCCTCTGGCATGCCATTGTCCAGGTCGTTGCACCCTTTAAACAACTTTAAAATCATTTTTCTGGCCAGAAATGTCTTTTCTAGATGTTAAAGTTCGCCTTCCCATTGAAGTCTATGGGGTTCGCGAACCGTTCGCGAACCGCTCGCATTTTTGCGCAAGTTCGCGAATATGTTCGCGAACTTTTTTTCCGACGTTCGCTACATCCCTAGTAAAGAAAGAACTACAATTGTTCATAATAAATGGTTCTTAATCTGGAGAGCAGTATTATGGGTTTGAATGGGATTATTTGATCACATACTGTATTCCTAGAAATTCAGCTTGAAGATCAATTGAGAATAAGAGTGAAGACATATTTTCTGTCCAAGATACAGTAAAGTCATTATGATTGAATTCCTTATACATCTGTTTTTTATATTTTGTAACCTTGGCCTTGGAGGGCAGCTTTATTTGTGCCACTGGAGATTCTTGGAAATGTATCTTGAGATTTGATCAATTGAGATTAGGGTTGAAGATTTATTTGCTGTCCAAGATGTAGTGATTGTGATGTTTTTTTCATATGTCTCAAACTTTTTATGAGCTAAAGAGTCTCTGGGCAATTGTTTGAAGGTGTAGCTTGAACCAACAAAAAAAAAATCTGAAAATTAACATCTGTGGACTATATTTATAAACAGGATATAATTTCAACCTCTGAAAATCTATACTACTACTACTGAAAATGCATAGTTTTCAAGAACATGTAATATTAATTTGTGTATGTGTCATTTTTCAGGTTATTTTTTTATCAGCCCAAAGTGTAAATTATGGGGCAGATTTAGCACACATTTGAATTTTAATCCCCAAATTCAAATGTGAGATTTATCACCCCTCGACCACTAAAACAACTGTAATTCGAATATTCACCACCTAAAGCCTTAACGAATTAATTTACATGTCAATGGCAGAGGTCCATTGACTCATTTGAATATGTTAATAGCCTTCCTGACATTCAAGTTTTTCAGAGGAAAATTCGATTTGAGTTTCGTTCGAATTCAATTTGAATAAGAATCACATTTCCAGTTCGTTCTCATTTTAGATGTTAAAATGTTTTCATAAATTACCTCCCATTTGATTTGTGAGTACATTCGAATTTATTATAGTAATAAAAAAATTTGCATCAATTTGAAATTCGACTTTTAATATAAATGCAGCAGTCATCTGCACTAATGGAGGTTCAGGGTAGGCCATTTTTTCTTGCAGCTAGCATCAAATCCAAGCTGTTATACTGTGAAGTAAAACTGGTTACTGATTATAAAACAATGCTCCATCCTCAGATTCGGGCATCTCGCCTTGAGCAAATAGAGCAACAGTTGGAAGAAATGCAAAGTAAAGAATTGAAAGAGCATCAAGTTGTTGAGGTAACACTTTTGCCTAAATTCTAAATTCAAGTCTTCTCTTATCATCCTTTATTTATATAGATTATATAATTCCCATCAGTCCCTGCCATTCACATTGACACATAATAGGGTAATTTTTATCAATTAACCTACTCATATGTTTTTGGAATGTGGGAGGAAACTGGAGTTGCATGAGGAAACCCACACGAGCATAGGAAGAATATACAGTTTCCTTGCAGAATTGGGTCTGGGACAAATTTGATACAGGTTTGTTGCACTGTTGTCTAGTGAACTTTTCCCCTTTTTCTGGAAGCTCAGTGAAAACACTGATACAAAGTTTGTTCAGGTTCAGCAGACAATTTAATAACATGCTCTTTGGAAGCAAACATTTGGCTGTTTGCTATGGGTTATTACACCAGGAAAAACGTTTCACCAATTAGAACATTACAATTGGGTTGCCACCTGGCCGGTAGTATATAGTATATATAAGTATATAGGAAGGTCGGTATTTTTTTCCAGAAAAGGTGGCAATCCTAATTACAACCCAGTATGGAAACGATGAGTTATAAGGAACTTACTCGGTGTGGTGGCAATATTAACTGACTTATTTTTGCTATTACAGCTGCACTTGGATTGTCATGAACTGTTCATTATATCTTTCACTGAAAATTCACTGCCTGTAGGGCCCAGTATAGGGCTTCGAATAAATTGCAGTTGCTTTTGATCAATCCTAAAGAACACCCATGCAAATTTTAGTAACCTAGTGCCTGTAGTAAATTGCTGGAAAGGTATTAAAACTAGGGATGCACCGAATCTATTTTTTTTGGATTCGGCCCAACCCCCGAATCCTTTGTGAAAGATTTGTCAGAATACCGAATCGAATCCAAACCGTATTTTGCATATGCAATCCGTGAATTGGAGGGAAAAATAAAGGCACGCACGAAGTGTACAGCTAAAACATTTTTTACTTCCTTGTTTTGTGACAAAAAGTCACATGATTTTAAGGATACGGATTCGTTTCGGCCAGGCACAAGGATTCGGCCGAATCTGAATCCTGCTGAAAATGGACGAATCCTGGCCGAATACCGTACCGAATCCTGGATTTGGTGCATCCCTAATTAGAACCGCATTCAGATAACAGCAAACAAACTGCGTGAATCTTGAACATTTTACATGGCTTAGTGTGTATTGGCATTTTTCTGCACATTACATTTAGATTTATTACGTGCTGAGACCTACTGGGTCAGTTAAAAAAGTAAATATATCTGCAGTTTGCAAAGATTTTGTATTGTTTATAACTGCTTTTCCACAGCAAAAGACCATGGCAGAAAAGATGAATACAGAGGTTGTCGTTCCTCCAGATGACAGCTCAGGGCAGCAAGAAAGCAAGGTAATTTTGTGCAAAGAAGGTAGTGTGCCAAAAATTAGGCACCCCCAAGTGATTGTAATGATTTACCTGATACTCTGGGCTGGTGGTGGCGGTGATCGGGGGAATGGCACCAGCAACAGCAGGGAGTTGGTAAGGGAGATGCGAGCGGGTGATGTAGGCGGCCAATGGGTGCACCAGTATTAAATCCATAGGAAGAGGGACAACAATAAGTTAATGTGACATGTAAAAATAATGAAAGGTACACAAGTAGAATGTTACAAAACACATTAAAGAGTTTGGATGGAACAATCTATAAAGGTACATTGGTTATTGTTCCCCCCCCCACAGGTGGAGGTTGTATTATGGCTGCTGTCTATGCTGGCCACCCGAGACAAGGATGACATGTCACGTACCCTTTTGGCAATGTCCAGCTCCCAGGACAGCTGTCAGGCCATGCGCAGATCTGGCTGTCTCCCACTGCTGATTCAAATCCTGCATGAGGCAGAGCGAGATGCAAGTGCACAAGAATCTTCTTCATTTAAGGATGCCAGGATGCGTGCAAATGCTGCCCTGCACAATGTTATATTTTCTCAGCCAGATGAAGGACAGGCTAAGAAAGAGATGAGAGTTCTTCACATCTTGGAACAGATTCGTTCTTATACAGAAACCTGCTGTGACTGGATGCTAGAGCATGAACGAGGAGGGAACATGCATGAGTGCAAACCAGGTACAATACAGAATTACAGGTTTTAAGTTTAGTCTAACTATATAAACCATAAGAATTTCTGAGTGCATGTCAGCTTTATTATACAGGGATTATACTGGGTATATTCCATGAGCAGTAGAAAGAACTGTGCAACGTTTTTCCAACCAACCCTTTATCTTGTCACTCTCACAACAAGCTGTATTCATTATTCTATCTCCAGTCCCTGTGGAGCCACAAATCTGCCAAGCAAGCTGCGCAATCATGAAGCTGTCGTTTGATGAGGAATATCGCAGAGCAATGAATGAACTTGGTATGATGCACAATAAATCACCACGTTTATCGATTTGCTATCACTTACTAACCATATTTTACAAAGATAGGGAAAAAATGTTAAAAAGGAATTGTATTACAGGATAGTCATTTCTGCCTTAATTCCTTAAACCATTTTTATGGTGTAGTTTTTATTTCTAAATTACACAGTTTACACTGCAAACAATTCACTCTACAATATAAAATTTAATTCCTGAACCAACAAGTGTATTTTTTTTAGTTGTAATATTGGTGTGTAGGCAGCCGTCTCAGGTCATTTTGCCTGGTCATGTGCTTTCAGAAAGAGCCAGCACTTTCGGATGGAACTGCTTTCTCATAGGCTGTTGTTTCTCCTACTCAGTGTAACTGAATGTGTTGCTTACTGCTTTGAGCTATTGAAACACTATTCTCTTCTAAGGGGTGTTAGAGCTCAACAGCAGTGCCAAGCTCTAACAACCCAATAATTTCTTAATTCCTAATGCAAATTAATAGGTCGTTTACAAGTTTTCCCCATGGAACAAACCAAGCAGTAATAAATCACCCCAATAGATTTTTCACCATTAATGACATATTAGAAAAATGACACTAAAAAGAAAGTGTAATACTATGTAAAGTTGTGCAGTTTTTTTGGGGGGGGGGGAGAAGTATTTCCTTAGGTCCAGACACATTATCAATGCTTTTTGTGTCATTTTCTAGCACTGATTCTTCTGACTATTATTGCTTTATGACAGGAATTGTAGATGTACATGATAATTATCTAAAAGGTTAATTTATAGAAACTGATTCATTATATATTATTTGATCTAGATTTAAAAAATAAAATACAGAAAAAAATACAAAAAAAAGTTACTGTGGCATAAGATAACACAGCTTCATAATAACGTGTGTATGTAATAAAATAATTTTACAATGGTGGATACTATTATTATAGTATTATTTTAAAGGAGAAGTCAACTTTAAATACTTGGGGGTGATCATGCATACCCCAGTCACTAATCTGGTCTCTCTTGGTCTAGTGCAGGGGCTCCCCAACCTTTTTTTACTCGTGAGCCACATTTAAATGTAAAAAAAGAGTTGGGAAGCAACACAAGCATGAAAAATGTCCATGGGGATGTCAAATAAGGGCTGTTATTGGCTGTTTGGTAGCCCCTATATGGACTGGTAGCCCTCAGGAGGTTCTGTTTGTCAGTACACCTGTTTCTTATGCAACTAAAACTTGCCTCCAAGCCAGGAATTCAAAAATAAGCATCTGCTTTGAGGCCACTGAGTGCAACATCCAAGGGGTTGGTGAGCAACATGCTGCTCGCGAGCTACTGGTTGGGGACCACTGGTCTTGTGTATTATGTTCTGCCATTGGCTTGGTGCATAACAGCTGAGCATGCTTAGTGCACTTATCCAGTACTAGATGTTCTGCCCATGTGCCAGGCAGAGCACAGAACACTGGGAGTGAAGGGATGATGGAGCTGCTGCAGCTCAGTGTAGAGCAATAGGGCAGGAGTTTGTAAAACAAAGGTCTTACCCCCAATAAGTCCTGGTAAGTTACTGGGGTCACAGGAGGTGGGGACGTCCTATACTCATCAGCACACCTCAAAGTTTTACAACTGACTTTTTTAATAACTTATCACTAGGTTTTGTAATATTTTTAAGAAATGTAATCGCAATTTGTGTTTCTTATCTAGGTGGCCTACAGGCAATTTCTGAGCTCCTTGAGGTGGACTACCTGATGAACAGAATGACAAGTGATCCCTTCAGCTTGGCATTAAGGCGCTATGCGGGAATGGCTCTCACTAATCTTACTTTTGGTGATGTAGTGAACAAGGTAGGAGGAAACTTTATATATATACACACCATGCGGTTGATATTGTCTTTGGTTATTGAATGTAAAGTAGGTTCAACCTTCAGAGCAAGGTACCGCCAGACGTTCCAAACTTTCACAAATTACAGAACCATTTTTTCATCAGTCATCCTTTTATTAGAAAATGCACAACATGTTTCTGATCAAAGATCCTTCCTCAGCACTCCCTCAAACACCTGAGAAAGGATCTTTGATCTAAAACATGTCGTGCATTTTCTAATAAAAGGATGAATGATGAAAAAATGGTTCTCCAGAGTGATATTATCTGTAATTTGTGAAACTTTATATATAACTTAATAAAGACGAACCTCTAAGTTACTACTAGACTTTATTTATTTATACTGCAAATAAAATACCCGTTGTGCATTCTCTAACAGGCGACACTGTGTTCCCGCCGTGGTTGCATGCAGGCAATTGTAGCTCACCTGGCATCTGAAAATGAAGAATTGCAGCAGGTGAGATTTATGCTTCAATAGAACATTTTACTTTTGCAAGATCAGGAAAATAAAGCAGCAGAGATTTTTTTGGGACCTGAGAATATTTCACTATGTTAAGGTCTCATCATTTCTAGGTGGCATCCAGTATCTTAAGAAATCTGTCATGGAGGGCAGATATTAATAGTAAAAAGATTCTGCGTGAAGTTGGCAGTGTGATCAGCTTGATGCAATGTGCTTTGCGGGCCAACAAGGTAAGAGCAAGCATTACATTTTTTTCAGTTAGTCATTACATTTTGTATCATATTTCAGTACACACATACAGAATATTGTTGTAGTTTTATTGATAGATATTTTGTTTAAAATTATAATAAAAGGGGAGTTTCTGAGCACCCCAAATAAATGAATTGAAACAATTGATACTGTAAGCCAAGTAAGCAAAGCAGTCTATTCAGTCAGAATGCAAACAAATCTCACCGGTGGTGCTGACCTTACAGTGCAAGCTCATTCATGTTGTTACTATGGACTGGTGGGTAAATTAGTGGTTGGAGTCTGAATGTCTTTAAATGTTTGTGCAATTAAGTAAATAATTCAAATGCTAGCTACTCAAAATGTAATATACTAGACTTTGCTTTGCCTCATAAGAAGGTTACAATAGCAAATATTTAATAGCAGTACAATATTATGAAGGCAGAATTCCTTTTACCAAGAGGTGAGAAGAAACACAGACCTTATTGTGTCTTGTAGAATATCGCCTATTTACTGAATGTACAAGTATTAATTCATTGTTTCTTTCTAAAGGAATCAACACTAAAAAGTGTACTGAGTGCACTGTGGAATCTCTCTGCCCACAGCACTGAGAACAAGGTCTCTGTCTGCTCAGTGGAAGGATCGCTGGGCTTCTTAGTGAGCACATTGACCTACAAGTGCCAGAGCAATTCGTTGTCAATAATAGAGAGTGGTGGAGGAATCCTGCGCAATGTATCCAGTTTGATTGCTACACGTGATGACTACAGGTTAGGAGCAAAACCTTAACGTTAAGGTTTGTGTTCAGTTGCCCAATACAATAAGGGTCATTTATAGATGCAAGTAGAAAGTGCAAAGTGTGGCTGCTCTCCAAGTTGTATCTGCACAATTGTCTCCGATGTATCAAAAGCTAGCATTCTAAGGTTAGGGGCATTTTCAACCACCTCTGCAAACCCTGGGGCTATTGCCAGGTCCAGTGTGGTCCAGGGTGGTAGGTAGCTCCAGGGTTTCCCAGCACCAGTAGGCACATCATGAGAGACAGGACTGATGCAGTGGCAACCATGTGGAAGTGAAGGAGCACATTTGATGCAAGTACCTTTATGAATTTTGTCTACATTTGCTCTCTATGGGGCAAATTCACTAAGCGCCGAAGCGCCGAACGCTAGCGTTAATTTTCGTTACTGCGCAAATTCACTAACGAACGCTGGCATAGTTTCGCTAGTGTTACTTCGCATCCTTACGCCAGGCGAATTTTCGCTAGCGACGTGTACTGAACGCTACCTTTTACGCTAGACTTCCTTCGCCACCTCAGACCTGGCGAAGCGCAATAGAGTAGATAGGGATTGTTTCAAAAAAAGTCTAAATTTTTTCTAAGTCCCAAAAAACGCTGGCGTGTTTTCTACATTATGGGTGATAGGCTGAAAAAGATCGAAAAATTTTTTGGGGCTCCCCTCCCTCCCCCCTACATTTCCTGACTCATGGCAACTTACCTAGACAGTGAGCACATGTGTAGGGCAAAATAAAATTTTTATTTGATGATTTGAAGGTTTTCTAGGCATTTGTAGTGCTGATACGTACTCCTCCATTGAAATTTGAATTTGGCGCCGTATGCAAATTAGCCTTCGCTAGCGTAACTTCGCTTTACATAGCGAATCAACACTAGCGCAACTTCGCAAACTTACGCTACCCCTGAGCGCAACTTCGGATTTTAGTGAATTTGCGGAGCGCTGGCGAAACTACGCCTGGCGAAGTGCGGCGAAGTTGCCCTGGCGCAACTTTGCATCTTAGTGAATTTGCCCCATATGTGTCTATTTCAGAGCAACCACACTTGAATGACACCTGATATTTTATTTGTTTCTGCATAGGCATATTACTCTATGATCATATACTTATATCTCTATACATATAGAGAAACATACAACAGAGTAGCACTTGCATAAGAAAAAAATATATAAAATACCCCACAGTAGATACGAAGTAAATAAGCACAGCAATCCCAAGTCTTAAAAGAAACTAGAAGTATATTAAGCCAGATATTTCGATCAATGAGACTTTTTTTGGAGACATCTGTGAGGAAACATCTGTGTATTTAATAGGGTTGACACCTTTTGCTGCCAGGGAGTCTGAGCAGTGGCTGAATGTCATCTGGGGCAGATGATGTCTGGGATGGGTGATGTTTCTGGTGGGTCAGGGGGGTAATCTTATGGTGTAGCAATTAATGGGATAGTTGCCAGACCAGTCACTTCATTTTTGGAGCTGGGATCCTAGGATTATTTCCAAGCAGAACAATTTTAATATACTATCTTAATACAATATTATATGAATTATTATAATTATATTAATATAATAATAACATAATATTAATTTATAAGACACTAACACGATCCAGTTCACCTAAAGTGTTAAGCAGATTTTAACAGTCATGGGTTTCTCCACTTATCTCATGGCAGCAGAGCCTCGGTAACATTCAATATTTCACACTGTCCAATTCCATATAATTCTTATAGTGTATATATATATATAAGTATTAAATATATTGAAAGTATTTATATGTCAAATTGCATCTGACATTTATAATAGCTTGAGATATATTTTGATGCCTTTTTTGTCTTACAGGCGGATCCTACGTGACCACAACTGTCTTCAGACTCTTCTGCAGCATCTCAAGTCTCACAGCTTGACCATAGTCAGTAACGCCTGTGGAACTCTATGGAACTTATCTGCACGGTGTGCTCAGGACCAGGAGCTTTTGTGGGATCTGGGGGCTGTCAGTATGTTACGAAACCTTATTCACTCCAAGCACAAGATGATTGCAATGGGCAGTGCAGCTGCCCTAAGAAACTTGCTTGCACACCGCCCTGTAAAGTACAAAGATGCTTCTGTAATCTCTCCTGGTTCCTGCATGCCTTCACTATATATGAGGAAGCAGAAGGCACTGGAAGCTGAGCTGGATGCAAAACACTTGGCTGAAACCATTGACTCTATGGACAAACAAGGCCTTAAATCACAGCCAGTGAAGGGTCCGCTGAGGCACATTGAAAGCCTGGTTAAGGATTATGCATCAGATTCTGGTTGCTTTGATGATGATGAAATTCCAAATACGTCCATCAGTGCAGAAACTGGCAATTCCTCTGTACTCTCCATGTATCTTAACTCGTCCTATACCCAAGGGCAAAACATTCCACGAGCAGGGTCCCTAAAGAGAGCAGGAGAGCTAGAGAAGGTTGACAGCTGTAAAAATGAAATCAGGAAACCACATGAAAATGTCTCTACTGCTGATAAATTGGCAACTAAAATACCCTCTGCAATATCTAAGATAGAAAGACTTGTTGAAGATGTTTCTACAATGCATACATCATCTGATGATAGTTTTAGCCTGAGCTCAGAGGATCATTGCATTGACTGGCCCTGTGGTTCAGATGAGTTACATGAAGGGAGAGCTCATTCTTGTTCTCCTTGTAGATTATCAGACAACAGTGGTTTATTTAGGCGAGATAATATAAGCAGAGCACAAGCTCTATTGCGCTTGAAAACTGCTTACACAAGCCTCTCTAATGACAGTTTAAACAGTGGCAGCACAAGTGATGGATATTGTCCAAAGGAACATATGAAACCCTGCAGCAGATCTACCTTTTTGGATTACAAGGATGAGTTGCATAGGTATCAAAAACGTCCAAGTCGTCTGGATCTGAAGAGTGTTTTGGTCCTCAAACCAGAAAGAAATGATTCAGCTGTACACCAGGAAAAAGAAGTGCCATCCACAGAGGATCAAAGGCAACTTTATGACTCAGCAACTAAAGGTATATCGCTTACAGGTCTGAAGAGCAAAGAGGGATCTGAGAAAACTGAAGAGCATTTTGTAAAAAACACAGGTAACACTTTACCAGCAGATCCTTTGGTGCATACCATAAAGCTATCTCCATCATATAAGCACATTACAGGCCTTGATAGTGTATCCAGTAACGTGTCAGGATTCCCTGGAAGTGGTTTACAGCAAAAAAAAGCATGGTTGCTCACATCACAAATACCTGACTCTTATATAAAGACTTTTGAAAAGGCTTCTAACCACTCCTCAACAGAACAGGAATCACTGCAAAAATTTGCAGTAGAAGGAACCCCAATATGTTTCTCTCGATGCAGCTCCCTTTCCTCTCTATCATCGGGCGATAACATACTGGATGGACAAAGCCGAAGTGATAATGAAATAGACAGTGACTCATCCCTAGAGATACTAGAGATGGAGGATGGCAACATACAAAGCAAGTACAAACAAACAAAAGATGCAACTGTAAAACAAAGTGCAGTTTCTCCTGTTACATCCCAGCCCATGGTTATTCCTATGCCAAACCCTGAAAAACACTTTTTCCAGGAAATTTCATCTTCGAGGAATGAGGACATGACCCCATCCAGTTCTTCAGAGAATTATATTCAGGAAACTCCTTTGGTGATGAGTCGTTGCAGCTCTGTCAGTTCCCTTGGTAGCTTTGAGAGTCCTTCCATTGCCAGTTCTATTCAGAGTGATCCATGCAGTGAGATGATTAATGGAACAATAAGCCCCAGTGAGTTGCCAGATAGCCCTGGGCAGACCATGCCTCCAAGCAGGAGCAAAACTCCATGCTTTGAGGCTAATGGGCACCTAGAAAGAGAGACTAACCAGTTCAATATTCAATGGGAGAACAATGTGAAAAAGTTCATGGAAATAACAGATTTTAAAGAGAGGTTTCAGATTCCAAGAGATATTGACTCCATGATTTATTTCACAGTGGAAAAACCAACAGAAAATTTCTCATGTGCCTCAAGCCTGAGTGCATTGCCTTTGCACGAACATTACATTGAGAAAGATGTGGAGCTGAAACTCATTCCACCCTTTTCTGACAAAAATGGTTTAAATTTTGTTGCACATGAAAAACAAGGAGAAAATAGGGAGGAAAGGATCCTGGGAATGATGACAAAATCTGAACTTGAACTTGTTTCTGATGATGATATTGATATTTTAAAAGAGTGCATAAATTCAGCCATGCCCTCCCAGTTACGTAATGTTAAAACATCAGTCCTTTCGGGACATATTCTTAATTCCTCAAGTAAAAAGCCAGTTCATCTCCCAGTATATATGTTGGTTCCAGCACATACTCAGCTAGCAGGATCAAATATCTTCCAGTCAAAGAAAGACTTACTTAAGGATGACTCTTCTTACACTGATTCAGCAGAAGGGACACCCGTTAACTTCTCCAGTGCTGCATCCCTCAGTGATGAAACATTACAGTACTCTCTTAAAGAAGACCAAGATCTGAAAGAGAGGCAAAGAAGCCAGAGAGAAAGAAGAGAATTTGGGACCATGTTAGACAGTAATTTGGAAAAAAAGAAAAGACCAATATACACGATGGAAAATGTGGCAGATCATGATTATGCAAATCCAGTTAAAATTAATAACAAAAGAAACAGAACTACAAATACAGCTTATCAAATAAAAGCACACCAAACAACTACCCTTGAAGGCCCTGAACCACATGGTAAAGTAAAATCAAAACTGGATTTGAATCAGGGTGAATATACCCATGGGAACCTAGCTTTTCAGTCATTCTGCCACACCACACCAACTGAAGAGGCAGTTTATTGTTTTTACGAGGAGGAGACAGACACACTGTATTCCAACAAAAATTCTCCAAAAATAAAACAGAAGCCATTGAAATCTCCAAGAAAAAGTCTCTATAATGGGGTATCAAAGAGAGAAATCAATGAGCTTCCAGAAGCCAGCAAATCCAGCAATAATTCTTCTACATTCTCAAATTTAATAGAGGACGAACCCATCCCTTGCTACTCTCTCAGTTCATCTATGAGTTCACTCAGTGACATTGAACCTATATGCACCCTAGAAAAGGCAGATAAATCCAGTAGGCATTCAGCTAGGCTCCAGTGCAGGAGTCTAAACATTCAAGCTGGAAACAGAGATTCATCTGTCAGTCAAACTTCAGATGAGGAAATATGCAATTCTACAGTGTTACCAAGGAGAAGAAGAACCTCAACCCGCAAAAGGAAGCACAAGATTAAATTCCCCGGTAAAAGCGATCATAAACAAAGTTCTGTTGGAGACAGATCACCAGATGGAGGTGAGATGTCTGATCTAGACAGCGTAGACTGGGAAGCAATCAAAGAAGGTGCTAATTCCATTGTGAGCTGGATACACCAGGCTGCTTCCTCTATCTCCAGGAGCACTTCATCCATTTCAAGAGGCCCTTCATCTGATTCTCTTATGTCTAGCCCATCAGTGTCGGCATGTCAGCCTTTACAAGTCAATCATAAACAAAGCAAAGAATGGACCATGCATCCCAGGATCCAGAATTCCAACAAAGCCAACACAATAAACTGTTATGAAGAAGCTAAGAATGTCAGAGAAAGAAAATGTAATTCTAACCAAAAGCAAGCATCTAACATCCCTATGGTTGTCCGTGGTCGTACAGTTATCTACGTACCAGCCAAGGAGAAAGAATCATCAACCAAACCACTTCAGAGTCAAGCTCCACACATTGAAGATCCAACAAAGGTGGCAACCACTGTGCGATCTCGAAGCCTCCATCGCCTAGGGAAATCTTCAGACCTGGGAGTGGAAATGACCTTGCCTAAAAGAAGTGCTACACCCCCAGCTCGTATCGGCAATGCACCCTCTTCTAGCGCCTCTCGAAATTCAACTCCTTCACGTAAAGCACAAGCACCAGTACCTTCACCAATGTCTAAGAGGTCCAAAAGTACCCAGGTTCTTCCTGGTAATAAAACTCAGAAGTCGCCTGTAAGAATTCCATATATGAAAAAGCCAACTCCACGTTCCCCCCCTGGCACTTCACCGCTTGCTATAGAACCTGTCAGCCCTCGACAGAGTCCCAACAGGAGGCCTCAAGGTAGCAGACTTTACCACGTTAAGAACAACGAATCTGAAAAGTCTGGTATGTCACGCCAGCTAACTTTCATCAAGGAATCTTCAGGAAGCATGAGACGTCAACACTCTGACTTGTCTGTGTCACCACGACAACATCATATTCCTCCAACTAAAAATTCTGCTTTACCTGCTGTTTTTCTCTGTTCTTCTCGTTGTGAGGAACTCAAAATCCACAAACAACCTAAGCCAAAAGTGACTACTTCGCCTAACTGCCCTCCTAGAAGAACAAGCTCTGAAAGTCCTTCCCGCCTTCCAGTCAGAAATCTTCCACCGCCTCCAGAACCATTTAAGAGATACTCCTCTTCTCCTCACATTAACCTTCCAGGGCCACGTGGTGAGTTTAGGAAAGACCAGAATGCTTCCAAAGCTGAAGAGACAAGGGTCCCAAGACCACATACTGCTTCTAGCAAAGGCAGAGCAACTTGGAGAAGAATTAGAGATGAAGATATCCCCCATATTCTCAGGAGCACTCTTCCAGCATGCGCTCTGCCACTAACTGATGATGTATCTGAGCCACGCCGGAAAACAAGTGATGCTGTAGTGCAGACTGAAGACATTGCAGTCACAAAGACTAATTCCAGCACTTCACCCACTTTTGAGAGCAGTTCCACGGGGTGTAGAAACAGGCCTGGCTTAGCCTCATCTCTACTGCCAGAGCTGGGAAAAAGTGCCCTTGCTATTGTGAACCTACCCACCAGTAGGCATAGCTCTCCCAGTCGTGCTGCACGTGTAACACCCTTTAACTATGTGCCCAGCCCAGTCTTCACAGTAACAGAGGAAGCTGCAGGAAAAGTAACTAGTGAATAATAAGTGAAGCACTTACAGTCTACTTTTCTTAGCTGATGAAACAGAAGTTATTACAGTCACCAAGGCATGAACGGTTCATAAATGCAGAACCAAAATACTAAAATTGATTCCTTTCCTGTCTAGTCACTGATCCATGAATCCTGTGCACTTTGGAATTATAAATATTGTTTATTGGAATTGACTTTATAATGTGTAATGCAGATAAAGGCACTTTATGGATATGTAAATTTGGCACATCTGCACATTTGACAAGTATTGAATCAAAGTAATTGCCAGGAAATTGAAAAGTTTTCTCATAACATTTAACTTGGAGCTAAAGTTACTTTACTGAAAAAAAAGATAGTGATGAAAATATGGATATTATATGTAAGATAAACATAATTTCCTCCTGTTTGAATGTGTGCTAAAAAAGTTTTCCTTTCTTATGGACATAATCAAGAACTATCAATATATGATGTATAAGTAAATGCAGGAACTCATGAGATACTGGGCCCGAGTGCAGTCCACATGTCAAGATGTATCCAAAAAAGAAGAGAGATCCGCACTTCACAGGACTAATAAACATCAATAGTGCTTTATTGCTAGTACCAACTTTAAAGGCTGGTGGTACAGTTGAAAATGTTATTTGCCATAAAGCAGCTTGAACTTCTTACAAAATGCCTACATATAATCCTTCAAGCAAAGCCTTAATATATGTGTAGCTGCATGTTTCTTATACTTACTGGCTATCCTAACAAAGTATAACCACAGCTCAGCTTATAAGAAGATTCCAACTACTATAAGAACAGAGAATGAAAAACATGTTCACACTTTTTCTTATTGCCAAAATTAAAGCTCCAACAATGAATGGCTTTGGGCATTAGCTGGAGTTCCAGGCACCTTGAATAATGATCATTGGCCATATTATGAACATTTGTTGCAGCACTTGGATATATTTATTCTTTCTTTCTTTCTAATTTAATATATAGAAATTCAACATGCTAAGACTCTTTTTTAGTTAGCTAGAGCTTTTTCAGCTATCATTCCTTCCTTCATTATTCCAGCCACTAACGATGTCCTTAGCTACTGCACAGTCTTAATCTTTGTTACTCCTCATGGACAGTAAAGTCAATAAAGACAATGAAGAAACTAAATGGGCCAACTGTTCCTGCCTGCAGTAAATTTCAGGGTATATCTTGCTTCCTTGTTGAAACTATACAAACCCTATTATAAATGAGAAGGGAGAAGCATGAATAATTCCAGCTTTTTTACATGGATTGAAGAGACTTGAGAACGTTTAACATTAGCACAGAACAAGAATTTTCCGCACTAAGTCTGCATTTTCCAGTGTTGTTTTTCACTTAAAAATTCAAATGTCATTTGAGTTAATTGTATGTATTAAATGTAAAAAGTAATAAAATCCACCATTTATGAAACAGTAGTTTTATGATTTAATAGGAAATACAACTGCCAGCTGCATACACTCCGCAAGAGACCCTATGCCCAACACATAACAATAAAAAAGTTAATATGGTGATGCAAAACACAATCCAAAGGTAAATATGGTGATTTCATAAAGAAATATAATTTCATTCTTGTGCATGCACAGTGCAGTCCACTTGGCTCGTAGATTGCAAAGTGCATGCCATAAAATCTTGAATAATTCATTACAAGTAATTATGCACCATAGGAACTAAGTAGGTTTTAAGCAACAAAGGAAAATCCCCCCCCCACCCTTCTTTTGCCCCTTAAAAATATTGCTTACAAAAACATTGTTGACAAAACCAAGGTTTATTGTAAACAGATATAGGGACTAACTACCTAAGTGGGGCTAAAACTTTGCTGTACAGAGCAAGCCATGTGCTGCCAGTCTGCTACTCTCTTGAAGGGCGCACATAGCAAATCAGTATATACAATGAACACTGTGTTTTTTTTTATTAGTGTACCAAGCAGCCATACAGAATGAGAATCTCAAATATGATAAGAAGAGGGTTGTCTGCCTGGGTCAGTGATCCATATTTAAAAGCAGCAAAGAGGCAGAAGAGGAAGGCAAATAATTGAAAAAATATAAAAAATAAATAAATATGAAGACCATTTGCAAAGTTAATAGGGCATTCTGTAACCCTAGATTTAATATTTGGTAACACACCCTTTGGAAAAAATGACTAAAATCCAGCACTTCCTATAGCAATGAATGAGCTTTCTACATCTCTCTACTGTAGAATTACTCTAGTTCTTCCAGATTTGAAAAATGCCTTCTCACAACTCATTGCTATCTACCTCACAACAGTTCATCAGTTTGCTGCAGACACCTCCTCCACCACCAGTCAATTAAAACCCTTATTTTGTTTCCATCTTACTTTTATTCTAGATCCCTTGCATAGACTTATGTTTGGGTTTGCACATGCCCACAAAAGCACTGTACAAAAACAAGGTAAGCAACAGGAACGTCAGATGGTGTTGCAACGTTCGTCCGACACGACTGTCGGATCCAGACGCTGCATGCTGCTTCTGCATCCGATAGTCGTGTTGCGTCGGATGAACTCTGCAACACCATCTGACATTTGTATTTCTTACCTTGTTTTCCGTTGCATCCGACTTGACACCTGCATTTTGGCTCAGCGTGTCGAATCCGGCAGAATCGCGTGGAAAACATTTGTCTAGTTCTACCCCATGAAATACAAATGTCGGATGGTGTCGCAGAGTTCATCCGACGCAACACGACCGTCGTATGCAGACGCAGCATGCAGCGTCTGCATCCGACGGTTGTGTTGCGTCGGTCGAACGCTGCGGCACCATCTGAAGTCCCTGTTGCTTACCTTGTTTTCCGTCGCATCCAACTCGACGCCTGCGGTTTGGCGCAGCGCGTCGGATCCGGCACAAATGCACAGGAATCGTCCATGTAGTTGTACCCTTAGATCTTCAAACACACAGGTCCATTGTATCCTGGATATTCAGTCTATGAGGATAAAAAATACATATTTACACTGTGCAACTGTAAATGTGATGTGCTAAAATGAAAGAGACAAACTGCCTTTTTTTATTAGTGTGCTAAGGTGATATTGAGTTGAATTAAAAAATCCATAGGTAGTGGGATAAATACAAATGTTGTATTGCTTGCTATATCTTGTTTGGTACTATCAATTTTCACTAGTCTTATACCCTAGGACTTTTTGGTCAGCTTGTAGATATGCCTTCACTTGTCTTGCCTGCTCTAATATTTACTAAGGAAAATGTATTAAAGTTAACTATAAATATGATAGCAAGCAAAAAACTATCATTTGTACTCTGCCTACCAATTATGAAAAGGGCTTTCGGTTTTAAACCTCATTTGGTCACATGCAACCCTTACTGTGCAGTCTCTTAAAGGAACAGTTCAGTGTAAAAATAAAAACTTGATGAATAGATAAAAAATGTTTCTAATATAGTTAGTTATCCAAAGATGTAATTTATAAAGGCTGGAGTAACCTGATGTCTAATAGAACAGAACCCAACTTCCTGCTTTTCAGCTCTCTAACTCTGAGTTAGTCAGCGACTTGAAGGGGGGCCACATGGGACATAACTGTTCAGTGAGTTTGCAATTGATCCTTGCATTCAGCTCAGATTCAAAAGCAACAGGTATGACCCATTTGGCCCCCCTCAAGTCTCTGATTGGTTACTGCCTAGTAACCAGGTTCACTCTAGTCTAGTCCATTTACTAAGGGTCGAAGTGCATTTTCAAATTCAAAAACTTCGAATTTCAAAGTAATTTTTGGGTACTTCGACCATCGAATATTCCAAAATTCGATTTGAATTCAAAAACTTTGACTTCGAAAATCGAAGTACTGTGCCTTTAAAAAACTGACATTCGACACTTTGCCACCTTAAACCTGCCGAATTGCTGTTTAGCCTATGGGGGACCTCCTTTTAACTTTGGCTAAGTTTTGAGTAGTCTAAGTATTTTTTTGTAAAATCGTTTGAATCATTCGATTCGAACGATTTAATCGATCGAACGTTTTTTACTTCGATCGAAAACGCCCCTTTTCGATCAAGCAAATACTTTGACTATCAAGTATCAGATGGTCGATGGACCCTTAGTAAATGTGCCCCAAAGTGTTAAGTAGGTGCTAAAAACCAAAATCATAATAAAAAAGTGATATACAGCAGTAAGTAACTGATGTGAGAAGGCAATGTGAGCCTTGTCACAAGCAGTTTTGGACTAGCCATTCCAAGAAACATTTGTCTGTGATAGATGTTGGAATGCCTTTTGGAATCTGAATTGCAGAATCTAACAGGACAGCTTACAACATTGAGGGGCACTGCAAGCCTGGGGAGATTAGGTTGCTCACTGAGCATTGGCTGGGACAGTGGGGGTGGTAATACAACCACTGGAGTAAATGAGGGAGAGAGGTTTGTTAAATAAACAAAAATGGCATGTATGTAGGGTTGCCATCTGGCCGGTATTTTACCGGCCTGGCCGGTAAAAATGATGGCTGATCCCAATCTTATTAATAGGGAAAAAAGATAAATATATAGGAAGGCCGGTATTTTTTTCAGAAAAGGTGGCAACCCTACATGTATGTCAGCTCCTAAGGAGTAAGTATTCAAAAACCAAAAAATGTGTCACCATGCAGTCTCATCACAAAAAACTGAAAATAGATGAAGACCCACAAATAGTAAATGCAGTAGCAAAGGTAGTTGTAAAATGTAAAAAGATATTTATTAGGACATGTGTAATCCAACGTGTTTCATGCTAAAAGGGGACCAACTCATAGGGGTTGTGGCAGTTAAAAGGGGAAGTAGGGGACCGAATGGTAAGTGGGTAGGGCCACACCAACAAATTTGCTATTTTGAGTGAGGATGTTGGGTAAGATAGCTCTGATCTGGCATGTATAATGCCAATTAACTCTCAGAGCACCCTGGGGGCAGATGCTCCAGTACATGAGATAGACTTCAGGTTGATAAAACCAGGTTTCCACAATTTCTTGTTTGGGAGCCATCAAACAATGAGGGCTGACCACTGTCTTTGTTGATGATTTTCAATTTTGCTGGAAACAGGAGGTAGAATTTGTAGCTTGAGGCAAATATAGATTTACAAATCGGTAACTGATGCTGAAAAGTCCTAAAACAGCACGATGCAGCAAGTTTCATAAGTCTTTGGTCTTTCTGTAAGCTAATATTAGGGATGCACCAAATCCAGAATTCAGTTCGGGATTCGGCCTTTTTCAGCAGGATTCGGATTCGCCGAATCCTTCTGCCCAGCCGAACCGAATTTGCATATGCATATTAGGGTCCGGGAGGAAAATCACGTGACTTTTTGTCACAAAACAAGGAAGTAAAACATTTTTCCTCTTCCCACCCCTAATTTGCATATGCAAATTATGATTCAGATTTGGTTCAGTATTCGGCCGAATCTTTCATGAAGGATTCGGGGGTTAGGCCGAATAAAAAATAGTGGATTCGGTGCATCCCTAGTTAATATGTTCATCTAGTCCGCATAGTTTAGGAGTTTGAATATACAGTAACTTGTCTTGGTGTTCTGATGGAGGTCCGACTCTGGCAAAATGTTCTATATGAAAAGGAAGGTCTGCTGTGACCATTTTAAGCAACTCAGAAAGTTTCTGTTTTAATATCAGTTCTAGATCTTTGCTGTGTACTGATTTCAGAATGTCCACTATTCCAAGGTTGTTTCACCTGTTCCAGTTTTATAACTAATCCAGTTGTTGTGTTTCTATAGCTGTGTGACCCTTATCTAGCTAATCCTCTACTCGAGCTTGGTGCAACAGCGGAGAACTTGGGTTTTATTTCAGCTGACCTTTGGGGCAACATGGAATATCGGCCCAAGTATTTTTCCATGCCTGTCTGGGTGGAGTGTAGGAAAGTACTTGGTTTTGTGTTGAGCATGCAGAGCGGATTCTCTTTTGCCTTTGGTTCAAAGTTATGCCATATGTGGCAATAGTTTAGGGCATTATATTAGCGGTATAAGCCAAAATAGTTTCCTTTGCTTGGTCAAGATTACATGATGTCAAGATGGTTGTTGTTATATAGGAGGAGGGGTCTCTTTGTTGGTATCTATGGGCTATGTTCTCAGTATGTTGGTATCTATGGGCTAAATTCCACACAAGATGTTGTGTCTTAGATCTGGTCTTGCCATGCAACATCTGGTCTTGCCATGCAACACCACAAGATTTGCTTTTGATTAAAATATTATCATTGCTGCCTTGCATGTTTTATCACATTGCATTGCAGCACAATTGGAAATAGTGAAGGTCTTTATCATGCAGCATCATTTAAACATGAAAAAGGCTCCTGGAAAAATTGCCCTCACTTGTCTAACCTTTCAGGATTTGTCTTTCAGGATCATGTCACAACTTGGGGGGAAGCCGGGTGTTGGTATTACCTTCTTTACCCTCTATTATACTTGGGCAAAACTCAACCCAAATGCAAATTTGTTAGTGTTTAATGGCAAGTGAGCTTTAGAGCATGATTATAAGGCCATCGAGTAGGACAGCCCCCTGAAAGACCTAAATATCCCCAATAAGATGACAGCTAATTTCGATGGGCTTATATAAATAAAGGTGCATAAAATTGTTTAATAGTTCACACACTAGTTATAAAAGGTAAGTCATCATAGCTCTGTTCTCAAACTAGCCTTGGTCACTAGTACTCTATTTTTGAAAATTATTTTCTTTATCTCTATCTATACTAATAAAAATTACATTGTACTTGAACAGTCAGAAGAAGGCAAATAATTCAAAAACAATAAAAAATAAGGAAGACCAATTGAAAAGTTGCTTAAAACTGGCCATTTTATAACATACTAAAAGTTAACTTAAAGATGAACCACCCTCTAATGCTTTTTATTTCATAGATTCAATTATTTTGATTACTCAAGGTATGCCAAGCCAAATCACGGAAATATCTTTTATCTGAAATCCCTCAGGTCCTAAGAATTTTGCACAATAGACCTCATGCTTGTGTTGATACAGTACTATAATTATTCAACTTACTTTGCAATAAACAGCTATGCAAAGGGGACAGCTAGTACATGTTAAGGGGCAGATTTATCAAGGGTCGAAGTGAGGGAATTTTCGAAGTAAAAAAATTCAAAATTCAAGGTAATTTCTTGGATACTTCAATCATCAAATAGGATACTACGACTTCGAATTTACTTAATCGAAGTACTGCCTCTTTAAAAAAACTTTGACTTCAATAGTTCGCCAAACTAAACCTGCTGAAGTGCTATTTTAGTCTATGGGGACCTTCTAAACCATTTTTCAAAGTCTTTACTCATCGAAGTAAAATCGTTCAATCGTGCTCTAAAATCGTTCGATTCGAACAATTTAATCGTTCGTTCCAACGATTGTACTTTGATCGTTCGATGGCCAAATTCGGTGAAAAATCCTTCGACTACGATATTCGAAGTATTTTAATTCGATGGTCGAATTTCGAAGTATTTTTTACTTCGAAATTCGACCCTTGATAAATCTGCCCCTAAGTGTATAGTGACAAGAGGTCACTGTCCACTGGCATAAATCTATTCAAACATACAATAAAAAGTATTTATGAATAAATATATATTTTTTGCCAGTAATGGGACTATCAAAACACAATCATAGCTAAATTTGTGCTACATGATATCCTAAATATATATATAGACAAATACAAGAGGTCCTCAATCCATTATCAATATATTTAAGACAGAGACATTTTGTGCATACTGCTACTAAAAAAAATGCCTTACCTAACAAAACAGGGATTGTTTGTCCATATATTGCAATATATTTAAGATGGCCAACTACGTCACATCCCATATCTGGCCAGTCCTACACTCAACTATCATCTGATTCATTAAGAATTCTATTGCTTCATTTTTTAGTAGCAGTATGCACAAAATGTCTCTGTCTTAAATATATTGATAATGGGTTGAGTGCAGAGGACTCTTGTATTTGTCTATATGTATTTTGTGGTCACAGCCTCATTGCACCCCCGCCTAATGTTTTTAAAAAATAGTGGTGAGCACAACTTTTCTTTGTTATATATATATATATATATATATATATATATATATATATATATATATATATATATATATATATATATATATATATTGTGACTTATACTATTATGACTGTAGTGGCCTCTGAAAAATACCAGGATTTTAATGTTTTGACTGCTGTATAGGTTTAAACAGAAATGGTAACAATTAAGTACATGTAGGGTACAATATATCAAAAAACAAGTTTGTTTTTTTCACGATTCGAGAAATAACTAATTAAAAAAAATCACTAGTATGAATATTCTTTGTAACCTCATATTCAGGGGCGATCCTGGCCCCTTCACCGCCTGAGGTAGCAGCAGTTGCTGCTGCCCCCCCTCCCCTGGAAATTCGCTCTTAAAGTACCAGGAGCAGCATTTTTGCTGCCCCTGGTACCTAGTGGGGCGCTGCCGCCTGAGGCGACAGCCTCAACCCGCCTCATTGTCGAAGCACCCCTGCTCGTATTGCACCATTTATTAAAGAATAAAACCATGGAAAGTCACCAGATAAAACTCAGCAAGTAAAAGCAGGCGAGGTTGTATAGAATATCCAAGAAAACACTGTAACAGCAGGGTTATACCCTTGCGTATTTATTCTACAAACGTGCAACGTTTCGGGGTCAGACCCCTTTGTATAGAAGTCAATAGGAATGTTCTCTGACAACTTTATTTATTTTCCCAATTTATTAATTCATGCGAGATTTTCAGCCTCATTGAAAATTAATATGATAATGAGATTCTTACTGGCATGCGACTTTTTTCTGCAAAAAATGAGTGGAAATATTTTGTCGTGTTTTTTTCTTATATAAGCCATCATTCCAGAAAAAAAATTACACGAGTTTTGTTGGCGTTTTATTTAGTCGTCTGCGTTTTTTTTTCTTTCTCAAACTCATATTTTGATAAATCTGCCCCATATGTCTTATACATATGCCAATATACAGTCTGTATTAATACTATAGAGAGAGAGAGAGAGAGAGAGAGAGAGAGAGAGAGAGAGAGAGAGAGAGAGAGAGAGAGAGAGAGAGACAAGTAACGTTTTATTTATAGCACCTACTTAAAGGGTATGTAAAGACAAAAAAATAAAATCCCATTTTTACTTTCTTTAAAGGGGTGGTTCACCATTAAGGTAACTTTTAGCGTGTTATAAAATGGCCAATTCTAAGCAACCTTTCAATTGGTTTTCATTATTTATTTTTTATAGTTATTTGCCTTTTTCTTCTGACTTTTTGCAGATTTCAAATGGGCATCGCTGACCCCTTCTAAGAAACAAATGCTCTGTAAGGCTACAAATGTATTGTTATTGCTACTTTTTATTACTCATCTTTCTATTTAGGCCTCTCCTATTCATGTCAGTCTCTTATTCAAATCATTGCATGGCTGCTAGGGTAATTTGGACCCTAGCAAATAGATTAAAATGCAAAATTGAAGAGCCGCTGAATAAAAAGCTAAATAACTCAAGAACTATTAATAATAAAAAATTAAAACCAATTGCAAACTGTCATAGAATATCACTCTACATCATACTAAAGGTAATCTCAAAGGTGAACAACCCCTTTAATCAAAAAGAAACATATCACCAATATACTTTAATTAAAAAATGTGTATGGTTTTTACAAGAAACCTGACTGTATGCAGTGAAATTCTGCCTTTAATTACTGCTGTGGATAGGAATTGTCAGACAAATCCTAACTGCTCTGCAGGGAAACAATCATACTTATAAACAGCAGGGGGGGCCCCGTCTTACTTCCCAGCCATGCAGAACTCAAGCAGCTTTGTTTGTTTCCCTGTAGAGCAGTCGATTTTATTTGCTGTTTTGATCATTTATGACAACCCCTAAGCAGCCCAGACCACACTGAGCATGTGCACAGTCTTGGTCTTGCAAAGATGTTTACAAAACGGTGACCACCTGTGGCTAACTTTGAAAGCAGAAATCATTTGTTTGATTAGCTTGTGGTGCAGTAAGTTCATGTTTATGTTTAGTATACAAAATACAGCATTTCTATCATTATTCTATTTTAGACATTACTTCCCCTTTAAATAATGTTCTGTATCCAAGATATGAGCCAAAGGAGTAGATAACTGTTATATGTGCATGAAGTGTACTTTACAGACATATGTGTGTCCCCTTTCAATTAGGTGGGGTAGTTATGCTGGGTTCCCCTTTTATTTTATTTATTGCATTTCAGCAGACTACCAGGTGGAGTAGCAGGAACCAATGGGTTTGGCAAATATGGTGAAAAGGACAATTCATGGAACAGCAGAAATATATATTATTATATACTGTATAATAACTTAAACTATCTCTCTTTTTTGTTTATACTGTGTTATAATTATTTGGAGGAAACGGCACAGTGGTCATAAGAAACACCTTGCGTACACTGCAAATGTTATGATGTGCCCATATTCTCAAAAGACCAGTAACATAAAAAAAATGTAAAAAAAAAAATGTTTCTACTTAATGGAAAAAAACACCAAGACACTTAACTTAAAATGAGCAAAGTCTTTATTTAAGAAATGACTTACCAATTCTCCACTTGTGCTCCTCTTCAGAAACGGCAACAGGGTGACGATCCATCGTGTGGCGCTCAATTTTTCCTCCCTGCCTTCAATAGGAGATAGCCAGAGAGAAGAAATCGATCGATGTACGATGGATCGTCGCCCTGTAGCAAAACAGTCAGGTTTAGGAAATTCAAGTGACAATTACTTACAAATGCAGAACTATAAGCGAAAAACAATCAACATGACCTATAGGTAACTTTTAGTGTAGATTAATTTTTTGAAAAATGTTTTCAGTGTCAGTATCACTTTTACTGACAGCAGAAATTGAACCTTGTATTACATCTGCCATACAATCGACTTTGCATGCTACTTATAATTTTGCCATAAAGTATTTACCCAGTGTTTTTACCTTACCTATCTGACTCCCTTTGATCGCTTATGAGGGGGCTGCCATACTTGTGCAGCAGGAGTCTATTAGCATTAGAAACTCTAACTAAGTTGTGAAGGGACACTCAGGTTGACAAAACAGTCAGGTTTAGGAACTTTAACTAACAATTACTTACAAATACAAACCTCTCAGCAAAAAACAACAGAATGACCTATAGGTAACTTTTAATGTACATTCATATTTTAAAAAGTATTTTTTTAGTGTCAGTATCACTTTAGGTCTGAGTAGCCACATGGGACATTTTGTTGCCCAGGTAAGAGGCAAATTCCATAGGCTACTTTGACATTGCCACTGATAGAAGCTTTCACTCTTGAAAATGCTCACTGCTACATAATTCCTGCAATAATATGATTATATTGCAGGCCTCAGAGGCGTTACAAGGTTAACCTATGTTCACTAGCATTTTGCCTCAAACCTGAAAAACTGCACGGCTGACAAAATCCCTGCTGTTAACTTGCCCTACAGTATCACTTTTTTGGTGTTTTTTTTCTCTGCCCTAGAATATGTGCAATGTGGTTCTTTTATTGCACTTTAATATAAAGGTATATTCTGCTTAGTCTAGAATCTATGACAACCTGAAGTTGCAAAGGACATAAATATAGTCCCTTGGTACAAAAAATGTTCTTATCCACAAGTATAAAAATGGCAGTAACATTTTCCCAAAGCATCCTACAACCACAAACTATCACAAGGTTTGTTTGGCCTAATGGTTTTGGAATACTATCACTACTTGGCAAGCCTATCATCAAATGGATCATTCAGTTTCTGGATTTCTAAGATGTGCAGGCTCATGTCCTTCCAATGGACCAAAGAAGATGAGTAAGACCAAATACTTCAGGACAATGGGGATCTGATTTATATTCTATTATGTGACCACTAGTGCTCTAGAAACAATAAGATATGTATGAATCACAATATAGCCAATCTCTATTTATTTAAAAATGATTTTTTAAATAATGGAACATGCTTCTATAAGTGGCCATGAAAGAAATAGCAACAGTACAAAAAAACATCCACAGTTGCAAAGTCAGTGATGGTTTCTCAGTTTCATGCTATTCAGAAGTTTCTTTTGAAAGTACTTGCAATCAAAGTTAAGACTAGTCAGAAAACGTAGTATTAGGGGTCTCTGTGATTCATCTATTCCCACATAAATTGGCACAACTTTAACAGCCTCTTGGTCTACAAAGTTCACTAGATTCCATTCAGAGACACGCTCGAACCAAGGGTCATGTAGGGAGGTAGCTGACACAATAAGGAATGATATTCGGCTGGACTGGATGACACGAGTTGTCCCAGTAATTGCCTGTGTCCCAGCAATTTTGTCACGGTGCTCATCATAGCCATTGTAGTTATTCTGCTCTAACGTGCTGATTATGTTAGTGGCCACATGTGCATCATTTAAGCAATACCACAAGGAGAAGTCATATAAGTATCGAGTGGCACACATGTCTGAGACCTAAATATAAATTATTGTGTATTCCACAGCATTGTCTTTTTAGTATAGGCAATGTTCCTATTCCTTTGCTTTGCATGTTTCAGAGCAATGGCCAATGAAGTATCAAAATTGAGTATAAAGTATATGGGTCCGAACAAATGTCCAATGTCAAGCAAAACTTTACTTAAAACTTGAAGAGAACATGAAGAATGCTAATACCACCTACTGATAAGTCTTTCCAAAAATCACTTTTTTTCAGTCAAAAGCAGAGATCCAGCAATTTAATTATGGTACTCATTGTGGTCAATGTAGTGAATCTGCACTCATATGTTGCTATCCGAGGTGACCAAATGTGCATTACCTAAAGATTAGTAAAGAAAATAGTCATATAAGCAAACAGAGGCACATATCTGAAACTAAAATGTAACATGCATCACACAGCAGTTTGTTAGCATGACCAATGACCCAGTCCCCTCAGTCTGCAAGTTTCAAATTATTGGCAATCATCAAAGGTATATTTGCAATGCAAGGCCAAACCAAATGCCAAGCAAAAATGAAAAAAATAACCAACATCCACCTATATATATTTTCCCAAAAACTTTGTGGAACTTTCCCTGGAGATATTTCACATGGTTGCTTCTCTCAAATTCTCAATGTCTTCTTCCAGTTTTTCCCCTGCACACTTCAACGCAACAGATTTTGTCTTCAATTGGATTAGAATTTCCTTTAGTTTGTTGTTCATATCCACATAATTACAGCTCTGACCATATTGCTTCTCCCTCTCACATACGGTAGCATTATTAGAAAGCAAGGAATCTGTAAGACAAATATGTTTTTAAGAAAAAAAAAAGGGGGGGGGGGCTGACTGAATCATCACCACAGATACTTTGGAAATAAACCAGCACTATTTACCATCACTGAAGTCGCAGATAAACACTGGGTCAGAAGCTAGAGCCCCATGGACATCTTGTAGAATTTGCTCAATGCTGGGTGGCTCGGGTCGGGTGGGTAGGACAATTCGCTTCTTGGTTCTGGAGGTCATAACCAAAAATGCTCACAGATGAAAGAAAGTTTATTACCTACATGAAAATGAAATAGCAATTTATATATGAAAACAAATATTGGCTCTCTTTTTGTTTGTATTTCATGATAATTATTCATAAAATATGCTTGCTTTTGAGAGGGACCGAGGAATAAATCATTTTTCGGGAGGGAGACCTGCAGCTGCCCCTATGAATATAGCACTGCCTACATCTGTAAGTGCTGTAATGAGGGGTTACTATTAAAGGCTGAGGTAGGCACCCACTCTTTCAATATTCCGACTCCTGCTAGGTGTATACAGATAGAGACAACAACACAACTGACTGCTCTTAATGGTTCACCAAATATTCAAACCTCAGCCTAGATCACTGCTAAGAAAAACCTGGAGGCAATTCATAAATGTATGAAGGTAATAGCAGCTGTTAGTTGATCAAAACTTGCAATAATAATAGCAATTGATGTAATAGTCTAGCTGTTTCAGGTTAAAAATGACTGTTCATCCAAAACAGCAGGTTAATCTACAACAGGGGTCAGCAACCTTTACTATCAAAAGAGCCATTTTGCCCCTCTCCCACTAAAGAAAAATAGTCTGGAGCCGCAAAACATAACACAGCTTATAAACTTTTTTTTTTAATTTTAACTGTTACAACAACAGAATACAACAAACAGAAGTGCATTGTGTATATGCAGGGCTACTTTGAAATAAATTAAACACTGAATAGCCCTATTAAATGCTGGTGTTCTCATCTGTTTAATGTGACTTCTGTTTCTGAAGCTCCATGCTGATCGTCTCTCTTTTGTCTTGAGTGTGTGACCGCGGTAAGGACCATGATGAATCATCTTGCTGTGGCTCAGTCTTGCCACTCCTGGGACTTCTATACAGCCCTTGCACCTGCTGGCGGCTTCTTGAGTGTGCTTACTGCAAGGGCTGTAAATACGACCTGACAGGCAAAGCCGCATGACTGAGCCGCAGCAAGCAGGATGAAGAGCCGCATGAGGCTCTGGAGCCGCAGGTTACCTACCCCTGATCTACAATATCAGTAGTAACCCCCTTCTTAGCTTTAGTGTAACCGCTATTGCATAGAAGAACTGCTGTTAAGAGCCAAACACTGCCACCAGAATAAATCTAGATCCTGTTTGTCCCTCACTTAAAACCTCCAGGACCTGACAGTCAAATGACACCATGTGAACAGACAGGAGCAGGCCAATGTCAAAACAGTGTGTGAGACACATGGTGAGTGGTTAGCGTACACCTAGATCGAGACAAGGAGAGTTTCTAATGGCTTATTTCCAATGCTGATATGGTGGTGCTTGCAGAAAGCAATGTGAGAAAAGTGAGAGTTGCTGAAATAGGCTGGCTAACACACTCCCTACAAACGGTTCCACGTAATATTTCAATATTCATATATGAATAAGTCATTGCCTTGACTTGGTATGGTACAACCCAAGAGTGGTGGGGGGTTGTGGTGTGGTCCACCCTACCCACGTAAAGTGGTAAAGACCGGCAAACTGCTTGATACCAAGGGGGGAAAATCTACTGTTACCACTTAACACCGAGGGGGGATAGACTTGATTCTGGAGGTATGCAATGTTCTATTTCAAAATGAAAAATGTAGCAATCGGCACAAGTGACGATTCAGTCTCCCCAGTGCAGGGCTCCCATCTCTTAAAGGAAAACTATAACCCTCAAACAATGTAGGTCTCTATAAAAACATATTGCATAAAACTTATCTAAACTGTGTTTTTGTGTCTCAAAATTGTTAAAAAATATCTTATTTGCACCTGTTAGCTGTTCTGGGCTCTCTGCTAAAAGCCAATTAAGTGAGAAACTTTGTTTCTTTTTCTGGCTGTTCAATGCAGAGAAAAGAGGGACTTTCCAGTACAAATGAGCAACTGCGGGTTGAACAGTCAAAAGAGGGACTGTCCCTCCGAAAAAGGGACAGTTGGGAGGAATGGTAAAAGGACAATATATACTTAAATATATATACCAGTCTGGGAAGATTCATTAATATGCCACTCAATTTGATATAATCTGTTGCTCAAATATTTATTTTGGAGATATAGTTTTCCTTTAATAAGCAATTAACCAAAAATGAAAGAGAAAAATGCTGTACTACCTAAGAGGGTGACAGATTGTGCCACTTGATGCATGGAGGGGGGGGGGGTTAGGTGATAGAATATACCAATATACAAAAAAAAGCACACACCAAAAAAAAAAACTCCACAAACAATAAAAATAATCAAAACGTCTCGTATCAACACCAAGGCAAAAGAACACCCCTACCTACAGGAGATATTGCATATCCATTACTATGTCGACCATTACTATGTCGAGACAGCACCTAGGCAGTCGGCACGAATAACTTAAATGCAACATTACATTAACATTTCCCTGAAGAAATAGAAAAGTCACATACAAAGTATTAGAGACATTAGTAAGTCATAACATACTTATCAATCACAAATGATGTACCGGCAGAGCAGGAGACACATTAACTGGATGTCACCACTTTACAGTATCCCCCACAACTAGAGCTTCGTCAGGAGTGACATCATCAGCAAGTGACCTGCATAACGAGGCACACTGAGTAGTAAGGCCAAATCCCATTGGTTATAACATACGTCAATCATTAGTTGGTTACGTCTTAAATCCTTGAAGCACAAACGTAATGTAAATGCGACCTCTAGTGGCCAAAATATGTAATTTGTAATATGTAAATAATACGTCTTTTCAACAGTCATGTGTGAAATAATAGTTCTGTATTTACGTTAGTTTATTTTACAATGTGCATACATAGGTTTTTCATCCCACCATGCAAGTTTGGACTTTTTGGGCCAGAATTACTTGTAGTAGCTAGCTGTGACAGGAAGTTAGCATTAAACAAAATGTCACTCTTATCACTGGTGTATTTCTGTTTAGGTCTGAGGTTAGTATAAGACATTGCATTAACACCATGGGTTCCCTATAGCCTTTTCACTTTACAATGATAACCCTAAGTGACCAATACCCAGCATTAGTGAATGTATGACAGGATATATTTTTGTTATTCTTAACAAAAACTATTGTGGTAGAACTATACAGTATGGGGGTTATTTATCAAAGGTTGATTTGTGTTTTTCCCAAAACATTTGAGTTTTTTTTAGGGTAGTTTCAATCTTTCGGGATTAAAAAAACTTGAATTTTTCTTGATTTATAATGCCCCGAAGCTGCAAAATGCTCGAATTAGAAAATACTCCAGCAAAAACCTGTCAAGGTCATGTAGAAGTCAATGGCAGAGGTCCCTTAAACCATCTGAAGATGTTTGTAGCCTTCATGATTTTCAGGGGTTTTTCAGTGGTTTGCGCTTGAAAACTCTATAAATTCAAATTATTCAAGGTTTTTTTTTTTGCCGATAACTTGATCCCCCCCATTGTTTTTACATTTGAGTTTTTCATAAAAAAACATACAGTGACACAGTGCTGGTGCCCGGTCAGCATTTTGTATAAGGTGTGAACAGGTGAACTATTTGGCCAGTTTCAGTTTGGGTCTCAGGTGTGAACAGTATGTGGCTTTAGTGTGTGAGCAATAGAGGTGTCACAAGTGTAATCAATGCAGGAGTATATAGTCTGAATTTGAGGTGTAAACAATGCAGGGGCCAGTTAATCTTTGTACTGATACATTTTAAATCTTGCACATGGTAAACAGACACAGCGGGCATACTTTCATGTGGAGGGCCACGCAAGGGGGGGGGGTCACAGGCCGCCATTTGGACAGCACGTCTCTACAGGGCCAGGTTGGCTGGATGCCTAAGGCAACCCTGCTGGCAACCCCCCCCCCCGTGTGCGCATACGCTCAACCGCAACAAAGGGGAGACCGACGGAGGGGAGGGATGAAGGGGTGAGCGATGGAGGGGAGAGTAGGAGGGTGACAGGAGGGAGGGGAGAACGAAAGAGGGAGTGGAGAGCGATGGAGGGGTGGGTGACAGAGGGAAGGAAGGGAAGTAAGACTAAGAGGCGCGAACACGGACTAGACAGAAGAGGTAGCTGCCCAGCGCCCCCCTTTCATTTCATCCTAGGCAGCTGCCTCTTCTGCCTACCCCTAGTTCTGGTGGACAACCCCTTTAAGAGAACCAGCCATCACAACATTATCTGTCAGGGACATTTCTCATCCTCTGTCCTCACATTGAAGAATCACCTATGCTGCTTCAGATGAAAGTTCTGTTCCTCTATTCTAAAGGGTTGGCCTCTGGTGCAGTGATCCTCTTTATGGTAAAAAAAAAAACCCGCTAATGTACTTGTAACTAGTAATCATGTCCCCTCACAAGCATCTTTTTTACATATAGAACAACTCCAACCATCTACTATCATAATTTAAATCTTCCGTTCCCTTAACCAGTTTAGTTGCACGTCTTGTTAGCTGCACTTTCTCCAGCTACTTTATATTCTTAAGGACTGGATCTTAAAACTGCACTGCATACTCCAGGTGAGGCCTTACCAGAGACTTATAAAGAGACAAAATTATGTTTTCATCCCATGAGTTTATGTCCTTTATTTAATGCAAGACAGTACTTTATTTGCTTTAGTAGCCACAGAATGACACTACCTGGAATTAGTATTGTAAAGGTTACACCGCACACCTGGAATTTTACTCACTTTATCTGCTTTAGTGGTGCTGGTTATCCTTCGGCCTGACGTGGCCTTCCAATGGCAGCAGTTTCAATTATGGATCCGCACACACCAATTTTCTGCAGTTTTCTTTTATTTGTGTTCACCACCAATATCAACGTTTCGGGGGGTACAACCTCCCTTCGTCAGGATATACATTCAAGTGTGACAAAAAACATCTTTATAGGCTTAGCTCCGCCTACATTGTTACATGTGATCTAATTAACATTTTACTTTGTTTTCCCATTTAATTTAAAAATTCTCATAGTGCATAGATATTTAGGTAGTTTTATCCTATAAAAAAAAATTTTTCTTTTATATAAAACCATAAAATATTAAATACTTCATATGTGATTGTGATTTCCCTTGATTCATTATAACCCTACAATTTACACCCATACCCTTTGTCTTCAGACAACAGTTCCTTAAAGTCAGTGAATCATTTTCTACCTTTGTTGATAATATTATTTTCTCTCTATCCCCTGACTGTTCATATCTGTGGAAAAACAGAGAGATGGAGAGTTGTGACAGTAAGTGAAAAGTGACCGTAAAATCTTGAGAATAAACATATTTTGGGAATATATACTTAGGAAGATGTATATTATAATCATAAAAAACAAGCCAAACTGAAATTTTCATTGAGACCCTTTGGTGTTAGCGTTTTGAGTTGCCATATCCAAAAGGCTTCACGTCTTAAAAGATTCCTTTTAAAATCATTGCCTTTATCCTTTTGCACCACTTCTAAAATTTGCCACCTTAGCTGCGATACGTTGTGTTTCATTTCGAAGAAATGTTTTGCTAATAGTGTCTCTTTCTTTTATTTCTCTTTTTCCTTCTCTTTTACCCCATCTGTTTCTGGTTTAAAGTTTCTTATGACACTTTTATGTTCATACATTCTTAATTTGAAAGATCTAGATGTTTGGCCCACATATCCTAATCCGCAGGGGCATTTTAATAAATAGATTACACCTTCCGTGTCACATGTGGAAAAGGATTTAAGTTTTATATCATGTCCTAAGCTCGGGTGTTTACATATATCTCCTTTGATCACCCCGCTGCAGTGTCCACAATTGTGACAAGGAAAGGTTCCATTTTTATTGGAATATGTGGATTAGGATATGTGGGCCAAACATCTAGATCTTTCAAATTAAGAATGTATGAACATAAAAGTGTCATAAGAAATTTTAAACCAGAAACAGATGGGGTAAAAGAGAAGGAAAAAGAGAAATATAAGAAAGAGACACTATTAGCAAAACATTTCTTCGAAATGAAACACAACGTATCGCAGCTAAGGTGGCAAATTTTAGAAGTGGTGCAAAAGGATAAAGGCAATGATTTTAAAAGGAATCTTTTAAGACGTGAAGCCTTTTGGATATGGCAACTCAAAACGCTAACACCAAAGGGTCTCAATGAAAATTTCAGTTTGGCTTGTTTTTTATGATTATAATATACATCTTCCTAAGTATATATTCCCAAAATATGTTTATTCTCAAGATTTTACGGTCACTTTTCACTTACTGTCACAACTCTCCATCTCTCTGTTTTTCCACAGATATGAACAGTCAGGGGATAGAGAGAAAATAATATTATCAACAAAGGTAGAAAATGATTCACTGACTTTAAGGAACTGTTGTCTGAAGACAAAGGGTATGGGTGTAAATTGTAGGGTTATAATGAATCAAGGGAAATCACAATCACATATTAAGTATTTAATATTTTATTGTTTTATATAAAAGAAATTTTTTTTTTTATAGGATAAAACTACCTAAATATCTATGCACTATGAGAATTTTTAAATTAAATGGGAAAACAAAGTAAAATGTTAATTAGATCACATGTAACAATGTAGGCGGAGCTAAGCCTATAAAGATGTTTTTTGTCACACTTGAATGTATATCCTGACGAAGGGAGGTTGTACCCCCCGAAACGTTGATATTGGTGGTGAACACAAATAAAAGAAAACTGCAGAAAATTGGTGTGTGAGGATCCATAATTGAAACTACTACCTGGAATTAGGCAATTTATTTACTAAAGTCCCCAGATCCTTCTCAAATAAGGGAACCCCCAACACACTGCCATGTAGTGTATAACTCACATTTATATTGTTTTCTGCATGTTGATAAGTGCCACTTATTTAAGTGGCACTTATCAACTCTGAACCTTTTTGCAGTTTGCTGCCCAGTATTCCAATGTAGTCAAATCACTCAAGGTGGCAGCATCCTGCGTGCAATTTATAGTTCTGCACAATTTACTTATAATCTTATGTTGCAATACTATATTGTTGCTACTTTAAATTCTTTCAACTGGAAGTGCTCAGTTTTTTATTTTTTAAAGTCCTGTTAACCTGGCCACATTGTTAGGGCTCTTACACATGAGCTTTTTGGGCTCTGCTCCCCTGCGTTCCCTTTCAACCCATTCAACCACAGGGGAGTGCAGGCCAAGACACACTCAATTCTTCTGTATGGGCACATCCTCAAGAGGACGCATGTAAGCGCTGAACACAGGTGGAACACCATGTTATTATACATGTGACTTGGTTGGTGAATTATGTTAAGCCACAGTGTTGGCCAGTTTTTAGAGGTTTACTTTTCCAAGTTACAGATTTGAATAAAATGCAAAGGGCAAAACCTGTTCCTATGTTGAGGTGGATTAAAGAAAGGTTTCAACCTTGGCCTATGGCTAACACAAGTATTCTGGGCTTTCATACCTTTACACTGCAGAATTCTTTAAGTAGAACAATACAATACACCTTCCTAGCTTTATTGACATTACACCAGCTAGGTGAGGCAACAGCTATTTGTGCTCTGACAAAGGTATTCACAATAAATTCCATGTTTCATTTTCTGTATAGCAAAATCAAAAAAGTACTATTATGGAAAGTATTAAGTGCCTTGTACCTGGCATTTCACTTTTGCACCTCTTAGTTTATATGAAATCTGTTTGCTGACAGTATTTGATCAAAGGTCAATTAATGTTGCAAAGAGATAAAAACATTCATGACATGTTTTTATTGTTGCAAATATCTTTGTGAACCATGATGTAACACAAATAGTTTTCAGCTACACCCAGACTGTCAAATGTCAAGAAAGCACTGTACTTAGAAAAATGCTTTGTAAATACATTGCCTTTTGTCCTGCTTTTAAAATGCATTGATAGGCATGGCATCCTCCCTTCAGTGCACATATGGACAGATTTTGTAATTAAAATGCATACTTCTGCGCCACAGTCCATCCCAGAGGATGACATACATGTCAATGTATTCTAAGACATAAGAAAACACAACACTAGCCTGTGAGCTAGCCCCAAACCCTTTCATTAGCCATGAGAAGAGGTATAGATAGTTAAGCCCCCATAGTAATCTACAACTTTGAAAAGAAAAGAATCTACAACACTAGTACTCTGAGGCAAGTATCAGCACTGAAGATTTTTTACCCTATGGTATATAAAAGGTAACATGGACTAAACACGGGTTTACATATGCTGATGTCAGCATATATCTCACGGGTGGAAAAAATACCTATATGCTTTGATGTGGCCTGTAATGCAGAATCCCCAAACTATACATTTTTGTACCGAAATAATATACGCACTGACAGGTGGATGCTATACCTTATAGTGCTTCTGCAACACAAAGCTGACAGGAGGTTTCTTTTCTGGTGTAAAAATGTTGTGTGTACCATTACCCTTATATACACACATACACACACACAGCAGAGTTTATAGCAGAGTGTTTCTTTACATTTTTCTTGCAAAATCAGCTTTGTGATAGAGTCCTGCAGTGGGTCGGGTACCCGCGGGTTACCAGCAAAAACCTGCGGTACCCTGTGGGTACCTGTGTGCAGGTATAGACGCGGGTTGGCGGTTCTGCGGGTTGGGCCGCGGGTCTTCTCAATAGCGATTTTTACTCCTTTTTTCTGATCACGTCTACTTCCGATGATGTCACTTCCAGTTTACAATGACATCACTTCCTTTTTTACTTCTTTTTTCCTGATCACACCTACTTCCGATGATGTCACATCCGGTTTACACTCTTTTCTAGCCCAAGGCAAACAGCCCTTTAGCAGCGAAGATCTGTGCCACTGAGGATTCCCTTATCAGGGTTGGATGTGAGAATCGTAAGAGCAAGAAGGCGCAGGTTCAGGTTGGGCACGTGTTCTAGACAAAGGCAACATTTTGCGTGTTAAGGGTGGGTACGGGTTGATTTTTCTTGACCCGCACATCACTAATGTGCAGTGCTATGGACAACTTAAACAAGACAAAATCCTGTGGACAATGTTGGATGATATCTCATGGAAAAATTTTAATGGATGAATGTCTGCTGAAGCCCTGGGGTGGTACAGAAAGTTCAGAATATAAAATACATTTTTAGCCATATTAATTTTTAGGCTTTTGTTTTTCTAACTCGTCTGGTGTGACAAGTGAAGAGTGAAGTAGTGTAGTATCAGCTTTGGTCATTTAGTTAAAAGATGCAGTAAGTATACTGCTGAGGCTAATAAGAATCTGTTCAGAGCAAGACAACATTTTCTCCATCTGACTTCATGGTTTAAAATAACACCATTGTGCCTTCCTTACTGGGCATGTCTTGGAGGTATGAGCAGACAGCAATTTTGCAACTTGGTAATAGATAGATAGATCGATTAGAGCTCAGCTTCTGTTGCAAATAGACTACAAGTTTGGGCCAAGTCTTATTAACAGGGAGGGGATTGAAGAGAGAATACTGCCAGCAAAGTTAATGGAAACAACTATATAAATGCTCTGCATGACAACTTCATGTCACATATTGTTAAGGGCCAAACCAGAAACCATACTATACATTGATTATGTATATTGATAATATATCGTTGTTAAAGGGGCGGTTCACCTTTAAGGTAACTTTTAGCATGTTATAGAACAGCCAATTCTAAGCAACTTTCTAATTGGCTTTCATTATTTATTTTTAATAGTTATTTGCCTTTTTTCGTCTGACTCTCTGCAGCTTTCAAATGGGCGTCACTGACCCCTTCTAAAAAGCAAATGCTCTGTAAGGCTACAAATGTATTGTTATTGCTACTTTTTTTTAATTGTCTTTCTATTCAGGCCCACTCATATTCATATTCCAGTCTCTTGTTCAAATTGATGCATGGTTGCTAGGGTAATGTGGATCCTAGCTACCGGATTGCTTAAAATGCTAATTGAAGAGCTGAATAAAAAGCTAATTAACTCAAAAAATTTAAATAATAAAAAATGAAACCAATTGCCAATTAGCTCAGAATATCACTCTCTACATCACACTAAAAGTTATCTCAAAGGTGAAAAACCCCTTAAAGAAGCCCCGAGTCCTGATAGAGTTCACCCCAGGGTACTTACAGAATTTTGTTTATCTTTAGCCAGACTTTCTTCAGGTATGGTCCATTGGATTGGGGAAAATCAAATATTATTCCAACATTTAAAAAGGGATTACATTCTCAGCCTGGAAGTTACTGTAAAGCTGGCCATACATACAGAGATCGTCTCGTTTGGGAAGCAGATCTCTCCCCAATATACACACCTTGAGGTGGGCCGTATCAGGCTGATCCGATCGTTGGGCTCTAGAGAATATGGGAGGATCGAGGACCACATCAACAAACCTGCACCATCAGGGAAGCCCGTCAGAGTGCCCCATAAATTGCTGACTTAATATGTCGGCTGCTTATATCTGCCTGTGTATGGGTACCTTGAAGGAGAAAAAAAAAACCTTGTTTTTTTTTTTTAAACTTGTTTTTATTTAAGTAACTTTACATAATAGTTATACAGTTACGACTATACATTAGGTTTCTGTATTGTTCCACTAACATTATGTATCTACTTTTTTAAAACATCATCATAACAATAATAACAATGTAAACTTGCAGCTCAAGTGACAACGTCCATGAGACCCTATTGAGGGTTCTGTGGATAGGAGGCCATTAACCTGTTAGTTAGGCAACTCCTGGGGGGGGGGCACGGCTTGGTTCTCGTTGATCTGGTACTTGGTCTCTGAGGTATCGGGACGATTCCATGGCTAACGGTTGTTCTGTCACTATCGCTGTATTATAACAGGTGGTGTATCTAAATGTATGTACTGTAAGGTGTCTGATTTGTTGTGGTAAGGATTCTATGTATTTTGTCCAGTTCTTAAAAAAACTTTGTTGTGTTTTGTTCCTTTCTAATTGTGGCTTCCAACCAATCCATATGGAAGAGGTAGTGTAGCTTTTGTTTTACTATCATTATGGTGGGAGGTTCTTTATTTAGTCAATGTTATTTAGTACTGTTTTCCGGGCAGCCGCTGCCAGTCTTCCAATGTTTCTTGTCTGATTTTGTTAACTGTGTAAAAGTTATGTCATTGCTAAACAGTGCCCATTCTAATTGTACCTGAAGAGGTTTTCCAGTCACCCCAGCACCATATTCTGCTACATCCTTCCAGAACTTTTGGGGTTTGGCATCTGAGGCAGCTATCAGAGGGCAAATTTCCCATTTTGTATCTCCTAATTGGAGTTAGATAAGAATTATGAAGTATTTGTAGAGCCATTTCCTAATATCTACTGACCGGTTGTAGCCTCATCACATTTGTGTGTTGTTTTAAAATTTAGTGAAGTGTGGTGTTTGGAATGTTTGTCGTCCATGCAAAGCCCGGCCTCTGGTCGTTTTCTATGTCAATTAATGTTCTGATTGTTTGATAGATTTGCGAAGTGGCTTTATCACTTGTCAGGTATTGTTTTGATTGTTCTTGTTACAAAATGGAGAAGTTGGAGAGTTAGGAATAGATGTTGTGTCATGAATGGGAATTTGTCCATCAATTGTTCCTGAGAATATACTGTGTAGTTGTCTATCATGCTATTTTCCCAAACCTTTGTATTAGCTGTAAGATTATGGGTATTTCTTTTTTAGGTTGGTGGAGAAAAAGCAAGCCACTTTCAGCTTTGTTTGACCTGTTTGTATCCCTTGTATTTGGTGATTTTTAAGTATGTGTCCTTGGCGTGTACCTCTATGAATTTGGAATCTGAGTTGGTGTTATTTATTGTTAAAAATGTACTGGGTGCTAAATATAGATTTTTAAAGAGGTTTAGCATATGTATGCCAAAGTGCTGGAATTTAAGTAACCGACGTAGTCTGCCATTATTTTGTTTAGAATTTTTAGTTCTTGATTTAAGAGTGAAATTGGTCTATATGATTTCGGATCAGTATAGTCTCTGCCATCTTTTGGTATTAATATGATTCTGGCCACATTTGCCTCATGCCAGAGTGGGTTTCCCTGTAAGGTGTCTGTGTATATAGTGTTTAGAATCAGTGTTATTTCTGGCAGTAGAAGTTTATACAATTCTGCTATGAGTCTGTCTGGTCCTGGTGTTTTCCCATTTTTTAAGTGCTTATTTGTATCTGATATTTCTGTTATAGGTGCATCCAGGATTTTGCAGTCTTGGACTGACAGTTTGGTGAGGTTAGCTTCCTGCAGGAATTTCAGACCATCACCTGGATTGTCTGCCGGGGCTTCATAAAGTTTTTTAAAATGTTCAGCTAATATGTTTCTCAGTTCCATCCTTCAACCGTTTTAAGTTTTTGTATGTAGGTGGTTCTTGTTTGTTTTTTTGCAGTGTATGCCAAAAGTTTTCCAGACCTGTTACCATACCTATAAAACTGATTTGCTGTGTGGCTTAGCGTATTGTAAGCCCTTTCAGTCAATAAAGCATCAAAAAGTGTTTTTGTCCCTTTTTATTTATTTTTGTCCCCTTTTGTGTTTGTTTTTTTAAATGTTTTATAATTTTCTGTTTATTGATTTTGTAGGAGTTTGTATTTTTCATTATATGATTTTTTTTTGTTTAATTAGGTATGAGATTATCTGCCCCCTTAGTACCGGTTTTGCCACTGCCCATAGCAGTTGTGGATTATCCCAGTGGTCAATGTTATCGTCTATATAATTTGCCCAACTAGTTTTAAGAAACAATTGAAAATCTTCGTTGGTGCTCAGATAAGCCAGAAATCTCCAGTTGTACGAACTTAACTGGGGTTTTTTCAACGTTAAACTTGCCTAAATTGGGGCATGGTCAGAAACATCTATGTTTCCTATTTTGATCTTAGTCAATGTCGGTAAGATCGCCTGTGAGACAAATATGTAGTCTAATCTCGAATGTGTTTTGTGTACTCGTGAGTAGAATGTGTAATCTTTGGTGATTGGGTGTATATGTCTATAGGTGTCATACAGTTGTAAGGTTTCACACAGTGTGTGTAAAGGTCTTGCTCTGTTTTGTGATTGAATAGTAGATTTACCTAACTTGTCCATGAAATCGTCCCAAACCACGTTGACGTCTCCTCCCAAGATAATGTTCTCCGCCCCCCAGGAGCTTACCTTCTGTAAGACAGTCATAAATAAATGTTTATTTTCATTGTTTGGTGCATATATGTTTACTATTGTATAAACTGTGCCATACAGGTCAAGATCTATAATTAGGAGACGGCCATTTTTGTCTTTGTAAGTTCTTAGAATGGAGCATTGAAGGTATCTGCTAATCAGTATTGCTACTCATCTTGATTTTGTATTGTTGGATGAATCAACTACTATTTGTAACCATTTACTTTTCAATGTTTGTTTGTCTTTTCTACGCCAGTGGGTCTCTTGTAACAGAATTATCTGGGCTTTTTCCCTTTAACCCACTCCTTTTTATGATGATTAACAATAGAGGTTTTTATGTTTGTGTGGACTGACCCGTCCCAGCGAGCAGGCCAGTATCCATGATATTTATCTATATAGGGTCTGTGTATGATTAGTGTCTTGCTTAGGTGTCTCATATCTGAGGCCATCTGAGCTGCTGCAAATAATTGGATTAAGAAAGAAAAACATGTCACATAACATATTAACATTTGTTACTCAAGGAAAGGGTAAAGATTAGAAGGAAAGAGAGAAGGAAAAAGGGTAGGAAGAAAAGAAGGGTAAGGAAAAGAAAAAAGGAGTCCGCGAATATCTCTTTCTATTGCCCTATCTGGTAGTTTCTTTTTAAGCGTTTTACTTATGGTAGGAAAACCTGAATTAGGGATATGGTCCGCTTACAGAGGTTTACCAAATGTCCCAGGTTTGAAAGAAGATGAAGAAGAAAAAGAAAGGGTCAGCACCATACTGAGTGTGGTAAATATAGGCCAAGGAGTTATGAATAGTTCAGGTTGAGTCCTTGTCTTTGGTTTTTCCTTCATAGTATTCCTTGGCTTTCGCCGGGGTTTCAAAGAAGAAAGTTTTCCCATTATCTTTTTCCACAATCTTTAGTTTTGCTGGAAATAATAGGGAGAAACGATATCCCGAGCTGAAAAGGGTGGACCAGACTGGCGAGAATTCTTTTCTTTTTGCTGTGACAGAAGCTGAAGCTCAATTTCTCGCCTCTTATAGGGTATTTATGTGGTATCATATTGTAGTGCTACTTAGCTATCTGAGCACTAGGTAGGTTGTGGGTTGATCATATTTATTTTAATATCTGGTAGACGTTCTCTCTGTTATATCACCGCCCTGTGATCCTTTTTTGCCTTTTATTTATTTTTCCAGCTGTTCAGAGTATACGTCTAGCTGAGTTTATCAGTCAAGTCTGATCAGACCTTTCACTCTGCTGTTGTTCTGAGAGAATAAGGCCAGACTGCAGGTCAGGCGTGCCTGTTATAAATGTTTTTCCAGAGTTGGGATGTAAGGGAGAGTATCCCTGGATACTGTTTATTTTGTGACCCCACCGCCCGTTATATTGCGAAATTTATATAGGCACTGCGCTACCTCTGTTATCTCCCGCCCTCTCATGACCGGCTGTAATTTTTGGCCTTTCTGAGTGTATTTTTTCTACTCACCGGCCTTGTATCTGCTGAGTTAACGGCCTGACCCGGGTCTGCGCGCGTGTTGTCTTTATAAGATGGATAGTGTCTGCGCGACCTTTTGCAGGATGGCTGGGATTTATAGCGATGTTTGCCGATGTGACTGCGCTGATCAGTTTTTGCCCTTCGTCGAGGCATCCAGGCTTAGTGGCAGTTCGGCTGAAGTACCTCGATCTAGTGAGATATTCGTCACTGTTATGGTATCGTTTTGCCTGCTTTACTGCAATCTGGTCTGGGCCCGTAGTGAAGCGTTCGGGCTGTCTTCCTGGGCTGCAGGTAGGGGATGAGCTCGATGCTGGTATCTATCGTTTCCCCCTCTTTATCCTGCCACTTAGGAGCTTTCTCAATGCTGTTTTTTCGTTTATGGAGCTCTTTGATGGTGCTCGATTACGGCTCTGTGTCGGGAGCTCTGCTAAAATGCGGCCATCTTTGGGTCCGCCCCCGGAAGTCTCCCACAAACTATATATATATCTATATATATATATGCCTATATATATATATCTATATATATATATGCCTATATATATATATCTATATATATGCCTATATCTATGCCTATATCTATCTATGCCTATATCTATCTATCTATCTATCTATCTATCTCTCTCTCTCTCTCTCTCATAAAAAAAAAAAACCCTAGCCTAGCTGCTACATCGGGCAAATGCCCCTAACTTAGTAATTAGTAATAGTACTTAGTAATAGGGATGGGCGAATTTGACCCATTTCGTTTCGCCAAAAATTCGCCCCCGACGAAATGTCACTGACGCCCATTTAAGTCTATGGGCGTCAAGAAAATGTCATGTGGCAAATTTTTTTCCCACACAACGCCATACAAGTCTACGGGCCTCAATTCTGCAGCGAAACAAAGTGAAAAAATTCGCCCATCCCTACTTAGTAAAGTTTCACTAATTCAACTTTTTCGGGATAAAAAAAAAACAACTTGGAATTGTTCAAGATTTATTATGACAATCCGAAAATACTCCAGCTAAAACCTGTTGAGGTCATGTAGAAGTCAACGGCAGAGGTCCCTTAAACCATTTGAAGATATTTTAGCCGACGTGATTTTCCGTGGTTTGCGTTTGAAATCAATGCGAGTCTTTTTTTGCCGATAACTTTATCAATTCGAGTTTTTTACCCAATTGCATGGATTCAAGTTTTTGATGTTCGGGTTTTTTCATATATAAGCAAACATTGTGAGTTTATTAGAGGTAGATAAAACTTCACAAACTTGACCTTTGATAAATAACCCCTTAAAAGTTCATTTAAAGGTGAACAACCCCTTTAAGGATCATGCAGAGAGGGTGGTTGACAATAAAACATTTTTTACTTGGAAAGGGGTTCTTAGTGGGGTGCTGCAGAGTTCTATATTGTGCACAATTTTACACACAAAACTATTCAGACCAATGAATTCCATCCAGGATGTGGCATCCTTGCAGGGAGATCTGGACAAACTGGCAGACATGACAGATGAGAGTCAGTGTTTATAAATTTAAGATTACACACAAAAAAATCCAAATTACTTATAGCTTTAAGGTGATAGCACAAGCATAGGTTTTCCCACAGGAGATTTACATTATTGTGAATGGTAAAGCATTTTCAGGAGATTAGTCTGGGCTATTACTCTAAAAATGTTTTACCACCCGCAATAATGTAAATCACCAGTGGGAAACCATACTCGTTGCTTTGTTTCTCCAAAAAAGCTTCACGTTTCCTCATGAGGCAACTAGACATTGTTTCAAGAAAGGGTTGGTTGCCTTGTTAGAAAATACCAGGATACGTAAATCACAGAGTTGATCTAGAGACTGGCTCGATTGCCCTCTTCGGACTCAGGAAGGAAATTTTTAACCCCTCTAAAACATATTGGAAAGCCTGCAGTTTTTTTTGCCTTCTTTTGAATCAACTACCAGTTTGGCAGGTTTTTTTCAACCTCAACTACTTCACCATGTTTTGATTGTGTTTTCAGAGAGACACATTTATATAACAAAGTGAACCAAATTTCACTTATCTGTTCTGACAAAATACTTCCTTTGAGAAGTAGGAAAATGTTAGTCCTAACTCAACTGCAAATACCAAGGAAATTAAACAAAGCACAACCTTAACCAGAGAGGAGTAATCCATTCACTGACGCACTCAAATATATACATTAATACATTACGGTCATTAGATCACAGTAAGAACATTTCTACTTTTATTGCCATGGCAAATTAACCAGTTCACAAACTAGTTCTGAATTTATGTGTTTCAAAATTTGTTGCTGCTTTGCTTGTTTTACAGAGGTAATAAATAAAGATCAGAACAAGTGCTGCTGTAGACTTGGAAATAAATAGGTGCTGTCTAAGAAAAGATTAACTTGATGCTTAACCTACAGCTTGCACATATGTACAATGTAAAAGAACAGTAGGAGTGGGTTAAAGTTTTGCAGAAATCCCGCTGCAGACTTTGGACTGAATAATGACAGATTTAGAAAGTGGATAACATCATTGTTACACTTGGGAACACGGTGTAGAGAGCAGAGTGCAATCATTTCAACTTTTCATTCTCCAAAGACTGGGTTACTGCTCCTTTGATTGCTGAGGGAGAAAACAAAAACATTTTAGAAATACACACTAGGTTACAGATAAATGTATGACAGGATTGCCATTTTTTTCCCCTGCAGGCAGGATCCCCACAAATCCCTGTGGGTGTAATCCCACAATCACTGTGCACAGGTCATAATGGATGAGTGTGTCTGAGAAAGCTGGTTGGAGGAGGACAAAAGCAGTAAGACACCGAACAGTGTATAAAAGACTAAGCAGATTATTTTTAAAAATGAAAAACATTCTTAAAGGGAACATATCAAAGTAACAAAAAAATATATCAATGTTATATATCAATATATATTAAATATAACATTTTGTATTTTATATATTTTTTCATATCATAAATTTAGATCAAGAATGCAGTTTATATGGTCTATTTAGAAGAGCAAGAAGAATTTCACCGGCACACAGGAATTGTAGTAGCAGGGCAAGCCCTTGCAATTTTATTATGCAGTATGCTTGACAAAGGGGCGTGACCCCGAAACGTTGCACTACTGCATAATAAAATTGCAAGGGCTTGCCCTGCTACTACAATTCCTGTGTGCCGGTGAAATTCTTCTTACCCTTGTTGTGAGGCTGCCGATTCCTCTATCACTGGGCACCAGGATAAGAACCTTTGGGAGTGTGTGGTGTGCGGCTTCTCCATATTCTATTGGACTATTTAGAAGAGCAACATCCATGAGCATGTATTTTTGTGCTAAAAGATGCAACAATTACAAGAAATGTGGAGTTTAATCTTGTAGTAAAAAAAAAAAAAAAAAAAAAAAAAAAATGTATCTGGTATTTGGATAGGTGAAGTAATCTTTTTTTTTTTGGGAGATGTATTTCATTCTTTTTTCTCTGGTTAACATTGTGGAGAGAAAGCAGCTTGGGGGTTTAATGGAATCTTTTAAATTGAGTATAGAGAAAAGAAGAGGGAGTATGGAGGAAGTCCAGTTAAATGAAAGGAGAAGGGCGGAGAGTGGATAGTGAAAGGTCAAAAAGTGATGGGGAGAGGGAGTAAAGTGCATAATGAGATCTACAAAGGGCACACAGAAAAGCATGTTTCAGCATGCTCCCCTCTCAGAACTGATAATTTTGCAAAAGATATCCATGGTTAGTTCGATCTGCATTATGTCCCCCAAAGGTATTCTGTGTATTGTGCTTGATTAAAATGGTTTATTTGATTTTTAGTTTATTTTTCTGTAGTAAAACAAACTCTTCCTATGAAGCAAACTGGGGCCTTATTTTTTGGCTACTGCAGTATTTAGCACAACACACACAGCCACATTTTGGAAAATATTTGATGATAGATTCCCTTTAAGAAATGCACAAGTTGAATATAACAGACTAACAGAAAAACTATTTAGTGGTTGCAGATTTTCTTTCATAAAACGAGTGCAACTACCTAACGCATGAGGTGTAAGGGATATGAACACCCAGAATCAGTAACTAAGATGTGCCAGCAGTGCTAGGGAAGGGAGCTCAGCTTGTGTCAACAATTCACACAGAATTTCTTCTAATATATTTTAAATTTAAAAAAAAAGCAAAGAGTTTATAGGAACAAATGTGAGGCAGTTTAAGATTTATTGAATTGCTCTGATCTTTCCATTAATTTTGAAGTAATACACAAAACACCACACCAGCTGTGCATTGTTCCAGAAGTCTTCTCTTCCCTAAAATATCCTACAGTAGGAAAAAAGTACCCAGCTCTAATCATTGTATGCATTATGTGATGTGGTGAAATATGCATATAGAAGCTTGAATACCCTTGGTGCTATAGGCAAAATGCCTGTCTGAAACCATGTCAGAACCATCATTGAGTATTGAAACCTGTTGTGGTTTTTAAGCATTCCCTTATAACTAATTAAAATAAGAAAATGTGATATTTTTCCCCACTGTACCTCTGATTGTTCTAGGATAAACGAGATGGATAGCTTCTGTAATGTTACAATTTAATACAGTAAAACAAAACAAAAACATTGGCTATTACCCTGGTCTCCCAAAACACTGCCAATTGTCATTTACTTGTAGAGCACAATTAACCTATAATCTTGACTCTTTATATATAAAATCCTATACAAAAGCGCACCTAATTTGAACCCTTTGAAAACTATGCTCCTTTCAGCAACACAGACTGTGAAACACAATAAACCACTATAAACCCAAGCTGAGCTCTCCTCCTGTCACTAGTTTGGTTACATACAGAGGTGCTGGGGAGAGCTTGTTGGCCTCCCTCACGTGCCAGGAGAGTTCTGCTGCTGGTCAGGGTATGCAGGACTGTGGCATTAATACAAGAAGAGAGAGAATGTGAAATAAAGGACCCTAGGATACCAAAACAGCAAGCAGTAGAATCTGTACCTCCTCTAGTGACTGATTCAGCCGTGTTTAGCGCCTGTCCTCCAAGGTCACTAACAACACTGTCCACTGTTCGATGGTGCTTCAGGAAGAATGGACGGATGAATCGTTCATATAGAATCTGAGAGCCATTCCATGAAAATGGAGCCATACACCAAACTAAGAAGCAACACTGCAGAGAAACCCATTGATACACCAATTAGAAGATGGCAAGGCAAATTTGATGAAGATGGTGTACAATATAAATAGTCCAGTCTCTGTACAGGTATGGGATCCGTTATCCAGTTTACTCAGGACAAGGTTTTCCGGATAAGGGGTCTTTCCGTAATATGGATCTCCATTCATTAAGTGGCAGATCTGTGAAAGATTGAGTTGCGTTTTCCACAAAAATTCGAGTTTTTGAGGTTATTTTTTAAGTCAGAAATCGAGATTTATTATACCCCCGACCCTGGAAATATCTTGAATCCAAAACCTGTCGAGGTCCTGTAGAATTAAATGGCAGATGTCCCTTTAACTATTTAAAGATGTTAAAGGAAAACTATACCCCCAAACAATGTAGGTCTCTAAAAATATATTGAATAAAACAGCTCATGTCAAACCCTGCTTTGTGTAAATAAGCCATTTTCATAATAATATACTTTTTTAGTACTATGTGCCATTGGGTAATCAAATAGATTCCATCTATGAAGGTTATGTGAAATAAAGTAGTTTAAAATACTAGCCAGATGTATATTTTGCCATGGTTCTGCATTTAAATGGTCATTACAATTAGTCTGCCCCCTACAGTCCTGCACCAATCTCTTATTTCTTTAATTTGAGTATGTGACTGGCATTAAAGCTGCAATGCTTAACCCTAGTTATTAACATACAGTAAATATTGTATCTCAAAGTAAAACGGACTCCCATGCTTATATCCTTTCAGTACTTGAAGAAAAAGTTTCTTTAACACAGTTCCATGACTTTAATTTTCCCTGATTTTGCTTAATTTTTTCCGGGTCCCCTGAAAAACTTAAAATGGGGGTTCTACTGTATATATTTGGTATAGTTTATAGCTTTAGTATGCCACTTAATGTAATATAAACTGCTGCTTAAGTATTCATTTTGGGGATTTTGTTCAAAAACGTGATCATTTCGAGTGATTTTTTGCCGAAAATCAGTCAATTTGAGGTTTCGGGTTGTTAATCAGAACTCCCAGATTAAAGTTTTTTTTTTTTTAATTAGAAACCATCAGAGTTCATTCGAGTTATAAAAAAAAACTCTATAATTCAACCTTTTATAAATAACCCCCAAATCATTTAAAATCATTTAAACATTAATGAAACCCAATAGGATTGTTTTGCCTCCAATAAGGATTAATTCATTGTGACATCATAATCACCTTTGACAACTTTGCTAATAAGAGTTTCTAAAAACAGATCTTGCATCCAAATAAAGGAGCAGAAAAACAAATATTACAAGATCATAAGAGACATACTGTTGGAATGATCAGCCATTATCATAACATGTTATATGGTTAGATCTGGTACAATAGTTAGATTTCATTGTTATTATTATTTACACTCCCCAAAGCAAGGCTGGAAGCTCCAGCATAAATAAAACATTGGTATTCAATGAAAGAACCACCAAGGCAGAGAGATGAGATAAACATGGAACTTTATAGGGAAATATATGAAAATTTAATCTGCAGCTCCTCTTCATTTGCTTATTGGCTGATGTACCATTCGCTCACCTATTTGAAATTTTCAAACATATCAGATTGTCTGTAATCAGAAAGGATTACAGGATGAGTCGTCCAAACAGCTCCCCTGACCTGGCATACTGGTCCTGCAGTATGGCTGCCATACAGTGCCTGAATAAATGTATATACTGCTATAGCTTATTTTGGTAACATGGTAAACTCATAGCTCCCAACATTTTGGAAATAAAAAAAAGAGGGACAAAAAAGTTGGGGGGGCAACATTTTTTTTGACCACACCCATTTTTGTGGCCACATCCCCTAATTACCATGTTCATTTTACAAAATTTGACAGGTTATGAAAGTCTGAACATATATCTGTGTTTTTTTTCAATTACAGTTTTGCTAATGAAGGTTAATTGCCCTTTAAGCTGTGAGTCACTTTTTCCAAGGGACCTGTTATCTTATATTGTTACAATTACGTATTTGCTTATCTAGAAGTATCTTATTTTCTGCTTTGGCTGTTTTGGGCTCTCTGCCAAAAACCAAGTTAGAAACGTTGTTTCTTTTTCTGGCTGTTCAGAGAAAAACTGGACTTTCCAGTACAAATGAGGGAATGCGGGTTGAGCTGTCAAAAGCTGACTAAAAACGTGACAGTTGGGAGGTATTAAGATTTTGTATCAAAAAAAGCAATTGACAAACTCAAATGCAGGCCTACATTTTTATCACTTTGACATGTGTTTAACTCACCTTGCCCAGATAGTAAAATGGAAACCAGAAGAATAATATGTCAGAGAAAAATTCAACTACACTGAACACACCATATACCACCCAGTATGTCAGCCATATCGTGTCATCTTTTTTATCTTGGCTTTCAATAGCTTTAATCCTACAAAACAAAATGAGAGATTGCAGATTTTACATTTGTACAGTTACTTTATATCAGAAACATTTATCCAGAAGATAGAAACACTGTAATCTGCTTCCCCCTTCCCCCAGCCAGAAAAGACTCTAATCTTATTCACTGCTAAGGAATAAATCCTGATACTTACGAAATATAGGCTGGGTACACAAAGCCAATCAGATTGCAGACAAGAGAAGCCCCATAGCCAAATATAAGGTACAGCCCCAGGGAGCAGATGGATCCTAGGAGGGAAAGCATTGTAAACAGGAGAAAAGGATGAGCATGTACATAGTTGGTGAGCTCCCTGGAAAACGCTGCTCTTTATTGTGGAGGCCTATTTAACAATAGTCTCATTTTAGAGGCTCACTTTCTCTAAAACCACAGATGCCATGAAATTAATTAAAATATACGAATTTAAAAAAAAAAAAGAGAAAAAAAAAAAAGTGTTGAAATGATCTGGAAAAAAAACATACAAATCCCTCTAAAAACGCTTAAAAGTCTACCTTTTCCGACAATTCCTAGAGAAAAAAAAAAAAAGTCTGAATTTAATTCAAAATGGTCCAATGGGATCAGCGTAGCTCCAATTCACTTCCGTAGGTCCATTTTGTATTTGTTTTTCGTGGTTTTTACACTTCATAAAGCTCGGATTTTTAGTTTTACGGGAATATAGAAAAACCACACATTTTTAGAGATTTGTGGGGAAAAAAAACAATTAGATTGTTAGTAAACAGGCACCTTAGTGTTCAAAAGGTGCCATGCTGTAAACCCCCACAATCACACACAGCATAGGAAAATTATAAAGAACACCATAGAACAGATATGTACAGGTAAGCAAATGTGACAGCACACAAAGCCCAATTACTTATTAACTTAATAATGATCCTGGGATAAGAATTACCTAAGCAAATGGATTTCTATAATCGGAAGGTATGATTTTGCACCAACATAAAAGAAGGAGCCACACATGGGTGTAACTACAGAGGAAGCAGACCCTGCGGCTGCAGGGGGGCACAAGATGAAAAGGGGCCCATGAGGTCCTGATACATATAAAATTTCAATAAATATAGGTAATACAGTTCAACCTCTAGATCTTTGGGGGCCTGAATAATAATTTGGTGAAGGGCCCAGTGATATCTCGTTACACCACATAGGAGAAACTACAGAGGAAGCGGATCCTGAGGCTGCAGGAGATACAAGGGGGGCCCATGAGACCAAATAATGCTCAATTTCAACATTCATTGGTAAAACAGGACAACTTCTGGACATGGTGGAGGCACTAAAATTAATTTGCTGTGGGCCCAGTAACATCGAGTTACGCCACTTTCAAGCACATGTGAGGCACCTTAAATCATTTTGCCCAGGGTTGCTCTAAATAGATTTGATCACAATGTATTGAACTATAAGGAAAAGGAGGAAGTGCAGCGCAGGAACAAACGTCTGGGACGTTGAGCTAATACAGCCACCTAATCTAATCCCCCTGTCCGGCATTAGCAGCTGCACCCGTTCTTATTACTGGCTTAGTGTCAGCAGACTATTTGCTCGTGTATCAGTATAGCCAAATGCGCCATGCCACACGCAATCACTACACTGGAACCATTTAATCGCTCGTGAAACAAATCTCTATATAAATATCCAGGAATGTTCTACCTCCTGGGCGGGAGGGGGGGGGGCAGAACGATCCGTGACGGCTAATTGCAAGTCTACCTGTTAGACACAAAGCTTCTATTACAGCCCTTACTGACAGCTGGCTCACCCGTAGCAAGATAATACTTTTTGATGCCAGTTTTCGCCTCAGCTTTCCCCAATAATCGAGATACGAAGTTGTCTCCGTTGAGAAAGTTCTGGAGGCGCTCCTTGAACGAAGGCATGGCTACAGATCAAGGTCCAGCTACAGCAGGCAAACTGAGAAGCTGAACGTTCTAGTCAAGATGCTAAACCACCGGGTGGGGGAGGGAGTGTCACATGCCCAAAACCCAATCATATTGAAGGGCGTGTCCTCTTCAAGCAGGTGAAGGCGGTTTAGGGAACAAGTGAAGTGAGTGCGCGTTTGCTTATAGATTTTGTGAATGTAGGTTAGGTTAATGTGCTTTTATATGCAGGACTGAGGAGTTCAAAGCAAACTTCCGTGGTGCTTTTATATTTCATAACTGGTAGTCGTAATCGTAAAAGTCGAACTACTGAGCATTATTATGACGTGCTTAATACAAATGATCCCACTAACAAGCAGAGAAGGCCACAAACTTTACAGTCGTTTTAATAGTATTGGGTTTTTATATAATTACTTATATCGTTACTTGGTACTTAACCAAAATATCCCATTGCAGACTGGCTTAAATATATGTTAAAGGGGGTGGTTCACCTTTACAACTTTTTTTTAATTTAATTAATGTTTAACTTTTATTTTGTTATAGAGTAGCTAATTCTAAGCACCTTTTCAGATGGTCTTCATTATTTCTTTTTTAGAGTTTTTGAATTATTTGCCTTCTGATTCTTTTCCCCTTTCAAATCGGGGTCACTGATAGCATCTAAAAAACAAATGCTCTGTAAGGCTACAACTTTATTGTTATTGGTACTTTCTATTACTGATCTTTCTACTAAGGCCCTCTCCTATTCATATTCCAGTTTCTCATTCAAATCAAGGTGTGGTTGCTAGGGTGATTTGGACTTTAGCGACCAGACTACTGAAAGTACAAAATGGAGAGCTGCTGAAAAAAAAGCTAAAATAACAAAAAACACTAATAATATAAAATGAAAACCCACTGCAAATTGCCTCAGAATATCACTCTTTATATCATACTAAAAGTTAATTTAAAGATAAACAACTCCTTTAAGAGTTGGTGCAATAGAGGGAGCACACCCAGACTCTGCAAATTTTAGTGCCTCAGATACAGGGGACACAGTCTGAAGGCCATCTAGGAAGACATTTGGGGTGGTATTCTTCTAATTATATTAAGTTTTTGACAATATTTTATAAACCTGATGGGAATTAAGGGGCTCTTAGGGGGATTTCATAAAAGTGTCCTTAAGAGCAAGTTGTCATTAAATTGGAGTCAAATAATTGACTACACAAGAAAATCATTGGTGGTGGAATGTAGCTTCAAATATGTAATCCCATTTTCCTGCATTTGATCTTATCAATGTAAGCAAATTTGTATTAATATTGCCAAAAAATACACAATTGTTCAACTGTCATAAGTTGTAGAGATAGATTTGTGTGATTTTGAAATTGTACTCCAAATGAATAAACTTGCACTCAGATCTACAATTCAGTGTCAAAGCACAAAAATAAATGATTGAGTAAGGCTCTTGTGAATTAAGCATTGTTGAAGTGATGACTTACTTTACTCCAATTGTCTAATGTTGCGTTCCATCTGTGTTTGGTGATTGGATGCACGCTCTATATTCCCTTGTATGCTACACTGTAAAGTGGCCTTGTTTAAAGTGATTAACCAATGTTCAGCCTGACTTAAATTGTCACTGTTTTAATCAAATCGATCAAAGATCTGGTACTTTAGAAGATCATTCTGTGTAGGGCCAGCTGACATATTTCTTGCACCATGTTATAATCTAACCAAGCCATATAATTTATTCTACATCATCCCTCTACCATTGGAGAGTTTTTTCCTTTTTCCAGTTGTTGAATCAATTTATAGCATGGCTTGACAGCTTTTGTCTGTGCGACGATGCTGGAATATTTAGTTACTTATCACCTGCAATGATGTAGGCTCAGAAATACTGTATTTCTGAATTCCTATTCTGTATATTTGAATTCCTCTGACAATTGATAATGCTGTTTTTCCTCTCAAGTTATTGTTTCTGTAGACCCCTTATATTCTTCCAAGGAGGTTCCTTTCACTGAAATTTCTCTGTACATTCCAAATCATTAACTACAGTGATAATATATTGTCCGAAGACTTATTTATTCACCTAAGATTGAGGTATTGGATTTCTTCTCTGCAGGTAATACCCGCTCCTTTTCAGTAACACTTTTTCTGCTTTTATCCCATCTCTTTCCAAGTACAAGGACATTTATTGATAGCGACAGTGTGGCCAGCAGGCTGTAATTGGTCAGTTTGTGCGACTGCACTGAGACAAGTACTACTCCCATGCCAGTTTGGGTAGTGCCAAGGAAGAGCATGATCACAGGGCCCATGGTGTTTGTAATTTTCGGACTTCACTGGGCCTCTTCGATAAAGATTTACACAAATAGCTGGGCGGTACATGTTCCTGCTGGTCCTGATGAGGTGGAGAGGATTACCAAGAAGCTGGGTTTCATCAATTTAGGGCAGGTAAGAAAATACTGGCCTCTTGTATGTGTCTCTTCCAATGGTTTTATCATCAATCTATTGCAGTAGGTTGTAATATTATTGTATGCTCCATCGATCATTTCCAGGAGTTCTATTTTTGAAACTTTGACACAGATATTATAACATTTGCCAGCAGCATAATTTTTTATATGCTCCAAATAATCTAGGTTTCTAATCGAATGTTTTAGCTTTTGTTTTTATATTTTATATATGCTATAAGTGCTTTGCCTGCCTAGCTATAATGTAGGTACGGCTGAACTTCACTCTTCCTCATTTTGTGGAAACATTTATATTACATATTGTACAGGTTTGCACCCTAATTATGATGTAGCCACTGGTCAAGACAGGATCCCTGGCCCGTTCTGGTACATGGTGGGAGCAATATCCCTGGGAAAGAAGTTTTCTATGGGAGTTACTGGGCTACTCTGTATGTGCTAGGAGGGCTGTCAATAGGTTAGTTTATGCAGACAGAAATTCATTGTCACTTGGATAATTAACCAGTGCTTGAATTAATGTTAATATGTAAAAACTATGTCTTATATGATATAGGAGGTAAATAACAATTGGAAAGGGTCATTTAAAGTAATTCAATGTAAGTAAATTGTAGTGGGTAGTTAGACAAGGCTACTTTATACTCTCTGTTTCACCAATGTCACTTTCTTTCTCTCCATCTGTAACTAAGAATACATGCAATGCACCGATTTGGGGTTCATGTTATATTTATTTAGCTTTCCTTGGCTGTAGTGCAGACAAACTCATGCATCTGCAGTAGAGTAAAATCAGAAAACTTGATGTTATGTATCACATTAATTATTAGTTGCTCTTGTAGTTAGTAGATAAATAAAAGTAGGGAATCTAAAATAGGGTTTGGCCCACCCCTGACTTTGAAGAAGAGATTGATATACATTAGATCTTTTCATTAATCTTTCTTATTCCTTTACGGAATTCACATTTTTTCTTTTTTATTCATGGTATAATGTAATAGAAGTTGCAAAGTTTGCATAGGACTGGTAACCCATGACAACCAGTCAGATTTTAAACAAGTGAATACTAGATGCCAACCTCTGATCGACTGCTATAGTTAACAATACCCAGTGCAAAGTATGTGATTTTTAAAATATTACAATTACAACCATAGTTGTGGAATCCTTCATTTGAATAGTTTAATTATCTTTATTCTGACAGGTTCTGCATGGCAGTGACTTATATCATTTGCAGCACCGCAGTGTGCAGAAGAGATCCTCCAGTCTGCACAGGAGTAAAGGGATCCAACTAAAAAAGGAACCTATGGTGATTTCTAAGAGTTTTTTCTTACACTATGTATATATATTTAATAAGAGCCCTGGTGAATTTTTGTGATGTTGCCTAATATACACACATGTGTATATATATATATTTATATATATATATCTATATATATCTATATATATATAATATATATATATATATATATATATATATATAGCTATATATATATATATATATATATATATATATATATATATAATACACAAGAGCCATGAAAATCCTGTAAATTATACCCTTATAAACGGTGCTTAGGGATGTCATCGGTTATAATCAGAGCTTAGTTGTGTCATTTCTGTCACATGATTCACTGAAACCTGTGTATTCTAATAAATAAAGTACCCCCTGTTGCAAAAAATTTGGATATTAAAGATCACCTCAGAGTTCCATGGCCTGTATTAAAACATTCGTCTTCTGCCTCGTACTTTTTATGGTCATGCAATTCCTCAGTAACTTATAATATCCTTATATTTTACAAAACGGGGTACTTTATTCACTATATCATTTACAGTTAGGTCTTTTCTCTATGTCACCAGACTGTAAATTATATAATATCCAAATAACCTGTAAAAAGTACTTTGTGACATGTTTTGTTGTATGAGATAAGATCTGCAGGTTTGTTCTTAAATTGAATTTATATGTAAGTTGAAACATATACATTCACTTATTAAATGCAGCAAGACATATGTTTGTCTTAATATAATATTTATTTTTACTTTTTTGTGCATATTTATTTTTACCATTCTATGCTCTGCAGTAGGTAACAAACACCATTACACCAGAGGGGATTGCGGCAGGTGGTTTATTAAAACTAAATTCTAATAAAGGCCAAGCAAAAAAACGTATATTACGTAGCTACCTTAATCTATGTATTGTACATTATTACAGTCTTTGTTCGAATAAAAGCAAGTGATTGTTGATTAGCATGTCATGTGTGTACATGAATATCGCTATTCTTGTGTGTCTTTCCAGTCTGCTCTGTATTGTTACCTGCAATATTTTTCCTTAATAAGAGGTGACTTCCTGATATATGTTTGTGTCTATCATTGCCTACTGGTATCACTTGTTTTGTACATGTCTATTCTATATTTTTTATTTTCTATTTGTCCACTGATGCCTTAGTGTGTGAATGCTGGTATGCCTTCCTGTGTGTGAGAGTAAATATGTACTTCCTGGGTTGAAAGTGTTGATTGATCTCATTTCAGTAATTTGATTTGCTGTATACAAATAACAGCTGAATGTTTTAATGTAATGTATTAGCTTCTGACTTGCTCTTAGTGTCTCTCCCTTAAAGGAAAACTATACCCCCAAAATTAATACTTAAGCAACAGATAGTTTATATCAAATTGAATGACATATTAAAGAACCTTACCAAACTGGAATATATATTTACATAAATATTGCCCTTTTACATCTCTTGCCTTGAACCACCATTTCGTGACTCTATCTGTGCTGCCTCAGAGATCACCTGACCAGAAATACTACAACACTAACTGTAACAGGAAGAAGTGTTGAAGCAAAAGGCAGAACTCTGTCTGTTAATTGGCTCATGTGACCTTACATGTGGTTTGTATGTGTGCACAGTGAATCTTACGATCTCAGGGGGCGGCCCTTATTTTTTAAAATGGCAATTTTCTATTTATGATTACCCAATGGCACATACTACTAAAAAAGTATATTATTATGATAATGGTTCATTTACATGAAGCAAGGTTTTACTTATGAGCTGTTTTACTCAGTATCTTTTAATAGAGACCTACATTGTTTGGGGGGTATAGTTTTCCTTTAAAAGATACATGGCTAAATGATGGTGCTATTAAAGGGGTGGTTTACCTAACTTTTAATATAGAAAGTCTAAACAACTTTTCAAGTGTGCTTCATTTTTTTAATAGTTTTTGAATAATTTGTCCTCCTTCTTCTGACTTTTTTTCAGCTTTCAAATGGGGGTCACTGACCCCGTCTAAAACAAATGCTTTGTAAGGCTGCTGATTTATTGTTACTTTTTATTACTAATTTTATTACTCATTTCTTTATTCCTTCTTTCCTGTTCATATTCCAGTTTCTTATTCAAATCAATGAATGGATTACTGGTAATATAGATCTTCGCAACCATATTGCAAACTGAAGAGCTGCTGAATAAAAAGCTAAATAACTTAAAAACCAAAATTGTCTCAGAATATCACTCACTGTCTCATACTAAAAGCTAATTTAAAGGTGAACAACCTATTTAATACTTTATTTGATTAACAGTCCTATGCTAACTGAACATGTACCTTTCCTTTCCCTAGAGTGATAACTCCTTCATTCTGGCATTTTCAGGTGGCAGCTAAAATAATCGTAGCATCATAGTAAAATTCTTTATTTCCTGAAGTGTTTTAGTTACCGCTGATTTGCTGAGCTATATCTAGGTAACAGATAATGTGCTGTGCCATTCATGGTCTGTGCTGTACTTAAAGGGATACTGTCATGGGAAAAAAAATTTTTTTTCAAAATGAATGGGGCTAGACATATTGTCAATTTCCCAGCTTCCCCAAGTCATGTGACTTGTGCTGTGATAAACTTCAATCACTCTTTACTGCTGTATAGCAAGTTGGAGTGATATCACCCCCCTCCCTTTCCCCCCCAGCAGCCAAACAAAAGAAGAATGGGAAGGTAACGAGATAGCCGCTCCCTAACACAAGATAACAACTGCCTGGTAGATCTAAGAACAACACTCAATAAAAACTCATGTCCCACTGAGACACATTCAGTTACATTGAGAAGGAAAAACAGCAGCCCGCCAGAAAGCATTTCTCTCCTAAGGTGCAGGCACAAGTCACATGACCAAGGGCAGCTGGGAAATTGACAAAATGTCTAGCCCCGTGTCAGATTTCAAAATTGAATTTAAAAAAATCTGTTTGCTCTTTTGAGAAATGGATTTCAGTGCAGAAGTCTGCTGGAGTAGCACTATTAACTGAAGCGTTTTGAAAAAAAACATGTTTTCTGATGACAGGATCCCTTTAAGTAATAGACACCTTTTCGAATTCAAGTTATAGCTGAAATGGTTTATTATATCCTATATTTAGGTATGTTTACAAGCTTGGGGTGGGAGATTAAAATGTCTTCCTTTCCAGGCTACAGACTGCATGTTTTAGGTGCTGAACACAAACTTGCTCTGGCTTGTCATGTGATTTATGCCTTGCTGTAGGACATTGATCCCCAACTAGTGGCTCAAGATCAACATGTTGCTCACCAACCCCTTGGATGCTGCTTCCAGTGGCCTAAAAGCAGTTGCTTCTTTTTTAATTCTTGGCTTGGAGGCAAGTTTTGGTTGCATAAAAACCAGATGTACTGCCAAACAGAGCCTTCTGTAGGCTGCCAGTCCACATAGTAGCTACCACCAATCACTTTATTTTGCACCACCCAGAAACATTTTATGCATGCATTCCTCCCCAACTCTTTTTACATCTGAATGTGGCTCACGGGTAAAAAAAGGTTGGAGACACCTGATGCAGAAGGTCATGGGTTGTCACCTAAATGGCAAATGTGTAGTAAGGTAAAGGGGATATACACATTTTGGTGTAGTGGTATAATCTCCATGTGAAACCATTGTTTCTGAGTAGTTACACAAGATAAGTGGATGAATATGGCTTGCTTACAACCTCAGCAGATTAAGCAGTCTATAAAGATATTGCCAGTCCAAAAAATCTTGCAGCCTTTTAGCTAACTGACCTGTCTGTGCCTTTCATGTACTTTGACATGGCATGTGATATTACATGTTTGGCAAAAATGTTTTTTGAAAAACACACATTAACACAGGTTAAAACAGACCACTGGACATTTCTTTTACATCTGCTATCGCATTTTTTGCCACAGTTTCCTTGTGCTGGTGATAGCTCTTTCAGGTTATTCTCACAGGGTACAATGCAAGGAGATTTTGGGCATTTTTACACCCAAAAAATGTATTGTTAAACTATGACATAAAGAGTTTTAGGCACTTAGGTCTTCAGAGTTGACACAGGAGCTAACCATCTTGACATTTTTTTTTGAATGTCAGTGACTATGCACATTCTCATTGCGCCCTGGACAGCTATTTAATAAGCTTAGTTTTATCTCAAATCATCAAGCAGTAAAATAGGTTTGCCTGTCAAATAAGGTGATGCTACAGGACTGATTATAACATTCTGATGCTAATTACATTTGTTTGTTAGCTTGAGGAGGTGTAAACTGATTTTTTTTCTGTTGTCATTAAAGGTGGCCATAGATACAAAGATCCACTCGTTTGGCAACATCGCCAAACGACCGGATCTTTCCCCGATATGCAATTAACAAGCATGGCTATATCGGGTGTAATCTGATTGTTCAGCCGTATGGCCGAACGATCCGATTACGATGTGCCCTGGGTTCCGGCGGGATCGGTCGGGTCAAAATCAAACCTGACCGATCGACCAAACGACCAATCTCGGCCGGACGAAACATGTCGGCACACGCCACACACGATCCGAAAATCGTACGAATCCTCGATTCGTACGATAGGATCCGTGTGTCTATGGCCACCTTAAGTTTTTTGCACAGCTGAGATGTAAGATTAACCTTGCTTTGTTTCGCTTCAGGTTCACTGGTTTCAACAGCAGACTATTAAGCAACGGTATAAAAGACAATTCAAAATGGTGCCCACAGACCCTTGTTTTACGAAGCAGTGGTACCTGGTATGATGTTTTACTTACATTATAGATCTATGGTCGATGAGACAGTCCCCTATAAATGTGTGGCAGTAGTTATTATGAATCTTGCTAGGACCAACATCCTTCTTTTAATTTTGGAGAAAATAGAGAGAATTTTAGCATTTATCAGTTTGAGGTAGGCATGGAGCTTTCATAATTCATTTCATGCATTCATTCATATTTATTCTTTACATTTCTTAAGATATATTGATGGGAATTGGGAATGTAATTAAAGATGCAAAACAAAAATGTATAAATAAGAATACAACTTTGCACTTTGCAATGTAACAGAACAGAGGTCTCGGTCACACAAATGAGCCCTATACATAACTTTAAGATACATAACTTTACATAACATAAGTATAGGGCCAATGACCCTAGAGGACTGGTATATAAAACTGAGTTGCACTGGCTTTTAAATGTCATGCTTGTTATAGAAAGTTGCCCACTAAGCATGTGAAAAAGTAAGAGTTAAAGATTCACTGTTTTACATTAAATATGGTTACATATTTTATTGTTTTTTTATACTTTAAATAAAGGCATATTCATTGGAAGCTGTGTTGGTCCCCAAACCAAGAATTGGCATGTTTTGTATATCACATGTAGAGCTTCCCATATCAAAAGGAAGCAGTATGTGGTTATTCCTGGTGTATTGCCAAATTGAAAAGTACTCATTTGCCATTCTGTGGCACTTCATTGGTTAAATTATTGCCATTTTCAACCAATATTGCAGTACTATTATGTCAACAAGGATATATTTAACAAAAATAAAGCTACCAGTACCAGTTAACATATTCCCTCAACTTGATTCTTAGAATAATGATGTACAGCCAGACCTTGGTGTTCTCACTGCTTGGAGTCAAGGATACACTGGAGCAGGAGTTGTGGTGATTGTATTAGATGATGGAAAATAAAGCTACCATTACCAGTTAACATATTCCCTCAACTTGATTCTTAGAATAATGATGTACAGCCAGACCTTGGTGTTCTCACTGCTTGGAGTCAAGGATACACTGGAGCAGGAGTTGTGGTGACTGTATTAGATGATGGAATTGAGAAAGACCACCCTGATTTGTCAGCAAATTATGTAAGATGTGTCTTATGTATTTTCTCACAGATGTACCTTTTATATACATATCACACAACTTTCCTGTGGTCAGAGGTTATATACAGGTATGGAACCTGTTATCCAGAATTATAAGGACCTGGGGTTTTCCAGATAAGTTAATTCAGTAATTTGGATCGTCATACCTTGAGTCTACAGGAAAATAATTTAAACATTAAATAAACCCAATAGGCTGGTTTTGCCTCCAATAAGGATTAATTATATCTTAGTCTGAATCAAGTACACGGTACTGTTTTATTATTACAGAGAAAAAGGTGATTATTTTTAAAAATATGGATTTAGATAAAATGGAGTCTGTGGGAGACGGCCTTTCAGTAATTTGTAGCTTTCTGGATAACAGATTCCATACCTATGTTTTATGTTTCGGCCACATACCAAATCCTCTGCACTACATGTTGTAAGTGCATGGAACAGGCAGCTCTGGGGAGTGTGAGCACAGCCTGGGAAGCTAGCGCTTATGTGCTCTCACCTGTACAGGGACTAGGTTTGCCCAATGCTGCTTGCACTTTAGCGCTAGGTGATATTTTATGATTGCTGTAGCCAATAGTGAAACAGAGGCCCTAAAGCAAAAACCTTGTCCATAGCTCTCACCTAGGCTTATACTCGAGTCAATAAGTTTTCCCAGTTTTTGTAGGTAAAATTAGTTACTTCGGCTTATACTTGGGTCGGCTTAAACTCGAGTATATATGGTAATGACATAACCTTCAGATATGTGGTTTAAAGTCATGTGATATTTGGGGTTCGCATTTTATTTAGCCAAGCTTCAGTCAAAAAAAATGATGGATTTGACATTTAGTGCATCCCTAGTGTTAGAAGTACAATATATTGTGGTCATAAAAGCAAACATTTAATTCATTTATCCCTCTTTAGGATCCAATGGCAAGTTATGATTTTAATAGTAATGATCCAGACCCACAGCCTCATTATAACCCATCTGATGAGAACCGGTTAGTTTGTATATATAAGTGTTTGTATCTGTATATATTTTGTGTAACAGTCATATCCATCAAATTATAATCAATAATGCGTGTGCTAAACTTGTGAAGGCAAAATAATTATATTACCGTTATGTAGAATGCACGTCATATATACTGTGTCTAAACAGTGTATGATTAATTGCCCGGTTACATTGTATTGTTGCCATGACTTTTCCAAAGATAGGTTGTTTTTCAAAAATTTCATGAATTGGCAGAATCAAATTCTTTGGCAAATGGAAATGCAGTCATATTATAATGGTAACTACCTTCCACCGTGCAGATAGAAGGACACACTACAGTATAAAATTCTTAATTTTATTTAGCACATGAAGTAGCAACTCATACGGAGTCTGTTTTCAAAACATAGCAATTAATAGAGCTAATTATTAATAATCCTGTACTGAAATCCATTTAAATAAAAAAATATTTTTTAAAATGTAACTTTAAAATTGAAACATCAGGCAAACTATAACTGTAATCTCCCATGATACCTACTGTCCCCTGAATTGTGCTTTAATAAGATGAAGGTTTTTTTTATTGCTGCCCTGCAAACTGATGTCATGCCTCCTCTCATTCATTTTTAGGCATAGAGCATATGTGAATTTTGACTTCTGCTGCTGTTCAGGCAAAACCGGCAGTATGTCAACTCTTCTAAAATATCAAATGCAAAGTAACATGGCTGATGCACAGACGTAACAGGTGGACACTTGCATGAGTGTTTTTTGCTCTGAGGACCACCTTTCAGTGCTCCATGGTCATCGCTGATTGTGCTTTTCAATTAATATCAGTAGTAACAAGCATTTTTACTTCTGCTGACCACTGGTTGACAAAGCTAGCAAGATAATTATTATAATGCGTTTTCAGGATGAAAATCTCCTGTTTTTGCTGAGTCAGGTAGTTTCTCCGAACATATTAAACACTGTGACAAGCTGTGGGCAAATTTAGCCCCAAGTACATTATATATAGTAAGAGATAATGGGTCCTGACACCCCCTTACCCTTCCAAAAAGGAAGTTACCTGAAGGCTTGAGTAGATTTCAAAATCCTATGGGTCACAATTACCTCATAAATCACCCACACTGCTTCCATCTGCCACTAGGAAGAATAGGGTAAAAAGCTTTTTCCTGGCCACTCCATATCAGAATTACAATTGGGAGTCTCCTCCCATCCCTGCCCATATACCAGATTGTCCCTCCCTCCACCTCTTTACAGCCTGGGTATGCCTGGGGAGCAGCTGATGATTCCTCTGAGAATGAATGCTCTTCTGCAGAAGTCCTATCCGATGCCTTGCAAGATTCGGATGAAGAGACTCTTTCCACAGAATCCTTTGACTTATCTCTTGTCTGTCCACTTATCAAAGCTGTGAGACAGACTCTTGGTGTGGAGGTAGAGGGGGAAGGGGCAAAACCCCTAAAAGTGCTACCAACTCCCTCAATAAGACGTCAGGTTATTCCCCTCTTCCAGGAAGTTTCGGAACGAAGAGGCGTGTGGATTCGGACCATCGGTAACCCTGGTATCAGTCGCAATGCTATGTCCTTCTGGATAGAATTGACAGAGCCCTTTCGGAAGGGGTTGACAAGAAGGAGATCTCTTCTAGTCTAGCTGAACTCAAGTTTGCCACAAGTTTTAATTCAGAGGAAGCTGTGGACCTAACCAGGTTGGTAGCTCATTCCATGGCTATCTATTTCGGTTGGGGCTCGTCGCACCCTTTGGCTCAGGTCTTGGTCGACAGATGTGTCATCTAAGAAGAGTCTATGTACCATTCTGTTTGAAGGCTAACGTCTTTTTGGCGCTAAACTTGACAACGTCATATCAAAGGTCTCCAGGGGAAGGACAAGGCCCACAGAATGTACTCTAGGTCAAAAGGGGAAGGTCACAAGCCTTTTTCGTGGAGGAAGGGTCGAGCAGCCTTCCTGGGAGGTGATAAGGCGAAATCTTCTCAGTTTACCAAAAAGTCCTCCAGACTCTCCATCTCCTTTGGGGGCCAGACTGACAAATTTCTACGAAAATTGGCTTTCCACCAAGTAGAGGATATCACCTAGAATTTGCTTCAATTCACCCAGAGGACCATTTTGTAGTCTCCTCTCATGCCAGAATAGGGCGCAAAATCTCTCCAGTTCCAGAGGCAGAGGGAAGGAGGGGTTTTTACTCAGTCCTATTCTCAGTCACGAAAACCTCAGGAGATTGTAGATCCATTCTGGATCTGAAATTAGTCAACAGTACCTGAAAGTCCAAAAATTCAAGATGGAGGCCATCTTTTCGGTCATCACAGCAGTACAACCAGGAGACTGGCTCCTTTCCATCGACATACAAGACGCTTACCTGCATATCCCAGTAGCAGAATCTCACCAAACACTTCCTTCGCTTCACCAATGCAGGGAAGCATTTCCAGTTTCGTTGTCTTTGGCCTTTCTACAGCCCCAAGGGTGTTTTCAAAGGTGTTAGTAACCTTGATTGTGGCTCTTCAAGCTGGAGGGCATTTCCATTCGGCACTATCTCAACGATATTCTGGTGTCAGCCAAATAGAAAAGCACCCTGCTCCATCATCGGGATCAGGTTATCAGCTTTATGGAAACACATGGGTGGCTAGTGAATTGTGAGTAGAGCCAATTTATCCCTTCCCAGTCCCTAGTCTACTTGGGATCATGGTTCAACACCCGGGAGGGGTCAGTTTCTCTTCCCGTTTCTCTACCCTCATCAGTCTGCCCTCAGGCTTTTTAGCCAAGGAACAGGTCTCAGCCAGGGATCTCATGTCCCTGATAGGCTCCATGGCATCCACCATTCCGGTCATAAAGTGGGCAAGATAGCACATGAAGCCAGCTCAGTGTCTCTTCCTGGATCATTGGAACAAGTTGGAGAAGGACTGGAACCAGTTAGTTCCTCTCTCTCGGTCCTTCAAAGACTCGATCCAGTGGTGGCTGTCTGACAGAACTCTGACAAAGGGGTTTCCATTATGCCAGTCTCAATGGAGAGTACTAGTCATATACTCGTTGACTCTGGGATGGGGAGCATATTTGGGCTCGAAGTGGGCTCATGGGAAATGGCCCTCTCGCCAAGTCAGGGTTCTATCAAACATATTGGAGATAAGTTAGCACTGCTTTCTTTCACCAGAGTTCTACAGGGGTCAGCAGTCAAACTTCTGATAATACAATTGCAGTAGCCTACATCATGAGGCAGGGTGGTACCAAGAGCAGGTCTCTACTTCAGGAGGTTCAACCAATCCTTGATTGGGCAGAGAAGAATCTCTGCTTGCTGACCGCAAATTACCTTCCGGAGATCAACAATCAAGAAGTGGATTTTTTGAGTTGCAACACTATATCAAGCCACAAATGGACCTTGAATCAGGAGGTTTTCCAGATGTTGGTGGAGAGATGGGAAGTTCCAGAGATCGAACAGTGTAGAAAGGTTACGTGCACACGCAGGCCCTTCAAACAGTTTCCGCTGGTGCACAAGGCCCAAGGTAGCCGGCACTCCCAACAATCCAATATACAGAAAAATCAGGCTGGCACACAGAGTGAATTAAACTGGGGGTCCTACCCCTGGTGTGTTTATTGCGTCACACAACGTTTCGGAGAGCGTTCCCCCTTTGTCAGGTGATACAGAGAGATACGTGCATACACAATATATAGGCAAATAAACCCACCCCCAATTGAAAAAAGATGTCCAGTGTGTCAAAAAATGTTTCAAAAAATGTTTCAAACAGTTCTCTCCAGGTGAAAGTCCCAATACTAGTAATGTTGCAAAAATGTTGCAAAAAAAATGTTACAGATCTAAATCCTTCAATTATATACAGTATCCAAATTTTAGGCACAGCTAAGCGGATCAATGTATCAGTTTCACACAATTCTATAATATAACATTTAACTATCCCTATTAATGGGGAAAAGGTTTTACCTCACCCTGGATGCAGATTCACCTTTTTTTCGAATTAATATCTGAAAAAAAAAAAAAGGAGTGGTTCATTAAACCAGCAGTAGAAATAATATAAAAACCATTTTAAATTTAATTCTTCATTTAAGCCTCTAGGGGACTGTGTCTGTAGAGTCCATATCCAAAAGCTTTAGTAATTTTTGTTTAAAGTCCTGTCCCTGTTTCTCAATCACTCTTTCCAGAATCTGCCAACGGATCTGCTCCCTATGCTTATTTTGGTAGAAATGTTTGGCTAAAGTTGTTTCCTGTTTCTTCCAGCTTTCTTCTCCAGGAAGTTTTGCCCAGCGACGAGGGGGTTGGATGCTTTTCTACAGCCTTGGTCATTCAACCTAGCCTATGACTTTCCTCCATTCGCTCTCATTCTCAAAGTCTCCTGAAGACCATTCAGGACAAGGCCAATATGATCCTGGTTGCTCCGAATTGGCCTCAAAGGCATTGGTATCTGCTGCTACTCAGACTATCGATGTGTCCTCCATGGCCTCTTCCTAGGAGAAGGTATCTGTTAAGCCAAGGTCCCCTCCTTCACCCAAACCCAGCAGCTCTGTCTCTTTAGGCTTGGAAGTTGAGTGCACGAGATTGGCAGGGTTAGGTTTACTTTAGAAAGTGGTAGAGACTCTTCTTAAGGCAAGGAAACCCTCCACTTCTTCCACCTATTACAGAATATGTGAATATGTTTCCTGACTTGGTGCTCCAAGAATGAAGATACTGAGGATGTAGGTTCTCTTGCCCAAGTATTGGGTTTCCTCCAGTTTGTAGACAAAGGCATACAGTATAGGACTCTAAAGGTCAATGCCTCAACTCTCTCGGCCTTATCAGGAAAGGCTTGGTCCGAATTACCCTTGGTTAAAAGATTTTTCAAGGTGGCCCTTAAAGTTCGTCCTCCCACAAACAAAGTGCTTTCAGCTTGGAGTCTTCACCCTCATTCTGAAGTCATTGTCCATGCCACTATTCGAGCCCCTGGAATCTGTCTCCACCTCGTACCTCACCCTCAAGATGCTGTTCTTGCTAGCCATAGCTTCAGCATGCAGGGTAGGAGAGTTGCAGGCTCTTTCTTCCTGTCCGGAACACATTTCCTACTTTCATGACAGAGTGGTTGTTAAGCCAGTGAAGTCCTTTCTCCCCAGGGTTGTCTCAACCATTCATTTAAGGAAAGAAGTGACTATACCCATTTTTTATATGGAGATGTAGAGCTCCGAGGTTCTCCAAAAGGTTGACCTGGTGCGTTGCCTGAGACGATACCTAGAGGTGTCAAATTGCTTCAGGAAATCTAATAATACGTTTGTCATCCCAGCGGGCAGTTGAAAAGGAAAGGCAACTGCAGTTTCCACCATCAGCAGATGGATGTCCAAAGCCTATCAGGCCCAAGGCAAGCAAGCTCTTGCGGGTTTGAGGGCACATTCTACGAGGGCTGTTCCAACCTTGGCAGAGGTGCCTACAACGCAGATTTGTGAGGTTGCATTGTGGTCATCAACCCTAACCTTTGTTAGACATTATCAGTTGGATTTTCCTACTTCCAGCAGTCATGCCTTGCGTCAGGGGCCCATCTGGCATTTTCCTCAGTAAACTAATTTTCAGCAGCTCAGTGTCCTGTGTTTTTTTCCCACCCAATTGGGTTGCATTGCTTGCTACATCCAATAGTAATGCTGATATGGAGTGGCCAGGAAAAGGGAGAATTGTTTTCATACTTACCGTAATTCTCCTTTCCTGGCCACTCTCCATATCAGCATTTCCCACTCCTGCAGGACTAGAACTTGGTATTAGACAAGGTACATTTAAAACTTTAGGGAGAGGGACGATCTGGTCTATGGGTGGGGATGGGAGGAGCCTCCCAATTGTAATGCTGATATGGAGAGTGGCCAGGAAAGGAAAATGATGGTAAGTATGAAAACAATTCTTCCTTGTTCTAACAACAGGGAAATAAGAATTGAATAGGTGAGGCAATAGTTGTCTGAAGGGGCTGTTTGTATAAGCACAGGATCATGCATAATAACTGTCCTCCCACACACAATTATTATAACCGAAAAAGAAAAAAAAAATGTAACATCCTTATTGTAACATTAACAGTATTCTTTTAAAAGGGACATATGGCATAACTCAACACACAGTGCAAAACATTTTTTGTCCACTGGTTGATAGATGTAACAAGCTATGGAACTTAATGTACTATCTATTTCTATTGCTGGAATAGGTAACCCTGTAATATATGTTCTCTATGTTAACACTGTATTTCATGTCTTATATGTGTTATAACCTTTTATGACATGCATTCTAAACTGGTTATATAATAATTTGTGATTCTGATTTAGGAAAAAATAGCATACCAGTTGGTCAGCAAGTAACTAGCCTGAGAACAGGGAGGCCACTAGACTGAGCCATAGAATTAAGATAATGTTTTAGCTGATGAACAGGTTTTCATTACTGTTTTTGATAAGAGGTTCTAACTTTCTGTTTTATCCTTTGCACTATGTTATGCATTTTGTACACTATAACCTAATGTTTATTAAAACATATACTATATACTTGCCACTTTTGCTATTTAATAATTCTGCTGATTCTGCTGATACACAGTATCATTTACATATGTATGGTATTGCTTGTTATGACCTTCATGATAAGTTAGTGCTCACTGGTCACTTTATGAAAGTTGTGTGTGGGGTGTGCTTGCTTCCAGAAAGGTTCTGATGGGGACCGAAATGTCATGTTAGCTGTACATGCTTCACTTGTCTGAATATCACAGTTTCTGGTAATTTAGAAGTATTGGTGTTGGGTAGGATCCAGAGCAATGGGTAGCATCTCTGCTACATAAAATTGTGAAGGAAAAATTTAAATGCCTGGGTTAGAAAAGTGCAGAATGTTTCTGCCCTGAAAAGTTTTGTTACGTGCTGGTTCAGCGCAGGTTAGATGGGCAGATGACCTGATTCTTTATAGCATTCTGCAGCACAGGGTAACACTAGTGAACAATCCAGTCCACCTGCTTCAAACTAGTGTGTAACAGAAAGCTTTTCAGGGCAGCAACTTTTATTTTGTGCTTTTCTAACCCAGGCATTCAACTTATTTTGTTTTCAGTTAATTATAATGAAATGATTATTGAGCAATAAGGTATGATGGAAAACAAGAGCTGTGTAGTGGAATATTTCTCTGTTTCTAAGGTTAAGTTTGATTGCCTCTAAATTTTTGTTATATCATTTACAGTCATGGGACTCGCTGTGCTGGAGAGGTGGCTGCAGCAGCTTTTAACAACATCTGTGGTGCAGGAATTGCATACAATTCTAGGATAGGAGGTATATATTCAGAGCTGCTTATTTTCATGCAAAAAACAGCAAAATGAACAGATGGTAAAGCTAAGATTCAGAAAATGAGATTGCTGTGTAAAATCTTAAAGGCTGCACCTGTAACCACTGCAATTGCCTGGGCCCAGGCAGAAGCAATGGTTCTGGGTGCAGGTAAGCAAGAGCATAGGGGCTGGTTCTTGGCCTGTGTTATTCTATAGTGCTTTGCGGTTCAGTAACATACTGTGTCCATATGTTCCACAGGAATACGGATGTTGGATGGAATAATTACTGATATTATTGAAGCTCAGTCTTTGAGCCTGAACCCACAACATATTCACATTTATAGTGCTAGCTGGGGGCCAGAGGACGATGGGAAGAGAGTAGATGGTCCTGGCCCACTAGCACAGGAAGCCTTTTTCTGGGGAGCTGTTAATGTGAGTTATCCTATCAAGTAAAAATAATGTTTTATAAATCTTGTATTCCTGATTTTTTTCAATGGTGTAACTATAGCAGCCAGGACTTGTCTTGGGTCCCCCTGGTCGGATATCCCCCCTTCCGATATGCTCACACACTTACCTGACATCCTCTATCCTCACAATGCAATATCCCTGGTGGCCCTGTGGCAACTCCTGCCACCCTGGTAGTCACACCACTGACCTCTCACTGCCATTTAATCCATACCCCATCATTTTGCACAATGATCCTTAGGCTTGTATTTATAAGCTTTCCAAAAAATGCTGTGCCAAACAACACAGAACAACACACCCTAAAACTGTATTAAAATTTTCTGAAAAATTCTCTTGCCCCACCAAGCACACACCCTGTGATCCACAGTGTAAATGTACGTGCAAGTTGGGGGGGGTGCAGGACTCAGGCTTGTGGGTTGCAGAGAGCCAGGCATCAGTAAGGTCAATTTTGTTTGGCAGACATATGAATAAACATTTACAAAGGTCATATAGGTCAGCAGTTTTATACTCTGAAAGTGAAAAACAGCAAAGAAAGAAGGAATGGTTCATTGGTTGTTACAATATTGAATGGAAGCCTTATTATGATTATTATCCCTGTTCTTCTTTTGGCCTTGAGTAAAGTCACAAAATATTTTTGGGACAGGGATTTGTATTTTGTATATCTGCTTGTACATAGTTTGTACCTAATGTTGCTATTGCTCCTGTTAATTTTTTCCTTTTTGTAACCTGTGTTTTGTGCACACGTGGTCAAGAAAATTATTGACATATCTTTCTACATTTCTGTCTTAACGTAGCCTTTATAATTAATTTTTTTTTCACTCATGCTGTATTTTAGGGACGTGGTGGCCTTGGCTCAATATTCGTTTGGGCTTCAGGAAATGGAGGCATGCAATATGATAACTGCAATTGTGATGGATACACCAACAGTATCTATACTCTTTCAGTGGGCAGCACCACAGAGCATGGAAATGTGCCATGGTATAGTGAGGCCTGTGCATCTACACTTACAACCACCTTCAGCAGTGGCATCAGTACAGAAAGGAAAATAGTAAGTGCATTATTTTGTCCATAAAAACAAATGAAATAAAAATGAATTAGCTCACAGAAACTGAAGATATGTACTAATAATAATAATCATGAAGACAGTAGTAAAGTTTTATTGAAAAATATATGTTAAAGTATTAATAGAATGAAAACACATAAAATAATGCTCATTTCACAACAGAGTATCACAGGTAAATTAAAAAGGTTGTCATAACCTAGTAAACAAAGGAGATTCAACAGTGAAGAGTAATACAAATGATTGTTAAATATTACTTCTACTACAGTCATATGAAAAAGTTTGGCAACCCCTCTCAACCTGCATAATAATTTACTCCACTTTCAACAAAAAATATAACAGTGGTATGTCTTTCATTTCCCAGGAACATCTGAGTACTGGGGTGTTTTCTGAACAAATATTTTTAGTCTGTTTGACTCTCCTCTGAATGAGTGACAGCATTGGATCATCAAAGCAACTCTCAAAAGATCTGAAAACAAAGATTGTTCAGTATCTTGGTTTAGGGGAAGGCTATAAAAAGCTAGAGGTTTAAACTGTCAGTTTCTGTAAGGTATGTAATCAGAAAATGGAAGGCCACAGGCACAGTTGCTGTAAAACCCAGGTCTGGAAGGCCAAGAAAATACAGGAGCAGCATATGCGGAGGATTGTGAGAATAGTTACAGACAACCCAAAGATCACCTCCAAAGACCTGCAAGAACAACTTGCTGCAGATGGTGCATCTGTACATCGTTCTAGAATTCAGTGTAATTTGTACAAAAAACATCTGTATGGCAGGGTGATGAGAAAGAAGCCCTTTCTGCACTCACACCACAAACAGAGTCTCTAGTTGTATGCAAATGCTCATTTAGACAAGCCACAGTCATTTTGGAACAAAGTGCTTTGGACTGAAAAATTGAGTTATTTGGTCATAACAAAAAGCACTTAGCATGGCGGAAGAAGAACACTGCATTCCAAAAATAACACCCGCTACCTACTGTCAAATTTGGTGGAGGTTCCATCATGCTGTGGGGTTTTGTGGCCGTCACAGTCCTCCGACTTGAATATCATGGAAAGTCTATGAGATGGTTTGAATCAGGCTGTTCATGCTCAGGAACCATCAAATTTAACTGAACTGGAGAGATTTTGTATGGATGAATGGTCAAAAATACCGCCATCCAGAATCCAGACACTCATGAAAGGCTGTAGTAGGTGTCTAGAGACAGTTACATTTGCAAAAAGAGGCTCAACTAAGTATTGATGTAATATCTCTGTTGGGGTGCCCAAATGTTTGCACCTGTCTAATTTTGTTATGATGAATATTGCATATTTTCTGTTAATCCAATAAACTTTATGTCACTGCTGAAATACTACTGTTTCCATAAGGCAAGTTATATATTAAAAGGAAGTTGCTACTTTGAAAGCTCAGCCAATGATAAACAAAACGCCAAAGAATTAAGAGGGGTTCCCAAACTTTTTCATACTACTGTATATTAGATTAAAGCACAGTGGGGCTGCCAGATCCCACCCACTGGAAGTCTGAGCCAGGCTTAACGGGGAACTATTGTGAAAATGAAAATGTAATATTAACTTCAGCATACTGAAATAAGAAACTTTTTAAATACAATCAATTGCAAATTCTGTACCATTTCTGAAATAATCAAGTTTATCTTCACCAGGACCGGAACTAGGGGTAGGCAGAAGGGGCACGTGCCTAGGGCGCAAATTTGGAGGGGCACCAGCCTCGGTACCTCTTCTGCCGGATCCCGCCTAGTTCAGACCATTGTGCCCTCAACTGTGGCAGCAATTCCTGCACTGTGGCAGACTCGCGCACCTCCACGCATGTGCACGTACATATCTTAAATGCGTGCACTGGTGCGGAGGGGGGCAACATAGTCGGCTGGGTTGGCTAGGGCGCCCAGCCAACTTAGCCCGGCACTGATCTTTACTATTCTTCTCTTAGCATCTGTTTCTCCTCATTCTGTCTTCATTTAGGAGTTGGCTGTCAGATGAATGATCCAATATATCTTATAGGGGGGGCTCCTTTTGCCTAGAAGATGTATTAGAGCTCTATTAAAATCACCAGAAATCCTGTCTGTCTACATGCAGAAGGCAGTTATTAGATTTTGTTTTTACTGGGATCTGTTATTTGAGTGAAAGCTTATTTACATTTATGGAAATCACTGGAATTTAAAGGAGAAGGAAAGCTACGGAGGTATTTTATTGCCAATAGATTAGCTGCAATAGTGCAAGCTAGAATGCTAAATTTATTCTGTAGAATGTTTTACCATACCTGACTAAAAAGCTCTAGAAGCTCTCTGTTTTTTTAAGGATAGCAGTTGCAGCATTAGCTTGCTGTCATATCAGTTCCTGCCTGAGTCTCTCCCTGTTCACTGATATCTCTGGGCTCAGATTACAGCAGAGAAGGGGGGGGGGAGAGGAGCAAACTAAGCATGCTCTGGCCTGGGGCAAGGAGGTTTAAGCTGAAGGCAAGGAAGTCTGATACCGAAGCCCATGTGTACACAACAGAAGGAAAGAAATGCAGTGTTTCTTTTGACAGGGGACTCACAGCAGCACTACTTTGAGGGTTTACTGGTATATTTCGGTGGACCTTTCTGATAAGGCTTACTTAGTTTTAACCTTTCCTTCTCCTTTAAGGAGAACCATGTTATGAGATAAGCAGGGCATTTTGACCACAAAGAGAAGCCAGAATCTAAAAGATCGCAAGAACTCCAAATAAATATATATGCAGTTGTTGCATCAAAATGTTCACTCGTCCTTTAACTTGTGAAAATCTGACTGTTCCAGTCTTTTCTGTGCCCTGGTATTAAGTGATCCTGTGGCAATGCATAAAGACCATTGTGTAGTTTGTCAGGTGTATTGATTTATAGGTAAAGTTTAGTAGAGCCAGGGTTGGCGGGGGGACTCTTATTATGAGGTGAGGTGGGCTTCATACTGCACCAGATGTATGCCATATATTCTCCCTTTAGTATCTGAAGAGTTAGGGGAAATGTGGTGAAGTCTTGAAAGCATATACCAACAGAAAATTGTTTAAATGGTATGTGTCATTATTATTATTATCATCATAATTATTGTTATTATTAGTGATGTTGTTATTATTGTTTGTTTAATAAATTACATAGTAATGTACTAATGTGATATAACACAGCAAGATTACTTTCTCCCCCCCAGAATTGTAGTAATATTAGTAATTTTCAAATGTGCATACAACTGTTAAGGAACCTGTAACTTGTACTTAAGTATGCCAAAGTTATATTTTGAAGTGGCAAAAAAAGTGATCATAGCCCTAAATTGGCTCTCTTTATGTCTGATAAAAAGACTGTATGTTCCATTTAGTGAGACTTTAGAACTACAGACATAGAGCCAAAGCATAATTTTTTTATGTAATAGAACGTATGATCAGCAGGTGTGAAGTGTGACATAGTTCCTGTGGCACAGGTTTTTCCACTGTGGGCTTTTATCCTGATTAAAAGCCAGTATGCTTAAGTACATGGATACTTGCTTTGCTGGGTGCCTGGGTATTTAGTTCCTTTTTCTAGTTCCTTTTTCTAGTCCCTTTTCTGTTGCAATCTCGTTACTCAGGCTCCACAAGATTTATTTTTTAATAATTCATAAATAATGTTTTTCATTCAATCCTCCACATCTACTACCTGTCCTCTTTGCTTTGCTATTAATCTTTTTACTTGCAGCTGACTACAGATATTCGTATGCGATGCACAGACCAACACTCTGGCACATCTGCATCGGCTCCACTTGCTGCAGGAATAATTGCTCTTGCTTTGGAAGCAAAGTAAGGTTCAGTTTGGTTTGGGAATGAAGGACACACTAATTATTTACCTATACATTATATAAAGTTAATTGATAATGATTATATGTTTATACCAACCAGTCAGAGAAAACGTTGTTTGAAAATCATTGAAAAATGGCATTGCTTTAGAAATTAGCCTTCTCAACAAGCTCACCACTCCTCTTTCAATAATATAGTATGAGACCTGTTATCCAGAATGCATGAGACCTGGGGGTTTCCAGATAAGGGACTTTTCCATATGCTCGCTATATATCTTGAGTTGAGATCAAGTACATTTTTAAAATGTGAATTATTTGATTAAAATTGAGTCTTAGGGAGATTGGCTTCCTGTAATTCTGAGCTTTCTGGTTATCTGGTTTCCAGATATTGTATCCCATACCTGTATAGGCTTTAAGACATAATAAGACAAAGAGACAGGAGAATGTACATAAGTGGCCAGGCTGCATTGTTTTCAAATTGAAAAAAAATATAGATTTAAACATACCTCCCAACTGTCCTGTTTTCAGCAGGAGAGTCCCGCTATTGACAGCTCAACCCGTAGTCCCACGTTTGTACTGAATGTCCCTACTTTCGCTGCACTGAACAGCCAGAAAAAGAAACAAAGTTTCTAACTTAATTGGCTTTTGGCAGAGAGCCCAGAACAGCCACCAGTTTCAACTAAGATACTTTGTAACAATTTTAAGATAAGCAAATAAGTAATTGTAACAATTTAGATAAGGAGGTCCCTTGGGAAAAGTTAGACTCACAGCTTAAAGGGTAATTCACCTTCATTAGCAAAACTGTAATAACTAATTAGGTTGTGTGGCCACAAAAATGGGCGTGGTAAAAAAAAATTCGAACCGATACGCGCGGCAAATGTTTTTGTCCCTCTTTTTATTTCAATAATGTTGGAATATATGTTTATATGCTTTTTTATATGAAGGCTACAGCTTCAAAACATGTGATATCATGCTTTTCCTAATTCACAAGACATTGCTTTATGATTTGATTTGCAGCCCAGCTCTTACATGGCGAGACTTGCAGCATATTGTGGTTAGAGCCTCAAACCCCAGCAACCTTAAGGCTGAGGACTGGTCAGTGAACGGTGTAGGACGGAATGGTAAGGAGGCCAATGTGAATTACAGGGCTCATTCAGTTGGACTTGGACTTATGTAGAAAAAGTGCATGAACCTCTAGATATTAGTATAATTGAATTTTGTTTTCTACACAAACACACATGGTTCCACAGATTGAAATAAAACAATGAGAGTCAATCTTTGTTCACAGGAACCAGTTCCCCATCACCCATCCCCCTTAACCCTCGCACAGGTTCCTTTATTAGTCTCTTTGCACTTAAGGGCTCTTACTCACTGGCGTTCTGACACATGTCATTAATTCAAATGGGGCTGTACTCACTCAGGCGCGTGTAGGCACCGAACGCAGGTTGAGACGCAACATGCTGCATTTTTCCTGCGTTCGGCGCCTACACGCGCCTGAGTGAGTACAGCTCCATTTAAAATAATGACATGCGTCTATTCCTGCGCTCCCCTGCGGCTGAACGCCAAAAAACGGAACGCAGGGGAGCGTAGGTCAGAACGCCAGTGAGTAAGAGCACTAACACAGGGAATCAGTCTGTGTGCCTTCTTATTATTCAGGCTGATTTTTAACCCTTTAAGTGCCAACAGAATTTCACATTTTGGTTACATGAAATGCCATTTGTTTTTTGAAAAATTTGTGCTCTCTAAATTTAGGGGCATTTTCTGAGGGGAAATCTATAGATTACCTAGGAAAAGTATACAATGTTTTTTTTTCGGGAGAAACTGAGCTAAATCTGCTGAAGTTTTCTTGTATTTCCACCTCTGGCAAAAGATTTATAGTGCTAAATACCAAAAAAAAAATGAAAAATTCCTATTCTTCACAATATATGAAAAATATTTTGTTTTATATATGAAAATCCAACTGATTTGGAAAGCCTCGTGTCTCTCGAATGTGCCAATACCATATAAGTATAGTTTTAGGGAGATTTAGGACTCCCTAAAATCCCTGCGGTATATTATAAAAATTTTGAAAGCACTAAGGCAGAAAACGACATACTTTAGATTCCAAGGCCAAAAAATCCTGAAACAGTAGGTTTACCCCAGAAAACCATATATTTTATTATATAAAATATATGTATTAAGTACGGATTCTGCTGATTCCACTAAACAAATTATGTGGCATACAGAGACCCCCAAATCCAAATAGTGCATATGAATTCTCACGTATGACACTCTGGCGACTACAGTATAAGCACCTGGTATGTGTATTATGTGCCATGAGACCGCCTTACAGTATGGAGACCCTAGAAAACCGTATATTTTCCAAAAATACACATTCTGACAAATCTAAATCATCTTTCTAATGCAAACTACCAAAACGCAAAGCTATGCTAAACATAACGCTTTAAATATAGTCACAAAGCTTACATTTTACCCCATTATATACCCCACATTTTGTAATGTACCAGCAAAAGGCATCCTAAATATGAATGTCAGGGGTGTACTGAACAGTTTGATGCCTGATATGAAAAGATCTACCAAACTAGGTGGCATACAGTGACCCCCAAAAGAAAATAGTACAAATGAATTTTCACGTATGACAAACTGACTGCTACAATACAAGCACCTGGTATGTGTATTATGCACAATAAGAAATTTCTGAAAATAGTCACAAAGCTTGCAAAAGGCATCCTCAATATGAACGCCAGGGGTCTACTAAACAGGTTGATGCCCAATATGCATAGATTTACCAAACTATGTCGCACATTGAGACCCCCAAATGGATATATAGCAGACAAAATTTCCATGGACAAAATGAAGTAACAAAGAACAGAACGAAATGATGTATATACAATTACTAAAATCCAACAAAACCACAAAAAGCAATGCTTTTTTTCCACAAACCCTTTAATGCTGTAGAACATAGAATCTACACTCTGTGCATTTCAAGAGACTTTTAGATAATACAATCTACGGTATTTAAGAGGTTAATACTTCATAGATAATATTTTCATCCTATCATCCACAGCTAGTTTATTTCTAAAAGTCCAAAAATGTCCTGTTTATGCACCTACATAAGCCCAACTGAATTATGTCATGTCAAAAAAGAGGAAATATTTTTTTGCATTGTGCATTTTAACAGAGATGGTACTTGCTGTAAGTAGTGAATATTTGAATGTTTCATATAAAATGCTGCATTTTAGAATCAAGCTCCTAGTATATTTAGGAAAGTACAACAAACAATTCATTAATGGAATACTCGGCAAGTTGGAGCGCATTCCTTAAACTAAATTAGTTAACTTTTTTGCTCATTCTTTTAGTCCAGCCAATGCAAGTAATAAAATTCATAAGAGAATGATGCATGCCTCCCTAAATATGCTATGTTTTTTCGTTTTTAAGTCCCAGTTTATTAAAAAACCAAATGCTTCTGAACTCATTTTGAATAGAGAAAGATGATCTTTTTAGGGCCAGTTTAGGATATAATTTAGGAAATAATTACCGCATATGGGTCCCACCTTGGAGTGCTCATCCTACTCGCAAGTAGATAGAGGGGATATATTATATGGGGGGCAAAGTATATATATTTTTTTCACTTTTGGAAATTTGCCCCACAGTATGAATGCATGCCCTCCCTTTTCGTGGGTTAGGGTCCCAGGGTTAAGTCGTTTACCCTCTAATTTTTGTTAAAGGAAAACTATACCCCCCAAACAATGTAGGTCTCTATTAAAAGATACTGAGTAAAACAGCTCATGTGTAAAGCCCTGCTTCATGTAAATGAACCATTATTATAATAATATACTTTTTTAGTAGTATGTGCCATTGGGTAATCATAAATAGAAAATTGCCATTTTAAAAAATACGGGCCGCCCCCAGAGATCGTAAGATTCACTGTGCACACATACAAACCACATGTTAGGTCACATGAGCCAATTAACAGACAGAGTTCTGACTTTTGCTTCCTCACTTCTTCCTGTTACAGTTAGTGTTGTAGTATTTCTGGTCAGGTGATCTCTGAGGCAGCACAGATAGAGTCACGAAATGGTGGTTCAAGTCAAGAGATGTAAAAGGGCAATATTTATGTAAATATATATTCCAGTTTGGTAAGATTCTTTAATATGTCATTCAATTTGATATAAACTATCTGTTGCTTAAGTATTCATTTTGGGGTTATAGTTTTCCTTTAACTGTGTTTTGAGAAAAAAAAAAAAACAGAAATGGTGTGCATGTCTACGTATGTATATGTATGTATGCATGTGTGTTTATGTATGTATGAGAATATATACAATATGTATGCATAAATTTACACATTTATATGCATGATATATGTATATTTATATGTGTGTGTATGTACCGTGTATATACAAAAAGATAACATTGTGGACCTGAGATGGCCCTTCTAGAAAATGTAACTGATTGTTCCTTTATTAGAAAATTTTGGAAGGAGATTGAAAATGTCTTGAATTCAAATCTACTTTCCCAAGTTACATTCTCATCTAAAACAGCTTTATTGAATAACGTTGATGGCTTGGATCTTCTATCAACGTTACGGCAGCCTAAATTTAGGCATAAGTTATATTCAATTAGATATACTGAATTAATATTAGCAGCAGCTAAGAGAGCCATTTTCAATAAATGGATTGATAGCAACCCTCCTTCTATAAAAGATGTGTCTTCTGAGTTGAAAATCCTTTGTTTTAATGAAGCAATTGATTTTACTTTTGACAACAAGAAAAATCGATCTAAATTCTGGTTTAAATGGAAATTATTTATAAGTACTTTATCTCAAATTGACAAAGAACAGTTGGACAAGATTCTATATTCTTTTTCTTAAATTTCAAAGATTTATGGAGTCTATTCTATCAATTGCAAGTCAAGCTAACCCAATTTAATTCTTATCTAGGTTTACTTTTATTACCAACTTATTACTCATTGTACTAAATTGTTATTTACAGTTATATAATACTTGAAAATGTATGTATTACTTACCTTAATTATCCTGATATGGATTTTGTTTGTCATTTTTCATTGTATTTACCTAAATTTAAAATAAAAAAGAAATAAAAAAAGAAAATGTAACTGTAGTTTATTTCTAGAGTATGCCAAGTTATGTGAGAAATCAACAGTAGGTGGAGTTGCAGTCTACTCTTATTTTTAAGAGTTGATACTGTTGTCAGTATGTGATCATTGCTTTTTCTTTTCCAGTAAGTCACTATTATGGTTATGGGCTATTGGATGCTGGACGAATGGTGGATTTGGCTCAGAAATGGCAGACTGCAGGTGTTCAGAGGAAATGTGTAGTCAAATTTCTAAACACACCCCAGTAAGGACCATATCTTTCACTTGCCATTTTTTTGTACACCCTTACTAAGATTACTAGATTTGGAGCAGAAGCTCATGGAAAACATCATGCAGAGATCCTGTTTAAAAGTAAATACGCATTATTAATGTCAATACATAAAATATTATTAAACCTGAGAAAAATAACCTGTTGAGAAATGTATTTCAGAAAACACTGCTTGTCTAATATACATATTTGTCATTTTAGTACATTGACTTATTCTTTACCTTTTATTCCTCGTGTTGATCAATCATAGGGTTCTTTCATTTAACCATGTTGTGAGACAAACTGTTGATGGCTGTGCTGGATCTTCCAACTATATCCAATCACTGGAGCATGTGCAAGCCAAAATCTCCCTTTCCTATAGCCGAAGGGGTGACCTGGAGATCTCGCTTATCAGTCCTATGGGCACTCGTTCTGTGCTGGTGGCTTTGAGGTGAGAATGTTTAGAATGTATCAAAAACCTTGCATAGCCCGCAATGCTTCCTGATATCTAATTTGTCTTTGTAGGCCATATGACACTAGCACTGAAGGGTACAAAGACTGGACCTTTATGAGTACCCATACTTGGGATGAGAAACCCCAGGGTACCTGGACCCTGACACTTGTAAACAAAGGAGACTTTACCAACACTGGTATGTAGTTGTAAGTGTCTTTTAAATGAAAACTAAGTGAAATATATTGGTACATACCATAAGGAACAAAGTAAGTGCTTATGAGGCATCTTGTGTTTTAAATACAAGAGGTCTGGTGAATCTGATACAGTCAAAAACAAGGTTCTTTTCTTTCTTTTTTCTTCTTATGAGGCATCTGACATTTTCTAGAACCTTCTGCTTTGTGTACAGTGTTAAGATAGCATGGACAGCTTTAAAATTTTGTTTATATAAATTGCGTGTTTTCCTTTCTTTACTATGGTCCAGTTGCAATATTTTTATAACCACAGTCTAAATTAGTGCAATTCAAAGATACTGACTCTAAATATTCTAAATCTACTCAGTCAAGCATTAGTGTTTTTAGTTCTTTAAAAAAAATTACATGATTTGTAGTGGTCACATAACTTATAGCATATCAGTCACATTTTATAGACTCAGGGGATAATGTATTTAAAACAGGAATATTTGCACCAGTTGTAGTAAGTTATTACAACACATTAGAAGGTGTTATACTGGTCACCTTTGAAACCAAACATGCTTGCTATAAATTCAAGACTTTGTGTCTTTTATAAAAGATAGCCCAGTTTTACCACGATTGGAGTGGTCAAATATCTGTTTATTTGGCAACCTGTCCAAACAAGTGTATCTTTTCATCCACTGACATCTTAACTCATCTGGTGGGATGATTGGTGGGGAACGTCAGGTAGAATGAAATAAATAATCTCTTTGTACTTTATATGGGAATAAAATCAAGAAATACACAGAACAAATATTTATTTAGCTCATGCTGAATATTGGCATATATTTCTGCATAAAAAGTGTCGCCAAATACGAACACATGTTAACCTGATACTGATAACCTGAATTACTTTATATGCTAAAAGGATTGTCATCTCTGTCCAATGTAGGAGTCCTGCACGACTTTACGCTTGTTCTGTATGGAACAGATGAGGATATGATGTCTAGGAGGATTGAACACTCAGTACTGAGCGAGTGTGTTACCAGAGACAAAAGTGGCAAGTGTCATGGTAAGTGAAAACGCCCGGTTTTATTTTTTATTACCTTTGTAGGATTTGTCTAGACATTGGAAATAATGGCAGTGATTTGTCTATATTAGGGAGGGACCTTTTAACCTATAAAATGAGGACTTTTTATTTGAACTGCACAGAACTACAAAGTGAGATCTTTGTAGAAACTGTTACTAATGTATTTTTTTACTTTGTCAATAGAGTGCAAGAGTTCATTTTATGTATTTGGGAACCTATGTCTGTCCTATTGTCCCCCCAAATTCTTCAAGACTTTAAAGAAAGTGCCAAGAACCAATGGAAAGCCTCAATCCAGTCATTTTGCTCTAATCTGTGCCTCCTGTCACCCATCCTGTTATATGTGTAAGGGATATTCTGCCAATGACTGCATTTCCTGTCCTTCATTCTCCACCTATGATGAAACAACAAGTTCTTGCTCACAGCCTTCCTTCCCAAGGACGCATCACAGCATTCCCAACACAAGCCATCTCCCTCAATCTGCAGTAGCAACTCTGATTGTTGGGGTAACTATCCCTTTGCTTTGTCTGTTCACACTTATCTTCTCCTGGGTTAGATTTTTTCAAACAAACCGTCCAGCTTCTCAACCACCATCTACTGTAGAAATGAACATCCTGTCTGGAATGTCTGAAGAGGGAGCAACTATTCAGGAGTAACAGAGGGAAACCGTTCATAATATCCTTTAACATAATTTAAATTGCAGTCACAGTACTGGTGCATTACAGAGTTATGTTAATTGTCCATTGTATGCTTTATAAATGAGCATTGTATGAAATGAATCGGACCCCTTTATGTATTTCAGGCAGGGGAGGATTGAGAAATGGTTAATTTGTTCAGCTATAAATAAACTTTGTTGCAATTGAATTTGTATGGATGCATGTTATTTTCAGTGACCATACAGCAGTTTACTTTAAGGAACAGGGACACCAAAAAACAAAAGGGGCTTAAAGTAATGCAAATATATAATATGCTGCACTGGTATGACTGGTGTGTTTGCTTCAGAAACATTACTATACTTTACAACAAGCTGCTCTGTAGCCATGGGGGCAGCTATTTAAAACTGAAAAAGGAGATACACAGTAGATTAAAGTTCTGTAGTATACAATGGATTCTTCAAAAAGTATCTATCTACTGTGTATCCTGTATTTCAGGGGTGTCCACACTTTTTGCAACAAGGGCCAGATTTAGTGAGGTGAAAATGTGGGCTGACCATTCAGCCTGACATCCATTCCCGGGTAGCTAGCATGTGATCAGGATCATTCAATCCTGGAGATAGACACATACACGACGGAATTGGAGTCTGTTTGGACTTATTCTCTGCGCCTGATTTAGACAAGGAATCATGTAGCCGTAGCAGTAATTTGGGCACAGGATTAGTGAAATGATCGTCTATACTGCTGCGTGTGTGCTGAAGATGTTAGCAATAGACCCGTACTGGCACGTAGTGATGCACCGCTCTCACATACGTCTTTAGTTTACTGTATTGGCACGTAAGTACATCTATTGCACCTTCAGCCCTAAAGACGTATGCAAAAGCGGCACGTCAGTACGTGTCTATTGCTAACACCTTCAGGCCACAGGCAGCAGTATCGACTAACGTTTCACTAATCATGTGCCAAATATTACTGCTATGGCGGAGGGCCGGTGTAAATTTGAAAGTGGGTCGCAATTGGCACACGGGCTTGACTTTGGACATGCATGCTGTATTTGTATGGCTGCCCTCATAGCTACTTGTTTAAACTATATTTGTGTTTCTGATGCAAACACACCAGTTTTACCAGTGCATGGCAACAGTATCTTTATTACAGAAACTTTTTTGTGTAACTGTTCCTTTTATCACCAAAAATTAGAGCCGCTATCTGCATTACTTCAGCTAGCTTAAGCTTTATTAAAGGGCAACTAAAGTCTAAAATAGAATGTTAGAAATGCTGTATTTTGTATACTAAAAACATGAACTTACTGCACCAGAAGCCCAATTAAACAAATGATTTATGCTTTTAAAGTTGGTGCAGGGGGCTGTCGTCTTGTAACTTTGTTAATAAATATCTTTGCAATACCATGATTACGCACATGCTTAGAGTGGTCTGGGATAGTCTTAAATGATCAAAACAACACAGGTCAAATAATATCTACCAGAAGCCGATACAGCAAGACTGATTAACCTTTTAAATGCCACAGATCGTAGAATCTACGTTCTGTGGCAAAGGTACTTGAAATGCCACAGAACGTAGATTCTACGTTCTGCAGCACTTCCTGGTTCTCGAGCGGAGGAGCGGCTGTTAGAGCCGCTCGCTCCGTTCCTCCTCGATCCCCTGCCCCTAGGCAACGAGCAGAGCAGGGGATCGAGTGGCCCCTGGGGCGCGATCGCCCAGGGGCCCAAAAGCAGCAGCAGGCACGTGTTACTTACGTGTCCTGCTGCTGCAGCCTACACTGCGCCGTCGATCTCCGCCCCCACAGCACAGAGACAGGAACCACGTCGCAGATCTCTTCCAGGGGCTCTTCCTGATCGTCTGCAACAGTCTCCAGCGACTTTTTCAGGTTAGTGCAACAATTACACACACAAACACACCAACACACACTTATTACAGTAATACACACTTAGATTCACACTTACACACACACATACATTTTTGTGGATTGGGGGGGTCACTTACACTCACTGAAGGAGGATTGCTGGCTCCAGTGTGTCCTGGTCATTAAATGGTACTGCTGTAGATTCCCTGGAGTCTGTGTCACACTCCCGAAGTACATATATCATAGAGAAGAAAGGAATAAACAGCTTCAGGCAGTACTTAATAAACTGCAAGTGTTCATTTATTAGCAGTGTGCAACACTACATGTTTCGGGTACAAACCCTTTTTCAAGTGTAACTGGCGGAGGGCATTCTGGGATTAAAAACCCTCCCCTGATCCAGGGACCTCCCCTCAAACCACCTCCCAGTGACTGTGATACAGTGGAAATTTACAACAAAACCAAGGAGGGGGTGGGGGAAGAGAGACAAAAAAACAAAAAAGGAAAAAGGCAATTCACAAAGAATGTCCAATTAATTCAAGTCCATAGAGCCAATGTGGTGATCCTCCTGATGTGTGAAGTGTCCAAAAATTGCTATTAGTACAGTAAACAAGTCCATATCGGGAAATTGTCATGCAGACCTATCCCTTAATCCAATATTTGGAAAAAGCAAAAAAAGGAAAATACCAAGTACTGCTTGAACAAAGCCTACTTAAAAGGTTGTATTAGAAGCATGTAGACAACTTTAGGGTTAATACACTGAAAACTTTAAGTCAAACAATTTTCTATCAAACAAATTTTCTACTCACCAGCTCGATATATGAATATAACTCCTGTAATAGTAAGTTAGCCTTTGTAAGTAATAACTCATGATACTTAGACGGCAGGAGTTCCGTGAATCAAATTGTAACTAGCTGGTTCTTAAATTACCTGAAAAAAGACAGGGAAAGAATTAATTGGACATTCTTTGTGAATTGCTTTTTTCCTTTTTTGTTTTTTTGTCTCTCTTCCCCCACCCCCTCCTTGGTTTTGTTGTAAATTTCCACTGTATCACAGTCACTGGGAGGTGGTTTGAGGGGAGGTCCCTGGATCAGGGGAGGGTTTTTAATCCCAGAATGCCCTCCGCCAGTTACACTTGAAAAAGGGTTTGTACCCGAAACATGTAGTGTTGCACACTGCTAATAAATGAACACTTGCAGTTTATTAAGTACTGCCTGAAGCTGTTTATTCCTTTCTTCTCTATGATATATGTACTTCGGGAGTGTGACACAGACTCCAGGGAATCTACAGCAGTACCATTTAATGACCAGGACACACTGGAGCCAGCAATCCTCCTTCTTTGGCTATTCTGTGTATTGGCCCAGTGTTGAATCACCTGTGGTGATATGTCAACTTCTACAGCAGTGGATCCAGGAACGAAATTTTCTTCACAAGCAGTTTTTGCTTATAATAGCAAAGAAATTGACCGGATCTTAAACCAAAGTGAAGGCATTAACTTGGGTTTCGACTCAAGACCTGCTACTGAACCAGGTAAAGATTTACTTTACACTGAGAAAAAACTGCTGAACCTGAAATTACACCGCTCTGCCCTAACTGAATATGTTCGTGCAGGGATTATACCAAGGGGACTGAGGGCTGATCTCAAACCAACCCTATGCACTAATAATCCCCTAATGCAAACACGATGGCAGGAGATCTGTTACAAGTTTTCTACAGATTTAATGGTGCTGACAATTGAATGCCTAGATGTGGAAATCGAGGAAGTGAACATGCTTGTAATTTCTAAGAAACAGGCAATAAATGAACACCTTGAGAGTACCCAGGCTTCGACTTTATTCACTGAACAACAGGAAATTCTTAACAAGCTAAAAAAGGAGATTGTATCTCGGAAACAGAGAAAATACCTGAGGGATAGCCGCGACTACGAGCTGAACTGCGTCTACGAGTGGAGGGAGGAGGCGTCCAAGCAGCGTCGAGAGCGCAGAGGAGCGCCACCCATACCATGTGACCGGCGCATGCCAGTGACGCGATCGGAGCAAACAGGGAAGTACTACAGGCCACGAGGCCCAGCCCCAAGTCACGAGGAGCAGTGGGAGCCGCGTCAATCGAATCCTCGGTACTACAACCGCACACCAACGCTGCAGGAAGGAGCATCCTATAGCAGGAGTGAGGACGACTACGCTACCTCTCATTTTTTAGGAGCAGCGCACAGGGAGAAAAAAGACCCCAGGAAACCGGCACCAAGAGAACCATATCCTCGCAGAGACAGAAACCAAAAGAGGTAAATGACTTGGTCGTTAATTTATCGTGTGTTACCCTAACACCAGCAGAAACCACCTTAATTAACAAAGGTCTGGGCTTTGTACCCAACTATAAATCGGACCCTTTTGAATGGGACGTTGATTTCTTTAAATTTAATAGAATGTTGAAACTAAAAATGTTTTTTAAGGATACGGTTTCAATACCCAAAGGACTGTCAAAGAAATCAGACTTTGTACCAGATTTAAACAATGAAAGTTTAAATACATTTTCCAGAGTGGTTAACTCTGAGGTTAAAAAACTTTGGGCTAATAGGCAAGGTCAAGTTAAACTTAATCTTACTAAAAAAGAAAGGGAAGCACTTAACACCCTTAGGCTAAGGCCACACTAGGCGATAGCGCCGCGATTTGACTCGCGGCGACTTTTCGCCGCGACTTTTAAGCCGCAATTGCTGGGGAAACTTTTGCGCTGGCGTCTATGGGGAATCGCGAAAAATCGCCAGCGTAAAAACACACGCGGCAATCTTTTCTCTACTGTCGCTCGAAATTGCCTCGCTAGGCGATGTCCCAGGCCATTAAACCCCCATAGACCATGACCCCATTTGGGACATCAAGAGACTAATTGTTACCATGGTAACTGATGCTTTCTACAATGGAACAATTGATAAAAATACCCATGATTTCTTGATTAATGAATACCCCAGAACACCTGTTCTCTATATTCTACCTAAGATTCATAAAACACTTACCAATCCTCCAGGTAGACCAATTGTTTCAGGGGTAAACTCCATTTTAGAACCCATCTCAAAATTTGTCGACCAACATTTACAAAAACTCGTGCTTGACCTACCTACTTGCCTGAAGGATACAACGGAATTCCTTAAACATCTTAACAATGTTGGTAAGCTTAGCAAGGGTACTATACTGTGTAGTATAGATGTACAAAGTCTTTTTACATCTATACCACAGGACGAGGGTATTAAATGTGTTGAAGAAACATTACTGAATACCTCTTTACCCAACAGCCTGATATTCTTTTTGATTGATTGTTTGGAAATTGTACTTAAGAAAAACTATTTCAGGGTTGGTGACAAGTTCTACTGGCAGACCCAGAGTACGTCAATGGGTTCTGCAGTAGCTCCATCTTTTGCAAACCTTTTTATGTATTCCATCGAAACCCAGTTCTTTTTGAGGGAACCATTTTTACAATACATCACTAAATATTATCGTTATGTGGATGATATTTTTGTTATATGGGATGGGCCCATGGAAATTTTTGATGACATGATGGTAACTGCAAACGCAGGCCATGAGACTATCAAATTTACAACAGAATGTTCAGAAACTGAACTTAATTTTTTGGATGTCAATGTCAAAATCTGTGATGGCAATATTATTACGAATTTATATCGTAAATCCATGGACCGCAATAATCTACTTCACACTGACAGTTTCCACAATCCTAGAATCATTACAGCTATACCTAAGGGTCAGTTTTTGCGAGCAAGGAAAATTGCCTCTAATGATGTACTTTTTGAACAAGCTGCAAATGACCTTACCGAGCGTTTCAAAGTCAGGGGTTACCCTAATAAAAAGCTTGAAAAAGTGTTAAATGATGTAAGGGAGATTCCACGTGAGAGCTTATTGACACATAAACAGAGAGACCAAGGTCCACAGAAACTAACTTTTGTGAGCAAATTTGGGAATTATAGCCACAAAATAGAGTCTATTATGAAACAGTTCTGGCCCTTGTTACAGATGGATAAGGATTATGGCCATCTGTTTAGAGAACCTCCACGTTTTTCCTATAAAAGAGGCTCTACATTAAAAGATTTACTTAGCCCCACTGAACCCAGACAAGAAGCCCTGGAGTTGAAAAACAAACTAGGGACCTTCCCCTGCTACAACTGCAACTGTTGCACATCAATTATAAAAGGCCCTAACATTCACCATCCCACCAAAGGTACAGAAATTCCCTTAAAAAATTTTGCTACCTGTAGTAGTACCCACGTTGTCTATACATTGAAATGCCTTTGCGGTATGATGTACATTGGTAAAACCATTAGGTCCGTGAACACACGGATCAAAGAACATAAAAACACAATCAGAAATTTTGCACTAGATACGTACACTGACACTTCAGTATCAAGACATTTCTCTGAGGCTAAGCACCATGTGAGTCAGTTGAAATGGAAAGTACTAGAAGTTGTTAAAAGACCACAGAGAGGAGGCAATTGGGATAAGTTATTGCTTCAAAGAGAAGCATGGTGGATAGAAAAAATGGACTCCATCAAACCGTTAGGTATGAATGACTTTAACAGCCTTAAATGTTTCCTCTAAAATGACCTGTATACCCTGTTAAACACCAATTAATGACTATCTTTCCCTGTCTTTTTTCAGGTAATTTAAGAACCAGCTAGTTACAATTTGATTCACGGAACTCCTGCCGTCTAAGTATCATGAGTTATTACTTACAAAGGCTAACTTACTATTACAGGAGTTATATTCATATATCGAGCTGGTGAGTAGAAAATTTGTTTGATAGAAAATTGTTTGACTTAAAGTTTTCAGTGTATTAACCCTAAAGTTGTCTACATGCTTCTAATACAACCTTTTAAGTAGGCTTTGTTCAAGCAGTACTTGGTATTTTCCTTTTTTTGCTTTTTCCAAATATTGGATTAAGGGATAGGTCTGCATGACAATTTCCCGATATGGACTTGTTTACTGTACTAATAGCAATTTTTGGACACTTCACACATCAGGAGGATCACCACATTGGCTCTATGGACTTGAATTAATTGGACATTCTTTGTGAATTGCCTTTTTCCTTTTTTGTTTTTTTGTCTCTCTTCCCCCACCCCCTCCTTGGTTTTGTTGTAAATTTCCACTGTATCACAGTCACTGGGAGGTGGTTTGAGGGGAGGTCCCTGGATCAGGGGAGGGTTTTTAATCCCAGAATGCCCTCCGCCAGTTACACTTGAAAAAGGGTTTGTACCCGAAACATGTAGTGTTGCACACTGCTAATAAATGAACACTTGCAGTTTATTAAGTACTGCCTGAAGCTGTTTATTCCTTTCTTCTCTATGATATATGCACTTACACTCACTGCACTTACACACACGTGCACACGCACACACGCGCACATAACATGTAATTTACCATTTGTACACACGCACATACATGGCATTGTGGCTTTTTTTTTTTTTCTTATCGCATCGTCTCTTTTTTTGGCTGAAAAAAATGTTTTATTGCCATTACGAATAGCGTATTCGCCGTACTGTGCAATACCTTTTGTATGTTATTTTGGTGATTATATTGCAATTTTGGGTATTTTGGTGCATTTTTAGCCATTTTATTGAATTTTTAGCCATTTTATTGCATTTTCAGCTCTGCATATATTGTGTTCACTTGTTTCTAGCCGTATAACCTGTTTGGCACATCTAAAATATTCAAACTGTGATTCTGACGGCCGATAACACTAGTCTGGAAAAAAAACATTTATTTTTGTGGTTTTATTGGATTTTTTTGCATTTCACTCTTTACTGCCTTATTTTGTTTTGCCTTGTAAATTTTATCTACTATATATCCATTTGGGGGTCTCTGTGTGCCACATAGTTTGGTATATCTATACATATTGGGCATCAAAGTGTTCAGTAGACCCCTGGCATTCATATTTAGGATGTTTTATGCTGATACGTTACGAAATGTGGGGCATATCATGGGGTAAAATTCAAGCTTTCTGACAATTTTCAGAAATTTGATAAAAACCGTTATGTTCAGCATTGCTTTGCAGTTTGGCAGTTTGCAGTAGAAACACTTATTTACCCATATTGGATTCGTCAGAATATGTACTTTCTGAAAATATATGGTTTTCTGGGGTCTCTGTACTGTTAGGGGGGTCTAATGTCGCATAATACACACACCAGGTGCTTATATTGCAGCAGCCAGCGCGTCAGCTGTGAAAATGTATATACACTATTGTCATTTGGTGGTCTCTGTGCGCCACATAGTTTGGTATATCTATGCATATTGGGCATCAAACTGTTCAGTAGACCCCTGGCGTTCATATTTAGGATGTTTTATGCTGATACGTTACGAAATGTGGGGCATATAATGGGTTAAAATTCAATCTTTCTGACGATTTTCAAAAATTTGATAAAAACCGTTATGTTCAGCATTGATTTGCAGTTTGGCAGTTTGCAGTAGAAACACATATTTACCCATATTGGATTCGTCAGAATGTGTACTTTCTGAAAATATATGGTTTTCTGGGGTCTCTGTACTGTTAGGGGGGTCTAATGTCGCATAATACACACACCAGGTGCTTATATTGCAGCAGCCAGCGCGTCAGCCGTGAAAATGTATATACACTATTTTAATTTGGGGGTCTCTGTGCGCCACATAGTTTGGTATATCTATGCATATTGGGCATCAAAGTGTTCAGTAGACCCCTGGCGTTCATACTTTAGGATGTTTATGCTGATAAGTTACAAAATGTGGGGCATATAATGGGGTAAAATTCAAGCTTTGTGACGATTTTCAGAAATTTGATAAAAACCGTTACGTTCAGCATTGATTTGCAGTTTGGCAGTTTGCAGTAGAAACACTTATTTACCCATATTGGATTCGTCAGAATGTGTACTTTCTGAAAATATATGGTTTTCTGGGGTCTCTGTACTGTTAGGGGGGTCTAATGTTTGCATAATACACACACCATGTGCTTATATTGCAGCAGCCAGCGCATCAGCCGTGAAAATGTATATACACTATTGTCATTTGGGGGTCTCTGTGCGCCACATAGTTTGGTATATCTATGCATACTGGGCATCAAAGTGTTCAGTAGACACCTGGCGTTCATATTTAGGATGTTTTATGCTGATAAGTTACGAAATGTGGGGCATATAATGGGGTAAAATTCAAGCTTTGTGACGATTTTCAGAAATTTGATAAAAACCGTTATGTTCAGCATTGCTTTGCAGTTTGGCAGTTTGCAGTAGAAACACTTATTTACCCATATTGGATTCGTCAGAATGTGTACTTTCTGAAAATATATGGTTTTCTGGGGTCTCTGTACTGTTAGGTGGTCTAATGTCGCATAATACACACACCGGGTGGTTATATTGCAGCAGCCAGCGCGTCAGCCGTGAAAATGTCTATACATATTGTCATTTGGGGGTCTCTGTGCACCACATAGTTTGGTATATCTATGCATATTGGGCATCAAACTGTTTAGTAGACCCCTATGTTTATATTTAGGATGCTTTATGCTGGTAATGATACATGGACAATACGATGCTGGAAAGTTGAAGCTTTGAGGCAATTTCCAGATATTTCACCAAAACCGCCAAATTTGGCAAAGCCTTGCGACTCAGTAGTTTGGAGCAGAAAGGCATGGGTACCCATTTTAGATTCTGTAGAATGTGTTCTTTCCAAAAATATATGGGGTTGGGGGGTAAACATATATTTCTGTGTTTTTACCCCACAAAAATGCAGTCAATGTGTTGATTTTTCATTAGCTGAAGTTACCCACAGGACAATTTGTATGTGCTAACTTCATTTTGGGGCCTCTAAATGCCATATACTTTGGTAAACATATGAACAATGGCCACCAAAATGTTCAGAGGAACCCTGGCAATCATATTTAGGGTGCTTTTTCTTAGTACGTAATGACACATGGGTGATATGGTGCTGGGAAGTTGAAGCTTTGAGGCAATTTTCAGATATTTCACCAAAACCGACAACTTTGGGAAAGCCTTGCGACTCAGTAGTTTGGAGCAATAAGGCATGGGTACCCATTTTAGATTCTGTAGAATGTGTACTTTCCAAAAATGTATGGGTTTGGGGGGTAAACATATATTTCTGTGCTTTTACCCCACAAAAATGCAGTCAATGTGTTGATCTTTCATTAGCTGAAGTTACCCACAGGACTATTTGTATGCGCTAACTTCATTTTGGGGCCTCTAAATGCCAGATACTTTGGTAAACCTATGAACAATGGCCACCAAACTGTTCGGAGGAACCCTGGCAATCATATTTAGGGTGCTTTTTCTTGGTGCATAACGATACATGGGTGATATGATGCTGAGAAGTTGAAGCTTTGAGGCAATTTTCAGATATTTCATCAAAACCGACAATTGTGAGAAAGCCTTGCGACTCAGTAGTTTGGAGCAGAAAGGCATGGGTACCCATTTTAGATTCGGTAGAATGTGTACTTTCCAAAAATATATGGGTTTTGGGGGGTAAACATATATTTCTGTGTTTTTACCCCACAAAAATGCAGTCAATGTGTTGATTTTTCATTAGCTGAAGTTACCCACGGGACTGTTTGTATGCGCTAACTTCATTTTGGGGCCTCTAAATGCCAGATACTTTGGTAAACTTATGAACAATGGCCACCAAAATGTTCAGAGGAACCCTGGCAATCATATTTAGGGTGCTTTTTCATAGTACATAATGACACATGGGTGATATGGTGCTGGGAAGTTGAAGCTTTGAGGCAATTTTCAGATATTTCACCAAAACCGACAACTTTGGGAAAGCCTGGCGACTCAGTAGTTTGGAGCAATAAGGCATGGGTACCCATTTTAGATTCTGTAGAATGTGTACTTTCCAAAAATGTATGGGTTTGGGGGGTAAACATATTTCTGTGTTTTTACCCCACAAAAATGCAGTCAATGTGTTGATCTTTCATTAGCTGAAGTTACCCACAGGACTATTTGTATGCACTAACTTCATTTTGGGGCCTCTAAATGCCAGATACTTTGGTAAACCTATGAACAATGGCCACCAAACTGTTCGGAGAACCCTGGCAATCATATTTAGGGTGCTTTTTCTTGGTGCATAATGATACATGGGTGATATGGTGCTGAGAAGTTGAAGCTTTGAGGCAATTTTCAGATATTTCACCAAAACCGACAATTGTGGGAAAGCCTTGCGACTCAGTAGTTTGGAGCAGAAAGGCATGGGTTCCCATTTTAGATTCTGTAGAATGTGTACTTTCCAAAAATATATGGGTTTTGGGGGGTAAACATATATTTCTGTGTTTTTACCCCACAAAAATGCAGTCAATGTGTTGATTTTTCATTAGCTGAAGTTACCCACGGGACTGTTTGTATGCGCTAACTTCATTTTGGGGCCTCTAAATGCCAGATACTTTGGTAAACTTATGAACAATGGCCACCAAAATGTTCAGAGGAACCCTGGCAATCATATTTAGGGTGCTTTTTCTTAGTACGTAATGACACATGGGTGATATGGTGCTGGGAAGTTGAAGCTTTGAGGCAATTTTCAGATATTTCACCAAAACCGACAACTTTGGGAAAGCCTTGCGACTCAGTAGTTTGGAGCAGAAAGGCATGGGTACCCATTTTAGATTCAGTAGAATGTGTACTTTCCAAAAATATATGGGTTTGGGGGGTAAACATATATTTCTGTGTTTTTACCCCACAAAAATGCAGTCAATGTGTTGATTTTTCATTAGATGAAGTTACCCACAGGACTATTTGTATGCGCTAACTTCATTTTGAGGCCTCTAAATGCCAGATACTTTGGTAAACCTATGCATAATGGATATCAAACTGTTCAGTGGACCCCTGGCAATCATATTTCAGGTGCTTTTTCTTGGTACCTAATACAGTTTGGGATATGCGGAGCAGCAAAATAAAACCTTTGAAATGATTTTTCAGAATTTTGAATTTTTTTTTGAAAAACTGCTATGTTCAGACAAGCTTTTATGTTTGGTAGTTGGGAGTAGAGAGACATAGTTACCCATTTTGTAATCGGCAGAATGTGTACTTGAAAAATGTATGGTTTTCTGGGGTAAACCTACGGTTTCAGGATTTTTTGCCTTGGAATCTAAAGCATGCCGTTTTCTGCCTTAGTGCTTTCAAAATTCGGTAATATACTGCCGGGAGTTTTTGCTGTACAGAAATCCTAAATCTCCCTAAAACTATACATATCTGGTATTGGCACGTTCGAGAGACATAAGGCTTTCCAAATCAGTTGGATTTTCATCCCTAAAATGAAATATTTTTCTGATATAAATTGATATACGATGAAAAATGGTAATTTTTCATTTTTTTTTGGTATTTAGCACTATAAATTTTTTTGCACAGGTGGAAATACATGAAAACTCAGGCAGATTTAGAAAGCTCAGTTTCTACCGAAAAAAACAATGTATAGTTTTCCTAGGTAAACTATAGGTTTCCCCTCAGAAAATGCCCCTAAAGTGAGAGAGCACAAAATGTTTCAAAAACGGCTGGCATTTCGCGTAACCAAAATGTGAAATTCTGCTGGCACTTAAAGGGTTAATAATCAGAATATACAGACTGCATTGGGTCTGTGGATACAAATCTAGTCAGGTTTCCTATAAAAATACACATTTTTTAATTAAATTATATTGGAGATAGGTTTCTTTTTTCATTAAAGTAAAAATGGGATATATTAAAGTTGCTGCCCATCATCTTCAAGTTTGGTGTATTATAGGGGCCCTAACCTGCACAAGGCTTTAGCAAATGTGCTAAACTGGGGTAATTAAATTAGGATGATCAGATATACAGTATTTAAAACAACCTTTAATACCTGCAAAATTCAAATTATTATATACTCAACTAGCACAGGTAATAATGAGCACAAAATATGTATTTATGTAGACTGGATTTATGGACTTTATTGAATAAAAAAAATTGTGTGCAGAAAACATTTTGTTGTACTTCACAACCATCCCCAGCCTGAGCAAAAAAATAAAATATAAGCTTATGCAAACAAGGCAGCTGCTCCACATCCAGGTTCTGCTTCAAATCCACTTTACTGCAGGTTTTTGTCTTAAGTTCAGTCTTCAGCAACCAAATCTTTGATTTTGAACTGGTGGGAGATTACAAGACGTACATCATCCTGTAAAAAAACACATTTATTTTTTCATTCCGCCTCATTGGGACTAGTTGTAGCAGGAATAATCAAAAGCTTAAACTATGTAAAGTCCAGTGTTGTGGAAATTATTCACTCAGTTGTGTGCTGAACATCTCTTAGAGATAAAATTTGCTTGTCTGGAAGAGGAACTACCCTGAAAATTTAAAATAATCTTTCATCATGGAAACAAGAAATTCTTTGGTTGCATCAACAGTTTAGTTGCATCAAATAAGACATGCAGCAAATCAAATAGTTGAGATTTTAGGGGGGGGTGTGTATGTCAAATACTCTTTTGACCTGTTAAACAGAATGCTTGGGGTTTTCCAGATAAGGTATGGAGATCCAAATGATAGAAATATCCCTTAAGTCTGCTAAAAATTATTTAAACCCAATAAGATTAATTAAATATTAGATTAATACAAGGTAGTTTTTTTTACTGCAAATGAGAAAAAGGAAAATTATTTTGCACTTTTTAAATTATTTGATTAAAACTGAGTGTATGGAGACAACCTTCCTGTAATTCAGAACTTTCTGGATAACAGGTTTCTGGAAAACCAATCCTATACCTGTTCACCAGTGGAGGGGCCTTTCCTAAATGGCTGATTTTTCTTTTTTTACGGTTAGGGAACATTTTAATGATGTGTTTTGCTAGTGCCAATAAAATTGCATTCAATATATTGCTTTCCATTACTATAATCAGTTTTGACTGAAAAATACCCTCAAACTCAAATTTGACATGGAAAAACCAACGCAACCTTTGATAAATAACCCCCTAGTGTACTGTAACATACACCTGCAATTAGCCTGCCTACTGCCTTAAATTTTGTGAGAGTGCTAGCCATAGCTTTAGGCTAAACTTCACTGGTAGTTTCTATAAAATTCAAAGCTTCATATAAAAATAAATTAGAAGGTGGCATTATAATAGGCCATATTAACATTACCACAATTGACATTTCCTCCAAAGTTGGAATCAGGGAGAGCAGCCCTCTGTCTTTCTTGCTACCTTTCCAGCTTTGTATGGGTATCCTGTTCGAAAGCTAAGCCAATAAACATGAATTGGTTATCCAAGAGTGTGCATTCCCATGCATAACAAGTGTAATATCCTTTTAAACACTCACATTGTAAGGAATGATATGAGGGGCAGTGTCCAATGCAACAGTCTTAGCCAAGTCCCTTTGTAGAATACCTAGGTCCTTCACATAATGGCCTTCGACACAGACACACTGATCCTGAAAGAGTCTATGCCTGGTATAGCAGAGGATGAGATGCATTTGAGTGCCAGGCAAAAATTCCATGATCAAGAAATATATATATATATACATATACATATATACACACACACACATATATACATATATACATATATACATATATACACACACACACACATATATACATATATACATATATACACACACACACATATATATACATATATACATATATACACACACACACATATATACATATATACATATATACATATATACATATATACATATATACATATATACATATATACACACACATATACACACACATATACATATATACATATATACATATATACATATATACATATATACATATATACATATATACATATATACATATATACATATATACATATATACATATATACATATATACATATATACATATATACATACATACATATATACATACATATATACATATATACATACATATATACATATATACATATATACATACATACATACATATACATACATATACATACATATACATACATATACATACATATACATACATATACATACATATACATACATACACATACATACACATACATACACATACATATACATACATATACATATATATATATATATATATATACACATACATATATACATACATACATATATATATATACACATATATACACACACACACATAACAGAGCACTATATATTTAAAAAATAAGGCACATATAAATCAGTTAACACACGTTGCTATGCAGTGCAACACATTTGCACTGTGCACCAGTAAACACCAAGAAAGAAATTTAAAGTTTACAGACAAGTAAAATAACCTTTAGCACGTATTATACATCACATAAGGTTTTCAAGTCTGTATTTCTGTGTCCAGGAAAGCTGGCCACTCTGCATATAGAACAGTAATTCAAACAAATTAGAATTAAAATCACCTAATAAGTTTTTTATGAGGATCCAGTATGTCTAAGATCTTTTCGGCATATTCCTTCTTCGCCGTTGTAAAAACAAATATCTGCATGTAGGAAAAAATATTAGGAATTTCATTTTTGTATGCAGGGTAGTAATAATGAAGAATAATGTCCTGCAAGGATAAGTAATGCAAGGAGGAGTGTGGCAAACCAGTTCTCTTGGTCAAAAACAAAGTAAAACATTCCCTCTCTTCTCCAAGGTTTGCCATGACCATTGTATTCACATTTACTAAAGCAAATGTGGTTCTTTATAAAAATTAATTCATGCACATACTTATTTTGATGTGCAATTATTCTCTGCGGGGCTTCATCCATATAAAAAAAGGAAAAATAAAAGACATCCCCTAATGATGCAAGGCGCTTAATCGATAAGTCACTTAATAAATGCGAGTAAAATCATATACAGTCCAATGTTTAGTTTATTTGTGCACTAGTTCCAGGGCTCAGATTTGTGGGAAGGTAACAAAGGCCAGGGCCTAGCGTGGCAGTAGTTTAGGGATGACATACCACATAGCTGCATCCACATTGGTTCTGAAGCACTGGGGAAATGCAGGAGATTTGACATTTAAATTTCCCATGCACCAATCCTTGTGTTCTTGACCTGAAGAGAATTTTCGCATGTGCACATGTCAAGGGGAGGGTAGTGGGGGCGGGCCTAGGGGGCACCCAATGAGTAAATCTGGTCCTTAATCCAACCACTTTCTGCTGGTGAAAAGGTAGAATTTTTTTCTACTTACCTTAATTTCTATTTCCAAGTCACTGTCATGGCAGCATTCACCAACATGGGTTATCCCCTCCCCTTTTGGTCATTGGACAGGAACAGAAAACCTCCTCTACAAAGCCTTTGCCCTCCCCCTCTCCACTGTCTTCGTATCCAGCATCTGAAGGGTGGGCAGTTGGTGAATGCTGCCATGACAGTGACTTGGAAATAGAAATTACGGTAAGTAGAAAAAATTTCTACCTTTGCCAAGTCACCATGGCAGCAATTCACCAACATGGGATCTACCAAGCAAAAGAAGGGAGGGACACATTGTCTGCTGCATAATTTCATTTTTTAATGGATTCATTAATGAACAACAGATTGAAGGATTTTCCTCCCAAATCTAGCTTCTTGGGACTGTAACACATCCAACTTATAATGCCGAACAAAGGTTGAGGCTGATGTCCATCTAGCCGCCTTACAGATCACCTCTGGTGGGGCCCTGGCTTCTACCGCCCAGGATGTAGCAACAGCCCTGGTTGAGTGAGCTTTAAGGTCTCTGGGAATCTCCCTGCCAGTCAACTGGTAAGCTGTCACGATGCAATTAATTATCCATCGACTAATCGTAGATTTAGACAGAGCTTGACCCTTCTTTGGGCCTCTTGGAATCAGAAAGAGTGTCTGATTTGCGCCAATTCTTTGTTTGCTCCAAATAGTGAGAGATTGCTCGCACTAAATCTAGTGTATGCCATTGCTCTTCACGTTTCGTTTTTGGCTCGGGACAAAAAGAGGGTAAGACCACCTCCAGATGCATGTGGAACTGAGAGATCACTTTCGGAAGGAATCCAAACGAAGATCTCATCACCACTTTGTCGTGGAAGATTACGGTGTCTGGCTCCTTTGCTGAGCGGGCATGGATCTCCTTTACCCTACATGCTGAGGTGACTGCCACCAGGAACAGTACTTTTAAGGTTGCATGCCAATCTGAAGCTTTTTCTATTGGCTCGAATGGTGAACCCATCAAAACTTTCAATATCACTGGCAACTTCCAAGGAGGGACAAGCGGCTTTACATATGGACGAAACCTCTTCAACGCCGCAAAAAATCTTACAACCAAAGAATCTTCAGCCCAGGTTTTACCATTCAAAGCTGACAAGGCTGATATCTGGCCTCTTAATGTACTATTACTCAGGCCCTTCTCGTATCCAGAGAAAAGGAAATCCACTATGTGGCATGGCTTTGGATGTATATGCTCAAACCCTTTGGACTGAGCAAACTGCACGAATCGATCCCACACTCGATAATATTGTGATGAGGTAGAAGTCTTTCTGGACTCTGAAGGGTCACTAGGTCTCCTCTAACCCCCTTCTCATACAACCTCTGCCTCTCAATTTCCACACCGTCAAGGACAGGTGTGCCACCTCTTCGCAGAACACAGGACCCTGTGACAACAGATCCTGTTTGACTGGCACTCTCCACAGTTTCTCTATCGCCAACTGACGCAACAGCGAAAACCAAGGCCTTCTGGGCCAATGGGGGATTACCGCTATCACTACGGCACCCTCCTGATCTATCTTTTTCAAAACTCTCCAGAGCATAGGAAATGGAGGAAAGACATAGGAGAACATCTTGCTCCAATCCTGCAACAGAGCATCCACCGCTGTGGCTGACGGGCAGGCTCTTCTGGAAAAGAAACTGACATTTCTGGTTCAAATTTGTTGCCATCAAATCGACCTCTGGTCTTCCAAATCTCTGAGTTATTTGGTGGAAAACTGCAGAGTTGAGACTCCACTCCCCAGGAGCTAGGACGTTGCGGCTTAGATAATTTGCCTGCAAATTCTGGACCCCGGGCACATGAAAGGCTACTAGTCCTGCTAGATTTTGTTCTGCCCAGAACATTATTGGAGCCAACTCTTATTAGGCTGGGACTTCTGGTTAAAAAAAAACCCCCCTGTTACGGAATACAGCCTGGGTAGGCACTCCAACAATCCATATGACCGAAGGACAGGAAAAAAAAAAACAGTGGAGAGGGCAGAGGCTCTGTAGAGGAGGTTTTCTGTTCCTGTCCAATGACCAAAAGGGTAGGGGATAACCCCTGTTGGTGAATTGCTGCCATGGTGACTTGGGAAATTTCAACTTACCACACTGCTTTTCTCTAAGCCCCCTCTTAATATCTGAAACTTTGCAGAATGTGAAAGAGGTAGTTCACCTATAAGTTAACTTTTGGTATGCTATAGAATGGCCAATTCTAAGCAACTTTTCAATTGGTCTTTATTTTATATAGATTTAATTATTTGCCTTCTTCTGATCCTTTCCAGCATTCCAAAGGGGGTCACTGACCCCCATCTAAAAACAAATGCTCTAAGGCTAAGGATTTAGTGTTATTGCTACTTTTATTAATTATCTCTATATTCAGACCCTCCCCTATTCATATTCCACTGTCTTATTCAGAGCAATTCATGGTTGCTCAGGTAATTTGGACCCTAGCAATCAGATTGCTGAAATAGCAAACTATTACTCTACATCATCATACTAAGAGTAATTGAAAGGTGAACAACCACTTTAAAGGAATTGTTCAGTGTAAAAATAAAAACTAGGTAAATAAATAGGCTGTGCAAAATAAAAAAAAATGTTTCTAATATAGTTAGCCAAAAAATGTATAAAGGCTGGGGTGACTGGATGTATAACATCATAGCCAGAACACTGCTTCCTTCTTTGCAGCTCTCTTGGTTTCCACTGATTGGTTACCAGGCAGTAACCAATCAGTGACTTGAGGAGGGTCATATGGGTCATAACTGTTGCTTTTGAATCGGAGCTGCATGCCAATGATTAGTTGCAAACTCAGTGAACAGTTATGTCCCATATGGCCCCCCTTAAAGTTGCTGACTTAATCTGGCCATAGATGTTGAGATTTTTAAAAGATCCGATCCTCGTGAGACCACGATTTTCTCGGAACGATCGTACGAATTGTCCATCAACTAAAAAGACCAATTTGCCATGAAAACAAGGGTAGCTGCCGGCTTGGCCCTGCAAACATTGATAGATTGCACTGGGACCGACAGATTTTTTTAACCTGGCCGATCAATTTCCTGACAGATGTTGGCCGAAAAACCGTAAGATGTACGATCGTTTGAATACCACTAACTGCACGATAATTTCGAAAGATTGGTTGGACTTCGCTAAAATCGGTTGTACGGCAAGAAGAATCGTCGCAACTATGGGGAGCATAACTCAGAGAGCTGAAAAGCAGGAAGTAGTGTTTTACCCAGTTTTTACACTTAACTGTTCCTTTAAGGATATTGGGTTATAAAATATCTGTACTTGTGTCACTAGTAATGGAAGATTGGGCTAGTTGACAGTGGGCTGGCTAGCAACACTGGATGGAAATGGATGCTACCTTTGTCAGCAGTAGCTGCATTTGTGAGAAGAGTTGACTTGAGTGGCAAAGTTGCTTATTTAAAAGTTGACTATGTACAGGTATGGGGCTTGTTACCCAGAATGCTTGGGACCTGGGGTTTTCCAGATAATGAATCTTTCTGTAATTTGTAACTTAAAGGGATACTGTCATGGGAAAAAAAATTTTTTTCAAAATGAATCAGTTAATAGTGCTGCTCCAGCAGAATTCTGCACTGAAATCCATTTCTCAAAAGAGCAAACAGATTTTTTTATATTCAATTTTGAAATCTGACATGGGGCTAGACATTTTGTCAATTTCCCAGCTGCCCCATGTCATGTGACTTGTGCTCTGATAAACTTCAATCACTCTTTACTGCTGTACTGCAAGTTGGAGTGATTATCACCCCCTCCCTTTTCCCCCCAGCAGCCAAACAAAAGAACAATGGGAAGGTAACCAGATAACAGCTCCCTAACACAAGATAACAGCTGCCTGGTAGATCTAAGAACAACACTCAATCATAAAAACCCATGTCCCACTGAGACTCCTTCAGTTACATTGAGAAGGAGAAACAGCAGCCTGCCAAAAAGCATTACTCTCCTGAAGTGCAGGCACAAGTCACATGACATGGGGCAGCTGGGAAATTGACAAAATGTCTAGCCCCGTGTCAGATTTCAAAATTGAATATAAAAAAATCTGTTTGCTCTTTTGAGAAATGGATTTCAGTGCAGAACTCTGCTGGAGCAGCACTATTAACTGATTCATTTTGAAAAAAAATTTTTTTCCCATGACAGTATCCCTTTAATGCCTTAAGTTTGTTAAAGGTTTGGTCATAAAGACATACAGTATGCCAAGACTACTTGTTTATGGAAGCATCTAATCATCAGCCAAAAGTTTAGTTGGTATTTCAGTGGGTCAAGTCTTACCGATCAGAACAAACATGATAAGTTGATGGTTTAGAAGTAGCCATGGGTCTGAGTTTTTAAAAGGAGATATCCTTATAAGGTGGTTCAGAAAGACTTTGATAAGTCTAGAAAAATGGATAAGAACATGCTGTTGTATGGATCATACTAGGAAATAAGTTTATTGCCATCCCTTTAATTCACAGGGACAGTGGGACTACATAGGTTATTGGGATAGTAATTCAGTTTAACATTGAAGGAGTTGTTTGGAGCCTTTCCAACTAGTGATGGGTGAATTTATTCGACAAGCGCAAATTCGCAACGAATTCCCGCGATTCGCTTCCGGCAAATACATTTGTGAAACTGCTGCAAAAATTCGCTGGCGTCCAAAAAAATTAATGTGCGCTGGCGTCCAAAAACGAGATGCCGGCGTCAAAAAAGATGCCGGCGGCATTTTGTTAATTTTTCACCTTTTCATGGGAAATTCTCACATTTTTCAGTAAAACGTGACAAATTCACCCATCACTAATTCCAACTCAACTGAAGGGGTGAAAAATCGGTGATGGATTACGACCATCAAGATTAATTTTGTATAAATATTCGCTAATGTATGCTCTAGGGTTGTATGTAAGCAAATCTAGTTACAGAAATGTCACACATATTGTTGGCAGTGGAACCAACTGAAGGCTAACTGATTTTTCTTCTACTGGATTTAAAATTCAATAAGGGTCCTGTGTAATGCTTAGATTTCACTTGTTGTGAAAATTACACACAAATTGCTTTCCTGATCTAAAACAATTTCAAGACCAAACCAGCACCCAGCCTAAGTATATCCATGAATCAATCAGCATAAAGGCTAAGCAAAATTTAATCTGCTTACCTCGTACACTTTACAAAGAGTCTCAAGGAATTCTATAGCATGAGGTCGAAGCTTCACATAAACCTGAAAAAAAATGTTAAGTTACCTTTGAGGCATTTCTTTAAATCTATGGGGAGTAATGTCAAGATTTAAAAAGCAAAACATACTTTACAGAAATAAATTGCCATTAGTCCTGCAAGCCCCTCTATAGACTGTTAAAGGGATATTGTCATGGGAAAAAAAAAATTCAAAATGAATCAGTTAATAGTGCTGTTCCAGCAGAATTCTGCGCTGAAATCCATTTCTCAAAAGAGCAAACAGATTTTTTTATATTTAATTTTAAAATCTAACATGGGGCTAGACATTTTGTCAATTTCCCTGAATGTGTCTCAGTGGGACATTGGTTTTTACTATTGAGTGCTGTTCTTAGATCTACCAGGCAGCTGTTATCTTGTGTTAGGGAGCTGCTATCTGGTTACCTTCCCATTGTTCTTTTGTTTGGCTGCTGGGGGGGAAAAAGGGGAGGGGGGTGATATCACTAATTTGCAGTACAGCAGTAAAGAGTGATTGAAGTTTATCAGAGCACAAGTCACATTACTTGGGGCAGCTGGAAAATTGACAATATGTCTAGCCCCATGTCAGATCTCAAAATTGAATATAAAAAAAATCTGTTTGCTCTTTTGAGAAATGGATTTCAGTGCAGAATTCTGCTGGAGCAGCACTATAACTGATTCATTTTGAAAAAAAGATTTTTCCCATGACAGTATCCCTTTAAACAAATAAGGCCTAAGTGAGAACTTTTGTTTTTTAACCACACATAGGCCTCCCCCAGGGAGAACAGAACAACTGAAATTACAATTTTAGTAAGGAGCATCTGCAAACATTGTTCTATACATTTTACATTGCTGGCACTGAAGTTGTAACCAGAACAAATGGATGGCAATATATCAGTTATTTGTAGTAGAAGTATCAGAAGCTGCCAGCATGTGAAGGGATAAAAAGAGTATAATCACACTTAACCAGATTCAAAAGATGTCTTTACAGCTGCTCTTGACCAACCACATGATTTATGTGGCCTAATCTATTGGAGACTACACATTTAGTTTGCATGGCAGTTCACCAATACAGAAAGAAATAGATCCGCTGCAAAATAAAAAAGATTTTCTAATATAGTTTGCTAAAAATGTAATCTGTAAAGGCTGGAGTGAAAGGATGTCTACCATAACAGAACTTCTTGCTTTACAGCTCTCTTATTATGCGACTTGAAGGGAGAGGCCACATGATGAGTTTGCTTTTGTAACGGACCTGCATGCTAAGGCAAAAGCAAATGGTTATGACCCATATGCCCCCCCCAAGTCACCAAAGGGTTACTTACCATTATCAAGAGAGTTGCATATCAGGAAGTTGGGTTCTGGCTATTATGTTAAGACATTTGCTCACTCCAGCCTTTATAGATTACATTGGCTAACTAAACAACATTAAAAACATTTTTTTATTTTGCACAGCCTATTTACCTAGTTTTTATTTTTACACTAAACAATTCCTTTAAATATTTTAACTACAATGCAAGCCCCTTTTCCAACCATTAATTTTAATGATCCCATTTAATTATTTTGTTGGGCATCGATGTACAAACAGATGTTAAAAAAATCAAAAGCATTTCCCAGTATTAATAAAAAATATCTGAAAAATATGAAATATCTGAAGAATGATCTATTATAACAGACCTTGTAATAGTTGTCCTGAAATGGGATAAGAAATGTGAAATCTGCACCACTGAGAGGGAGGAGTGAGCTATCAATTAGGATTTCATCCTGCAGAAGAAAAGAAGATGACAAGAATAAACTTTCAAGGGTAGTTTTCAGTCAAAAACTTTTCTAAATAAAAAAAAATAGCATTTTTCAGGGTTTTGTTAATAAAAATTATGCGAGGTTTATTAAACCCTGTAGCTGGAAATAGTTGAATCTGAAAATACTCCAACTAAAACCTGTTGAGGTCATGTAAAAGTTAATGGCAGAGGTCCCTTGAACCATTTGAAGATGTTAATAATCTTCATTATGTTCGGGTTTTCGGTGAAAAAGTAATCAAAATGCTATCTTCCTTCACCACAATATTAACTGTAGGCTCTTCAATTTGCAAATAAGCCTTCCATACATGCCATAATTCCAAAAAGAAACTGCCCACACAACAAAGGCATAGGAGGTTTGTTTTGCAGAGGAGGAAAGAATTCAACAGGCACTTGTAAACCTCTAGTTTGGTAGTGCCCGAGACACTCAATAGTCCTGAAAAGTTTGACAGCCAGAGCACTCACTGCCGTTCATAAAAATTTCTGATCTACCAAGTCCAGGACGAGTGTGCTTTCTGGAGCACTGCGAGTTTTAAATGGAATATCCTTCATTTTCTGTCGCTGGTCACATGGTGTTTGTTGGATATTGCAGATAAATTTGTATCTAAAAAAGAAATCCAAAAGAAAAATAAGGCCCTGACTTCACCATTAATGAGAGGATAACCAAAATACTACTGGAGCCGAGCATGCAAAGGTAATGCGGGGGGAGGGGGAAATGACAAATACTTAGACTACACAGAACGGATATGAGAGAGTTTTTTTTTAAATTATTCTTTTATTGAATTACAAGGGTAATTGCTGGCCTCCAAATTACTGTGCAACACCTAGTAGTATAAGAATCAAGGTTTAGTAACTCACTGTCAATTTAATGTTCAACATTGCATCATTTGGTCTGATCCTTTATGGTGTTTGTGCAGGGTCAGCATATAATTACTCTCATGATATCCAGAGGGTTTACTGGGTTGGCGAACATTGGCTCAGATTTGTTAAAAAATAAATAAATGTACTCACGGGTTAAAATCCTCTCTGGTTTTGTCAACAGGAATATGACTGAAATACAGGCGGTTTTTGGTAGGAGCACTGCAGTCATCTGCATATGAAGGAACAGTCTGACTTATGGCAATCAGAACTTAGGAACAAGCATATTTTTGCATCTGATAATTTCAGCTATTACTATATTTTTGTATAAACAGGTCCTAGCCCAATTCATATGTTCAGCACATTGTTACTGGGGACACACAAACAGGGGTGGATCTCTATTCAGCACACCCTTAGGTTAAGGACACATGGGCTGGTGCCTTGGCTTTTGAGAAGATGATTCACTCATATTTGCTCCCTCATGTGCCATGTGTCTATGTGCCAACAGGCATGGGAGACACACAACAAATATAGGCTCATAAATGAATATTCAAAAAAAAAAAAAAAACGTACAAAGGTGTGTAGTGAAATCTGCACACAGGGTGACACTGGGCAGAGTGACGTGAATGGGAAGTTATTGGTTTTTTACATCTAGAGTGACTGGCAACTATGCAGCCTGAACAGCATCAAAAAAAAATCCTAGGCCTTCATGGCCTGCCTAAAAATCTGGACCCTTTCAGCAGAGCTCTCTGCCATGTATCCCTTGCTAAGCAAAGGAACATTACAATAAAGCCATGTGCACACCTATAGTGACACGCAAGACCTAGGAGCAGGCAGGGACAATATTGGTGGGGTGGCCTGTTCTAATGGGCCTCTCAAACCTTCTAGCACAATCAAATACATTCTTCACTTTCTTTTAATAGAGAAAAAAGCCAACTTGAATAAAAGGCAATGACCTGAGTCTTCCTCCTGAGTGGAGAGGTAGGTGAGCACTGGAGTGTAGATGCTGGACACAAGATCCTGTTTTCCAGGAAAGGGATCATCAAATTGAAAATGAACTCTCACTGATCGCTCTCTCATTGGGGTCCGTAGATCTGTAGAAGTTGAAGACAGTGAATTGAATTTTCTCTGCCAGAGTATTTACACGGCAAAAGCATTCTTAGTGACACTAACCTTAAAGAAATACTGTCATGGGAAAAAAAAATGTTTTTTTCAAAATAAATCAGTTATTAGTGCTGCTCCAGCAGAATTCTGCACTGAAATCCATTTCTCAAAAGAGCAAACAGATTTTTTTATATTCAATTTTGAAATCTGACATGGGGCTAGACAAATTGTCAATTTCCCAGCTGCCCCAAGTCATGTGCTCTGATAAACTTCAATCACTCTTTACTGCTGTACTGCAAGTTGGAGTGATATCACCCTCCTCCCCTTTCCCCCCCAGCAGCCAAACAAAAGAACAATGGGATGGTAACAAGATAGCAGCTCCCTATCACAAGATAATAACAGCTGCCTGGTAGATCTAAGAAAAGCACTCAATAGTAAAAACCCATTTCCCACTGAGACACATTCAGTTACATTGAGAAGGAAAAACAGCAGCCTGCCAGAAAGCATTTCTCTCCTAAAGTGCAGACACAAGTCACATGACTGGGGGCAGCTGGGAAATTGACAAAATGTCTAGCCCCATGTCAGATTTCAAAATTGAATATAAAAAAAAATCTGTTTGCTCTTTTTGAGAAATGGATTTCAGTGCAGTAGTCTGCTGGAGTAGCACTATTAACTGATGCATTTTGAAAAAAACATGTTTTCCGATGACAGGATCCCTTTAATGTCAAGAGTTTGGAGCAGGAATAAAACCCCACTTATACAAGTATATAAGTATATTTGTTTAGAATATTTTTTATCAAAAGTGTAACCAACCCTTTTAAACCCTTTTGTAGAGCATTAAAAAAAAAAAAAAAAAAAAAAAAAAGTGTTGCTCAGTGCCCCTTTCTCACCACATCAGAAAACTGACCAATATTTTCCAAAAAATAAAGCCTAACTACAGAAGTAGGCTAACAATGTTGTACATTATGTGTTGGGCTTTTATACCAGCCCAAGGCAACCACAACCCTTTAGCAGAGACGATATGTGCCTCCAAATATGCCCCAGTAGCTCCCCATCATCTTTTCTGCCAATTCACTGCACATGCTCTGTGCTACTGTTACTGAGCTTAGGGACCGACACACAGTATACTGTATATACAAAATAGAAATGTCAATATAAGGCTGATTAGTACGTAGCTTCTCAAAAGCTGCTCAGAGCCCACTGAGCATGTAAGTGTCCCAGACATTTTCCAAGATGACGACCCCCTGTGACAAGTTTGAAGTACTGGATAGTTGTTGCTATTGAGATGCTGAAACTTTAGGCAGGTGAAATAAGTTCAGTATATAAAATATGCCATTTTTTAGCCATAATTCATTTTTAAAAAATTCTGAGTATATATTTTTTTAGACTATATTTTTTTCAAAACCATGACTGGAATAAAATCCCCATTTAAAGTACCAGTGCCTGGGTTGTATTCATTGTTTAAAAGAGAAACAGTATAGAAGAATACCTTCCTCATCTGGAGAATTCAAGCAGGTGCTTGTCTGCCGTGTCGTTGTCTTCTTTCCAAAGGTTCCTGCTGGTGTACAGGGAGATTTTGGCTGCACCTGTTCAGAGAAATTACTATACAAGTTTCATTATTCCAAGTAAAGATTACGTTCTACCACAATGCTCTATGGCAATGCTGTCCAACTTCTATGGTAACGAGGGCCGGAATTTTTCCAAGATACATTGTGGAGGGCCGATAACGGAAGCCAGTGTTAGCCACTCCCTGTCTTTAGACCACACCTACTTTAAACCACACCCATGTTACCAAAAAACCAAATGGTTGGTGCTCACTGCAGGGATCAGGGCAGGAACTAGGGGTAGGCAGCTGTCTAGGGCACCATCATTGAGGGGTGCACTTTTTTCAGCGTTTATTTAATTTGTTTCAGTAATCATGGTCACCCATATGTTTGCTGTTGCTGCTGGGCGCTGGCACAGGTACATAAATACTTGGGGGCAATATAATGTAATCAAATTTATTTTTGGCTGCTGCTGACACAGGTAAAGATTGGGGGCAATATGATGGCTGCAGGAGGGCTGTATGATGGATGGCTGCTGAGCTTGCTTGCACAGGTACAGGGGCAGTAATATAAATGAAAAAGTGTTTTATATTTTCTTGCTTTCTTTATTTAAAAACCATCATGGTAAGGAGGGAAATGGTAATGCAGGTCAGGGGGCACTGATTGAAGCTCTTGCCTAGGGTGCCAAACTACCTTGTGCCTGCCCTGGCAAGGATGTCACTCATATGTGAAAAAAGCCAAGTCATATTAAGACATACCCTTAAATCCATATGCCTCCTCCTCCCCTGTGTATAATACAGTACCCCATCATATGATTAAACACTTTAGGGGGCACTAACAATAATTTTCAAATGCTAACAGACCCCCAGAACAAATACCAAAGATTGGCAAACACAGGGAGCATATGGAAGGCAGAACAGAGCAGGAGACCGGAATCAAGACCACTCTAAAACGTACTACATACAGTGACACAGTGCTGGTGCCCCATTAGCATTTTATATAAAGTGTGAACAGATGAACAATGTGGGCAGTTTCAGTCTGGGTCCACAGGTGTGAACAGTACAGGCCTTTAGGGGATTGAACAATAGAGGTGTCACAAGTGTGAACAATGCAGGGGATTCGTTTGAATTTGAGGTTTAAACAATGCAGAGGTCAATTAATCTTTGTAGTGATACCTTTTAAAGATTACATATGGTAAGCAAACACAGCAGGCAGACTTTGATGTGGAGGGCCACATGAGGGGGGGGCCCGCGGGCCGCCAGTTGGACAGCCCTGCTCTATGGTGTTTAGGAGTGTTACAGCAAGAAGAGTTGCCAGATCTGTCATTCTTTAGATTTTCATCTAACAAATTTAGGGGGTTATTTATACAAAAAAAAAAAAAAAAAACACGAATATGAATAAGAAAATGTCAAAATCCTCAAAACTTGCATACACTAAAGGAAAAAACCCTGAAAACCTGTGCCATATAGCCTTTTTCAATTTCTTCCATTACTACAAAGCAGCTTGTTGATATGAACTATTGTAGTGTATCTGAAGAAGACATCAGTTTTACCAATGCAGAGCAACAGTCCATGATATTTTCTTTTCATTACTTTATAACACTGTTATAAAGGTTACTGTTCCTTTAATAAGTTAAAGGAAACAAATCTGTAAAAAAGTTTGCAGCAAAGAAAGTTTTTACAATTATACGACAACTTACTCTACACTGCCGTGCCAGTTTTTAGATGGCAAAGTTTGGCATTAGTCTTTACATTTTTCATGTTTTTTTATGTTAGTAAGTCCAATACACGATTGTTAGCATTAAAAAGTTTGATTTGGGGAAATTTAAAAAAAAAAAAAAAAAAAAAAAAAGGTAATAAATCAGCCCCTTAAAGTACCTTAGACCACCTCTAGAGAGTCAAATCAACTAGCGAAATGAAAGTCAACCAATTGAAGTTTATGATGCATGATATTGCAATCATATACTTTTAAATTTATTTATTTATTTTTTTAAGACAAATACTGCCTGCAATATTGGTCTAAAATCTTGGAATAATAGCTACTATTAAATTTTAGCTAACTTCGTATTTAAAAACAAAATAAAACACATAAAAACAGGAATTTGGCCTGCAAGGGTTTTCTGCTACCCCTGGGAACATCATTAAAAGGAGAAATCAGCTCCACGGTGTGGCACTGCGCGCGACAACTTTTTTGACCCTCTTTTTATTTTCAAAATGTTGGGAGGTATGGGTAAACATGAGGAAGGTTATCAGATCATATTAAAAGACAGAACTTTTTTCTAGAAAGATCAGCCAATTCTAATTAAAATGCAGTCAGTGAAAATTAACAGCTTATCAGTCTAGCAACCAAGCTTTCCCCCATAAACAGAAAAACAAAGGGGTAGGGTAGCCATACTTTTCCTTTGAGGATTACTTTGCAAATGCACACATACAAGCATGGCAGCATTATACAAGTTTTCCAAATTATCACTGCATTAAGGGTAAAGTATAGAGTTTTAGGGTTAACAAAGAAACCATAAAGCTGAGCATGCCTTACCATTAATGCATTACCCTGCAGCACGCGTTCAGTCCTTAATCAAAATAGTTTGTTGGCAGTACATATTCTATTTGCCAATAGTATTTATTTTAACATTCATCCTCACTACATACAAAGCAGAGTCTTTGTTTACTGCTACACAAAAAGGCAGAAACAATTTCATAGGAAAAGTCCTAGGTTCGATCTAAAAGCAAGTAACAAGCAGACTCACCCTCTTTGGTATGCGGGCTGCAGACCGTGGTGTTTTGGCACTATTACCCTCCGATTTCTTTCTAGGTGTATGCAGATCCTTCAAGGATAAAGTTGGGATTTTACGTGACCTCAGAATCATTTTCTAATTGAATCAAGGGATTAATTATGACAATATCAAACAAAACAGAAGCAGTTCTCCTTTATAAACTGTTGCCAAGACAATACAGTTTGAGTAACATCTGCTGAGAATTTTGTCTGAATTCAGTAGAACTGCTGTGAGCCAGTATCAGATTGTGCATTCCAATGTTACACTATAGCAGCTGTGGCACCTGGCTGGTCAGAATTTAAAGATCTGTTGGAACACAGGTGCACCAATCAAACTGAGTGATTAACTCACCTGAGCACCCAGGGAATTTATTCTACTTAAAGCTTTACAGAGGGGAATTCATAAAAAAACTCATAACAGCCAATCAACAATTAGTTCTGCAACAAGACAAATCATAGCTTAATTGGAAATGTACTTTTCAGGTACTTCTCTCTTTGCCTTCTTTTACATACTAACTACTAATTCTGCAGGAGAGGTTATGTATTATGTATTCAAACATGGCGAATTCCACTTTTGCACACTGTTGCTATATGTGTGTCCAGCATACCAAATAGAATATATTTCTGGCAACCTCATTTTAAAATAGTTTTTGGACTGACTGGTAACAATGTAGCATATCATATTACATGTCTCAAAGGGCAAGTAACAAAGTGTCATTGAAAATGATTTTCAAATATTATTGCAAATGGTTTCAGTGTGCAGTGCAGTATTCCAATTCAAACTGCTGTGATCATATTAATTGTATATTGCCTATATCTGCAAGGTTCCCACTAAATACATCTCATTGTTTGTTTGCTCCAGGCCTGTGTCAAAATATGTGTATCTGTGGGCCCCACAGCAAAAAACCTGCTTTACCAATATATGTTGAAAATGCTCATTAATTAGGGCCTTATGTGGCCCCCCTATACCTCCTGTGCCCCCCTGTAGTTATGCCTCTGGATGTTATAGTGGCTGTTATGTGAAAACCATTATACAAAAATAAAAGCAAAAGAGCCTTAAACTGATCAGTTCGATTTGCGTGGTAGCCAGACAAGAGCATCTTCCCCAATATGCCTACCTAATCCAATTGTTGGGCCTAGGATCAAACCACATCTGCTACCCAGCGTGTAAAAGGGTACAATGTAAATATTTAAGTAATGGTTAATACATATTTTCAGGTTGGCTACTAGGGAGCCAGACAATAACAGTTGTAAGGGAAAGACCCCAGTGGGTGGAGAATAGTAAGTTATATAAGGGAAGGTTTCAGGAAGTGATTCTAGAGTGTGTCATCGAAGCAACATGAGCAGAGGGCACTGCAGCAGTAAAGTCATCTCCCTGGAAGAGGTACTGAGCCTAGGTAGTGTGAGGCCTAGTGGTGTAAAAGCACCCTCTAGGGAATGTAAGTGAGAGAGAGGTAACTAGCATGGGCAGCTGTGGCCCCAACTATAAGTGAGTGGGCATAGTGTTCTCAGTCGGAATCCTACCAGCCAGGGTTTAAAGGGGTTGTTCACCTTTAAATGAACTGTTAGTATGATGTAGAGAGTTATATTCTGAGACAATTTGCAATTGGTTTTCATTTTTTATTATTTGTATTTTCTTTAGTTATTTAGCTATTTATTCAGCAGCTATCCAGTTTGCAATTTGAATAATCTGGTTGGTAGGGTCCAAATTCCTGTAGCAACCATTCATTGATTTGAATAAGACTGGAATATGAATAGGAGAGGCATGAATAGAAATATGAGTGAGAAAAAGTAGCAATTACAATATATTTGTAGCCTTACATTTGTAGCCTTAATGGGGGGGGGGGTCAATGACCCCTTAGAAGGGGTCATTGACCCCCCATTTGAAAGCTGGAAATAGTCAGAAGAAAAAGGCAAATAATTTAAGAACTATAAAAAATAAAGGCCAGTTGAAAAAAGTTGTTTAGAATGAGCCATTCTATAACATAATGTACACTTAAAGGTGAACCACCCCTTTAAGTGGAAAGGCTAGATCTGGATTGAGCCGGCCAGGGCCCAAGATGGGTGCCTGTGAGTGTGTGTCCCCCCTGGCAGTGTGCTGTTACGGGCAATGTTCTGCAAAAGGCTGGGAGATTGAGCCCTGTGAATGTGCTACTGTTCCGTTGAAGGCCATGACAAATAAAGAGAACATGATTGAACTACAACTCTCTGCATTGTGTGTTTCACTGAAGGTTTCCCACACACTAAAGGTCGGGGTACATTAAGGGTTCACATCGGGTTATGGCACAGGAAATATTTGCCCCCCCCCCCTTAGAGGCACGGTCTTCAATCTTAACAACTCTTTTGAAAGGTCAGTTAGGGTTAGATTTAAGATTAATGCTTATTTCACATCCTGAACAGAAGATAGCACCAGGGAGCACCCTGTTAATCAAATCCAAATGTGCTACACGTATGAAGCTGCTCCTGTTAGCATTCAACCAAATGTTTCTGTGTGTAGAACGGAGCACCACTTTCACATCCTGGACTGTCAAAATCTCTTCAGTCCAGGTGACACTGATAGGCAGGGCAGGACTTTCATCAGTGGGGTAATCTGGGTATCCAAGAGGAATAACAGTAGTTGCCCCTGGTGTACAGAACTGTTAGTTTGAGTGATATAGTTTGCACTTTCTTCTGTCTATATAAACACTGAATATGATTTCTAGATGCAGCATCAGCAGATAAACAAGCTGGCAACAGTGTATTGTTTAAAAAATATAGTAAATATTTTGAAACAATACACTGTCGCCAGCTTGTTTAGCTGCTGGTGCTGCATCTAGCAATCATATTCAGTGTTAAAACATTTCCCAAACTCTATCAAGCAGCATCTCTGAATACATTTGGCTTGCAGCTTCTGCTGTGAACATCTGTTTAGGAGTGAGCAAAGTACAATGTGCAAAAGAGGTTTCCTGGGACTGCTAAATGTAGGGGTTTACTGGCAAGCAGCTGGTGATCACTGTGATGTTAGTGTATATATTGGTTGGTTCTGTTTAAACATACATGTGCACTTTTTATTAAACATCATTCCCATGAGGTTACACCAGTATTTTAGATAATCACTTTATGCTGTCAGTGTCCCTCACCTGTGGATTTTACATTTCTGCTTGCAGAGCTGTTTTGTAATGCAGCAATTGCTGGAGAGACATTGGGCTGGATTTATTAAAAATTAAACTGGGAATTCCTGATGGATTCCTAATAGTTTGAAATTTATCTCAGTTATTTACACTTTCCTGACAGCAAACTTTTCAACTGATAATTACAATTACCTTAAAAAAGACTTTGATAAATCGCCCAATTCGTTTGGATGAGCAGATGTTTATTCAGTTCAGCAACCCAGTTCTTCCCTTTAAATTAGATTAAAGGATTCCTCTTAAGGTGGCCGTAGACATAGCAATTATGATCTTTCCTAGAAAAGATTGTTTCAGCACACACGTCTAGAGCTGAATTGTCAGATATACAGGTAGAAATAATAGCCTGTATCTGACGATTCAGCACTAACAACGGTGATGTTCTGTTCAGGTGCTTTCAAAGGTGCCTGATAAAAAAAATTTCCAGCCAGCCTGATCAATGAGCCAACTGATATCCAAGTCTTCTGCTGAATTTGGTCCCACCATACACACTCTGGATATTGTACGAAAATTTGTTTTGTATGATATTATCGCTGTCTATGGCCACCTCACCTCTGTTTCAAGTTGATGGTGGTACTGTACATAAAGCAATAAATATAAGGAGGTAAGTACATATTTTATATAACTGTAAATATCCAATTTGATCAGGGGGTGGCATCAGAACTTAAGTTTGGACTGTTGTTATGACTTCCTTGCAAGTTCAAAAGCTTTTGTGGAACTGTTAAAAAAGGTGCAAAGTTTGCCCAGGTGTAGTAACCCATAGCAAACTGTTCAATTAGGAGACCAGTATATTATATCTGCTGGTTGCCTGCTAAATGTAACTACAACTATATCAAACTTTGCAACCTTTATTACATTTTTACCTAAGAACATATATGATGGAACTGGTTTAGAGGAGGAGCCTCTTTATGTTTCTTTATATTTTAGTGGGCATTTGTCATTGATATTGATTGTTGGAGCTTGTCTCAGAGGTGAGAGAAAGTTAGACTGAACAGTATTGACAACTCTGTTTTTGTTGAGGAGGTGGTAAGGGGTAGTGAACCCATAGGGAAGCCACAAAGGGATATAGCTTTTAGAGGTTAGGTTCGTTCTGGGAACCTGAGGTGCTACAGGAAAGGCAGCAAAGCAATTCAGCAGTGTTTCAACTCTGAAGAGTTTACAGGGGGATAGCATCTGTCTATGATATTGTCCCCTCAATAGCTTTGCCAGCTTTTCCCTGGGCTATAGTCAACAACAGAGATGAACTGATAAAGAGAGAAAAAAACGCTGTGAGTGGACAGAGAGAGTAAGGCTCAACTCCCAACTAGCAATACTGACACGTTCCTATAAAAATCATAGCAACATGTCCATATCAAAGAGAGGCTGCACGAGGAAAATATTCAGCATGCAGCACCTCCTTGATACAGACACGTTCCTATGATTTTTATTGGATTGTGTCAGTATTGCTTTATGTATATTATCGAATGGCTGATTATACTTTTTCACTATTTGCCTTCATCTTAATAATTACAGCTTTCAAGTGGGGGTCACTGACCCCATCTAAAGAACAAATACTCTGTAAGGCTGCAAATGTATTGTTATTGCTACTTTGTATTACTCATCTTTCTATTCAGGCCCTCTACAATCCTGGCACGCCCAAATACCTCTCAAGATGAACAGAGGTAGTTGCTCCCATGGGGACACATGCTGGATCCTTTCACTACCCTCCCACAGGTAAACTCACCCGGGGCTCACACAGAGCTGGAACAGGCATCCACAGCGATTAAATCCTCAGACCACTCCTGGGTGTGAGTACTCACAAGCATCCTTTCAAATTCCCATCCGCACAACTCCCAGCACTATTCACAGTGTGAGCACACAAAAGTCCTCTTTACTAAACTCCAAGCTCTAAACCCTGCATGGATGAGCTTACCAGGAATTTGGGGCCATACCCCAAACCCTACAGGGGCTCTCTCAAGTTCTTCCAGGACCCTACATCTTTGCAGCAGTTCTTGTTCACTCTGTTCTCAGTGTAAGTGAACTCCCAAGCCTGAACACATGGCTCTAGCTATATGAAGCAGTTACGCACCAGTGACACCTTCTGGCCAAATCCGGTATCTGCCAGGGCACGCTGCATTGGGCAAAAGCACTCATTCCCCCCTCCTTTCAATTTAGGTCCAACCCGTAGCTGGCCAAGCAGGGGATTTTCCACCATGTGGTACTTTTAGGACCACAGGGAAAATTAGGCCTATGGATCCTTACATTTATCTATATTTATGTTTACCAATAATATTTTCAATTTGTGATTTTTTGATGTTTGTGAGAATAGTTTAGCTATTACTTACCTAAAACCCTGGGCCAGTGCTCCTATCAGCACAAAACTGCACCGGCCCAGGGTTCTTCCAGCTAGCAGCACAAATCAATCCTCTTTCGGCTTCTTCTTTCTTCTCGCGGCTGTGCATGCACAGTTGAGCGAAAACCGAACTTTAACTAAAAAGTCGCCTAATTCTTTCTACTGCGCATGTGTCTGCCCTGGAAATTTGAAGAAAAAAGAAGCCGGAAGAGGATCGCTCCATGGTGCTTGCTGGTAGAATCCCAGGCCGGTGCAGTTTTCTGCTGATAGGAGCACCGGCCCTGGCTTTCAGGTAAGTGTATACAATCACTTGGGGGGTGCCTAAAATTTGGAACCCCAAGTTCAAGAAGACTTTCCTTCTCCTTTAAAGCTTACACAAGGTAAGTCACAGCAGACTTTCATGTGTGTGTGTAGGGGGGGGACACACAAGGGACAGCACTGCTATAGAGGAAGCAGACCACAGGGTCTGGGTCCCCCTGTTCCCTGGCCCATTTCTGACCCAGGTGTCAGTGGGCCCTCCTGCTTCTAACCATTTGTGATATTATTTATTTGGATTTCCAAAGGTACTGTATATTATGCTGGGGCTTCTGTAAATCAAATTATATCACATGTTGGGGGATGCTGGATTAACTTGCTAGTCATAGTCCTATAGAAAAGATCACCATTCTATATTTTGGGACATTGCTGGTAGTCCAAGTAAGATTGTATATTAGGGATTGTTGTGTTATTATATGATGGGATTTACGGACAGTCAAAGGTTATTTCTATGCTGGGATTGCTGAGAGTCATAGCACTAGTGGTTGTATAACCATGACACAATGGCTATAGATAAGGCAGAAAGCAGTTGGGAATGTTGCTTAGCAGAGGAAGCTCCCATTGTTGTATCATCAATTTAAGTGCGTTCACTAGGAGTTGGGTTGCTTTGCTGGGGGTTAAATGGAACCTTTCACCCAGACATAAAAAGTGGTATAATAAAAGTGCTTTTCAAATTATTGGGGCTGTCAATCATATATTATCTGCTTTAGGCATAGAGGCGGGACAGACAATTACTTTTACTTTCCTGCTTCACTTCCTAGATGTCACTGCAGTCTCCCCGTGCATGGTCATGGGTATCAGGTGCCCAATTTTGGTATATAAACAAAACATTGGCATAGTGCAAAGCTTGCCTTAAGAACAGGGTTCACAAAATGGTGCCTGGCTGCTCGATGTGTTAGTGAATTCCAAGACCAACATAAATTGCATATAAATAATTATATAATTTAAGTAAAGTTTATTATGCTTGACTAACATCATAAAATGGGATTTTAACAATTTCTTAGGGTAATAGGTCCCATTTAAGGTGCAATTTTATTGTGGGTTTGCTAGAAGACACAGCTCTGTTCAGTGTGCTACAATACCTGATCCACAATTCACACTAAGGAATGATTAGCCAATGCATAAACACAAGCAAAATCAGCTGATTTTGGACAGGGATTTTTAACAAAGACTGTTACATTGTGACTTTTTATTATATTTATTTTAGCTCTTTGCAAATTTTATTACATTCCCACCTCTACACTCTGTTTTCATTCATCAGGTGATGAAGAGCATATTCACTTCTAACCCTCTTCGCTCCCTTGTCCCATATAGAGTAACATTATCCCATACAACTAAACTATGGGGAAAAACTACACTGATATTTTACTAAAAGGAGAGGATGACAAATTGTATCAAATTACCTTTGCATTAGTGAAAATTCATGCCTTTTCACCAGGTGAAATTTCTCCAGTGTGAACATTTTACAAAGAGCACAAGAACAACTTCTGGCCAAGAGAAATTTTTCAACATTACAAAACTACCATAATAAAGACAGAGCAGCCACTTTGCATCTCATTATCAATTGTCAGCTCCTCCATGCTAATATCCCATATACATCTTTTCCTTATGGCGAGAATTTTCCCCTCTGTAACTGTATGTGGGAAATAAACTGGTTAATTTTCATAGAGACTGTATACCAAGAGAAAATTCACCACATTACTCTTGCAGCAGTGTGCAATTTATAGTAAATATGAGAAAATATTGAGGCAAATTTTAGCAGGCTTAGACAAGGAGAAAAATCACACATTTTAGAAAATAAGTCTCTGTGTAAACTAACAGACACTAAAATATTCATACATTTTACCACCTGCATTGTACTCCACTATGTGACTGTCAGCCCACCTGCACCATCCTTTAGAGAGACTCCTTCCCTTTAGATCCTCCATTTAGCTCCACATGCATCTTCCTAGTCCTCCATCTCTTCCAAAAGAGAGGCACTGCAATGAACAATTTCAACCAGGGAAGGGATCCAGCGCTCCTCCATAATGTTGTGGACATCCGCACTATTTGCACAGTATGCACCTTTGTAATATGTAACTATTTTATATTAAAGGGAATCTGTCGTCATTTTAAAAAATATATTTTTTTTGCATTTTTATAAAAAACACACATCCATAAACACTGTCTGGCAAATAAAATCTTAATCCACAAATCCATGCATAAGATATTTTAGTTTGTATTTTGTCATGGGGGCTTCCATTTCTGCTCATTACACATTCATCCTGTGCTGCTCTAACAGCAGGCACAGCATTACCTGTGTGCTTGGAGGCAGCCACTCTGTAACGAAAAGCCAGGTCGAACTACGACATGAGAATCTAGCTGTACACTCCCCCTCCCCTCTCTGCCCATGCATGTGATATTTGGAGGAGAGAGGTCACATGGTTTGCAGGGAAGGAATTACTTTCACTTTCCTACGTTCTGCTCTACAGCTGCAGTAGCAGCCCCTCCTCCCACAGACACTATCAAAGCTCCTGCTGTTCTGTAAGTTTGATCTCTGCATTCCTTTGGAGGGGGGAACTTTCTCTCCTTGCTGCCTTCCTAGTTAGTTTTACTGGTTACTAGATGAGCTAAAGGAGCTGTGAGTTCCCTCTGCTATCCACCTCACACACACTGCGCTCCTTTCCTGCCTGCAATACTTCTTTTTTCATTAACTACTTACTGCCTCCTTTCTCCTGAGCTATTTTAACCCTTCCTAGACTTCCTCCTAAGTTTTCCTGGTTTTCAAGTATGTCCTCCTTATTTTATCCTTTTTTTCTATTCCCTGTCATCAGTCCTGGGAGTGTACTCCTGTGTTTCTGCCATTCATTTTTGTGTAAACAAATATAATAAACTATCTATATAAAATATTTTTAATTATTTTTGAAACGTAAGTGGGGGCAGTGATCACAGGACTATCTTATTTCAGTCCTTCTGAAGTGGTGTCAGTGGGAGCTTATCTTGATACCTGCCTATTGTTCAATTGACAGGCTCAGCAGACAAGGCTCGATTTACATTACAGCAGCTTGTAGGAGGGAGGGGTAATGACATCACTCCAACTTGCAGTGCAGCAGTAAAGTGTGACTGAAGTTTATCAGAGCACAAGTCACATGACCTGAGGGCAGCTGGGAAATGTCAAAATGTCTAGCCCCATAGCAAATTTTAAAATTAGATATAAAAAAATCCATTTCTTGTTTTGAAAAACGGATTTCAAGTAGTAGCACTATTAACTGATACATTTTGTAAAAAACATGTTTTTCCATGACAGTATCCCTTTAAGAAGACAACAACTGTCCATGAATGTCAATTGGAGTACTCATCTTGGTTGTTATCTTTTCACAGTTGTTATCCTTTCAATGGACACACTGTGTGCTAGAGCATTGTCATCCTTGCACTACCCAGGATTATGCCAGGGCCAATTTAATAAACAGGCAAAATGGTGTTTTGTCTTGAGCCCTTGGCACATGCCATTTCATTAGTGCCATGGCCCAGGCACTGCATCGCTATCAAGTGCAAGGCACTGTCTTTTTGCAGTATTTTAGAGCTTTTCAAATATCTTTAATTAAAAAGAAAGAATGAAAAAGAATACTGGTTTCGAATAATATACATACGTGAGTGTTTGAGAAAGGAAATATGAGCTGAAATTAAATGGGTGATTCACTTTTCATTTAACTTTTAGTATGTTATAGAATGGCCATTTCTAAGCAATTTTTTAATTTTTTTATAGTTTTTGAATTATTTGTCTCTTTCTTCAGATTCTTTCCAGCTTTCAAATGGGGGTCACTGACCCCATCAAAAAAACAAATGCTCTGTAAGGCTACTTATGTTTTGTTATTGTTACATTTATTACTCATCTTTCTATTCAGGCCTCTCCTATACATAACCCAGTCTCTTTTTCAATCAGTGCATGGTTGCTAGGGTAATTTGGAATAAAAAATAAAATAAAAAGCTAAATAACTCAAATAATAGAAAATGAAAACCAACTGCAAATCAGAATATCTCTCTATATCATACTAACAGTTCATTTAAAGGTGAACAACCCCTTTAAAGAGTAAGAGAAAAGAAGAAATAACATGGAGAGCAGCAGAGAAGAGGGTAAGAAAAAAGTGAAGAATATAGACAAAGACAAAAGGCAAAAAGAAGGGAAAGAAAAATTGCAAATTGCGAAGGTTAAAGGAGAAGGAAAGCTACGGAGGCATTTTATTGCCAATAGATTAGCTGCAATAGTGCAAGCTAGAATGCTATATTTATTCTGTAGAATGTTTTACCATACCTGAGTAAAAAGCTCTAGAAACTCTCTGTTTGTTTAGGATAGGAGCTGCAGTATTAATGTGGTGTGACATCACTTCCTGCCTGAGTCTCTCCCTGCTCTGGGCTCAGATTACAGTAGAGAAGGGAGGGGGATGGGGAAGAGGAGCAAACTGAGCATGCTCTTGCCCAGGGCAATGAGGTTTAAGCTGAAGGCAGGAAGTCTGATACAGAAGCCCATGTGTACACAACAGAGGGAAAGAAATACAGTGTTTCTTTTGACAGGGGACTCAGAGCAGCACTACTTTGGGGATTTACTGGTGTAGTTAAATGGAGCTTTCTGATAAGGCTTACTTAGTTTTAACCTTTCCTTCTCCTTTAAGAGCAGAAAAAAGGGGGAAGAATTTAGTAGGTTCTTGTTGTCTTTGGTCCTATTTGCGCCTCCACCTAATGGTTTAAATTTGTTTAATGTTGAGCACAGTTTTCCCTTTTTTGCTATAGTTTATACAGGAGCAGTGGCCAGCTCCATGTTGTTCCTCCCATCAACTCCCAGCTACAGTCAGATGATCCCAGTGGTGGTGGCCAATAAAATGAGTAACCATTTGGGAGTCATAACAGTGGAAAGTAGTACTTCAGGTAACTTGTAATCCCCGATGTATGATGAAGCAGTAGAATTGTAAATTAACCAGATGAAAGTCAGTGTTGGACTGGCCATACTGGGGATGCTATGACGTAATTGTTCAGCTTTAATATATTGCAATATATGGACAAGCAATTACTGTTTTGTTTAACAGGGGCGGGAGCATTTTTTAGCAGATTAATGTCTCAATGCCTTTAATATATTGATAAAGTATTAGTGCAGAGGACCTCTTGTCTTTGAGAGTTGAGGGGGTGTTGTGTAAGGTGAGCAGTTAGGAAAGGCTGCCTGGCATGGCACACATGAATCAGACATCCCCTAGATTTATTCCCTTGATTTTGCCCCTACATTTTATTTCCATAGTCTGTTCCGTGAGTTTAGGGATATATTTATCAAAGGGTGAAACAGAGCTTACCGCCAGAGACCATTTTCAAAGCTTTCCATTCACTTATATAGGAGATATAGGAGCATATTTATCAGTAGTTGAAAGTGAGGGTTCACTCTTTTATAACTACGTCCCAAAATATCCCATATAAATGAACAGACGGCTACAATTCCATTGTGCAAACTGAGGCAAACTCTATTTCAAATTTTGATAAACATGGACTTGTCAAAACGAATGACCAACTTAAAAAAATCTTAAGGCAAACTTCCTGTTAAAAAGCATTATGCCGGGTACAAACTACAGAAATGTTCAACAGTGTTCATGGTGAATTTGCCTGTAAGAGAAAGAGCCGGTAACTATATTATATGTCCAATTTAAATAGTTTCAAAATCAGACACATTTGACAGTCTTCTTCAGTCATATTCACAGTTTTCCCAATTGGATAAATGGAAATTTTAGCCCTATATAGACACAGTTTCCTTATGTTCCATAAAGATGGGTTGGTCCAACTCATCAAGTCAGAGCAAAGACATATTTAACTTGGAGAGAGACACTTAAAACTTTATTTGATCTTATAGTGCGAAGAGTCTCATTCGATTTTTATTTAAAGGAATGTGGGACATACCTAGGCAGACTGCCTGTTTATTTAAATTCAGCCTGATGTTTATTCTGCAAACATAGCTTACCTCTTGAAGGAATTTTCAGTATCTGGTCAGCAAGATGTTTGGCAGGTAATTCACTGATGTTTTGGAGGATTTATTTTATGCTATGGGGGCAAGCTTAAATGCACTTCGGACAGTAGTGGTTTGGCATATTTCTATATGTGCTGTCCCTTTATTTTTCTGATATTTTAACACTATTGCTTTGCAGAGTCCCAGATATGTTTTTGGACAGATGCAGCCAATAATCAGCCTTCAGAAATATTAAAGAAACTAACAGCTGAACTAACCTAGATTTTGCTGGAATATTGATCCAAGTTTCCTCTCCAGCTGCACCTTCTATAACAATGAGATTATTTTCGAAGGCCTCAGGGTGTACTTGTACAAAAAGTGTTCACATGCTGCAGCCTCTGGTCCTCCTGTGGGGACCAGGGTTTAACAAAGCTGGTCGCAGAGAGCAGGATTCTGTTTAGAGTATACTCATGGTTCACATGTTTTGAGGCCATCATAATATATTCATGTCTATCCACTAAATAAGGACAGTCACATGTATTGGACACCCAGATATATTCACGGTACATGATTGGAAACTTGTTTTTATAAGCATGTTTTACTTGGATGTCATAGCGTGTCTCTTGTCCGATTAGCCTTCTTCCCAAAACCTTGGCATGGATCGCTGCACAAATGGTAAATACAAGTCCAACATTATTTCTGTTCCATGGGAAAAGATGGGCTTTTAGGCTATAAAAGCTTTTTCTTTGGCATGGTTATTTAGACTTATTAAAAAAATAAAGAAAAAAAGGCATTTTTGGAATATGTTGGACCACTAATACTTATAATGCTCTCCATAAATATCTCCTATTCTATCCCTACTATGATTACTTTCAAAGATAATCAAATGTGTAGAAATAAAATATATTAGCTCACTGTATTTTTCTACTGCCCCTTGTATAGCTGTAGATGCAACTTAGTTTGGAATTACTGCAACTGCTTTCATATAAACGTGGATGCGAGTGCTCATAATAACAAAGAACTCATCGATCCTTTGACTTCCACAATGTGTTAGAACACTACAATTGAGTGAGTTTCAACTTCCACCATTGCCCTGGAACTGTGTGAAACAGCAACTCTGCATTGGTTTAAGTGGAAACCTGACATTTTGCATTTTATGAATAATATTGCATAATTGGAAGTCAATGGATGCAAGATCTCTGTGTCCTTGCACTTACAAGTAGAAGCAAGTAGCCAAAATATTACAATAGCATAAGAACTTACATACACAAGGCCTCAGCCGGTACTAGGCCCAATCCACCTTGTCCTCTACAAATACAACCATGCATAGAGTAGCCATTTGGTTTCCTCCACATGGCATCTGGCACTTTTGCAATTTTCATAGAAATTAATTTTTTAGTTTTGTTTTCATACAGGTGACCAGTAGAAGTTACCTGCTGGTTGTTATGGATTACTAGACCTGCTGTAAACTTAGTGACTTTAGCTACATTACCTAGTTTGGCTGAAAAAAGTGTCATTAAGCATTACAACGGCTAAGGAAGAACAGATATGAAATGTGAGGGGTAAAGTATTTAAAGACTATAACTCTAGGAATTGCTTTATTCTTATTCTTACCAAAATCACTTTGACAGTACTGCTTTATCCTCTGTGATTTTCCCTTTGGAGTTTTACACCTTCTACATCGTCCTTCAAGAAAAAAAGTAGAAAAAGAGTTGAAAATGAAAGTTTGAATGTTATTCCAAATATTTTACTAGTTTTGAGCGAAATTCATAATACAGTCTGGGTTGCAAACTCTCAACTGGAAAAGTGCTTAGCAAACCACATTTAGGGGGAATAGGTTTCACTTTTAACGTAAATGAACAGCAAGAGTTGAAGCATGTGTATAGCAGGTTAAACAGTTCATGCCAGCTAATCTGAATACTTGTGATTTGCCTTTACATGAAAGGGAAAATTGCACAGGTAAATTATGTGTGTTATGCAATCTATTTAGGTTTGACACTTTTCCCTACTGATAACTTCTGGCAGGGGTCAGGGTAATGGCATCACTGGGGTGGGGCAGTGATGTTGTAGGGACGGGGGGGGGGGGTGTCTGCAGGGCTGGGTATAATCAGACCCAAGTTGGAAAATGGGAAACACATAAGTATTTACCTTTTCTGGAAACAGTAAGCACCTGCTTATCTTGCAGTGTTCCTAAATGACTTTCCCCATTTCTGGAGGCAGTTTTATTTACCCACGAGCTCAAATCCTCATGTTCTGAATGTTGCCAGCTCAACTGGGGCTCCCTTTTGTAATTATCGTAAAGATCCTTTGGTAGCCAGAATTCATATGTAATCCCTGGATTATTTTCTTGGAAGAGAACCTGCCAAATAAAAACACAATGTGGTAGACGTTAAAAGCACACAAAAAACGTAAACAGAATGTACAAGCAAGCAAACTGAACTGCCACCATTTTAGTAGGCCTATGTAATAACCCTCCCTCTAAAGCTGGCCATAGATGCAAAGATCCGATTGTTCGAATCATCGTACGATCGGAATTCCTCATCTCCCAACCTGCCACTAACCATTAAGATCAAAGTCTTACCAGTCAGATCAAATAAAGTAGTTAAAGAACAGATCAGCCAATGTTCTGCCCCTGACAGCAATCATACGATATCTATGTCTGACAAATCTAGTGATAGTCTCCCACTGAAAATCGTACGATCGGCAATACACAACAGAAATTTTCTAACCTGTCCGATCGACCAAACGACCGATCTCCGCCGGATGAAAAATGTCGGGACTCTCCATACATGGTCTGAAAATCGTACGAATCCTCGATTCGTATGATCGGATCTTTGCGTCTATGGCTGGCTTAAGGCCCAGAACAAAGAAATTAAATCTAAATTATTTTGCCTAGTGTAGAAAATAATGTTACAATCTAACACCCTATACAGCAGAATAGTTGTAAAAATGCAAAATGTTCTTCAGCCAACTGGGGGTCTTACCTGCACATAAAGATCCTCATTTGTAGGACCATCTGCTTCCAAAACCTCATGACTTTCTGAATTCCGAATGTAATGAACTTCTGTTCCTGCTGCTTTGTATTTTCCTGGCCAAGAAACCACCCAGTCGCCATTAATTACAAAGTGGCCACTTGAATCCATCAAGGCTAAAAGACAGAATGTAAAGAACAAACTTATAGATTTTTGATGTTATCACTAAAGCTCCCATCACTGCTTCATTGTTTAAACTATTAAGGCTTGTAGGGAACTGTAGTTGTGTAATAGTTGGTGGTTAAAAATTAAATTTACAACCCTGATTTTATGTTTCCCAGGGGATGACATCAAAACATCCTAAATTCTGGTAAAATGTCAAATCTGGAAAAAAAACACGCCACTTACCTGCATGGGACTGTGAAAAAATGGTTCAAATTCCAGGAAAACGTTAAATCCGGATTAATAAAATTGGGGTTCTACTGTATTCACAACATTTATTTGAAGTTCAGCTACTTTAATAGTATCATGTTAAATAAATGTTTGTTACAAAGATCAATGCTTTTCTTTTTACTTTCAAAATGAATGAAAAAATTGTATGACTGGCAAATTTTACCTAATATGTTGCGGCTTTGATCTGTCACTTTAATTTGTGAAGCACCAGCAGGTATTCTTGTCACATTTTTGTATCCGAAGTAACCTAAATGTATAAATGAGTAACATATAAGCAAGTGCAGTGTAAAAAAGGGTATAAATAAGGATGTAGAGCATAGGGATCATTAATATCTGCAAGTGTGATGAGCAAAGTCCAATTTCAAGTTCAATCTCTGTGTTTTCCCCCACAATGCAGCATTTTCCTCCCAGAATTCCAGCCTTACTACAAGCACAAAGTGGCATTGAATGTAATGCAATTTGGCTCTTTGGTAAAAATCAACACAATTGTGCATGTGCTTTGCTACAAATCAGGGTTGAATATTTTGTCCGTCTGCCATCATTTCTGGTGTTCAACATGCGAATGATGTGTGCACCCTATTCGTTTGGCACAACTGTAATGCGTCTTTTAACACAAAGCGCTGTGAGAACTCTGGAGCTACTGTTTGGTCAGGAGGCGATGGTAGCTCAAGGGCTAAATTAATTTAGACCCTGGCATTTCAGTTATACAGAGGCCCAATCAGCCCACACAGAGGCCCAAACAACCCCTACCAGCCCACTAAATACTGACTTTCTATGGCTCCTTATATCAGCCCCTCTGGCATTTGCCAGAACCCACAGATTGCCAGTCCGGGCCTGCTTTTAATGAAAATAGTTTTACGTGCAACTTACTGCGGGGAAAGGTGCAAGTTGCCCAGTGTGCTGGCAGATGTAATTGAGCCCTTATATTTGTTAAATAGGGTTTCTTACAGAGGACTGAACAGACTAATTTAACAGTACAAAAAATACTTCACATGTCAATGTCAAATGTTTAGTTAATTTAAAGGAGAATTAAACCCCTGTCAAAACTCCAGCCCCCTCAACTGGCTTCCCGCCCTGCTACCTCTCCGCCCAGTTTGTTTCATTCAAATGCAGGGTTGGACTGGGCTGGAAGGACACCAGGAAAAAATCCTGTGAGCTCAACTGACCCAGGACCACTCCCTACTCTGATCTTGAACTTTTGGAGCTTCTCCCCTAACAAGATAGCTGCAAGTAGAGGTTTATGGCACGGGGGTGGAAGGTAGGTGTAGACTGGGGTAACAGCCCAGTCCAACACTGTTCAAATGTGTTCCTACATATTACTTTAAAATATTTACAGATATAGCAATATATTCCTAATTGTATACTATAAGTGGCATTATTTTGCTTGAAAAAAGATTTGTCTATAACCTTAACATTTTTTTTCCAGTGAAACCTGCCTGAAGTCTGGTATATTCAGAGAAAGGCACCAAAAGCTGTCTCCAGTTTGCCCCATTGGAAGAAACTCAATCCCACGTCCAATTTCATACTTACTACTTCATAAAAAGTTAAAAAAAAGTTTAATATGATCTGTACCTCATGCCATGCCTATTACTGCTTAAAATGCCATTTTCCAGAATGTAATCTTCAATGTTATCTTTTAACAAAGCTTCAAATAACTTGCCGACCACAGATGTCCAAATTATGATCCTATAATTGGCAGGCAATCATAATCCCTTTTTAAACACCTAAATTTAATTGGTTTTCTCTAAGAAATTGATTCTATACCAGAAAGGGAGTCTGAGAAAATCAGAAATAGTGGCCTGACTGAACCTGAACTAATCTCTCTAAGTACTCTGTTATGTTTTTTATGAGGCCCAGAGCCTTGTATCCATTCTTTGTCAAACCATTTAAGTACCATATCCTGTGTCAGCCACAGACAACATTTTGAGCTGAGCCATCTGTACTATTACAGAGTATTTTCTCTACTGTATATATAGAGGAAAAATAAATGATTATGCACATTTGCTATTTAAGAGTTCCCTACTTTCGTTTATAATAAATTATACAGTCAGTACATTTTCTCTTTTTAGATATTGACCATATTATCTTTCTTGCATTTATGCACAAAACATCTTATAAGGCTTATTCAACTGGTGGCTAAGGGGCTACGTGCAACACTCCATATAATTTAATGGCTCCCCGACATTTTCATATACTTACAGTCAATTACATTTCATAATTCAGTGGTGTCAAGTGTTTATGTAAGTTGGTTCTCCCCTTATTGGTATAGGGCAGTGGATTATAAAAATACTCTCATCTGCACTTGTGCTATTTAGCACCTATACCCCTCAAACAATGTAGGTCTCTATAAAAATATATTGCATAAAACAGCTCATATGTAAAACCCTGCTTCATGTAAATAAATCATTTTCATAATAATATACTTTTTAAGTAGTATGTGCCATTGGTTAATCCTAAATAGAAAAATGCCATTTTAAAAAATAAGGACCACCCCTTGGGATGCTAGGATTCATGGTGCACACAAACAAACCATATATGTTAGGTCACATGAGCCAATTTACAGACAGATTTCTGTCTTTTGCTTCCACACATCTTCCTTTACAGTTAGAGTTGTAGTATTTCTGGTCAGGTGATCTCTGAGGCATAGGGTTGCCTTTTAATAAAATTTCCACCGGTCGGTGGAAAACAAAGGGACGGGCCTTCATCAAAGGGCGGGTTGTGCCGTCAAAGGGGGTGGAGCCACGGCACGTGATTGGCCAGAAGCCGGCAAAAAGGTGAGTTTTGACCAGACTGGGGGCAGGCCACAGCTTTTGTTAGGTGTATTACAAATTTACTGGCAGCTACGTTGCCGGTAAATTTGTAATACCGGCCCCGGCCTTGGCAGGTGTTTTACCGGCTAGGCGGGTAAAATGCCGGGTGGCAACCCTACTGAGGCAGCACACAGACCATCACAAAATGGTGGTTCAAGGCAAGAGATGTAAAAGGGCAATATTTACTTAAGGGCAATATTTACTTAAATATTTATACCAGTTTGGTAAGATTATTTAATATGTCACTTAATTTGATATAAACTATCTTCTGCTTAAGTATACATTTTGGGGGTACAGTTTTCCATTAAATGAAACCTTCTGTCCCTAAAATAAATTAAAATAACTAGAGAAAACTTGACATGAACATTAATAATTCCTGTTGTTAAATTTTCTTTAAATACCACTTTTAAGCAAACTTTTCTGTAATAATTAAAATAGAAAAGAATTAGTTATTTTGGGTTTCCACAGTAACTTTGAGGATGGTATTACAGTGCACTCCACTTTGGATTTTAGTCTCTAACACTACAGTCACATAACTTTGTGTTGCACCTATGAAAATGAATTCAGAGTTCGAAGGTAAGGTAAGAGAGAAGTAATCCCATTTATTGCAGCGAGCTGAAAGACAACAGGAACATTCACTTAATCCTGCACATGGGAATCTGTACATCAGGTAAAAGTTCCTACCTCAGCTGTGCTCATTAGTTCCCTCTGCAGTAGCAGAGCAGGAAGTGTTCCTGGGAAAAATATAGCCTTGCAGGAAACAAATTAAGCTGAACTTGTTCTATTGCACAAATTATTAGGGGGGACTTAATGACTTTATACCTCTCACATTTGTCCATTTGTGGATCCCCCTTTACATACTGCACCAGCCAGTGGTTGGCACTGAACTAGGATCAAGGTTCTTGGGGGGGGGGGTGAAATGGGAATTGTGGGCAGGTGTCATGGATTAGGATTCAGAGAGCAGACCCTGTGCCCCAGGGTCTGTTTCCTAAATCCTATTCTTCTATTGGAAGAGCAAGGACTGAATTTGCAAACAATGTTTGTTTGGCAAAATCTGTTATTTTACTATTTACATATGGCATTCAAAATTATTTGGATCTCCAGTTTGAAAGACAAAAATGTGTTCCTTATGTTTTACAGTTTTAAGACCCATCAGTACTTTAAGGAACAGTTCAGTGTAAACATTAAACTGGGTAAATGGATAGGCTTGCAAAATAAAAAATGTTTCTAATATAGTTAGTTAGCCAAAAATGTAATCTATAAAGTCTGGTGTGAACAGATGTCTAACATAATAGCCAGAACAATACAATCAGTGACTTGAGGTCATGTAGGGTTACCACCTGTTCGGATTTGACCCGGGCCGCCCAGTTTTCAGAAGTGCTGCCCAGCTCAAGACAGTCTGCCTCGTTTCTCCCTTGATTGACATGTTGATCAGCCAAACGCTGATCGCTGCATCATAGCCCCATCCTGGTGACATCACTCTGCCTGCAACATCACTGGCCCGACCCCTCTGACATAATGGCCCGCCCTCTGCACGGATCATGGGCCATGGAAAGGTGGCAACCCTACCTGTGGCCCCCCTTCAAGTTGCTGACTAACTAAAAGGGTAGAGAGTTGCAAAGGAGGAAGTTGTGATCTCGCTATTACAGTATGCTAGACATCCATTCACTGCAGCCCTATAGATTGCATTTTTGACAAACTAACTACTGTATATTAGAAACATTTTTTTCTTTTCTTAAACATCTTATTAATCCAGTTTCAATTTTATACTGAACTAAACTGGATGGGAATGTTGGCTATTCGAAATAGAAGCATACAAGGCACTGACCCAATAGTATTCTACATTACAATATGTGTTCTATGTTGGTCTGATAACTACGATCCACCGAAGCTTCGGTAACACTAAGCAGACAAATATAAGAATATTCAGAACTGCAAAAATCAATTTCACAAAATTGTTGTTCTTTCTCCTATGATATCAGTGATAAAAGCTAACCCAGTTTGATAGTTTTGTGTATTTCATACATTTCTAAATGGAGAGTTGTTACCTGAAGAGGGGAAAGGGGCCAGGTAAACATTCTGTATGAAAACACAGGCATTTTGTTGCCCTTGACACTTTCCACATGATTCATTGGAGACCTCAGATGTAAAGATCCCATCGCAGTCTGCTTTCTGGAAGAAAAACATGACAGAAATGCAATATGCTTATATTTTATGTTTACAGTACAGCATGGTAACAGACACTGTAGGAAGTTTAGGTAACCTAGGCAGGCATTTTGTCCGTGATACTTAAACTGATGTTCCACTTAAAGCTCGTCAGAATGATGAAGTAACTATTGTTTTCGTTTTTTTTATTTTACCAATACTATGCTTTTTATGGTATAATATTACAGTTTAATGTGACAATGGGGCAAAATGCACCTTTGCCGTGGGACCTCCATTCTGTTTCTGCAAGCATTCATCATTATTGATATGATAATTAAGAGGCTTAGGCTGGTCTAGTACACTGGCAGGATCTAAGTTTAATATGCATGCTTTGACTGCCATCCTTGTCAGGTGGCAGTTACTTGTGTGTTTTGACCAATGCTACTGATCAGTAGTCCATATGAAGCAGGGGCCTAATTAGTCATGAAAGCTTGCATTTTATACTTACTACTTAGCCTATAAAAGGTATAACCTACTAGATATGCTGCTTTATTCTTATGACAGACTTACAGTATGTATTCTGGGCAGATCAGAGTTTGTAGATGTCATATACTACTTGCAGGCCAGGGTGCAAAGTACAAATGAAGGGTACAATATGCCATATATTTGCACTTTGTGTCCTGGACTTCAGGTAGAAAATTTGCCTCAGGTCTCTGCATTCCAAATTGGAACATCCTATTTACAGGACAAGGAAAGCCCAATTCATAGAGATTTTTTTCCCCAGGCCAGTGTTCCTTTCCTGAAAAAACTGCACCAGCCAAACCACACCAACTGGCCATGAAACACCAACAGCTGGCCTGTCTCTTGCAGGTGTCCCACACTAACCAAATGTGCACATTTTTCACCTTTGCACATGCACAAGCCTAATTCTTTCCATGGACGTCCATGGACGTCTGAGAGACAGAGATAAGATGGCCACATGGCATCTTTCCCTGGGTTGGTACAGTTTTCTTCTTAAAAGGTACATTAGCCGGGGGAAAAAATGTAGCAAGTTAAATTTTAAAATGTTTATGGTCAAATGTTTTTAGTAGCCTTAAGCCATGGTGCTCAACTTGCTCCATATCTGAAAAACCATAGGTGCCGACCATAAAGACTGTAGTCAGGGTGGCCATTACAGGCACCCTTTCTTGGGCACAATCATTGTTGGAATTAATATTAATATTCACTTTTTTATGGTTTGGAATTTAGAAGGGACACAAAATGGTACTGAACCCAAGAAGCAAATGTTGGATTTTGAAGGCAGCCCTGTCCTAAAGGACCAGTAGCATCAAATTTTTTTTTAAAAAAAATTGTTTGTATAGAACGAAAAAAAACCCCACCAAGACATGTGTAACTTTAAAATCGCAAAGTCTTTATTAAAAAAACAACTTACCGAAACTCCGCTTGCACTCCTCTCCTCTTCAGAAAAGGCATCAGGGCGACGATCCATTGTGCGTCGCTTGCTTTCTCCTTCCTGCCTGCTATAGGAGATAGCCAGGAAGGAGAAATTGAGCGCTACATGATGGATAGTCGCCCTGTTGGTTTTTCTGAAGAGGAGCACAAGCGGAGTTTCAGTAAGTTATTTTTTAATAAAGACTTTGCAACATATGTCTTGGTGGGGTTTTTTTTGCGTTCTATACAAACTAATTTTTTATTTTTTTTTTAAAAAAATTTACTTTATTGGTCCTTTAAGTTCTGAAACAGATAGAACACAAAAGACGTTTTACTCCTGCCCCGCTCAATAACAAGATTTTCACAAAAGCTGGTGTCCGTGCTTGAAATGTTGTAAGGTTATTGAAATTATAAAAATAATTACCAGGCACTGGCCATTGATACAGGTGCCATTAGAGTCAGGCCCACAGCTTGTTCCATCTAACACTCGTCCAAAGGTGTAATAAAAGTTCTGTCCGACAGCCAAGCAGTTCAGATGACAAGCAGTGGGTGCTAAAAACACATTTCAGAAAGGTCCATAATGTAATTTTTTGCCAAAGGCATAAAGATTGTTTTAGAAGATGATCATTTAGGAGAAGGATAAGAAATCTTGCATTTATCTTGACAGTAAAGCATAAGCTATCATCCCCATGAATACAACATGTAGTTACCTCCATAAAATGGTACCCACTTGTACCCCCGTTTACTGCCAGGAATGGGTCTGTAATTGTGCAGAGCACACTGCAGATCCCTGAAGGGTAAAGCATCTTCTGGGCACATCTGTTAGCAAAGAGAAATACTGTATGTATAATAAATTCGATTCATCGGCAGCTGATCAAAAACAGTTAAACAGTTATGTGGAAGCTTATAGCGTTTATAGGTCCCTAGAGTACTGGCAAACATAGAGGGGCAAATTCACTAAGATCCGAAGTTGCGCCAGCGCCAGCTTCGCCGCGCTTCGCCAGGCTTAGTTTCGTCAGCGCTACGCAAATTCACTAAAATGCGAAGTTGCACTCAGGGAGGCGAATGGTAGCGAAGTTGTGTTAGCGTTAATTCGTCAAGCAAAGCGAAGTTACGCTAGCGATGCCTAATTTGCATACGGCGCCAATTTAAAGTACAATGGACCTATATGTAGCAGCAAATACATTACACTACGCAAGCCTTGTAAAGCTTCATAAAATAAGTTGAGTTGTTATTTTGCCCTATACATGTGCCCACTGTATAGTTTAGGTGCCATATGTTAGGAAATGTAGGGGGGAAGGAGGGTACCCCCAAAAAAATGTATGATCTTTTTCAGCCTATCACCCTTAAAAAATTAAAAGACGCCAGGAGTTTTTGGGAAAAAAAATTCTACTTTTTTTGAAGCAAGCCCTATCTACTCTATTGCACTTTGCCTGGTCTGGGGTGGCGAAGGCAAGTCTGGCGCAAGAGGTAACATTCAGTAAAATGCGCAAGTTAGTGAATTAGCGTAGTTACGTTGTCCCTTCGCCATAGCACAACTTTGCCTGGCATAAGGGTGCGAAGTAGCGCTAGAGTAGGTCCACTTGGCTAGCGAATTTACGACAGCGCCCATTAGTAAATTGGCGAAGTAACGAAATTACGTCACGCTGGTGAATTTGCACTAGCGTTAGGCGCTTCGCGCTTTAGTGAATTTGTAGTCTGTGAAACACCCCATCCAAGAAGGTAATTACTTATTGTCTCACTTCCAATTCAAACATTCTCCTAATGATCATAATAAGGTACTTTGTTGTGGTGTGGGTATTAGGTTCCAACCCAAATATTCTCTGAATGTTCATAATAAGACATTTTGTGGTGTGGCCATTAAATCCTGAAAATTAACTATAACAGAAGGATGTAACTTACCTCTGACTGACAGCTTCTGTACTGTCGCTGTTCTCCTGCACACCTGTCTATTCTAGTGACCCTGTCAGATAATTGAGGGAAATCAGTAAGTACCTTATGTACAGTAACTCAAAAAATACATGGGCCATTTTACAGGAAATTTTTGCAAAATTATTCTCCAATACAGGAAAACCAAATCAGATGACATAAGAATCCATCTTTAAAATAGATTTCAAAAGATATACAGCGCTACCTGTAGGTAAGGGAACATGGAGTATTTTGTTTGCTGGTACTTGTAGTAGTGATCAAAGGCATACTACAGTTATTGCTGAAAACATAACAAAACATAAACACAGGTGCAGAGCAACAGAAAGCACTTCACATTAATATCAATGGGAAGTAATCCATTTTAAGGGATTCTGTAATTTTATGGTGTAGTTTTAATTACTAAAATACAATGTGTATATTGCAAATAATTCATTTTACCATTTAAAATTTTATCCTTGAACTAGTAAATGTTTTTTAGTTGTAATATTGGTGTGTAGGTTATCATGTCAGGCCATAGTGCCTGATCCTGTGCTTTCAGAAAGAGCCAGCACTTCACAATGGAACTGCTTTAACTGAAGCAGTAGTGTCCTGGCTTGGGTATTTTACTATTAATTGGTATTATCATTCTATCACTAGGTGGGGAGCATGGTAACATTTTGCAGGTATCAGGGAGCTGTTATCTTGGTACCTTCCCATTGTTCTACTGATAGGTTGCTGGGGGCAGGACCACCATTAGAAATCACGGGGCCCCGCACAACAAAATTTTTGGGGCCCCCATGGGCCCCTCCCATGCTAAAAAAGGTAACCCCCCCCACAAGTTATAAAAAAGCTATTGGTGGCCAGGTCCCCCCTATAAGTTAAAAAAGAAAACATTGGCGCCAGGGCCCTCCCATAAAAGTTTTTTTTAAAAATGCATTGGGGCCCCAAAGAATATTTTTTAAAAATACATTGGTGGCCAGGGGATTAAAAAAAAAAAACACACACACATTGGTGTTTAGTGGAATTGAACTTGTGACTTCAACTTCCCTTCCCAGACACTATTATCCACTGTTACTATAGACATCATCTCTCCCCTCCCTACTATACCTGTTATCCCACAGTCACACTCCCTTCCAAGAGAGTATTAACCCACTGTTACTATAGACACCATCTCCACTACACCACTGTGCAGATCTATGTCACGACATCTCAAATGCCCAAAAACCATCACTGTCCCTTTCATTTACCAGAAACTTGGAATCGTAATCTGTGCAAGTCAAGTAAAACCGGCAGCATTATCAGTGACGAGCCCAGAGCACAGGCAAAACTCACAGAGTTAAAAGATCTGATCCCCCCACGCTGCAGATGAGAGTTAGTGAGTAGGAGTGAGCGCAGCATCTGAGGGAGGGCGGGCGGTCATACACAAATCAATAGCCAGCCGCTGTCCTATAGGGAAGCACGTAGCAAAGGGGGCGTGCTGGAGAGGCAGCAGGTTCCCACTGACGCACTTCCTACAAACTCCAGCGTTAGTGCTGTCAAGGGGGGCCCAGCTCAAAAAGTGCAGCTCTGCCGGGCCCCCCTTCAGGCCTGGGCCCGGTACAGGAGTACCCCCTGTACCCCTCTGATGGCGGCCCTGGCTGGGGGATGGGGGGAGGGAATGGATGATTTCCTTCCAATTTGCAGTGCAGCATTAAAGAATGACTAAAGTTTATCAGAGCACAAGTCACATGACTGTGGGCACCTGGGCAACTAAAAACATATCTAGCCTGTGCCAAATTTAAAAATTATAAAACAGTTTGACCTGTTTTCCCTGACAGATCCTTTTTAAAGAGATACTGACATCAGAAAATAACCTTTTTTTATGTCCATCATAACATTATCTTTGAATACTATTCATATAATTTTGCCATAAAAGTATTTGCTTGATGCTTTTACATTACCTTTCTTAGCCCAATGTTCCTCTATGAGGGGCAGGGCCGCTCCTGCCATGAGGCATGGAGAGAACATTGCCTCAGGCAGCAGCGAGCAGCCTGTTACAAGGGGCGGCAAAAAGAGTTTTAACCTGGAAATTCAGCTTCGCTAGTGCAAAGAGCGCAATTGTGCTCCATGCACTAGCGATGCTGCCCCTTTTTGACCCGCTCCGACGCTGATGAGGGGGCTGACATATTTGTGCAGCAGTAGTCAGTTAGCATTAGAAACTCTTACTGACAGGTTAAGAAGTGATATAATCAGGTTGGCAAACAGTCAGCTTTAGGAACTTCAAGTAACAATTACTTACAAAGGCAGAGCAATCAGCAAAAAACGGTCAACATAGCCTATAGGTAACTTTTAATGTAGATTAATATTTTGAAAATACTTTTTTTGTGTCAGTATCACATTAAGGTAATAATACCCATATAAATGCAATTTTATCACTGTGATACCATACAAGGCTGTTGTAGATAACCTGGCAGATTGGCAGATGGAGTAGAGGTGGTATTCATTTTTTTTAAAAGGAATAAAATACACTTATTAACAAGAGTTACAATTTTTTTACCGTAAACACCATCGTGTCCTGACTGTAACTCCATTCCCACAGGTACTGGAACAGGAAGTCCACATGCCCCAAGCTGTCCAGCGTCCATTTAAAGGCCTAGTATTCCCATCACTCTTAGAATCCGTCACCTACTTTCAAAAAAAAGACATGATGATCTCAGTCAGATAAGAGTATGGTTGCCACCACAACTTCTTGGTTCATAAAGAGACCACGGAAATTTTCATTTATAAAAATTGTTAAAAAACTATTAAAAAAATATTGTCTTATGTATATAATAATGGCCTTTTTTTAGCTATAGAAACGCAGCAGGCAAAGGGGATTTATATAGATTACAGAAGTATAAGGGACAAATATCTGTTGTTCTCAATGAGGGGTACAATATTCTTTATAATACTACAGTGGCAATTTTGGACAAAGTAAAAACAAGAAAGACATTAAAGGGCAGATTTATTAAGGTTCGAATGGTGAATTAGAATGTTCGGATTTTTTTGTGTCAAAACTCAAAAATTTGAATTTAAAAGCACCAATTTAAATGGAAATTAGAATGTGAGATTTATCACACCTCAATAATGGAAACAGTTCTAATTCGAATATTCGCCACCTAAAACCTGTCAATGGCGGAGGTCCATTGACCCATTTGAAGATGTTAATAGCTTCCTGACATTTTTTTGGAGGAAAATTAGATTTGAGTTTCGTTCGCATTGTATTCGAATATCAATCGAATTTTCGGGTTGCTCCTACTCAACCGTATTTTAGACGTTCTAATTTTTTCATAGTAACCTTGTGAGAACATTTGAATTTATTAGAGTAAAAATAAATTCACATCAATCCAAAATGTAACCTTTGATAAATAACCCCTAAATTGTAAATATAATTTCCTCATAAGGTACCAGTACTATTAGTTTTGCCAACTCCTATCCTCTAATGCAGTGATCCCTGACCAGTGGCTCATGAGTAACATGTTGCTCACCAAGCCCTTTGGTGTTGCTCCAAGTATTTAAATATGACTCATGGGTAAAAAAAGGCTGGGTCCTCCCATGCTTTAATTGAATCATTCTCACTCTGTGACTAGCTTATACAACTTGATATTATTAGTGTATGAGCTCTGTTTTCCATATAAGTCTACACGGATATTCATGTTGTACAAATTAAATTATCAATAGGGCAGCTGCCATAGTTGCTAATCTGGCTTTTATTGTTCTTGTAAATATTTCTGGAGGATTTTTTCTAATACTTACAAGCAGTGAAAGATCAAGACCCATGGATCCCCACACTCTAGTGTAGTCAACAGTTATTTTTTACAGTCATTCAACTCTTTGATGGTGATGACAAACTCAGAAATATGGACACTGAACAGCTGTCGAGAGAAGGCATTCAAAGGATAAGAGGTTTCCTAAAGCATTAAGAGTGAGAATGGGTTGATAGCTACAAGTATCTTGGCAATACCAGATAAGAATTTGCTTCTGGCTGGAAGGAAGGGACTTTTCAGTTGACAACAGTGAGCACTCCAATGTTAAGTTGGGAAAGAAGGGTTTTATTAACTATTTCCTGCTCATTATTCAATATTGCATTTTTTTGTAATGTTTTCTTTTTAGTAAAACAAACTCAACAAAACTCCCTCAGACTGACTCAGGTTTTAAATACAGAGAGGAGTATTAACTGTTACAGTGCTACACCTCCATTCTCATTGTGCATTTTCAGGTTTACTTCTCAGTGGATAAAGTAAGTAAAAAAGGTAGAGGGTTGTTAAGGTGGAGAAGTGTACTGCACCAAAGGATTTAGCCCCCTCCATTTTGCCAAAAGACATTGCTCAGCCATGGCACATCCACTAATGCACCATTATTGCACCTACTTTATAAGTTAATACATTATTTCAAATTTGGTTGATGATATGGCCCCAGGATTTCATGAAACAGTGATTATGACAAAATGATCTTGGCATTTCATAACACAGTGTTGCCTGAATATTTTAAGACAATGTATCCCACATTTACACAAGCACTTTGTGGCACTGTGACACCATGCCCCAGAGACTCCATGTAATGCCTGCCTCTGAGCTGAAAGCTCAGTCTTGTGCTCTGGGTTTCCTTGAACTTGTTACAGCCCTACAAAGGCTGTTTGCAAGTATAGGGCTTCTCCATATAGAATAGTGACGCTGTATCTAAATTGTCAGGTGAATCACATGCTCTTTTTTGTCCAGAGGCAGACAGAGGAAAACTTCCAACATTGCATCCCCTCTGAAAAAAGCAGTGGCAAGACAGCATTCACCTGCACTTAAACCACTGTTGTTACAGAAAAATGGCATAAATCAATTGAAAATACTGGAGAAAAGCCATCTGTGGCTCTGTTGAGTAGTGTATGTATTTTGTCAATTGGAAAACGGTTATTGATTATTTACATCCAATGCTTCTGGCTAATAATCTGGGCTTCCTTGGTGGGCTTTGCTAACTTGTAGGGTCCATAATTTCTAATTGTGGCCCTGTACCACTCTACATATATGATTCGTTTTTTTACTTTTACTTTTTACTTACTCCTTACAAGTACTGTAAAAAAAAAGTGTAAAAAAAAATCTATGCTGAAAACTCCCTTATAATCAGGCCCTCTAAATATCAAAATACATTTCCTGCCTGATTCAAGCCTACAAATAAAACATTTTATGTCTACTTTTTGAAATACATTTTCATAAAAGTTAAAAATGCATTTTTCTATCCTTGGATCAGTAGGAAGAAACTCCATCAGTTGAGGTTGAGTTGAGTTGAGGAGGGATAAATGGCCCAGACATACAGACATATAACCTGGCTTGCAATCTTCAGTATGCAGCAGACTGGGTTAATAACAGGGAACTTTACTCAATGCCTTTACTAGACCAGGCCCTCATACCAAACATTTCTTTGGCTTTTCTCTTGCATTCAGAAGAAAGACAACTTCCATCTGAGGTAAAGGACAACCCATTATTTTACACAACAATCAGAGCCTGACGTGTAGCATGCCACAGACTATCTCACTGTTCATATCACCCTTTCTTCCTTTCACAGGCAACCCACAATTTCTGCATGCTTACATTGGCAACCCATTTCTTGCTTGGGCAGGGCAGGGACTTACACAGGTGAGACATTAACCCCCATATGTAATATAAGGCACTAAGTTTGCCAGGTAGCAGTAACTCATAGCATCCAATAAGATGTTTGCATTTAATCAGGTGACTGGTAACTTCTACCTGCTGATTAGTTGCTATGGGTTACTGCACCTGGGCAAACTTAGTGCCTTTTATTAAATAACCCCCTTAATGCGTACTCCCACCAATCTTTACTCCCTCTCAGATCTTAAAGAACAATACCCCTCAATAGCTTGGGATCTCTTCAAATCTACAAGCTAGGCATTATGCTTACACAGTGATTCGCATAATTCCATCACAGGCACTAGATAACCCCATTGACTGCTTATTTAGATCGACTACTACGCGACCTTCCACCTCTCCTCTTTATACATTTTAAAAGTCCCACTACTGGATAAGGATTTTGGGAGAGGTATGGGAAAATGGCTACATCAAATACCAGAAAATGTATTTACTTTACATTTTAAATCTCTATCACTCCTTAAGTCTAGTCACTTCCACATTATTGGGGGAATGTAATAAAAGTCAAGTCAAAACAATTAGCACAAATAAGAATAAAAAGTCTCATTTTGCAATGTAATACTCTTCCTTAAACTGTTATTACATTGCGAATTTTAATTGTGCATTGCGAAATTTAATTGCGCATTGCCCACTTTTAAGAAGAGCTTGAAGGTGTCGTAATCTTTTGGAGCAAACGTAACAACTTTTTCAGTAAGAAGTTTTATTATATTCACTGCGCACTGGCACTAACTATAAAATTCGCAAACCTTCTTCCACCGTTGTAAGTGGTCGCTAAACAGTTTCAGGGTTTGCAACAACTATATTAAATTCACACAAAGGCAAATTTGTTTGCACAGAGGCATAACTTTTCACATTGCAAATATTTTTTCCGTTACCGACTTTTATTACATTCCCCCATTAGTTTTTAAATATATTACATAGTGGCTACTTCTCCCCTGAGCTGCGCAAAAAAGTGGGCTGGTCTGACTCTGATGCCTGCCCAAATTGTGGGGTCCTAAAAGCAGACATCTACCACTGTCTATGGTCCTGTTCTTTGATTCAACAGTTTTGGGACACGGTCATATCCTATTGTAAATCCACATTACATATTCAGATACATCCCACACCTCTCTGGGCAATTTTAGGAGATACAACAAATATTCTAAAGGCAGATAAGAAATTAGCAAATATTCAGCAGTTAGTAGAAAAGCCATACTTCACAGTTGCATATCAAGCCTGCCCCCATCACTTGAAATGATACTTACTAAACTTGATTTTGCTTATCATATGGACTGGTTGGAAGCTACTCTTAATAGAGAACATCATGTTGCAACTTTTTTTGCCAATTGGACAAAATATGTACAAACATTACCTTGGCAGGGAGGAATCCTTTAGGAATTGAAATGTAGTAGAATATCTATAAAAGTCTCTATTTGATGCAGACTTGGGTGTTACTGGGAATAGCCCCGGGGGTGTGTTTGTGGGGGGGGGTATAACTTCTCTAATGTCTAGGGGTTTTGATGATTGCTGTGTGACCTTAACCATTGGGGTAGGTTGATGAATGTGTGCAGACCTACTCCAATTTAAATATGTAACCCCATTCATGACTGTATGGCATGTTTCAATCTGTATTGTATGTTTCTTTTTGGTGCTAAAAAACTTTTCTTAAAAAAAATGCATTTTTCAAAATTGTAAATTTCAAACAATGATATCGCTTTGTACACCCAATCTCATCTGGTACATGCATACATATAGTTAATTATATGTATAAAATATACCTTTGTATACAGAAGATTAATACATAATTTAATTGACTCACCTCTGATTTAATGTACAGTTCCTATGTTTCTATACATCTTACCTGAGTGTCACTATCAGCATGAATGGAAAATGTGATGAGGAACACAGCCAGGCTTAATATATGGAACCTGATAGGAGAAATTGCTTGATTACAACCGACATAAAATGGTCCATCGTATTTTCTCCCAGGAACGTCTTAGTTGTCTATTCCCTGATACTTTTATAATTCAATAAGCCAGAACCAGTCAACATTTCTAAACTTTTTAAAAAAAACTTGAAAATTTCTATTGGCTGGTAAGAAAACCTGGTAACAAATTATGTTGTAAAACAAAAACACATGCATTTATAAATGTTACAGATATCATTCTGTGATAGTTACTCTACATAGCAGCTGAGACTGAAAATACAAATATGCATCAAGTTCAGTTTGTTGCCCAAATAATTCCCTTGCAACTTTTGTAATAAGGCAAACATTATATTTAATATTTTGGCATGCAGGTATGGCATCTCTTATCCAGAAAGCTCCATCTCCTATAGGTCCATTATAAGAAAAAAATGATTCCTTTTTCTCTGTAATAATAAAATAGTATATTGTGCTTGAGCTTAACTAAGCTGCATAAATCTGGTTTATTCAATGTTCAAATGTTTTTTAGTAGACTTAAGCTGGCCATAGACGCAAAGATCCGATCATACGATTGGACTTTCCCATCTCCAAACCTGCCACTAACCATTCAGATCGAATAAAGTACAAAAGAACAGATCAGCCGATGTTCTGTCCCTGACAGCAATCGTACGAAAGTTATGTCCGACCAAAGCTAGTTACAGTCTCTCTCTGAAAATCGTACGATCGGCAATACATGCAGAGATATTATCGGCAGCCGACAGAAATCTTTTAACCTGTCAGATCGACCAAACGACGGATCTCCGCCAGATGAAAAATGACGGGACTCTCCACACACGGTCCAAAAATCGTACGAATCGAGGATCATATCTTTGTGTCTATGGCCAGCTTTATGTTATGATGCTCCAAATTTTGGAAGAACCCCTTATCTGGAACACCTAATTTCCCAAGATTTCCAGATTATACTGTATGTATACCTAGGAGTAAGTTAGTGTAACTGCAGTTTGTTGAACTTGCAGCAATGACAGCAAATAAGAAACTAAAATAGATTGGAAGATGTTTTTCAGCAAGAACTACAGGGTTGCATGTAGGAGATTAAGGATGTAATGCATTCCATAATGATCTAGCCCAGTTGGCTTGCTCACTGGCCACACTGCCGGCATAACTTCCATAAATAAAAACCTGAAAACAGGTATTTTTTTGAAAATATAGTACACTATACTTTTTTTGTTGCAGCTACTTATGCCCATGTCTAAAGCACAACATTTTAAGTCTGATTGTAAATGGCTTCCAGTGTGCATAAGATCCACATGCCATTTACAGGCAGCCCATGGGCATGCCATTTACTCACTCATCATTCCTCAGATAAAAGAAGGGTCCTTGTGGGTTCAGGATGCAATGGAAGTCCTGTTATTAGGTAAAAGGACAGGCCTGGACTGGCAATCTACAGCTTCTTGCAAATGCCAGAGGGACTGCTGTAAGATGCCATATACAGTTAATCTTAGTGGGCTGGTTGGGTCTGTTTGACCTCTGTGTTATTGAAATGGCACTATGCTAGTGCCTAATTTGAATCTTTGGTACAAGATTTCAATATGCCCCTGCATTTTGCTCCTGGGTGCTGCTCTCTGAGCTTTGTATTAGATAACAATTGTTCAAATGGTCAATGCACACATTTAGAACTACAACAGGGATAGGTGCAAATCATCATTATTAATATATGTAGCACCAGCAAGTTATGCAGCACTTTATATTAATTTATAACAAACTGGATCCTTGCAATAATTTTGCAAGCAAGGGTTACAAAGTAAAAATAGGCTCAGAGAACCCTGCTCACAAGATCTTACAATCAGGGCCGAACGTCAACCTGAAGCACCCCTAGACCACCTGTACCCCTGCCCCCCCCACTGATTGCACACTACCACATGCTTGCACCCCCACACACACACCGACACTCCACTCTGCTCACACTCCACCCTGCTCACACCCTACTTCCTCATCTAATCCTTGCTGTGCTGGTCGCGTTCACTGATGGCCAGCACTGGGGACTGAAAGGGCGGGAGATTCAAGCAACTGTCAAATTCTCCCACCCAGTCCCCAGTTCAGATACAGCCAGCAGCATGCCACACGCATATTTTTGCCACCTTAAGCTTGGGCCTTTGTGGCCTGCCCACAAATCCTGGCCTGCTTACAATCTTGAAAAGTGAACGGCACAATAAGGGGTATCATGTTGTGCCCCTCAATTGGAATTACTCCTTAGTAAATTAGCCTTAGAATGTAAGCTGGCCCACTATAATATGGCCTGAAAGAGACAGATAATAAGAAAAAGGAACTATAATATATAGTGCATATAACCCACTGGATAGAGCTTAGAAAACATTCCCTGCAATATGCCTGAAAATCTAAATCAAAGTCAACCTGGCGAACTTACCAATTCTGCAGCCACATAGTAGATTTGTAATAGCCTCATGGACAGATGTAGGGAAAACATATGACCAGTTCTTTCCTCCCAGAATCAGATACCTTTAAAATGTCATTCTTGGGAATTCACTTATTCCCTCTAATGTGCCTTAATTAGGATCATGTCATTTGTAAGGTCCAGGTGGAGAAACATCAGCTTCCTATTCAGATCTGGCACGTCAACTGCTTCTCTGCTCTCAGATAGTAATAGCAGAGAAAGCTTGGGCCAGCCCTTTGCTATGTCCAGATCCCAGGGTTTGGAAGCATTTAGAAATGTCCCTCCCACTGCCCTTAGCTTATAATATTACAGCAAAACCTAACATTAAGAAAGCTTGCTATCTTAGTACTTTTATTGTTTAGGTGGAACATTTTCTTTTCATATCTTCTAGATTCCACAGCAATAATGTGACAAGTAAATTAAAACAGCTTGATGCACTTGATTCTACTTAAAGAAATATATGTAACATTCAAAGACTTTGGTGAGACAGCTGCTGTTTATGAAGGGGTTGTTTACCTTTAAACCAACTTTTAGTATTACATAGACATTGATATTTAGAGACAATTTGCAATTGGTTTTCATGTTTTATTTTACAGTGGTTTTTCAGTTATTTAGATTTGTGTTCATCAGCTCTCCAGTTAGAACTCTCCTATGCTATCTGGTTGCTAGGGTCTTGTTTACACTAGCAACCAGACAGCGGTTTGAACAAGAGACTGGAATAAGAATAGGATAGGGGCTGAGCAGAAAGATAAGAGATAAAAAGTAACAATAATAGTAAAAATGTATGCTCACTGAGCCCCCATTTGAAAGCTAGAAAGGTGTAGAAGAGGAAGACAAATATAATCTATAAAAAAAAAAATAATGCAAACCAATTGTAAAGGTGCTATAGTACATTCTACAACATATGAAAAGTTAACTTAAATGTGAATAACCCCTTTAATTATAAACTGAAACACTTTATGCTATTTTATGGGGTGTGCAGTATGCATCCCTATAGTGCCTCCAAAACAAGCAGTACAGACTTGATATTAATATTTATTAAAGGGCCCTAACATATTGTCCAATATATAGTGAATAAAGTACCCCCTCTTGTAAAATATAAGGATATTATAACTTACCGAGGAGTTTCATGACCATATAAAAACACGAGGCCGAAGGCCGAGTGTTTTTATACAGGTCATGGAACTCCGAGGTAACTTATAATATCCTCATATTTTACAACTGGGGGTACTTTATTTATTATAATACACAAATTTTAGTGAGTCATGTGACAGAAATTACATCACTACTCACCGTTTATAACTGATGACATCACTACTCACCGTTTATAAGGATATAATTTACAAGATATTCATGGCTTTTGTGTATTATAAATAAATAATGTACCCCCTGTTGCAAAATATGAGGAACTTAGAAGTCACCTTGGAGTTCCATAACCTGTATAAAAACACAGCCTTCGGCCTCATGCTTTTATGTGGTCATGGAATTTCTCAGTAACTTATAATATCCTTATATTCTACAAGAGGGGGTACTTTATTTACTCTACACTCTATTGTATTGACTATAATTGGGTTTGTTATTAAAGCAGACAATTTACAGTAGTAGATGATCATTTTTCTGTGTGTCTTTTTAGAAACAATTTGCAAACTTCTCCAGGTGGCTGAACTAGCTAAACCAGATCTGTAATAAAATCCCATATAAATTAAACTCTAGAAAGCCTTGCATTTCTAGTTATTAGAAAATATGTAGAGCATAGTAAGAGTTACATAATCTCAGCATAGCCTTCTTGCTTTTATGAAAATCTATATTGGTTTAAATTAAAAACACAGAAGGCCTTATTAACTAACAAGGGACTTGAATATCAAATGCATGGGGCAATGGGGAAAGGGGGTGGAAACAATCTTTTTGCTGAGGGGGCCTAGACGCAGGAAGTTATGTAGTATTTCAGAAAAGCTATAGCCAATGTTCAATAGTTTTCTAAGGGTTTTTTACTAACCTCGAAAATGCGCCTGCGACGGCTTTGCTAACATCGCAACACTTCGCCAGGCATAGATTCGCCACGACAACGCTGATTCACTAAAATCTGAAACTGCATCCAGGGCGTCGAACACTGGTGAAGTTGCACTAGGGTTACTGCAGCAAGCAAAGCGAAGTTGCACTAGTGTTGCCTAATTTGCATTCGGGGGAAGTTAAAGTACAATACACTACACAAGCCCGGGAAACCTTAATAAAATAAAATAGAGTTGTTATATTGCCCTACACATGAGCCCAGTGTATAGTTTATGTGCCATATGTTAGGAAATGTAGGGGGGAAGGAGGGAACCCAAAAGAAATTTACAATCTTTTTCAGCTTATCACCCTGTAAAAAGTAAAAGACGCCAGCGTTTTTTGGGACTTGGAAAACTTTTTTTTGAGTAACTCCTATCTACTTTATTGCACTTCGCCTGGTCTGAGGTGGCAAAGGCAAGTCAGGCGCAAGAGGTAACGTTCAGTAAAATCCGCATCTTAGAGAAACTTACATCCATTCGCAAGAGCGAAAATTCGCCTGACGTTAGAGTGCAAAGTAGGGCTAGAGTCTATCTCCTTCGCTAGCAAATTTATGCCAGCGCCCGTTAGTAAATCGGGGAAGTTCCAAAATGATTTTCGCCAGCGTTAGTCACTTCGCTCTTTAGTAAATTTGCCTCAAAGATTTTATTTGATGCAGTCAGTATCAATACAGATCCAATCTACCTTTCTGGAATAACTTTCTAGGAAGATCAATCTAAAATGGATAAAATTTGAACAATTCATTATGGAAATTATGTTTTGTATGGACAAGGATCAACTTAATAGTTCATTGGCACCTATGTGTTTATATATGTTTTGGTATTCTTATACAAGAACTGTAATCCATGAATCCCTTGCATTTTTTTTATACCTCTCCTATAAATAATATACATAATTTTAAAAACTTTTAAGATGGTGTTTGTGTTGGGCAATGTTTAATTGATCCACCAAGCCAATAGTTAAATATTTTTATAATACATATTTAGTGCTTATAATAGCTAAAATAAAAATAACAAGTAATAAAAGAAACCAGTGTTTTTCCTTTTGTTGCTGAAAAGGACCACATGCAATATATTGCATTTTATGTAGACTCCTAAATTGAGTTTTTATCTTTTTTTCCTAGAAGCACAAATGTAGCCTACACCATAGATGCAATACTTTGTCAAGAACTACAGAGCGGGAGGCCCAGGTCTGCTTCCTCTATATAGTGAGCCTGTGGGTAACCCGTGATGCAAAATGACTATGAAGATTTTCATTCATCCAGGTCATGGTATATCTAGTATAGGTCAATCTAAAAACACTGGATTTGCTGAGTAATCAATGAAGACGTTTCATTACTCATCCGAGCAGTTTCTTCAGTTCAGTGGGAAGTTTTTGTCATATAAACTCTTCCACTAATCCATTTACAATGGCACATTGTAACTCTTCAAAGAGGTGACATCTGAAGAAATTCACAGAGGTGTTGATTCTGTGTAGTTACTGTGATAGGATTATCCAATGTGTCATGCAACTCCTAGATACAGGTGTTACTTGTGAGAGTTGCATGAATGGATGTGTGAAGTATTCTGAATCCGCCAGGGTACAGATGTTAGAACAGCATTATATGTAGCAAAGTGATATCATAGCAGGGCCTACAATTTCTGCCACTTTGCGGGTGACCCATGATTTTGCTGTGAGTTGGGTACAGAAATTTTTTGGGGGGTGGGGTCCAGGACCCCAAAGTTACACCACTGACTTACCAGCTACCATAAATACAGGAAACTCCATATGTATTATACATACACACAAAGGACCATGAAAACAACATAGGATCTGTGCTATACATTTACAATGTGGCAAACCAGATACAGTATATGGATAAATTGTCGACTGGTCTGTTGGTTAAAGGTAATGAATTTTATTATGCATTATGCAAAAATGTAAAAGAAATATAACTGTGTATGGTGGCCATATACAGGAGATCTTGGTCATTCTTGGCATCTCGCTGGCATGTGCATAAGTCCAAAAACAGCTGCACTCATGAGCAATATGTTCTTGGCACATTTTACTTGTCAATGTCACACTGTCATTCAGTCCCTGAACAAGAGCTGAACATTTATATTAGCCCATTTTGGCTCACCCAATACCTTGCCAGATGTGGTGACTGAAGGGGACAACGAACCGACTGCTACTGGAACCTTTGGATTTCGTCTGACCAACAATGCCTAGCATTCCGGATCCGGGGAACTTGCACAAAGAAACACCAACGAGTGGATCAGAATAACAAGTTCCGTTTATTGTAGTCCAAACATAGGCTTATATAGTGAAGGGTTGACATGCCTACGTGCCAATCCTTCAGTAAATATGTTTGTGGTGCCTGGCAAACAATCAGGCAACCCAGATGAGTACCACTCATGCAGCACTGGTTTATCAAGTACAGATATGAAATATTTTATCACAAAACCTGATATCCAGAAGGCTCTAAATTATGGGAGGACAATCTCTGATAGAGGCCATTTTAAACAATTCATTTACATTTGTAAAAAATATTTTCTGTGATTTCTCTGAAATAATAAAACAGTATCTTGTACTTGTTTATAAAATATAAATATTTCCATTTATCCAGCCCCCCTTTGACTCAACAATTGTAGATAATAAATCACAAACCACACTAGAGATAATATAACTACAGTATTATTATTTATTTAAAGACACTCCTATATGTTATCTTGCAAACTAGGAGCAATCTTGCAAAACAAGGTGGAGCAATATTATGTTGGAAAAGTGTTTTTGTGTTTATTTAACCAATAATTTTTTCTTTTTGCCCATGCTTTTAGATAAAATATAAAGCTTTCCTGGTTACAGTTTTTACACAAGAGCTTTTAAGCATCTCTACTCTTTGGAAAACAAGTTTGTTTTATATTTTACCTTATTATTTTGGTTTACAACACAGTAAAATGTATCGTGAGAATGAATATGACATGAGAGCCCAGCTGCAGATCTTAACACCCACCAAATGTATTAAGGAGGGAGTGCAGATGAACAGCTGTGAGCTAGTGACATAATTCAACTTACTAAACTGTTTTTCTCAGCCTGAGCTCAGCATCAGTTGCTTTTTTTAAACTATTAGGCGAAAACACACAGCAATTCCTCTAGTCTGTCCTTTAGAAGTTTAATTCTGGTAATAAAGAGATGTTTGCCTTTAAATTCCCTACCCTATAAAACATCTTTTTAGCATAAATGATTTATAGTATAATAATGTTTTAATGCTTCTTCAGAGAAAAAATGGGGGTTCCCCTTTCCCTATAATCATTTTAGTTTACAACCCTGTAAAAGCAATTGTGAGAATTAATATGACACAAGAGGCCAGCTGCATTATCTGTAGACATGTTTTACAGAAAATACTGTGTTTTTGAACTCTGTTTATTCTCTGTTTATCTGTAAATATGTAAATCTATCATATCACTCTTCAAAAAAAGAATATATATATATATATATATATATATATATATATATATATATATATATATATATATATATATTCTTTTCATTCCAGCTGCGTTTTCTTTTCATTCCACTTACCTTCTATCCAGTCCCCTCTTAAGTACCATTGATTGGACGCATTTACTCTTGAATGGATACACTGCGCTACATATAGTGTCTTGCGTTTCCTTTTCCCCTTTGTCCTATTAGCTACATCTTCTTGTTTTGATACATTGTTCTTTCTTTGACTATTACACTTGTAGGGTTTACTTTTATCTATTTAGTTTGTTCCATAATTATATATTTTTTTCACGTATATTATGTCTCCACGTATGCTGTCACAATCACATCACTTCCTCTGCTTTCGGTGTTGTTTTTTTGGTTCCAGCCACACTGGGTATTTATTCCGTTTGTTTGATCTGATTTTCACTTTTAGAAAGGCTGTTGTATCAGCCGAAACGTCAGCGATTGTCCACAAATAAAAATCCACCTATTTCTGACCTGCGAGTGTGATCTCTATCATTTTCATAGATTCTACTTCACCGAGGACTGCACCCAGGCATATGTGACTTCATTATAGTGAGTGCTGGTTCTCCCTATTGCAGTGTGCTATATATATATATATATATATATATATATATATATATATATATATATATATATAGATATATATATATATATATATATATATAGATAGATATATATATATATATATATATATATATATAGATAGATATATATATATATATATATATATATATATATATATATATATATATATATATATATATATAGTAGCAATTTCAGGCAGTTGGACCATGGTCCAGGAATCGACCTTTGTGTACACTCCCAGAAACAAAACAGAGGCACAGACAGTTTAATGGAGAATAACTGGTTTTTGCCCAGTTAATTGGAGGCTTTTCTGAGCCTCTCTGGCTCTAACTAATACACAGTAGGTGTTCTCTTACTAACCCAGGACAAGGGCCTTGTGCCCCAATCCTTTTCAAGGAGTTTCAAACTTACAGGGCAGAAAATCACAAAAACCAGCAGCTCATTCACCAAAGTTCTCTCCCTCTTAAGCTGGCCATAGACGCAAAGATCTGATCGTACGAACGATGATTCGTACGATCGGATCTTTGCGACTATGGCCAGCTTAACACTGAACAACCCAGCTCCTTTTCTTAGGGAGCTACTGCTGCACAGCCGCAGCCTAATCACCATGCTGCTACCTGCCTGGGAACCCAATCTTTTTCTCATTGCTTCTATTACAATATATATATATATATATATATATATATACAGTATATATATATATATATACACTTCCAAATGAGTATCCGCACTCAAAAGCAAACAGCTTTCAGCAAAGGGAGGGGTGCACGGTAATTATGTATACTCCAATTATTCTCAGACCAGCACTCTCAATTTTAAAAATCAATCATTTTATTTTATATCGTATCAATGCACAACGTTTCGGTCCCTGTTGGGACCTTTTTTGAAAGTCGGGCATTGATACGATGTAAAATAAAATGATTGATTCTTAAAATTGGGAGTGCTGGTCTGAGAATAATTGGTATATATATATATGTGGAGATTATCGGCACTCACCATTCATAGAGCCACTTGCTCGGTGCTATCCAAAATTAATTATAGCAGTCCATGAAAGCACTCACAGCGATCACCATCCAGTGTGTATCAACAAATCATTTATTAGTACATGGTGTATCAAGAGTACAAAGATCTGCAGAACTGCCCAGCAGGGCAGTGGGTGATCGACATGACCTAGTAGAGAGGTGAACACTCAGCAGGGCCCTGCACGGCAGTGAGCAAGGTTCTATTATATTTTTCCCAGTATCCCGGTAGGATAGTCCAACCCTGAACAAGATGACAAGTGACAATTTTCTATGTGTTTGACTGCTTCAAGTTGACATTCTTTTAAGTGAGGTATTTTAGCTCAGCTGCAGGGCTGATGCATAGTAGGTTGTGTCACATGGTCAATACTTGTTTCCTCCATAGCTGGAGAAAAAGGTACAGCTCTTTCCTTTGGAATTAGGATACATGCGGGAGTGACGAGAGACAAGCCTGAGAGCAGGCAATTCTATAGTACTGGTCAGACTCATTGCAATTGGACACAGATGACAAGCAGGAAATTACATATGTGGCAATCCAATGTGTGGGCTCATTTACATGAAAATCTATTGCCTTCTTTACTTTCTGTTTTAGACAGATGTACAGTATATGGCATTCTATTGTACGTCTCTGAAAAATATTTTGGTACATGTGCTGTCAAATAAAAGTATAATGATGCAGTTTCCGATATTTTTATACCCTTTAAATTAAATGCAGGTGTATATTACAGAGAAGAGTTATGTGTCCATGTCTGCATGTGGCACTCACATTAGGAATTCACTGATGAACATCCATGTAGGCTCCAGGATGTGGCCTAAATGATACACTTTTAAATATTCAAATAATTGGAGATTCCATTTTCCAAACTATAATTTGCCTACTTTGTAAACAGGAACCCGTAAACAGCAATACATAGCCTGAGATTTGCAATTCCTTTAGAGTTGAAGAAAGGAAGAAAACTGGAAAAGGACAACAAAACATTTCAGCGAAGCTAACAATAATTAAAACGTACTTAAAATAGATTGTTCTGAATCATATAGGTAAGCATCCTTTAGTTTGCCCTTCATTTAGTCAAAACAGAACCCAGCAATTAGAGATGCAGAGTGTCTGAGTTCTTGGCAAAGAGATTTTCAGTGTGCCAGATCTTGCCTTCAGAGTTGAAGAGTACTGCCAAATAGGCAAGTATCCTTTTGTTTCTTTTCATAAAAAGGAACTGGCCTGGGATAAAGCATGACTGAATTCACTCAGTGGTGCCTAATATATTGGCATCCCCCACCCCAGTGAATCCTGGTTTCTGCTGTTCTGTAACATATTAATTAAAATGTAATTATGATCTACTGCTTTAAATTTTTCTGGCAAATGAGAACTACATAAGAGTCAGAGGGGCAGATTCACTAAGCGCCAAATTTGCGCTAGCGTCCGCTTTGCTCACATCGCAACACTTCGCCAGGCGTAGATTCGCCAGGACAACGCAATTTTTTGAGGAAGTCCTCGACTCTATTGCACTTCGGTCTGAGGTGGAGAAGGCAAGTCTGGTGAAAGAGGTAACGTTCAGTAAAATCTGCATCTTACTGAATTTGCGTAGAAATGTCCATTCAACAGAGCGCAACTTCGCCAGGCGTAACGGAGCAGAATTACCGCTAGAGTCTATCTCCTTCCCTAGCGAAGTTACGCCTGCGCCTGTTAGTATATCGGCGAAGTAACGAAATTATGTCACGCTGGCGAATTTTCACTAACGTTAGTCACTTCACCCTTTAGTAAATCTGCCCCACTGTTTCCAGCAAAGAGATTTGTAGTGCACTGGGTCCTGCCTTGAGAGGTGAAGAAAGGAAGAATACTGCTAAAGGACTTGCAGAGGTGTAAGGGTTGTACCAATACTTGGCATATCTTCACTTATTATACTGTGCCAACAATGTGTTCCAGATTAGATGTAAGGTAACATAGGGTCTAAGCTTACATGAATATAAACCTGTAATAAAAAGTACATGGTAAGAGGTTGTGGAGATGTGTGACAAACTGAGTGAGTCTGAGTAGCAACCTCAAATACAATAAGTGAAACATCAATAGCACTTACCAGTTTTACTGATTGCTGACAGCACATGTTCAGAGAACTGAACTTAAATGATGATGGGTAGAGTTGATACTTTTCTGCCTTGATGAGAAGTATCAGCTTACACAGGGCCAGAACTATTGGTAGGCAGAGTAGGCACGTGCTTAGGGCGCAAAACTGAGGGAGCGCCAGGCACATACCTTCTCTGCCTCCTAGCCCTAGTCCGGTCCCCTCTCTCCTCTCGACCGACTGTCCGCCAGTGCTTTGAGCCGTAAGCAGTGCTATTTGCACATGCGAGTGCCCAGTCCAGTCGGAGCCACGACCAGCAAGGTTGCCTAGGGCAGCTGGCCAGCCTGGCCTGGCTCTGAGCATTCATGTGCTTTGTACAAATGATTTAACAAAATGTACCCTTCAATGTGTACATAAATAGTATAGTGATGGGGTATAAGTATACTGTATATACAATATTTATAAAAAATATATAATTTCTCTAACATTATTGTTATTATGTTTATTATTCAGAGCAACACACAGTTTTTTTAACACAATAATCACTTTATTGCAAAATATACTAATTTGCTTCATGATTTTTACATTGCAATAATGTCCCTCTTTGGTTTCCTTGAAAGTGGGATGCTTTGCTTATGGTGGGCGATAAGAACAGAGATCGTAATATAAATGGCCCACCATCAGGAACCCTAACATGTTGAGAAAAACACCAGTATTCCCATATTTGAGAGATTCATTGCTCAAATCTGCTTAAAGGGAATCTGCAATAGCCATACCTTTTATAAATCTATTTAAAATCTCAGCTGTCATTCATATATTACCTTCCCGACCTCTATTCCTCAGGTATAGCAATTACTTTCATTTTCCATTCTGTACTTCCTACTGGAACTGCAGTTCAAACTTCAATAGAATCCTACATCCATGGGTTAAATACTGTGGTGCTCTATCTGGGAACTTTGCTGCTCTTCAGTTCCATACATGTAGCAATAACAAAGAGAAATCAGATGGCACTCACCAAGCAAAATGTGCTGAATTGTTATGATTTATTCAGATCTCTGCACAACGTTTCAGGGGATCAACCCCCTTTCTCAAGTGCCAGAGCACTTGAGAAAGGGGGTTGATCCCCTGAAACGATGTGCAGAGATCTGAATAAATCATAACAATTCAGCACATTTTGTTGGTGAGTGCCATCTGATTTCTCTTTGTTATTGGAACTGCAGTTCTCATATTCCTACCCTCTACCTTCTGTCTTTAATTATGTAGCCTGGGCATGGACATGTGCATACGTTCTTCAGGTTTGGTGCATATAAACAAGAAACCCTTTAAAGTTTCTGGGTGTTTTAATGCAATCTGGGTTTTTTTCTGTCGTGTCCGTTTAAGTGTAACTGGCAGAGTCATGTAATGTCATCCCCATTAACAATGTGCTGCTGCTTTCTACCCACTTGGATTTGCAGGCAATTGTTGCCTCTGAAGCCAAAACAGCAATCAAGTCAGGCAGGAGTTAAACGTACAATCTTCTGGCCCATAGTCAGATGTTTTATCCCATTGCACCACTGGCTCAACTGGTAACCTTGGGCTTTGCCCACTTCTGGATTATCACTTGGCATATTGTGACCATTCAGTCACAAGGGATTTGACATTGGTTGCATGGCTGACTGGGATGAAGATATGAAGAATCGATCATGCGTCCATAGGATTCTACCTCTGATTTACCAGCCAGTGCTAGTGAAGATATGCTCCTATTGCAATGAAAGGAACAATGCCAAAAAAATTTAGCAAAATTCCAATGGTTCTTCTATGAGGCAGTTCACCTCAGATAGCCTTCTATTCTATAGGTTTGTACATTTGTATCAAGCTGTTTTAAATGAATTATTTAAATGGGAGCTGCTTGCAATATGCTGTTAGTGTGGTGTGCTGAGAGATTGCGGGTAGCTTTGAATCCCTTCAGGAGTCTGACCTGTGTTTGCTGCAACCATTAAGCGGTTAGAACTCTGTATTGTGGCTGCAGCTGGTTTGAATCTGGATCATGTCAGTTGTCTTTCCTGATCTTATTAAGTGCCAGGATTTTGCTTGCTGAGGTTCTGGACAGAATCTCGAATTTGCCAAATAGGAAATCCCACCAGCAACCACTTTTATGTTGAGCTTTTATAGACTATTGCAGCCAGAGCAAAGCAAGTGTTGTTGAATGGAAACTTTGCCCTCTCGACTTGTCCAGTGTATTACACCACCTGAAGAAGGCTCGAGTACAGGAGCCGTGACGTTGCAATAAATTTTTTATTTTTTTGCACTTCATAAGTCCTGTGTGTGCGGTTTTTTGTTTGCTCTATGTATGATTGATTATAACCTGCACCCGGGCAATTGCCTAATGGATTAAGAGTGCTCCAGCCGCAAGAATGTATATATATATATATATATCTAATGTACGACAAGAGCAACAAGTAGTATAAAACATTATAAGTTCTAAACATGACAAGGCATAGACCTCAATGTATCTGTCAAACCATTGTCCTCATTTCACCTTATCATGTTTTCAAATGATCAAGTTTTATGGAACCTGAAGTGCAGACTAATTATTGCTTTTGTTCTGTGAGGAGTTTCATTGGTTTGGCCTCAGCTTTCTCAAATTGCAGTATAGCAGGAGCTTAAAACACGACAAAGGGAATTAGAGAAAACTGTCTTGGAGCACACTTCCCCTATAGACTACCATGGCCTTTTTTTTTTTTGTAGACCAGGGTAACATACACAGGGTAACAGAACTAATCAAGTTATCAAGTCCCCCTCAACTTCCTGGAACACTAGATTTTAAAATCAACTTATTTTAGCTGATGTTGAGCCTTTAAATCAACTAAATAATATGTAGTACCATTTGAAAGTTGATCCCAGTTGTTGTGGTAGCGATCCTGGAAATGTTAATTTCTTTGTGCTGAAACCAATAACAGGTTAGTGATGATGTGCTGGCTTCCCACATGATGAGTGTGCAATGCAAATTACATGCAAGAACAAGAATTGTAAGTGCAGACAATTATTTTCCACACTGGAACTATTAATTAATTATTTTACAAGCCATACATATTGACTCCATTTATAGAAACTTTACAATACTTAATGTTTTATGTAATCATATATATGAAGGATAACGTAGCTGAAGAGATGTAAAATTTTGTATGAGTGATTATTTTTATCCCTATCTCTCTTTTCTGCCTCATTTTTCCAATAGTGCACTTTAGACATTTAGATATTCTATACATGTAGATTGCCCTCTGCTGCTAAAGTTTTGGTACTGCAGAATGAAATTGTAATAACTTACAAACCACATAAGATATACTTCTTTATTTCACCTACATTTATCTCATTTTCATTCCACATACCTTCCTACTCCATATCAGGAAATATTTAACACTTTTAAGTCATGGGTGCAAATTGCTTGGCACTTTACCAGGAGTGGTAAAAAGCAGAGAGTGCAACATAACTTGAAAACACTAGAGCTAATTGCAAGGCCCTGTAAACCAATTCATGATATAACTGATAAAGCTCAGAACTGGTACAATGAAATGCATACTGGGGTTATGAATATAGATGACTATAAAAACTTTTGGGAAAGGAATTAAAGGGAATTATAATGGTGGAGGCAATTGTCTTTTGTAAAGCTAGGATTTAACTTGTGCACTAAAAAAAATTTCAAGGCTACCAGCGCAAGGCCCTACAGCAAAAAAAATATTCGGAGGGGCCTGGCACTCGCCACAACCCCCTACTCCTGGCGTGTCCCCCTTCCACACCAGTGCCTTGCTCTCTGCCTTCTCCCTGTCAGGAAAGGACAGTTTAAAGAGCAAGCAGACCCTACAATCAGAGTCTCCACAAAACTGTGAGTTCTGCTTCCTCTATTGTTACTCCACTGAAGACTACAATGGGAAAGCGTGCAGGTATTATGGCGAGATGGACGTAAGATGGCTAAAATATGCTGTGAATCTCTCAAAACAAGTAAAAAGGGTGAGACCTACCTACTATAAGTTTAACAAATGGGTCATGTCATGTTATATTGGAGATTTTACTTATCCAGACACTGACTGGGGTTATGGGGTTCCCAAGTCAGAAAAACAGGTTTGTAAATATGATAAAATTATAATTTTTGTCCCTGGATATTAACCAAATATCCACTCAAATAATGTATTTTGCACCTATAGAATCATGTGGAAACTATGTTAGAGAACTCCCATGCTGATTATGCACACACTGATGTTTAGCTTGTATTTTATGGTTGTTCGCATTCAGATTGAGACTCAACATAGGTCCTGGCATTTTAAGTACTTAGAGGCCCAAACAGTTTACCACATGCCCAATAAATACTGACTATAGCATCTGCAGCCCCTCTGGCATTTGCCAGAATCCACAGCAGGTCTGCTGCGGTTGCAAATGTTTATGGTTCTTATATTTGCAATATACATCCTCTAATTATTACCAGGATTCCCCAGTCAGTTTATTTTACCTTGCCCCCAAAAACTATTGCACTACTGCTTTGCAGTGTTAGGTTCTTGTGGTTGGTTCTGGCATTTTCTGTAAGGAGTTTGTAAGTTCTCCATGTGTCTGTGTGAGGTTTCTTCAGATATTCTGGTTTCCTCCCACCAAAACATTACATTTGATTATTATAAAACTGTCCATAGCATGTGTTTGTGTATGTGAAAGTGAAAGTGAGAAGGACTTTAGACTGTAAATTCACTGGGACAGGGACTGATGTAAAGTGCTGTGTAAATGTGTCAATTTTCATATAAATTACAGATAATACAATTTTCAAACGCACATACTGTATGGGGCAGACAAAACTCTGGCCAAAAACTCTCTATGTTCCAATAGCCTTAGACTCTGCTGGCTGAGAGTGGGCCCATGTTGCTAGCTGTTTGTACATTGCTCCTGGTAGGATAAAAGCTCATTCATTTTAGTACCAGTAGCAGAGCTGACCACTGTAAACAAAAAAAAACGCAGTAGATGATTTGTAATAATTTACCCACAGCCCTAGTAGTACGTAAATGCCTACAGGGAATCCCCTCAGAATTCTTTGTCATTTAGAAAAGCACTCAGTTGGACACTCATTTGGCTTCTATATGGTCACTGAACTCCTAGGTGACTGCTACTGCTTTAAAAATACATACCCTTTATAAAACCATACACATATGTTGCGTTTGCTATGTAGTCCATAATCAGAGCAAGAGACCCTTCCTGTCTCCTATTGGCACACCACTGCTGACTGGGGAACTTTTACTACATTTACGCATTACTACAGATGGAGTATAAACATGCCAGTCCCGCATTGTTTTATTGTGCCACAAATAGGTGACGTTTCGGCTTTATACCAACCCATTATTAAACCTCACATTCAGTGTAACAAACTTCTTTTTTTAAAAGTTTTTTATTTAAAGTTTCAAAACATAACACAGTTAAAAGAGCAATAAAGAGATAGAAAAGGGAGAAAGTTGAGAGAGAGGGGGGGAGGGGAGGTAAGGTATAAAATGTCATATCCATTAAGTAGTGTATAGGCAGTTAACCAGCTTGCACATTTAACCAGGTACCCCATATCGCTTCAAATTTCCCGGGGCATCCTCTTGAAAGATAGGTCAGTTTCTGATTCGAGAGAGAGTCATTTATCAATTTTTTCCAATATTGTATTGTGGGAGGGTTGAGCGATTTCCAGTGCATTAATATGGCTTTCTTGGCATAATACAGGAGCTGTAAGTAACAATCTAGCATAGGGGTGGAGCTGCAAACCCCCTATGATCCCCAACAGACAGGTTTCTGGCGAACGAATACTGGGTAGTGCAAGCTTTTCATTCAAGTACTGGAGTACCGCACTCCAAAATCTCTGAATTATTGGACAGGACCAAAATACATGAAACATGGTACCAGGTTCCACTCTGCACTTAGGGCACAAATCCGACACAGTATCATATTTTAGCCAGGCGGTAGGGGGTCAAGTAAACTCTGTTTAAAAATTTAATTTGTATAAGCCTGTCCCTCATAGATATTGATAGCGCTGTTACAAGCTGTAGTGCATCTTTCCATTTTTCGTCATTCAGGTCAGGGATATCTGCTTGCCATTTGCCCTTAACTCTCTCAAGGGGAGAGGGACCAGCGGTAGACAGTATCGTATATAACCAGGATAGGGGTTTTGTTAGGTCTAACCTGTGCAAGTAGGTCTCAAGGGTCGACACCTTTAAAGTCACAGGTTTTATTGGGAATTGAACGTTGAAAGCATGGCGTAATTGCAAATAACGAAACAGCATATCCGGGTGGGGGTGGAATTCCTGTTGGAGTGTGGCAAACATTTTACAGTCACCCCCAGTGACTATATCACCAAGAGTTTTAATCCCAATCTGTGCCCACCTGGCGATGTCTGGGAGTGAGCGAAAATGAGGGAGGTGATTATTGCCCCATAACGGGGTATGGGGGGGACCAGGCTGTAGAGGTTCCTCGAACCAGGTCTTGAGATTTCTGAAATGCTTTCACCACAGTGTGCATAGGGGTAGTGGTCACGTGATATGGGGAGACCCCTCGGTAAGGGAGTTTGGCAAGGGCCTCAAATGAGCCTATTACCGCAGCTTCCAACACCACCGCCGAGTTGCTTCTATCAGGGACAATCCACCAGTGGGCATAAACCAACTGGGCCGCAAGGAAGTAAAGTTTAAGATTAGGTAATGCTAGGCCTCCTCCAGAAGCCGGCGCCTGCAGCACCCTAAAGTTTAATCGGGGATGTTCTCCTGCCCACAAGAAACTTCTAATTATTTTGTCTATCCTGGTGAACCAATGGGCCCGAGGGGTTATGGGAGAGTTATGGAGAGTATATAGAAATTTGGGTAGAAAGATCATTTTAAACATATTAATTTTGCCTGGCAAAGAAAGAGGTAGGTCCTGCCATACAGCAACTTTGTTAGTCAGGGTATTTAAATGAGTTTACAACTTTGAGTTGTATTAAGGTCTCTAGCGAACCCTGGGGAAGGGGATCTATGGGGAACACCACCGACTTAGTGCGATTAATTTTCAGACCGGAGTATTGGCCAAACTCAGAAATAGTTGTCAGGAGATTTTCAAGGGCTGCACCCGAGTTGGCCAGATAAACAAGCATATCGTCAGCGTACAGCGAGATTTTTTCAGTCAGGTTTCCTATACATAAGCCCTGTATATCCTCTTTCGCCTGTATTCTAATGGCCAGGGGTTCTATAGCCAGGGCAAAAAGTAAAGGCGAGAGAGGACACCCCTGACGGGTGCCCCTTCCCAGAGATATGCTGCCGGATATTTGCCCATTGACCAATACCTTGGCCCTCGGATGCGCATATAGAATCTGAATCCACTTCCGAAGTTTAGGACCCAGCTTATACCGAGTTAATACCTCCCACAAGTATTGCCACTGAACAGTGTCAAAGGCCTTCGCTGTATCGAGGGACACTACAATTCTATTCCCCACATTATCATGTTGGATCGCTAGGTTAGTAAAAAGTCGTCTCACATTGATATCCGTGGCTTTAGAGGGCATGAAGCCTGTCTGGTCCGGATGTATTAAATCAGGTGCCACCAATTTAAGTCTGTTGGCTATGATTTTGGCAAAAATCTTAATGTCACAGTTAAGGAGGGATATAGGCCTATATGAATCACATCTATCAGGGGGTTTGCCATCCTTGTATATTAGAGTAATAAAGGCATCATAGCATGAGTCCGGCAATACCCCTGTCCTACTGGTTCCATTGAAGAGAGCTAGAAGTTTGGGGGCCAGAAAGTCTACATACTTCTTATACCATTCTATCGGAATCCCATCTGGACCAGGTGTTTTCCCCATAGGAAACCCATTAATTGCATCTTTAATTTCATCTAAGGTAATATCTTGGTCTAATTGTGTGGCTAGATCTGGAGAGACCTCTGGGAAGTCTATTGTATTTAGGAATTCCTTAAGCCTGTCAGATGAGGTATCAGGAGGTGATTGGTAAGTGGATTGAAAATACGTCTCAAATTGTTGTGACATTAGGGTTGGGTCTGTAATTAGAGCATTTCCATTAGTAATGGCCTGTATTATAGTCTTAGGCACATCCCCCCTGGCCAGTAGCGCCAGCAGCTTCCCGTTTTTGTCGCCCTTGTCATACCAGGCAGCTGCTCTATAAAGCTCCCATTGTGAGTATTTGTCGACTAGTAGTAAGTCCAGATCTCTCTGAGCTGATTGCATAGCCTGTTTATTTTCGTCAGAATCACTTTGTGCCAGTTCTGATTCTGCTGTAGCTAGAGTGTCTTGAGCCAGAGAGAGAGGGCCTGGTCTCCCTCTCTAGGTGCTAATTTAATAAGGGAGATATATGCACCTCTTATATAGGCCTTACCGGCGTCCCACACTATATGTTCTGCTGCAGTGTCTTGGTTTATTTCCCAATATTGTGTCAGCAGAGGGAGGAGACGTTCGTTAACCTGTGGGTTAGCTATCCATTTGGGGGGTAGTCTCCATTTATCACTTCTAACCTCATTGGTGCCACCCAGACACAATAATAGGGGGGGCATGATCAGAACACATCCTTGTCAAGTATTCTATAGAGTCAACATATGGTAATATTTCAGTTGTACCTAGACATATATCGATGCGAGACATTGCCGCAGAGACCACAGAGTAACACGAATACTGTTTAAGCTGGGGGTGTCTACATCTCCAGATATCTATCAGGCCAGTAGCTTCTACCCAGCGGGCAAAAGTTTTGGTGTCATGGGCGGAGGGGTGTAGTCTATCTAGAGCTGGATCAGGGACCAAGTTAAAGTCACCTGCCCATATCATACGATGGTTGCCCATGTCAGCTACTTTTTGTAGGATTTCATTTAGTATTTGAATATCTGCAGGAGGAGGTAAGTACACATTAACAATGATATAAGTGGTATTGGCAATTTGGGCTTTCAAGATTAAATACCTTCCACCTCTATCCAAAGTTAGTGCGTGAAAATGATAATTCAATGACTTCCTAACCAGGATAGCAACTCCCCTGGAGTATGTTGAGAAATCTGCATGGTATGCCACCGAAACCCAGTTTCGTTTCAGAGCACGGACCCTCTGGCCCACTAAATGTGTCTCCTGGAGTAAGATAACATCCGCCCCAGATTTTCTGGCCGTATCTAAAACCAGTGCCCTTTTGACTTTATCATTAATCCCACGCACATTCCAGGATAATAGTTTAAAACCTTGCGGAGCCATAGTCATTTTTAAGGTAGACTATGCTCCACTGGGGCCAGGGTGGCTCTAAGGGCCCGAGGTCACCCAGCAAGAGAGTGACTGTTGCAGGAGATATTGGAGTATGCTTCGAGCGTCGTTGGATACCTATAGCTGTCAACAGCAATGTCTCGCACCACCAGCAATGTTCGTTAGTCCTTAAACCTCCCCTCACAGAGGTAAGCAAAGAAAAGGAGAAAGGGAAAGAGAAAAAAGACAGACAAAAAGTATACCCATTAACATTATATCCCCCACCCGGTATCCTCCTCCCAACCTGGAGATACATTTTCCCTTAATTTGAACAATCCCAACAGGGGAGTGGGTAGCACTTTGCAATAACTCTCAAAACAAAAATATACGTTGGTACAGGGGTAGAGTCTGAGTCTCCGTGGTACCTAAAGTAGCAAATATATGATGGGGAGATCCTAAGTTTCATCACTGCAGCAGGATCCGACTGAGGTAGCCAAGTATATCAGGGACTGGTGCAGTACCGGCAATATGCACAGCACCTGGGAATACTAAAACAGTGCAAATCCCAGTGTATAACCTTCCCCCACCTGCCCAATATAGGGGGTTTTCTGATGTACACCGGTCCATATCATGGGAGAATTCTTTAGTGGATAGGTTGTGATATGCTCGAGTGTAGTATCGGCACCAAATCCTTAAGGAGAGAGTGGGCTCCTGTCTTGAGTGCTCCATAGGTAGGGTAGCAAGAGTGGTTCCAAAAGCCCAAACAAGAACAGTCTGTAGCAACCAATCCACAATTATATCTTTCAAAATTCCAGCCATGTTCTACTCTAAGGTGGAGAGGGTATATCCAGGATTCACTGAGCAGTGTGGGTACATGTGGAGCGATGCCCTCCCCCTATCGCCCGCGAATAGAGTCTGCTACATACGGCTCAGGCTATAATGTGAGGCTATATCAGACAGAAAGGTATAAACGAGAATGATCTCACCTGCTGCAGCATCTGCTTCTATCAACAGTTCAGTTGGGACGGCGAGGGCTGGCTCTAGGGGACGGAGCACCCCTCACGTCAAGCCAATCGCTTGCCTCTTGAGCTGAGGTGAAAAAGTTGGCTCTGTCTCCGGCTTGAACCCTCAATTTGGCAGGGTAGAGCATGCCATATTTCAAATTGGCGTCTCGCAGGCGACGCTTGACTGCCATGAAAGTGCCTCTCTGTCTTTGAAGTTCTGCAGAATAATCTGGATAGATGGATACCTTTTTCCCCTCCACCATAATATCTGGGCTTTGTCTGGCTGCCTGTAGTATGGCATCCCGATCTCTGAAGTTCAGCAGTCGAATCAAGAAGGGCCTGGGAGGCGCTCCTGGCGGGGGACTCCTACCTGGCACCCGATGGGCTCTTTCGACCGCATAGAAGGGTGAGAAGGCAGCTGTGGGGAGGAAGTCTCTCAGCCATTTTTCTGCAAAAGCCACTGGGTCATTTCCTTCTGCTCTTTCTGGGAGCCCCAAAATACGTACATTATTGCGCCGCTGCCTGTTTTCATAGTCGTCCAGCTTGTCCGTGCAGGCTTTAAGTTGAGTTTCCATGCGCGTAATTGCTGCTGGAATTGGAGCGCAGGTGTCCTCAAGAGTTGAGATTCTGTTTTCTGTCTCACACACTCTCTCCCGCATATTCTGTAGGTCAGCCCGAAGTAGTGACAGATCGATTTTGACCTCCTCCAACTTAGTGGACAGTGAGGTCCTGCAATCTGTAATTGCGTCCAACAGCAGTTGTGTCACCGCTTCAGGTGGCGATGATGAGGAGCTCGCAGTCTCTGGTTGAGGTTCCTTCGGCTGAGAGCCGTTTTGAGAAGGCTGCCTGGCAAATTGCTCAAGTTTAGATGCCGCATCAGACTTGGGTTTTTGTGTTTTGCTGCCTCCCATCATGGGAAGAGTGGTGTCGTTATAGTAGGTACTGTTCTTGTTGCTAGAGTAGGATCTCCAAAGTAGTGGATGCGGTACACGGAGCTCTCGTCTGGGTTCACTGCATTAGATTAGTGCCCATGTGTGACCTTCCCCAGAAGGCAGGATGATATCAGGAGTACTGTAAGGGCCTCGAAGTCGACCTGGCTAGATAAATAATTGTAGAGTTCGCATGGGTACTCCACTACAGGGCACAAAGCTGCCGTTGCAATAGTGGCGTGTAGATGGAAGGGAGTGTTTCAGGAGCTCTGTCTTTGCTCAGTCTGGGGCCCTCCCATTGCCTCGTGGGTGCCACCTAATAAAGCTGCCACCTTTGCTGTCAGGGGACCTTCTGGAAAGTGGCACAGGATGGTCTCCCCTGAGTCTGTTCCTCTCAGGGCCTCAGGCAACAACACTATGCCTTTAATGCAGGGAGTGGCAGGAAGCCCCACAGTCTCAGGCCCTGAAAGCCTACAGCGGAGTAGGTATTGGTATGCCTAAGGGACGGTGAGATGGGGCGCCCCCAGGGTCAGTTTGGCACTCACCCCTCCAATACGCCACCACGTGGGCCCCGCGATGTTATTGTCAGCCGCGTTCGGCGGGGTAGAATTCCCGGTCCGGATGCGCCCAGGGTAGAGCCTTACTGGAGACCGCGGCTCTAGGCCGCATGTCAGTTGGCATCAATAGTGGATTAACAAGTTGCGTGCACTCACCCTCTTTGATCCACGGGTACTAATCCACCGTGCTACAACATAGTGAGCGTCCCCGGATCCAGACGAGTTAATGTAGATTCAGCAATTATACTATGGAGCACACAGGTGGTAGAGGAAAAATCAAGTCTTCTTTATTGAAAAAATGGTTTTAAAATCATCAGAACAGTGTACATGTGGATATGACATCCCCCACACTTGACGCGTTTCGTGGCATCTCGCCACTTCCTCCTGCTTCTGAGGAAGTGGCGAGATGCCACGAAACGCGTCAAGTGTGGGGGATGTCATATCCACATGTACACTGTTCTGATGATTTTAAAACCATTTTTTCAATAAAGAAGACTTGATTTTTCCTCTACCACCTGTGTGCTCCATAGTATAATTGCTGAATCCGCACGTCAGTTGGCAGCCTAGGAGCTGCTGGGTCGGAGGATGCGAGTCCGGATTGAAGCGGCTGACGCTCCGGATCCCCAGGTGTCAAGGATTAGGTAGGGGGCGCTGTAGAGACTGAAGGGAAAGGGCGAGTCCTTGAGGCAGGAGCTGTATGTGCCTAGGGAACACTTGGAGGGAATGCAGGAACAGGTTGATGAGGGCGAAGAGTCAGTCTGGATCAGGTGCAGAACAGGACGGAGAGGGCGAAGGTCAGGACTGGACTGGACTAGGCAGGAAGAAGAAGGCGACGACTCAACAGGAACAGACTGGACGGGGCAGGAGTGGAACAGCTTGGATGGGACAGGACGGTGCGGGCGTAGATCAAACTGGGGATAGAGTGCAGAGGGAGACAGGAGCGGATAGCAAGACAGTAGCAGAAGGAGACTGGAGTGGATAGCAAGAGAGGACTGGAGCAAGAGAGCAAGAGAGGACTGGAGCAAGATAGCAAGAGAGGACTGGAGCAAGATAGGGAGACTGGAGCAAGACAGCAAGAGAGGACTGGAGCAAGATAGCAAGAGAGGACTGGAGCAAGAGAGGGCTGGAGCAAGATAGCAAGAGAGGGAGACTGGAGCAAGATAGCAAGAGAGGGAGACTGGAGCAGGATAGCAAGAGAGGGAGACTGGAGCAGAATAGCAAGGGAGGGACTGGAGCAAGATAGCAAGAGGGGTACAAGGTACAAGGCAGGGCCGGATCAAGGTCAAGGCTGGGAAGGTACAAGATAAGGTAAAGCAAGACAAGGACAGGCAGACAAGGCGGAATAACAAGGGAAAAGGGGCAAGAGCTAGAACTACCTAGTTAGGGGCGCTGCCGCAGTACTAGGAACACATACAATGCTCTGGCAAGGAGTGGTCTGAGTGCTGCCCTTAAATAGGAAAGAGTCAGCCCTGATTGGCTGATTAAGATAGGCAGCAGCTGAGCTGGGGCTGGAGAGGCCAATCAGGCGGCAGCTGGGCTGGGACTGCAGAGGCCAGGTTACACATAGTGAGCAACCCTACAGGCTGCTCACCTGGCCAAATGGTTAAGGTATCGAGCCAGAAACCCAAAGGTCCCCGGCTCGAATCCCAGCAATACCTGACACCAGGTAACTGGTTTGCTGCCAATCAGCTATATTTTATGGGGGATATTGGCCGGAATTATGAGGGACCCTGGAAGCGCTTAGCAGACGCGTCCACGCTGCTTGTAACAAACTTCTTTAAATCCATATGCAAAAGGAGGGGTTTCCATCTGTGGGGTCACATGATCTAGATCAGGGGTCCCCAACCTATTTTACCCATGAGCCAAAAAGAAGCATGCAAAATGTTCCTGGGGTGCCAAATAAGTGCTGTTATTGACTATCGGTAGCTCCTATGTGGATGTTTAGCCTACAAAAGGCTCTGTTTGGAAGGACACGTGGTTTTTATGCAACTACAACTTGACTCCAAGCCAGGATTTCAAAAACAAGCACCTACTTTGACGCCACTGGGAGCAACAGCCAATGGGTCAGAGAGCAACATGTAGCTCGCAAGCCACTGGCTGGGGATCACTAATCTAGATGATGTGGTATTAAACATGTAAATAGTATCTGTATACATATGATTAAAAACAATTCAAATGTGTAAATTACATCTATTAATTGAACTACAGTTCTCATGATCCCTAATTCATATTGATGAAGTTGAGAAGGATCATCTCAAAAGGAGAAATTGAACAGATAAGATTGATGGAGATGCAGGAAAGATTTAGAAAAAAATTACCAACAAGAGCTGTTAGAAAGACATATGAAACAAATCCAAAAAGAAGATCTCACAAAAAAGGGAGAAGTTTTTACCCCTAGATTCAATTTTGTATGTAATTACACAACAGCCAGCCAATGTGTTAGTAAAATTATCAAGAAACTTTGGAACATCCTAAAAACATGCATATCTCACGTCTTTTTGTTTACTGAGTCAGCTATGATGTCATATCAACGTAATAAGAATTTTAAAGTAATGCTCATAAAAGCTGACATAGGCATGGGCATCTGCGTGGATGGTGAGCCTCTGCTCACACTCTGGCCTCGGCCCTGCATTGTATACATTACAAATCAATATGTTTCTGTGTTCAAGCAGCCTGTATGGAAAATGTGTTGCTCAAACTACCCCCCCCCCTGTGTATTTAGTGTTTCTCTGAGCAGTGAAATATGAGACACTTAGGAGGTAAGCTACAACTGTATGAGACACACGCTCAGATTCGGGAAGATTAGTCGCCCAGATTAGAATGTAAATCGCCGGCGGGATGGCAATCGGTATCAATTCCGAAGTCACCCGAAATTGCCTCACAAGGAAACTACGGGCAACTTTGGAAAACGAAGTGCCGGTGGGAGGCAGTTTCTGGAGATTAGTCGCTCGAAGAAGAGGCAATTTAACTCCCCAAATCTGAGAGTGTGTCTCTGCCCTTAAGAACTTTTTCATGTCTATAAAATCTGTCCCAATTTACAGGGAAAATACACATGTCCTCTTTAATGTAGAAAAGTTATTGGTAAATTCCAGGCACTTAATTGATTTGATACCCTTATTGTTTTACTTTATTTTATTAAGTTTTTCAGTGTACAAATTGGGCTAGTTTTAAAATGGCTTTTGGCTACATTTTGGCTATTATTTTGTAGTCTGTGGCTGGTTTTGAAATGTAAAGTGAAGTCAGAATACCGTCCATAGATCAATATTAAAAAGCCTTTATTGGTATCTTGGCTCAGCTCTCATACAAAGAACAACGTTTCATGCCTTACACAGCCTCAAGTTACTAAATTACAAGTGGTTTACAGAAATTTATACTCACAATTACACAATTACAGCACCACCTATGAGCATATATCCAAAACCAATTAAAGAATAAGTAAAAACACTAAGTATACATTAACAGATAAAATGTTGCACACTGAGAAAGTGTCCATATGTTTCATGTTGATTGCAAAAGACTTAATCTTTTTGTAACATCATATCTGAAAGAAGAATAAAATTTACCAAATTTAAGACACAAATTGATCACACTGTAATTAAAAACAAGAAAAAAGTATACGGTATGTAGGTCATATTCCCGATTAAGGCCATGGGGCTCCAGAGTCTCAAGGCAGTGTATCCACATAGCTTCTTTTTAAAGTAACATTTTACTGCAGTCACCGATTTCAGGTGGTACGCTATCCACCACCTGAAACCTTAGTTGCAGAACCCCATGGCCCATCTTGCCAGATGAGTGTGAATCTGTCAGGTGTGTTTAGCTTAGAGTGTTAATGCTAGTGTATGTGTGCCAATGCCAGTGTATGTGTGTATGAGTGTGTGTGTCTGTATATAAAATTAACTGTTAGGCGTCCAGAGAAAATTTTCCAGGGGGGCAAGGAAGAAAACATATTACATAAATTACTTTTACCCATAACAACAGCCTTTCTATAAATATATAAAATAGGAACTGTTGCACATGTACAGCATTGCCATTCTATTAGTGTAGGGTTGCCACCTTTTCCCCCAGTAAAGACCTTGCAGGGGGCGGGGTCGTGACAGGGTGGGAGCGGGACAGTGACATATAGGGGCATGGCCGTGATGTGAAGGACGAGCCATGGCGTCGAGGGTTGTGGCTATGCCGCTGCAATCGGCGATTTCCCGATCACCGCACCAATCACGGGGAATACGATTGGGCAGGAAGTTTTGACCCGGGCAGCACTTGTTGGCCAACACAGTTAAGGAGCAGGAAGCGTCTCACAGAGGGAAGGGGCAGAGCTAAATTCAGACTGCTTCTCTGAGCAGAAGAATAGTGATTGGGATGGTCCATTATTTGAAGGGGTGCTGACCTGACAAGATGTAAGTCTTTTATAAGCTTATTGCAGGTTCTCAAAGGTAATTTTAAAAAATGTGTTCATATAAAAGAGAATAAAACAATAGACAAAATAAACAATAAAACAAAGAGTGACTTGGATGATTTCTTATACAGGTATAGGATCCGTTATTCGGAAACCAGTTATCCAGAAAGCTTCATATTATGAAAAAGCCATCTCCCATAGGCTCCATTTTATCCAAATTTTAAAAAATGATTTCCTTTTTCTCTGTAATAATAAAACAGTACTATTCAAATGTCAGTATTATACCACTGTGCAATTTGGAGTTGTAGGCCATCTAAATCGTGTAGCCCCTACAGAAGAAAGGCATGGATTTTGCACACTGACATGTTATCACTAGGGTTGCCACCTTTTCTGGAAAAAAAATACCGGCCTTCCTATATATTTATCTTTTTTCCCTATTGATAACATTGGCATCAAGCATTATTTTTACCGACCAGGCCGGTAAAATACCAGCCAGGTGGCAACCCCAGTTATCACTGTTATACTGAAGTCTTAATATAAACTGATTGTTTCATCAAAACATGTAGAATTACCACAAGGGATCATGGGAACTGTAGTTTATTCAGTAGATGTGATTTACACAGGAGTTTTTTTTACATAATCATATGTATAAATATACTATTTACATGTTTAATACCACACCACTGTGATTTTTGGGAGTTGTAGTCCATCTAGATCATCACATCGCCTATTTGTGGCACAGCAAAACACTGCTTTTAGGGTAAGGTCACACGGGGAGATTCGGGGAGATTTAGTCGCCCGGCGACTAATCGCCTCTTCTTTGGGGCTACTAATCTCCCCAAACTGCTTTCCCCTGCCTTCCACCTGCTAGAATGAAAAATCACCAGCAGCATGGCACTTGCGGGCTTCGTTTTCCAAAGTTGCCTCATGAGGATACATCGGGCGACTTCTGAAAATGTAGTGCCGTGAGTGCCATGCCGCTGGCGATTTTTCATTCGAGCAGGTGGAAGTCAGGGGAAAGCAATTTGGGGAGATTAGTCGCCCCAAAGAAAAGGCGATTAGTCACTGGGCGACTAAATCTCCCCGAATCTCCCTGTGTAACCTTACCCTTGGTGTGCTTCTGGACTGTCTGCAATCTTTATATTGATATATGTTATCCCTGGCAGTGGGAAATCAGTGTGTGCCTGACACTGCAATGAGTGATAAAGCTTTGCTGTGTTTATATGTACATAGATCACTACAGGCGGGGCAAACCCTTAGCACTTGACAATCTCTGTCTTTTCTTTCCCTTGATCTTCATGAATCCTGTCATGACTCTCTTATGGACGCACCCCTCCCCCTCCTATCTCCTCCCATTGGGTGCATTTGCTGTCACTGCAGATTTTATCCAATAGGAGCAGCGATGGCTAGACAGCTCTCCTAGCAGGACGCTAGACCTCTCTGCCTCTCTGCTAAGGAAACTTTGGAGTGGGTTTCTTGGCTGATGGTTACGACATGGAGAGCACAGGCAGCCAGTACAGAGATGGGCAAAGCCTTAGCTTTTACATACAAGATCCAAAATCAGGGAGAATGTACAGAAGAGGCAAGCTTCTTGGAAAGGTAATAACATCAGAAGTCAACAGAACACCTCTTTTGTAATAGTAGCCTATAACAGCTTTAGAACTGTGTAATTGTAAATAGTGATGTGTAGACCAGGTACGGTGTGTAGGCAGAGTGGGTAAATCCTAACATTTCTGCCAGACAGGGTAGTAGTTGCTGATGTGTAACTTCCAAAGCCATTGCATGTTGTGGTTCAGCAACAAGTGGGAAGCCAGAAGTAGTTCGAAAAGGCACATCTAATATGTATTTATTGGGATAAATTACATTCTTTATGGCTGTATTTTACTCTGGTGACAACAAACCCACATTTTTTCCATGTATTTGTTGTGTTAGAGCTACGTGTGTCCCGCTTGAACCTCTGTAACCTGATTAATTAGAGAAACATGTTAATGACTACATTGCTGGGCAGTAGCTAAGCAGCTTGACAGGCTCTGGAATGAAATAAGTGGCAGAAATGACATATTTGTGAAATCAGTCACAGTTTGTCCAGATGAGGCTGCTGTCAGGCTGCAGGCTACAAGGTGTATGTCATCTCCTGTTATTTTCATTGTTCTTATTGTCTCCTGACCTTAGGGTGCATTTGGGAGGTGCTACAAATTCACAGATGTGTCCAGCAGGCAAGTGTTTGCTGTGAAGATGATCTCACACGCCAGGAAGATTCACAAATGTCACAGAGGAGAGGTGAGGTGAAAATAACTCACACATATGCGTCCTTTTGGCTCTAGCATAACAGCAATTCTGAAATATCTGTATAACAACACATGTGCTTGTATAAAAGTTAAAAAACAAAGTTAAACTCCAATAAAAAAGGCGGTTCAAAAACACTATACACTCCATATATGTAATACGCTGATCATCCTGCTCTCTGTGCCCATATCTCATGTTTCTGTGACTATGTTTTTATGTTTTAAAAAGGCTAAGAATGAGATTGAACTTCACTGTGATCTGAAACATAGAAACATTGTGCGCTTTTACCACCATTTTGAAGACCAGAAATACATGTATATGGTTCTGGAGTATTGCAGGCACAAGGTTTGTACATTCAGTTTTCTTACTGTAGATGACAGATTAGCATAACATAGTGTAGCCTACTAGCCTAATTGCTGAGTTATTTTTAAGTTGTGGGTCTTCAGTTGTGTATCCCTTGACAGTGAACAGTCATTTGGACCAGGCTTTTTATGTAAATGAAGTAAAGAATGGATAGTGATACAGCTTGAAGATACAGATAAGATGTAGTGCCGCTCTGTACATTTACAGATACATTTAAAGAGATATTGACACTATTTTTATAAATCCCAAAGATCCTATTACCTTGGAATTGGGATTGCTGGCTGCCCACTTTCCTCAATGAAAACGTATGAACTTGACTTTGGAAGTGCTCCTTAGTGAGTAGGGCCATGTATTTTCAGGACATGTATACTGTATATACTTTGAAATTTGTATGGATGCATTATATATTTCTATATTTGATTTAAGACAGATATATTTCACTCACTTGTAGTTTACTTTTTATTTGTCAGTTTTTATGCTACTGGTTAGGGCTAACAATTGGTGCTGAACAATTCTGAAACCTTTTTTTGAGTAGAAATATGTGAATGGTATCTAGCTGTCATCTACTGTATCTATCTGTCTGCCATTCTATCTCTTTCGTTCAAACCAATCACCGTCCTACTGTATTCAAGTATTGCCTGAATAGATTCAGGCAATACTTGCTTAGTGCAGCTTTTTATGTAGGTTCATAAGTTTAAAGGGGTCTTCCACCTAAAAACTGTTTTACTTTTAAGTATCTTTCCAAAATACATGAATTAAAACCTGTCAACAGATGTAACATTTTTGTAAATGTTATTGCTATTGAAAGGAGCAATTTTGTATTTCTCCCAAAATTTCCCCTTCTTTCCCCGACCACACAATTGCAATATTATATAATAAGATTTGTCAAGGACTTCCAATCCCCAGTATACCTTGCATTTTCTATCATTAACAGACTTACTAAGCAGAAGACTAACAGGATTGTGCAAGGCATTGGAGTCTTGGCTGGAGGAGGGCTGTGTTTCTATAGTCTGGCATGCTGAGAAGGCAATAGCAAATAACAAATAACTTTAAAACTTAAACATGTCAGTTTTGGGTGGACATCCTATTTAATGTGCCTAGTATATATTTTCAGTTCAAATCTATAACAAATATAATTTTTCCTTAGTCTCTAGCTCATATCCTGAGAGTACGGAAGCTTCTCACAGAGCCAGAAGTCCGATACTACATGAAGCAGATACTGCAAGGGCTTCTGTGTTTGCACCAACAAGGCATTATTCACAGGGACCTAAAGCTTAGTGAGTGGCATGTTTAGTACTATTTTTCCGTAAACCAAACTGTGGCAACTCTGCTGTTCTGGGTGACACTAAATCACTAATAGGATGACTGCTATTGGAGTTGTCATCTTGTCATAGTCTACAGGGGAGCAAATTGGTTCATATAAGTGGGATTCTACAACTATGAGGGCCTGCATGCTGATACATTGTGTAACAGTTCTCGCTATCAGACTAACACATTTATTTAATCCAAATGCTTTATTGAAGTTAAGTGATCAGTATTATTAATTATTGGTGAGCATATAGTTTATGATATAAATAGATTCAAACAAATGAGATGTCCAACACGTGCGCTTGCACCCGTTCTATATAACTAATAGCTGAGTTCTAATGCTTTTAAAGGGGGTTTAAAAAAAGAAGTACTAACATGGTCTACAGGAAATCTACTGCCTGTTGATAAACATAGCACAGGTAACAAAATCCAGCCAGTTTTGTGTCAGGCTGTTCCTTAGTATAGTTACCCCTTCCATGAACCCTCTTCCACTCACTGCTCTCGGCGAGACATTTTAGAAATTAAACTTACAGTTAAAAATATAAAACTCAGACATGGTTTCATAGAGTAAGTGCTTCTGCCAGGAGCAGCAGAGGATTATGTGTGAGCTGTTCTACTAGCATTCCATTCTTCTGTCTGCATAAGGACATCAAGCTTGCATATGCAGTCTGACATGTTAATGATTAGAACTTAGTCCGGAATGTAGTTCCAAATATAGATAGGTAAAGCAAATCAATAGTATAATAGGCACTAATGTTGCACAAGTGCAATGTTGTTGCACAATGGGGTTAACAGCAACTTTTCTTGCGTGCATTCCCTGGTACACAAGTACCCATATACTATATTTCCTTTTAGCAATTGGATTCCATCAATCTCTCTCTTAGAATGAGTGGGTTAGCTTTAGTGCTGCAAGAGATCTTGTAATTTTCCCTGCAGTGTTTCCCAGTGACTTGCAGCTATGCAAGTTTCTAGAGGAACTGCTCTGTATTTAAGTGCAGCTACAGCTTTTGGCCAGTGCTGAAAACCCGTTACCCGTTACTGACTGTAACACTTGGTTGGCCCTGGCAATGCAGACAATTACCATAAACCTTCCCACATTGTCAGCAGGATCTCGTCCCTCAACCAGCCTCAGCAGTGGGTCCTACCACTGATGTGGCTATCTTAGAATTGCCAGAGAAGAAAGAAATTAATTTAAAGCCACAACCTTTTCTAATGGCCCCCAAGACATGCAAATTGACCTCTGATGACTGCTATTCTATTTTACTTCAAAAGAAAATTATGCTTCAATTTTCAAATGAACATGTCATTTTGTTATTTGATAGGTAACTTTTTCATTGCAAAAAACATGACTGTGAAAATTGGGGATCTTGGATTAGCTACAACTGTGGAGCAGTGTGAAACATTACCTGGGTAAGCAAAGAGTTCACTTTATGACTGGAGAGTCTTGTTGGGGCATAATGTAAATAATTATGTGGTTTTTTTCATAGTGTTATATGTGGCACCCCCAACTACCTGTCTCCTGAAGTCCTTGCCAAGAGTGGTCATTCATTTAAGTCGGACATCTGGGCCCTTGGATGCATCATGTGAGATGATCTCTTTGGCCATACAATTTTCTAAGTTAGTATGTTGTTGTATAGAGCTTTGTGAAACCATGGGAGGAAAATTAACTAAAAATGTTCCTGGCAGAGATATCTCCCGCCATAAATTCTGTAATGTTATGTTTTTGACACACTGGAGAAAAATGTGTATAATTTGAGTGATACAGTAACTGTATATTGTATTGAATATATTTCCTTATGTAATAAGGAATGTGGGCACAGAAATCAATTGCATAAAGGACATTGATCAGTATAATTAGTTAAGTGGATTAAGGAACATTGCCTTGACTAGGAATCTAGGAAGAGGAAATGTGTCTAAACCATATAAAGACCATTGTGGAGTTTATTACAGGTATCTAAAAATATAAGTGCTGTAGGCATTTCTGCATTGTGTCTAAAAAAACTCAAAATGTTTTATCCTATAAACAAAAGAGAAAATATTTTGTATTGTATAGAGCCATTTATGGGGAACCAGAAGTCCACTTGGGCCATCAGCATTGAAAGTCAACTTCACAATTAGCCTAGTTAAAAATAGCTTTTTAACATTTTCAGACAAATATTTATTGCGGCATTGGTTTTTTTTTTTAATATTTATGGTAAAATATCTAACTGTGGGGCTGCATGGGGCTGCTTTTGGATGTAATAACAGCACTATAACCCAGTGGCGTAACTAGATGTTACTGGGCCCCACAGCAAATTAATTTTAGGTCCCCCAAGATATCCAGTGTTTGTCCTGTTTTACCAATATATGCTCAAATTGCTCATCAATGAGAGCCTCATGGGGCCCCCTGTACCTCCTGGGCCCCCCTGCAGCCGCATTGTCTGCTTCCTCTGTAGCTACGCCCCTGCTATAACCCTTTTAATTACACACCTTTTCACATAATACTAATGTTCCTAACTTCACACAAGGCATTTTGCGAGGGCAGAAGTTATTGTTATGTTTTTACAGTGGTGCTGATAATGTAAATATCTGGAATAAACCCATAATGATAGGACTTTATCCAGGCACCTACTGTTACTTGTTGTATGGGTAGAGTCCTTACAAATAAAACATCTTCTGCCACTAAATACAGACTAAAGCTGGCCATACTTAGGGAGATCCAGTTCAATGAACCAATGCAGCCCTCAATCCAACAGAATTTTTAAACCTGTACGATTGACAACTGCCCCATACACTGCTTAATAAGATGCCTACTTAAGCTGGGCATATAGAGCGGATCTCTCCCCGACATGCCTACTTTGAGGTGGTTGATATCAGGCTGATCCGATCGTGGGCCTTAGGGCCATACGATCTGATCACATTGAGGACAATATGGGAGGTTGGATCGAGGACCACATCAGTGAACTAATGCAGTCCTTGATCCAACATGATCGACATCTGCCCGACTTTCAGCGGCTTATATCTGTTTGTGTATGGAAACTTTTATTCTACCAGGGGTATGACTTGCTTTGTGTAATGCTATACTGTAACAACAACAAATGCTCTGTAACATTTTTGTCACATATAAAAATTCACATCAAACCATTCCTAATCTTTGATCTATAGTGTTTCCTGTACATACTGCTAAATTTTTTTCCTGTGCAGCGCTTTTAAATTTTGTAGAGGTTTTTGAGGTATTTGTATTTTTTAGCGCATTATTTTCCGTTTTTATTTGGATCTTTCAATAAATGTCATGAAATTCGTAGTTTTAGAGATTGTGAGTTTAGTTGTGGTTACAAAAACCTCTAAAATCCGACCTTTGATAAATAGGCCTCATTGTGTATAGTATAAATGCTTTGAAGCAAAAGCAGGCAGTATAATTAGTATTGGCAAGTAAAGATTTCTTTGTAGTGGTAATTTGTCTTGAACATGTACAAGGCTTTCTTTATGTATGATTGCATTCAATTTTCTTTCTCCTTGCAGGTACACAATGCTTACTGGCTATTCCCCATTCAGAGCTCGCTCACAAAAAGAAATGTACTATTTCATTCGGGAAGGTTTCTTCCCAGTACCTGCATTTATTTCTCTAAATGCTAGAAGACTTATAATCTCTTTACTTGCCAGCTGCCCAGATGGCAGACCATCTTTGGAGGAGATTTTTGATAATGATTTTCTTACCAAGGTAAAGGTTAACAATCCATGTTTTCAGTAATTTGAGATACGGTGCAGTAATTACTAGCCACATAACAGCATATGCATTTATGGCGATGGCTTAATAGAGTAACATTTTTTGTAAGAGCAAAACGTGACAAGAAAGAATTTTTGGCACGGCAATGATTTGTGTTTTTGTTACTGCTTTGTATAAAAACTACAGAATATTCATAATTTGGCCCCTAACACTTTCTTGTTTTTAGGGCTTCACTCCAGAAAGGTTGTCATCAACTATGTGCCACACAGCGCCAAACTTCACCTTTACAAATCACCTCACCAGATTGTTTAGAAAGGCTGCAAATGTGTTATACAGAGGAGTATTCCAGAAGCCTTTCTGCACAGGTATATGCAGCCCATTCCTATGCAAGTAATGCTGACACTGGCTAGTTATAGCAACCAGTATTTGAACATGTCTGTATTTTGTTACAGATTGTTCAGTTCATGGAGATGAGGGGAACTCTATCATCATGCCTATAAATACCCCCACGCCCCTGGGCACTAATAAGGTAAGTAAGATACACTACTAGACACATTTTTAGCCAAAAGTAAGACACACTATCTAATATGACATCTTCAGCCAAAACAATTCAGAGAAGCAATGTCAGCACGATAACTATGTATGTTTTAATGTTAAAGCCTAACATTCCAATGATTTCCTGGAGTAGTGTAAAGGTCACTCTTATTGGACTCTAGAGCTATGGAAGTCTTTCCTCTGGAGAGATAAATTACATTTCACCATCTGGCAGTCTAACAGAAGATTCTGGGCTTGGCATATGCCTACGGAACAATAGCTGTCTGAATACATAATGCCAAAGGTAAAATTTGGCAGAGGAGATAAATGGTCTCAGGCTGTCTTCTATTGTTATTGCTAGGGCCCCTGGTCTCGTTTAAAGCAAACCTTAAAGGAGAAGGAAAGCTACAGAGGCATTTTATTGCCAATAGATTAGCTGCAATAGTGCAAGTTAGAATGCTATATTTAGTCTGTAGAATGTTTTACCATACCTGAGTAAAAAGCTCTAGAAGCTCTCTGATGTTTAGGATAGCAGCTGCAGTATTTGCTTGGTGTGACATCACTTCCTGCCTGAGTCTCTACCTGCTCACTTATATCTCTGGGCTCAGATTACAGCAGAGAAGGGGGGGGGAAGAGGAGCAAACTGAGCATGCTCTGGCCTGGGGTAAGGCGTTTTAAGTTGAAGGCAGGAAGTCTGAAACAGAAGACCATGTGTACACAATAGAAGGAAAGAAATTCAGTGTTTCTTTTGACAGAGGACAAAGCAGCATTACTTTGAGGGTTTACTGGTATACTTAGGTGGACCTTTCTGATAAGGCTTCCTAGTTTTAACCTTTCCTTCTCCTTTAAGACTACAGCGTACAATGACAAGCTTGACAATTCTGAGCTTTCTTCTATGCAACAGTTTGAGGAAGGCCCTTGCATGTTAAAATACAATAAAATCCCCATGAACAAAATGAGGTCCATACAGAATTGGTTTGCTGAGATGGAAGTGAAAGAACTGGTCTGCACACCTAAAACACCTGTTGAATAAATTAGAATTCTGACTGCAACACATGCCTGATCCCCAACACTAAGGGGCCCATTTATTAAACCTTTTTTTTTTTGGTCAACCTTTTAAAGGGGAAAACTCAATTTTTTTGTGGAAAAAAACTCACATTTTTAGAGATCTATCATATACCAGAGCTGCTAAAAATCCAAAAATACCCCATCTCAAACCTGTAATGGCAGATGTCCCCAAAGTTGTTTCTTGACATCGTGATCTTCACTGGATAATAATAATCCAAAAAAGTTGAGTATTCGGAGCATTAATCATACGATACGAACTGACCCTCAGTTTTATCATGACATTTTGTGTAGAGCTCAACAGTGTTCAAAAACTTTTTGATGTTTTTTTCCAGGGAGAAGAGCCTGAAGACTCTTTCAGATCTTGCTCTGAGTCCCTCATTGTCCTTATGAAAGGAAGTATGAGTCCCAGGAGAATGTCACCTTCTTGTGAGTTGCTTTCTTTTAAAATTATACTTGCCATTTTGCTTTGTGTTTTGTAAAAGCACTATTGCATATTTAATGAGAGTGAAAAAAGTCATTTATATTCATCTGCTCCTAAACCTAGTTGATTTTAATTAGTGGGGGCCTAATTAATATCACAAACATTCTGTGCTGTTAAGAAGAACTCTACCAACAGGAATTCTGCACCAAAAAGGCCTGCAGTATGAGCAAAATATACTGTTGAAGTGACCTTAAGCTGCATGAATGCCAAAATCTGATAAAAAAAAAATGCATTTGTTTGTAGCACAGACTGATATGACTGACGAGAGAGTGGTGGAAGACATGACTGTTCTGCTGCAGAAGTGTCTACAAAACATTGTGCCAGGTGAATATTAGATTTAAAGAGATGTACAGTATATTGTATTTTTTTTTCATACAGGGCATTTTACTAACACTTGTTATTCTTACAATGCTATTTATGTTTTCAACTATTTTTTATTAGATGTTTGATAAACATACTTATGAAACATGATGATTAGTAATTTAAAGAATGTGGGTGGGTATGGAAAACTGCATTCATTGTGAATTATTGTCATTGTTTTAATAGCTCAGTTTGATTTGGTAACATGAGCAAAATGGGGCTCTCATTGGCATCTATGTGCTTTTCTTGAGGAGCGACAGCAAAAAAGTACTGACCTACTATGTAAATCAATGTGTACTACAATTTCTCAGCTATTTCAGTTCCTCTTGTACTTATCACTCTGCTTAGGTGTGCCGTGTACAGTATTCAGTAACTATATAGCTGTGTCTGTGAGCAATTCCTAAAATATGGTAATTTATGTTTTCCGACTAATACTGCAGCGAACTGTAGGCAGTAACCACTTCTAGGATGGCTAATGGCCACCCACATGCTCACATAGATTTCAATAGTTTTTTATTTTCTGAACAAGATACTTACTGATGGAATACACGTTTCCTTTCTTGGTGTTAGTTTATCATTAAAGATTTACTATCACTGCTAAATAGAGATTTAGTTGTGCATTTCGAGGATGTACCAAAACAGCTACCTACAGGGGTCAGACATTGCTGAAGCATTTTTTGCATGCTGGATTTCTTGCTTACTGTAGGCATTTGTATGCATGCATCATCATGTGATAGCCACCACAGCTAGCTTTGACTTTGATATGGTAGTGTGAGAGTTCTCTGGGTCAGTGTTTCTGGCAATTCTCATTTTCACCGGACAGTTTTTAAAATGCTTATTGTCTTAAATTATTTGGTGGGGTTGTTTAGCTTCAGGGAGATGTTTGGGGGCAAAAACTAGATGCACAATGCAGTCTTTCAAATATCTTCCTGTAAATTCTGAGTTAAAAGTGCTTCGTTATGTAATTGACGTATCCCATGCTCTCTACCAATCAGGTCTCTTGGATCCTAATTATCAAGTCGCGTGTCCTATCCTTTGGGTGACAAAGTGGGTGGATTATTCAAACAAATATGGCTTTGGTTACCAGTTATCTGATGATTGTGTGGGAGTACTTTTTAATGATGGCTCACACATTATTTTTAATCCACACTTACGGTAAGTAATGGTAGTACTTGGAATAGCACTTTGGCAAAACTGAGAATTCTTTAGTATGAGGCTGATCATGTACACACAGATTTTTCATATTATTTTGACTGAACTCTAAGACCTGTGCATGTGAGTCACTTCTCATATCATCAGTTTGGATAGTTAATCTTTGGTGCATCACACTAGGAAAAAACAAACTGACTGATGACATTAATATATGGGTTATCAGACTACAAATCACCATTGTGGTTCAACTAGTCAGCCTGTGGGTTCATCTATGTATGTGGATACTTTGCTCTGCTAAACAAGTGATTCTCCAGCAGATCTGTTGTTTTCCATGATCATGGTTTTTGTCAGCTGTGTCTTTTGGTACAAGATGTAGATAGGGATGAATTGTATTCAATAGCTTTACTGGTTTGTTGAGAAAGGTCAGAGGTGCAGCACTTTACAACTCTTTTATTCTGCTTTCAGAAAAGTTTGCTATTCTACGAGCTCAAGTGAACATGTAACTTTCCCTGAATGGAGTCCACCTTGCAGGATGGATATAAAGATGAGAATTCTCCAATTCTTCTGTGAATACATGCAGGAAAAGATCATGGAGGTTAGATGTGAAGATAGGGATGCTAAATGAAAATAAATACATCAATATCATAGTATGTAGAAAATTTCAAACTTTCATTACAAGTTCTGTAAGAACACAGCTTCTATTCTTCGACTGTTCTAACTGCTCTAATTCTGCAATAGAGCAGGGTTTTATTTGAAACAGGCAGGGCTTTTAAATGAGGTGAAGAGAAACACAACTGAAGAATTCCTTGTTCTTCCACTTTCTGCTACAATGTAGGTAGTGTTATCGGCTGTACTGTTTTTGTGCAATGCATGTAATTTATATTTAGCATAATAAGTAGAATGCAGAGGACTGGCATAACAGAGTCCCTGGAGGGTGACATTCTCTTGGTGTGGAGTTGCCACAGTAAATACTTTAATGGACTCCTGTGGCTACAGTCTCATGATGAAGTTTCAGTTGAGACATATTAATGCTACATAGGGTTTTTTTTTATTACACCAAGCTTGACCAAACTCCCCATCCACAATTTTAGCCTGTTTATCAAATTATCAGCTCCAAACAGTCGGGTCGGGCAAAGCCTAGAAAAAAATAGAAAACTCCAAATTTTTCACATTATCAGACGAAACCCAGCACAGATAACAATATCTTCAAACTGTAAAAGGGAAATCTGCCATTGGCTTCTATACGACATTGGCAGATTCAAGATGACAGATTTTTGGATTCAGACTTTTATCAGCTTTGGGGTATAATAAACCCTAAAAGTTTGAGGGGTTTTTTTCCCAAAAAAATTCAAGTTTTCCCCCAAAAAACACTGACCAGAAAAAATTGGGGTTTAGTAAACAACTGCACTTGAATAAATAGAGTAGGTGGCACTCTGGCTAAAAAAGGTTGTTTATAGCAACAGGTCACAGACCAACATCCCCTGACGCGTTTTGGGAATAGTTCCCTTAATCATATGCTTCTGACAGTATTCTGACTTTGTATGTTTTTAGTAAATAAGCCCCAAAGTGTCACTTCAGCACCACTTCCCAAATGGGAAAAATGTAATCGACAAACTGTTTCTGGTCCGAAATGTAAGGGAATACTGAAACATTCAAATAACTGAATTAAAGGGATCCCTCAAGTCTTTATTTCCAGGTCAGTGTTAAAAGACTATTTTATGGCTAAAGAACCTATCGCAACCAACCAGCTTGCTGCAGAGAGTATAATGAAAGGTTGCTACAATAACACAAATGAAACATTGAGTCATTGATCTGTTAATCATGACACATCATGCAACAATGCTTAATTCAGCTTGAGATGCTGTGTTATGCACAGCAAAAAGCAACTCTAGAGAAGAGCGGTCCAACTGGAGGCCCACGGGTAATGTGACACTACTGATCACTATAGACTGCTGTATATGAATCATAATTTTAATATAATCTGGCCCATAGATTTTTAATATGTTGACTAAAGAGAAGGACATTGTTGCCATTGATGACAAACATTGGTTTAGCATGCATTGTTCATGTTGAAAGAAAACTGGCATTTGTAGTGGTACATAATTATGTGTAACAATATAGCAGTGAAAATGATGTATTTTACATTATCCATTTAAATTATTCTGTACAGCAGCACACCCTTTTTTCCAATTTTAGGTGTGAATAGATTCATACCATATAATTATAAAATGTTTAACCTTGTTGCATTGTTGGTATTTTTGAACACTTGATTGCGGCAATACTTGCTAAACTAGAACTGTGTTTACTGTCTGCAGGGTGGAGATGTTAGGGCTGAACCCACTCTCACCGTCAGGACCTTATGTCTCCTGCATTTTCTGAAGACTGATCAGGCACTATTGATGATTTTTAGCAATGGAACCTTGCAGGTAACAAATACAACTCTTCAATGGCCACATGTTATAAAATGCAGCAGACTTTTTCCTTATATGAAGGAAATGGCACTTGGTATTCAACTGTATACTGGTGAATTTTAATGCACTAAACACAGAACAAAAACTTTTTTCACTTATTGTAGGTGTGTTAGGCTCTTGTAAAGATATGCTATCTAAAGCTTGGTGTACAGGTATGGGGTCCGATATCTGGAATTTCAAGAAACACTCGCACACCCTAATCAATTGGATAGAGAACACCTGGTGCACAGCAAACAGGAGGAATCGGCCACCTCCCTAGAATACTGGAACAAAAACTTCACTGGCACACAGGATATTTCAAGCAGGAAAAACCTTGCTAAGTATTTATTGCAGCATGCAACGTTTCGGGGTTACCCCCTTTGTCATGCTTGACAAAGGGGGTAACCCCGAAACGTTGCATGCTGCAATAAATACTTAGCAAGGTTTTTCCTGCTTGAAATATCCTGTGTGCCAGTGAAGTTTTTGTTCCAGTCCGATATCTGGAAACCTGTTATCCAAAAAGCTCCGAATTAGAGAAAGGCCATCTCCTATAGACTCCATTTTATCCAAAGAATCTAATTTTTTTGATTTCCCTTTTCTCTATAATAATAAAACAATAACTTGTACTTGATCCCAACTAAGATTTAATTAATCAATATTGTAGGCAAAACAATCCTGTTGGGTTTATTTAATTTCAATTATTTTTAAGTAGACTTAAGGTATGAAGATCCAAATTACAGAAAGATCCCGTATCTAGCAAACCCAAATCCAAAGCATTCTGGATAACAGGTCCCATACTTGCACTAGTTTTTAATAGCAATGAAAAGTCAACGTTTCCCAAAACAAAAGAATTTGAAAAAACGAATTCCCCCTTCTCAAGTAACTTGAAAGGAGAATCAAACGTATAGAGGAATCTTAATTTTGATACCTTAATATTTTCTTTAACAAAGCCTAATAATTTATAAACATCAGTGTCCATTGTACATTGCTGATAAGACAAAGAAAGTAGATGTATTTTAGATTAATCAGTGTTCTTTTGTAACAGGTGAATTTTTACCTTGATCACACCAAGATAATCCTAAGTAGGACAGAACAGAATTACCTACTGACCTTTATTGACCAGGAACGTCAAAGCTGTACAGTTCCTCTGCAGTTTCTGAAGAATGGCTGCCCTACACTGATAGCCCAGCGCATGCAGTATGGTCTTGAATTGCTGCAAAATCTGCAGAGGACCTGAGCAGCCATCATGCCACATCTAAGGGACTTGTGTTTGAAGCATGGACATTATTGACTTCATTTTCTACTATTCATTCAAATAGCCACTGCTGATACTTGCTGTTGGTATGCAATGTAGAGAGCATATCCCTGCTGTAAGTCATGAATGTATACATTACAATGTTACCAGGAAGTGCTGACAGTATTTAAAGCTATGTGATTATCTTGATTATCTCAAGGATAATCCATTGTCAATAGGTGTGGTATTAAAAGAGTTGCTCATGTATATGAGGTATACAGAGGCTTGCATGTTGTAGATTACTGTGAATTGGCCTCGTTTCAAAACTACCAGTCATCCCCTTTAGAGAGGATCACTTGTCACATAACCCAAGTGCTGATATATATGTATTATTTTATCAAATGTATCCACTTGTGTCCGATGACTCTTTGAGAGAACTGAGACCTAGCTAAGTTCGGTAAAAGGAGAGTTCATTTTTACACCAAGATGACCCAAATAAGTCCACGTATTACTGTATGTTGTGACATTCAAAGGTATGCATATAAACGAAACCTATTTTAAGTGTTACTGCATCTGTAAATGAACACTGAACTAAAATACAGGACGCTTCTTTTGTATAACAGCTAATGTTACATGCTCGTCCCTTAAGTGAGTTATTTCCAGTTCATGGAGAGAACGTTGTGATTATTTTTTAACGTTTTGTTAGGAGAAAAAAAAATCAGGTTTATAATGAAGAATTGTTAATATTGTAACTTTTTTTTACAAAGCAACATTTGGATGTTTTAAACAGTTTTGTCTCTATAGGTTTTTATTAGTTGTAGGAATTAGTTCCCATTACATAGATAGTAATAGTTTAGTGGCATGTAAGAGCCAACATTCCCAGATATGTTTTCAATAAGGTCTTTGTTATTGGGAGGGGGGTCTGGCTTTTTTTGTGGTAAAATGAATTATAATAATATATTTGTACAGTTATGGGACCTGTTATCCAGAATGCTCTGGGGCTTTCTGGATAACAGATCTTTCCATAATTTGGATCTTCATCCCTTAAGTCTACTAGAAAATCATGTTAACATTAAATAAACTCAATAAGCTGTTTTTGCCTCCAATAAGGATTAAATATATGCAATTATGAAATGCATTAAAGTTTATGGGCGACAATTTTTTTTTGACACGTGACATTCTTTTCTCCCATTGGAGTCTATGGGCGTCATTTCCATGGCGAAATAATTCCTCGGAAAACCTTTGCTCATCCCTAATCATACATTAGTTTGGATCAAGTGCAAGAGAAAAAGGAAATCATTTTTAAAAGTTTGGATTATTGGATAACATGGAGTCTATTGGAGAACGCCTTTCCTGAATTCAGAACTTTCTGGATAATGGGTTTTCTGGATCCCATACCTGTATATAACAACTTTTCTGATTTGTCCATACATATTTTTTTAAATAAATCTTTTTTAAGAATTGAGAATGCTGTCTAAATTTGAAAATAACTCTTCATTATGGTACCTGTATATTCTGAATTCAAATTTACTGCTAAGAAGCAGAATTTTGAACCAAACTTGATCTGCAGAAAGCAAACTAACACATATGAAAATGTTTTTGGGTATTTTAGAATTAACAAGGAACATTGCTCTCATCCTTTGGTTGGCATGTGTGGTTTCCTCCATGTTTCTTGGTTTTGCACTAAATAAAGCGAATCTATTTAGTTTAAAAAAGATGTGTTTTATTGCCAGTTCTGTTACCTAAGGGCTTCGATGTAGGAAGATATTTGACCAGTGATCGAGGGCTACATTGGACAGGAAATTGATTTAAATAAAATGGATGATATTGGTTTTCTCTCTGCACCTTTAGTACCAGAAGTAACATTCTATGACCTGGTAAATCATTGCTGAAAAATTCTATGTAAAGCACTGTATAATAGTTGCCTCTTTATAAGAACGATATAAAAAATATCAGTCTGCTGCAATGGGCATTCCGAGTGTACGCAGGAGCGGCTTTATCTGCATTGTCAACATTTGTTTGGAAAGCATCGCAGATTTAGGGCACAAGTCAAACTATTAAAAGGACATCAGAAAATAGCAGAGTAGATAATCACACTGCCCTTATCATATTGTTCACAAATGTGGAACACATAAAAGATTCATTAGAAAGGTATCTCTTAAAAGTAACATGAGTTTCTGTGTCTGTTGGTCAAGGGCAAAGCTGGAGCCCATGTCTTGAAGGGACAAGTCTAGTCACAGCAACACTCTACAGCTGGCAGTAGGCAATCCTAGCATGTGACATGCCTTTCTGTGAATTATGTGTCTGCTGGGCAAGTGCTACTAGCTCTCACTAACATTCCTATCTGAAACATGCTGGAATATACAAGTTCTAGGAATTTAAATCTGCCTAACACAGTCCCTGAAATAACTGGTTAGTCACTGAGATGTCATGTGCCTCAGCTCATTTCTTTATATAAACCCAAGCAAAGTAAGCCAGACGACTGCTCCGTGCTATAAACACGTCTGCACACAAGGATGCTCTCAGAGACACAAATACCACTTGTGCTTCACATTAAAAAGGTCTTAACCTCCTCTCCTTAAAATTACAGGCGATGAAAAATGATCCATGGCTTTAACACAGTTGAATAAAACAGCGGGCAAATTCTTTAGTATTTGGAAGTGTTAAAAACATGTTAAACTATGCTATGCTGGCAGCTGGGGCAAGTATTTGCTGGACTTCGTGCCCTGGAAAATGAACAGTTCTGACAAAAAGATGTGCTGTTTGTCTGATTATAAATGTGAAAGTGAACTTGCAGCCTGGACATATACCTTCCTGTTTTACCTATGCTTGGAATGCATTCATCAATGTTGATTGCTTGCCTGAATAATATATTTTGGAACTTATAATGATAAAGGCAGCATAAGTGTAATGCATGTTGTACATTCAACCATGACACAATCTTTTACTGTGGAGAAATACATTTGAGTGTGTAAAGGTGTGGCATACAAAATCACGACTCTCCATCTATCACCCCTATAATGCGTCTCCAGCTGCAGCTGCCCAGATAGGGAAAATAGTACTGATGCTGACAGCTGCGTAACCATGCAGGCTTTTGCCAGGAGCCACTACCAGCTTTGAAAATCCAGTCTGGCAACCATTTTTTATGTATATTTTAAAAATATAATAGTTTATTCACTTGTTTTGACAGCTTTCTTAACAACTCAGTCATAACCGAGAGCTCTGATCACTATATTGTTTAAAGAAATGGTCTCAAGCTGGGATCCAGGAACAATCTTTGGTAGACTCTCCAGAATCCTTAGAAATATGTATTAATATTAATGAATTGATGAGTAGTTTTGTTGCATCTGGTCATATGCCATGGAATGCCAGAATCCGATAGGCCATTGATAGGCCGTTGTACTCTGTGAATGAATGACATCTTAAAGGAAAACTATACCCCCCAAACAATGTAGGTCTCTATTAAAATTTACTGAGTAAAACAGCCCATGTGTAAAACCCTGCTTCATGTAAATGAACCATTATCATAATAATATACTTTTTTAGTAGTATGTGCCATTGGGTAATCATAAATAGAAAATTGCCATTTTAAAAAATAAGGGCCGTCCCCTGAGATCGTAAGATTCACTGTGCACACATACAAACCACATGTAAGGTCACATGAGCCAATTAACAGACAGAGTTCTGCCTTTTGCTTCTTCACTTCTTCCTGTTACAGTTAGTGTTGTAGTATTTCTGGTCAGGTGATCTATGAGGCAGCACACGAAATGGTGGCTCAAGGCAAGAGATGTAAAAGGGCAATATTTATGTAAATATATATTCCAGTTTGGTAAGATTCTTTAATATGTCATTCAATTTGATATAAACTATCTTTTGCTTAAGTATTCATTTTGGGGGGTATAGTTTTCCTTTAAGGGTAAAGGATCTGTTATTCAGAAAGTCCTGAATTACAGAAAGACCATCTCCCATAGACTCCATTTTAACCGAATCTTTAAATTTTTGTAAAACAATCTCCTATTTCTTTGTAATGATAAAACCGTACCTTGTACTTGATCCTAACAAATATATAACTAATACTAATTGCAGGCAGAACTATTCTGTAAGTTTTAATTCATTTTTAAATGATGTTTTAGTAGACATAAGATGTGGTGATCCAAATTACGGAAAGACCTCTTACCTGGAAAACCCTAGGCCCAGAGCATTCTGGATAACAGGCCCCATACCTGTATATGGAGAGCAACGTTTCAAGATGAAGACAGGAAAAAACTGCTGCTTTTTTTCATAATTTTGGTGTTGCTGGGTGCAACTAGGAAATAGAATATGTAGGACTGAAGAAAGAGGTAATAGAAACCAACTACTAGTACAAAGAGAAATGGATTGGATAAATACTCTAAAATACAGCTGTTGCACTCACTATATATGTTTTAAACTGTTTAACTGTTTTAATACTTTATTTAAATCTACCTGCAGGACTAGGCACTGAACTAATCATTTTTAATGTCCTTTTTTTCTGATACTCTACCACTTTCTACTAAAAAGGGCACTTTTTTAATGTGTGGGAAACGGGGGATGGGTAAAGGTCAATGTCTTTATACTGTGTTAAATTGAGAACCTATGGCAACTCTGTGTATTGCTGTGGATGCACTGTGGTTTACCAGATGTATCGGGATAGAACTGTATTGTAATATTTGTTACTCAATATGACGAGGAAAACATAGGGAACATAATAATAGTGATGCAAAGTCATGACTAAGACAAGAATCTGAAGAACGACAAAGACACCATGTTATTGTTATCTGTTTAAGTTTTATTGTTAAAACTGAACTACTTACATGTAATGTATGTTAACAGGACCAAACATTGTATCTACTACAGTCGTGATAACTGAATGTATGTTTGTTTCAATAAAAGAATTGTTAAAAAAAAAAAAAAGGGCACTTTTTAGCATACTATGTAAAACAATTAATGCCAGAAAAAGTGTGTAAAAATCAGTGTGAAATAAATGGCAATTTATAAAAGTGTGTGTTTTGCTGCCATAATGTTTCTACACATCAGCCCTTCCATGCTGTGGAGCTCCGTGCTCCAACAGCCCTTCCATGCTGTGGAGCACCTCACTCAGGCAGCCCTTTCCACGCTGTGGAGACCTGCTCTCCGACAGCCCTTCCATGTTGTGGAGCCCCGCCCTCTGATAGTTCTTCGACGCCCTACCACGCTTTGGAGCCCGTGTCGTGAATTAAGTGATCAGCTTAGGTATAGTAAACCTACCTCTCTCCCTGGCTCACAAAAGGAAGCTGCAATAGCAGGCCCATATGATATAATATTGGGGGCTGTTAATTCTATATACTTGCCCAGATACAGTGAACTGCCTCCAACCCCCAATAGCTATGTTAGCCGAGTGGCATGAAACTGCAAGCTTGTGCTAAGTGTATGGTAGTATTATTACTATTATTTTTGTTTTTTGCAGGTGCTATGGATTTTATGGAAACTTAAATAATAAAGTGAAATTAACCCCTTTCCCAGAGAGAATGCTTGCCAATAATCAAACGCCATGCCCCTTCCTGGACTACCTGGCATGCCGGCCACCCAACAGCTAGGGGTCAAGTGGGCAAGTGTAACCAGGCAGCCACTTGTCACTACTCCTGCCCATCAAGAGCATGTCTAGCTACCCATTGGCTACTCAGCCCAATAAACTCTGGCCATCGCCCCCCAAGGCAAGCATCCTGACATTGTTGCAAGCCACAGTCACTGTGAGAACTATTGTATGTTGGCGTTGTCTGCTATAAATATATATATACATACAGCATATGCTCACACCCTTAAATACTGTAATCTACATCTGGTCCAAGCTACAATAATCTGTCACTGCTTTATACTTACCCCTCGGTATCTGGAAACCTACTAGACATTCTAACAGAGAATTACTACTGTATATGTAGGTTCCATCTGCAGTAGCAGCGGATTGAGCATAATGTGCTGATTTCTGAAAGCAACACCAAGAATATTACTGTAGTCAGACTTTGTCCTATTCCTGACTAAGCCCCATGGGATTTCTGCCTTCCATGCTGCCTGAGTGACTACAGTGTGATTGACTGCTGTAAAACAGCAAATAAACAGTAAGAGACTAATATCCCCCAAAGCTAGCAGTATAGGGAGGAGTGAATGTGTATATACTGCCGCTAATAATCTTATGTAAAAGAGAGAGCTCTGTCACATGTTCCATGATAAACTCACGGGGGGGGGGGGAACTGTCTTAACACAATAGAACTAATTCTGCCCTATGCCCACAGCCTAAATGACAGTATGCAGCCTCTATAGGATATGATGACAGGGCAGCTGGAATGTTGTCCACATAAAAATATGACTAGTCTACAGGCTCAGTGTTACAAACACGAAACGCGTAAGGCAGAGGACACAATAAATCTTTTCTACTTTTCTACTATTTGATGGAAGATTGCCTTTATTTGAGCGCCTGCTCCAGTTTCTTTTACAATCATAACAACAGTCACTTATTGCTTGCTTCACATATCAGGGTTGCTATCCAGCTATTAATCAAACATTAGGCTATGACCCACAAAAAAAAACCAAATGTAAAGCTTCCTGTTTTTTAAACTATTGTTATTTAAAAATGTTGTGATGGCTAGACCTAAATAAAAGAATATTTCAGTGGTCCAGAACAAGTCAGGATATGGGGGCCCTCAAGCTTCATTTAATTCGAATAGATACAACTAGCAATGGGAATAGCTGACAATCCTCTGTTGCAAATGGAAAACTGTATCAGATGTTCCTACAAAGAGGGGAGCACAACTTAAAAGTATGAATTATTATACATTGGGGGGGGGGGTTACTTATAAAAATCTGAATTTATTTCATTATTTTCTGAAATATACTCCGACCAGATCCGCACAGGTTATTTCCCCTTATTTATCAATACATTTTTTTAAAAAACTTCTAGCTGACTTACCGCTGAAAAGCAGAAAGTGGTGTTCTGGCTATTATATTAGACATTCAGTTACTCCAGCCTTTATACATTACATTTTTGGCTAACTAACTATATTAGAAACATTTATTATTTTGCACAGCCTATCTATTTACCAAGTTTTTATTTTTACACTGAACTGTTCCCTAAAATGTTGTAAAGTGTTGTGTTCCATAACCCTGGTCATGTGTCTACTTCCAAGTCATTACAGATAGTGCTGCATGATAGTAGATCAGCTAGCATGGGGTGCAGGAGCATTAACATTAGCCAGTCCTTTACTTTGGAGAAATGCTTCTGGCTTTGGGTCACGACCTAGGAAGTTCCTTAGCATTTCAGTGGCATCCAGTGATCCCCCTGGCTTCAGAATACAGTTCCTATAATCTGCACCAACCTTAAGAATTGGAAAACAAAACATTTGATGCAAAATAAACATGAACATTTTACCATGTACAGTACTATACATCAATACATTAAATTGGAAGTGGCAATAACATTTGATTACAGTGCTATCCAGTTTTAATACAACAATCCTTGTAGAGACGATTAAAAACAGTAAGTGTTGCTTCAACAGCTTTTTAAAAAAAGATGCTATGCATTTTAATACAGCAATTTGACTGGCTAACACTAACACTAGTATTTTTAAATCCATTCACACTGTGTTTTGTTTGTATATGTATTCACATCAATTTGAATGTGCACAAAACACAGCTGATATGAATGTTTTTCCAGAATGTACACAGGATGTATGGCTGCTACACTCAAGTGGTTCAAAAGATGTTCAGACAGCCCCTACCTGGCCAAATTGTCTTGCCATTATGTGTATCTCTTAGAAAACAATACAATTGTTTAGTTTCAACATTTTGCACAGAGTCCCATTTGGGTTGTGTATATAACAGAAGTCATGAATATCCTGTAAATTATATCCTTATTAATGGTGCTTAGTGATGTCATCAGTCATTATCAGTAGGTGTTTTCACTACAGAATCACATATGCTTTTAACACAGTGTTGCTCAAGTGTATGAAATTATACATTTTAAAAACTGCAGTTGAAATTAGGAAAGTTTACCTTCTTGCTCATGATTCCTTCCTGTTTAAAACGTGTGTAGAACATGTCCATAGAATATACCTCACTCCATAGGTATCCATAATACTGAGCATCATATCCTCCTGCCAGATGTGCAAAGCTGGCTAGCATATTTGTACCTGGAAAGAATAGAACAGATTTAGACACAGCTTGTAGGCAAGCATGCACAAATGTAAGTTGCAGGCTTCATCAGTTTTCCCATTCCCATGTCCCTGCCACCCAAGAGTATGCAATTTCCTCACTACCATCACTTAAAGACCTTTTAAAATTCCAACATGTGAGCCACTAATACACTGGATCTGACTGAAGTGGACCTTATCCGTACCGTGATGTATTGAGTTTTCAAAACATTAAGCATTTGATGTTGGGGGTATTTGGTCTCTGATGCTGCCTTTTGTTCCCCTTTCAGTTGAGATAAAAAACTGCACTCTCACTAGCCTAGCTATTGCAAGGAAGGCTAATGAGATGTATACAGTCAAGGATAGGGTATTATATAAGTCAGAGCACTGCTTTGGGCTCAGAAACACTTCTCTTTGCCCAGCACAGACACATTATAGCAATGGAGGCAATTTTGTTGCTTTTTAGTTGTATAGTAGCTGAATAATTTCAGCTACTATACAACTAATTTTTTGTTGTATAGTATTATTAAGTAGTAGTAGTATTAAGGGCATACTTAAAAAGAGAGGGAAAAAAATGAGTCTCTCACCAGGTGTAGCTGGGATTCCAAGTATCTCATTGGATAACTTGCTATATTCCTCAACAGGATCTACGCCAACCTGTGTGTGCAGCACCTGATCTATCTTGGCAAGAACGATCTGTCGAAGGTTTAGGAGACCTTAAAGACAGAATTAAAAGCCACATGACAAATAAAATAACACATATATAATTGATTGTCAAGCAAAGTTATGCACTCTCAGACCTTGTGTGTATATGGACTCAACTTACAAAAAGACTGCTTCTTACCTGTGTTTGCCAGCCGGGATTTTATAAGATGCTCCAATACCTCTTTAGGAATTGCTTGACCAGATTTGTAATGTTGTGACATACGTTGCAAAGATTCCCTTTCCCAAACCCAGTTTTCCAGCATCTGAGAAGGAGCTTCTACAAAATCTCTCTCTACACCTGTTCCACTGAACAGTACAAATTCTGCCTGTGCCGCAGACAAAAACATTGTTGAAATATAAGAAACATACTTCTTACACTAAAAATGGCAAAGTCGCTTACCTGAGCACATAACTGGTGCATAACGTGTCCAAACTCATGGAAATATGTCTCTACTTCATCATGTTGTAGTAGAGAGGGAGCATCTTGTGTGGGCTTAGTAAAGTTGGCAACCATAGCAGCCACAGAGATCTGCCTGGTGCCATCAGGCAGTAAACATCCAAGCTGGAGCCCAAAGCATGCTGCATGTGAATATTTCCCTTCCCTATGGAGGTATAAAGATTTAAAAAAAACATTTTTTTTTTGTTCCATTAATGTTTTTTAACTAAAAGACAAGAATGACTCACCGTGGATATAAGTCCAAATAGAACTTTCCTATGAGTTGTCCGGTTGTGGCATCCCTTACTGAGTACAAAGACACATCTTCATGCCAAACAGCAGCACCCTTTTCTAAGACAAAGTTCAATCCCAACAACTCCTGATATATGCCCAGGAGACCAGTAGTAACTACCTCAATTGGAAAAAATTCCTTCAAGAAGTTCTGATCCACATTGTATGAAGTCTCCTCAACTTGGTTCATATAATAACGCATATCCCAGGCATTGATCTGGTTATCAAAATTCAGCCCACGTTTTTTACACTCATTCTTCTTAAGTTCTAACATGATAGACCTTTCCTGCTCACCAAGCGGCTTCAATTTTTGAGACAATTCCTCTGAAAAAGACATTATATATTGTGAATGAAGGACCTATTTTCTACATTCATTGCAAGTTTGTAATGGTTTTAAAGCTATTTGTAAATTGACTTGCAGTTAAAGCTATAATAAACTGGGGGTCTCATAATCTTAGATACCATACAGTTATAATAATCACTTACCTGATACTCCAGTCCTCTTGTGCCAGTGCTCCTGTTCACTAAAAAATGCAACCAAGCCCAGGGTATTTCTGTAGCAACTTATCGTCACCATCTCCTTTGGCTTTTTCTATTTTTTGTTCATTCTGGCCCAGGCATTAACATGTACAGTAGAGCGAAAAAGCTGTACTTAATAAGCAAGTCAGCTGACCTTTTCCACTCAACTTGTATCTGCCTGGGCCCAGTGTAAAGAAAAAAGAAGTGGAAGTAGATCACGGTGAATGAGTTCCTACAGAAACACCACAGGCAGGTGACATTTTAAGTGAACAGGCACCACCCCAGTGAGTATACCTTTCTTTGTTTTTTACAGGGCACCTATCCTAGCAAATTTGTTTACCCTGCTGAATGTGCAAGCTAATAAACCCTTGATTGAGGGAAACAATACTAGTTTCTGTACAAAATGCCCCTAGCTACACAAGAAGGGAGTTCCTGCTGTGGGTGGCCATGTTGGGACAATATATGCGTATGTTGGGAAACAACACATCCCAGTTCAGTCATGATCATTCGTGTGATGTAGATTTGGCCAGCTCCCTCCTCCCCTTTTCCTTTATGTCACCTTACATCTCATTATGCACATATAAGTAACCAAACATGGCCACTACCCCTGGGAGATCCCTATTGGTGCAGCCAGCACATCACTTGCTAGAGGCATTTTCTGGCAAAAATAGTATTGTTCCTCTATAAGCCTGCACCTCTGGAGGGGGAAACAACTTTGCTACCATAAAGGAACGCTTTAAAAGTAGCATCTATCCAGCGGATTAGATTCTCAGCACTCCTGACTTTGCCCCCTGACAATGTTGCTAGCCAGCTGATTAAATGGTAATTAAAAGATATGGAAGAAAATTGACTTTTGTCACATTGTGTTAAGAGTCAGGTCCAGAGATCAGAAAGGATTATATATTAATATAATATATACGGTATATATATTAAGTTGTAGTAATTTCCTTGTGTCGTATTATTATTGCCAATGCTCTGTATTTTCTTGTGTTCATTTTATATTCTGAGATTCTATGAAAGGACAAGGAAAGCTTGAGTGGCAGACCCCTGTTGACTTATGCCAGGGGTCCCCAACCTTTTTTACCCATTAGCCACATTCAAATGTAAAAAGAGTTTGGGAGCAACACAAGCATGAAAAATGTTCCTGGGTGGTGCAAAATAAGTGCTGTGATTGGCTGATAGCTCCTATGTGGACTGGCAGCCTACAGGAGGTTCTGTTTGGCAGTAAACCTGGTTTTTCTGCAACCAAAACTTGCATCCAAGTCAGGAATTCAAAAATAAGCACCAGCTTTGAGGCCACTTGTATATTCTTTCTATAACAAGAACAATGATTAGGTCTGTATATTTATATGTTTACATTATAAAATGTGTACGTTGGATACCTACCCAAAAAACTTGCCACAGTCACACTGTTCTTTGCCATATTCATCTCCAGAACAAAATCAGCATGTGTTTTAAAGCCAAGAATACTGCTATTTTGTTCCCTTAGTTGCACTAACTCTTGAAGTATCCTGCTATTTTCCTGGGAAAGGTGTGGAAAACAAGACAAAGTCACTCAAATGATTAATATTAATTTTAGGCATAAAACAATATACTCAAACCAACCTCTTTGCAACGGGAATTGAAAGCAGCTTCCACCTTCTGTCGAGTATTAGGAATAAAACACTTTTTCATCAGGGGGAAATAATGTGGATATTTTAATGTAATTTTTAACTTCCCATCACCTGCCTTCTCCAGGGAATTCAGAAAATCATCTGGGAGACCTCCTAGAACAACATATAGCATAGACATTTCAGAATTTCCACTTTCAGCTTAAGCTTCTCTTTATAGCTTGCTTTTTTCTTCTGACTCTTTCCAGCTTTCAAATGGGGGTCACTTCCCCATCTAAAAAATACATGATTTATAAAGCTGTACATTTATTGTTATTGCTACTTTTTATTACTTATCTTTCAATTCAGGCCCTCTTCTATTCATATACCAGTCAAAATCAATCAAGCTCAAATTAATGCATGGTTGCTAGGTAATGTAGACCCTAGCAACCAGATTGCTGAAACTGCAAATTGGACAGCTGCTGAAAAAAAAGCTAAATAACTCAAAAACCACAAATATTAAAATTAATGAAAAACAATTGCACATTACCTCAAAGGTGTAAAACACCTTTAAAATGTATAGATATCTACTGACTTGTGAATACCTTTATAGTATGCAAACACCATAAGAGTTAAGCCCTATTTATAAAGGTGTGTAAAATGTTTCACATCAGAAAACAGTATAAAAATTTCTGTAAAGTCACAAGGATTGGCAGAATTTCACTTTAACTGTGGAGAATTCTAGTTTCAACTTCATCAAGTGTGGCTTTATTCAAGCAAACAGTGTGATAAACAGTGGCAATCAAAGTGCAGTTAAGCCTACGCGTTTCGTGCCCAGAACAAACGGCACTTCTTCAGAGCTAAATTCGTAGCAGGTGAACTCCCCTTTAAATACTGTGATTAATCCACCCCTACACGTATGGATGCAATTAGTGATAAATTTGAATAAAATGAGTAAAATACCCATTTAAAAATTTGTGTATCTATCACTATCAAACCTGAGTCCCAATCATTAAAAAACACTACAAATCGTGCACCTATTGAGTACACACTATAAATAAATAACTAAATAATACCAATTGTGCAAAAACTAGCTCTGCTAGTTACTGTGGAAGGCTCTGAGAAAGCAAGGGGGGGAACCAGAGGAGGGGGTTCCGCTATGGGCACTAAGCACCACCTGGTAGGGGGCCTGGAAGGGACTGGGAAAGTTGGTCTGGGATGCCTCAGCCCCCCCTGAAGCATGAGTGCTGCTGAGGGTTGACTGCGGTGACAGAACCAGTCCCACAAAGGAGGTCTATCTACAGAAGACAGGTAGTCCTGCACCTGATAACACCCCATGTGCTAGTAACATCTTCAGTGTAAATGGGAATCCATCCTTCTAGGAAGCAGGACACTGATGTGATTGGTGTAGTGTATATATATATGAGAAATAGAGAACAGAAATATTAGTCTGTGTGGGATTCATCAGATCGACATATAATTTTCCAAGGAACCGTACCGAGTTCTTCCTTTGTGAAGGTGAGGAATGTGATATCTTCATTTAAATTCTTGTTGAAATCAATGGAGAGTGTACTCATCTTTTTCTTAATGGATTTAATTTTCTGAAAAGATAAATATACATAATCATTTGTTTTGGAAATTTTGGTGTACATTAAGAATATAAAAGAGAACAGATAGCATGCTGCACACATAAAACATAAAAATCAGTACAGCCAGAGTTAATGCTCCAACACAAAACCTTCATTTCTAATCTAAAGTGCATTCAAGACTTATAAGAAGAAACTAACTAAAAAAATACAACAGAGATAAACATTACATTACATTACATACATTACAGCAAACTCTCAAATGAAGATATGGTGAAGATTTCGGGAAATCATTACATAGAAGCAATTATGGAGAAACTTTTGTTTTTTTAACAATATGTTGGAGAAGAAACACAATTTTCTCTCTATGAGCCAGCTCATAACAGAGTTTTTTCCAAAGATGACACACCTTGGTATAGTTTTCCCAAACCTTCTTTACTTGTTAACCATATATGAGACATGGAATAAAGTACAAGTATAGCTCCTCCTTATTGTATAATTCAGCAAACAACAAAATCTACTACCTCCTGGGTGTCTGAAGGGAGATTCAGTCCATTCCTCTGGCTCAGTTTGATCACTCTTTCTAGCCATCGCTTTGCTTCAGGTTTTAGAGTATTAGATGGTATAATGGTCTATAGAGGAGTCATAATGCAGAAGAGTCAGAATTCAAGTTTCTATACTCGAGAGATAAAAAAAACAAGTGCTCCTATGAGCAGGTTTTATGCTGTAAAACTTGTTTGTTAAATGATTGAAAATGAATGTAAGTTGTTGGAACTAAATAAATAAATGATGATGAGGATTGCCATTCTTATATTCCATATTCATTTACCCCATCTGTGCAAGCTGGACGAACATAAGTATATTTTTTATTATTATCAACACATATTTATAAAGTGGCAACATATTCCACAGCTCTGTACTGAATGGGTTTACACAGTGTCGGACTGGCCCACTGGGATACCAGGAAAACTCCAGGTGGGCCCAGGTGCCAGTGGCCCTCTTGCTTCTAACTATTTGGTCTATTTCATGGCCATTCCCTATTTCTGTTTGGGAACAAAAAGGCTAAATAGATCAAATAATAGATTATAGAAAATATAGAAAAGAGACCTGGAGAATAAAGAGGTTGAGCGAGTAGAAGAAAAGGAGAAATAGTTTGGAGAGTGGGCCCACAAAAGGTTTTCAGGTTGGCCCCTGGCATCCCAGTCCAACACTGGGTATACACATTGACCATACAAAGCAACTGATAACAAATATAAGAGGTAAAGAGGGCCCTGCCCAAACTCGAAATGGTAATCAGGCAGCTTTAGTTAATACTCTTAGGCACGTACCCATAATTATCGAATATTATGACTCAATTACAGAATTAATTACCATTATCATTTTAAGGTCAAAGTGAAATACTGATGTTAGACAACAGTACTAGTATGCCAGTACTTTCTCTGTGTTCCAAAGAGCTCAATGAAATGTGTGTTGCACTTTTTGCAACACGCTTTTTGCAGCAATTATCATCTTACCTGCAAATGTTCAATTCTTCTGTAAACATCCTCCCTCATGCTTTGTTCAACATCAAACTCTGACAGTTTCTTATCAGCCGCAGTGCTTGCTGCACGGATTTCTTTTGAGGGAGATACATGCTGTGGAAAATCAAGCATGCTCCTCTTCCCTAAAATAGGACACAAAGCAATATAACATAGTAAATATAACATAGTAAAGCAAAAGATCATGGTATAACAGCAAGGGTGTCAACCCCCACCCCCCAACCCAACCCAAACATAACAGAAGGTACAAGACTTTGCAGTTCATAACTTGAATTTTAGAAAGCTAACTGGTGACAGTGAAATTTATAGCTGGAACGGTCCAAATCCTAAGACGGACGAATGGCTAGTGTCAGAGGGTTGATAGTTGTCACCCCCGCCCTCTATGATGCCATAACGCTATAGGGCCTAAGGCAGGATGGACTTTAAGGGCTAATGGTCTACTGTGGACAATGGTCACTCATATAACTTATACTAGGCCATACAAATAAATGATCCCCACTCTGTTACTTAGATTCCAGAGTGTCAGCATAGTGTCAGCATGTCTCTTATGTCCTTTTGCAGAAGTGTTGCTCAATAGTTGTCTGTACCACAATGGCTATGTTTAGCCAATAGATGTTTACGAGACTGTGGACAGTTGGAACCAGAAATCTCTTATGTTGCAAAACTGCACATCTTACAGGAATGTACAAATATATGCCAGTAAGTCTCCTCGCCAGACCATGTATGGTATTTCCGTGAACCCCTTGTCACAATTACTGTAAATGCCTTCTGAAAGCTATATAACGCCTGGACCAAGAGGTGGGTCTTTGGTAAGTCCTTGGCTGACATTCTGTGTGTTACTCCAACAGCTTACCCAGACAAAACTGTTATGATGTATGAATAAATTGCCTGACTATTACTAAAGGTTTTCCTTTACTGAGTTTTGTCTTACACGAGGTCAAAATGGTACTACTAAAAATACCATCATATGGTGACCCGCCGACTGTGATCCAGTTTTTTCCAGTCATTTTTTCAGGCAATGGAGGGCTCCAGACTGTGGTTACTGGAGTGTACCCGAGGATATTTGTTCTCGGATGTTTGTAGTGTACCCGTGGAGTTTTTTTTTTCTCCCGGATGTCGATAGTTTACCCGTGGATATCTCTTTTCCAGGAAGGTTTCCCCGTCGAGCTTTACTTTACGGATGGATACACGCGCGTAAGTACCCCTGGGTGGGGTATATTTGTTTTTCTAACTTCTTTTTGCCTCTTGTTTTGTTAATTGTTGTGTTAATCAGCTGAAATTATCTGCCATTCATGATAGGAATCCGCAGTTTCCTTCCTGTTTTTGTATTTTGTACGTCTCTTATTCCTTATCATGAAGTGTAGTCTAAAACATCTTGAAATAGAAATTACACGTGTACTGTATGTTGTTTGATGTATGCAAAAGGATCCATGAATGTTGTATGTTTGCCTAGCTGAGTGTGTGAATAACTTTAGTGTAACTGTCATATGTGTAATGGTGTACGAGAGAATTTGTGGCTCTATCTCAGAGTCTGCTTGCTGTTTAGGAATTTTTCTGCGGTTTCTGTTTATGGGGCGACCTAGCAGGCCAGAAATACGGAAAACTAGGTTTTCTGAAGGAAATTCTTTAGAGTGTGAAGTGTGAATCACTTTCCTGTCCGTTTGAATTGTCAGATGAAAAACGAGAGCCCTACAAACATTTAGGTGTTGTCTGCAACTTCAAACCTGTTTTCTCCCTTTCCACTCAATTGTAAGCCTGTTCTAAATTACAGAGAAAAGTGTAACATAATTTTTTCCTGCAGGTGACTCCAGTTTATATGTATGTTTGTTTGCCCTGTTTGTTTTATAAACCAATGTTAATAGCTCGCTGCTAAGCTTTTTTGCATCCTACAGGTCTGTTAGAGCATATTTAGAATGTAATACTTGTGTGTATGTTAGAAAGAAAAGGACTTGACTTGACTTGACTTGACGGTTATATGACTTTGATGTGTCGGTAATGAATATGTTTACCTTACTGTTTTTGGTTCTCTTTAATGTTTATATGTTTTCATAGGTACCTCTTGTAATGTAATATTTGTTCTATGTGTCTGTCACTACAATATTGTCATTTTGTCTTAGACTATCATGTCACTATTCTTATCTTATCCTTACATTGTCTTCTTTGTTATTATTCTCATAGTAACATTAGTTCTCTTGTGTATTTCTGTTTGTGAATGGGTTACTCGTGAATAAGGTTAATTCACTCCACTTGTCTTTCTTGTGTTAACAGAAATATTAGTGTTGTCTCTTTAAATGTTCTCTGTTATAGTTTTTTGTCTCAAACTAACCTTACTTCTTTTTTTTATCTTTATGTGTCAGATTGATAACTGTTTTCTAAGGGTATTATGTTTGACTTGTGATCTGAAAAAAAACATGTTCCATCAGTTTAGAATATCTAACAATCCTCCTAGATATGCTAGTTGAGTGCCCAAAACATTTTAAGTTTCAAAGCCTTTGTTAAGTGTCACAGTGGAGGGGACAAGACTGCGTTTTCCTGGCCAGAAGGCGATAGTTTTCTTCCCTCACAACTTGAAATTCTACTGTGACAGATAAAGGATAATTGTAAGAGTAAATATTTTATTATACAAATTGCATGCTATTAGATCTAGCAGGCTTTTGCCAACCAATAGAAAGTGATATTTTTCACATATACTTCAGCTGAGCCATTACACCTATTCTCTGCTCCTTGCTCAGCAAACTTAGATCCAGTCCTTTATATGGATACCCAGGAGCAATTAAATGCCATTTAAATGTGCCTATTGGCAATTTTAGAGTGACACAGGGTTACACAATCTCAGAACTTTTGGTTCCACAGACAGTGCAGCCCCCAGTAATAAAGATTCTTATTGAGCTAATGGTTCAGAATGTTTTAAGCTTATTAACAGTAGTACTTCCCCTGAATATTCTGAAGACAAACTTCCTGCCGACCAAATAAATCACCGTCAGTTGTTTCACACTGAAGTACTTAATGGTGCATTAGACTTACAGCACCCTTTAGAGGAAATCTAATTCAAAGTCCAAACAATAACAAGTAGGATTCTATTTGCTGGTACTGTCATAAAAACTACATTTCCCAGAATCCTCCGTTGCACAATATTTCAGATACTTAACTTCTCTCACTGTTTTGTAACTTCCTCTTTTGTCAGCCCGTTGGCTCAGGAACTTTTAACCACAGCAAATATTTTTAACTTTACCATTTCATACTCATCTGTATTTTTTTTTTCTGTATCTCCTGCATCTGGATCTTTTTCACCAACATGAAGGTAAACTTGATGCAGTTTGGATCCATACCCGATTCGCTCATTGGTACAGGTTAAATTATTTTCATTATTCTCTAGACAGATGTGAATCTATTATTTCATATTATTGTACTGCATTTGCAGTACAACAAGAGGGGAGTATTATATTGTGGGTTCTGTTGTTGTTACTATTTTTTCTAATTAAATAAGCTTCAGTTCATAAAAATGCAGCTTATGTGCTTGTGCCGCTGCTAAAAAAAAAAAATTCTTCCTTAATCTTTGCACTTGTGTATCTTGTATCACAAGTCTGCAAGTGTAAGAAAATGCAGAAGTGACTTAAATTTATTGTTGATTTTGTCTGATAATCAGTAATTTCACTACCAAATTTGTAGAAATAAATGATGCTACTAAAATGGGTCTATGTCATTTTCATTTAGGCTAAAAATATAAAAATATAAAGGTACAAGAGAGAACTTGTTAAATGTTTTTCCTGGTTATGATTAATCAATATTATTTTGTTATAAGAAGGAAACAGTACAGGTTGTATTTGATAGTTTACACAATTAAATTTTCGATTCTGTTACAAATTTTGCAAATATCACTGATCTTAAGTGGAGTTGTGTCTTTGTACCATCCCACTTCCAACAACACAATCACTGGCAGCATTTGGTTGGATTTATTCCCAGCTGTCCTGTCAATTCACTGCAACAATCCTATCAGGTGTTGTGGACTCTCTCCATTTGAATTAAGCACAAGAAAATAAAAGTCCTTCACTCATATCATAAATGTACAACCACTTCTCATTACTGACAGTTCATACAGTAGTTTCATTAGAGTTCTTTGGCTAGTACATTAGATAAGTCAGTATTACCAGAACACCAGATATTGTCACATTGTCTCTTTGTTTCCAGGTTGGTGATCTGAGCAAAATTCCATCAGTAGCTGTTGAGATTATTCCAATCCATTCCAAATAGAACAACTATCCTTGATCCCACCACTCATTGAAAGAAACTCTGCATACATACAAAGAGTCATTTCAAAGTTTGCCATTCATATCTGTGATGCCTTTACATTTTTGCCTATCCTAATATCGAATCCATGGACTGATTATGAACTCTTAAAAAGAACTGTACAGAGACTGCTGCATTGACTGAATACAAGTGACTGTTGAATATTTCTTCATATGCCTATCCACCGCCATGATGTCTCTCTGATTGGACTTTCCCCTATAATGAACTGATGGACTGATATTGAAATGGGTTAATTTTAAGGTTTAGATTCATACAGTATTGAATGTGATATAGTTAAATTGTGTACAATTTATAAGAACAATGGGAATGTGATAATGTAACATTTTCTCTATATGTTTAGTTTTAAATTAGTTATGAAAACAACAAAGGTAAAATTGTATCTGTTTAAAAAAAAAAAAGGTTTTAGAAGGGAAGTTTCCTGCAATTACTTATTATTGTATTATTGCCCCAGTCCTCAGCTCTATATGTAGCCGGTTGTGTGTAAACGGCACTGACGTAGAAAAAAGAGAAAAAAGGAAAAAAATGTTAAACCCCATAATAATAGAACTCTGTCATGTGCTAATGTTAGAATTGAGTAGAGTCTAGATTCCAAGAATAGTCCCGCCCATAATGTTAAATCTATAAAAAAAATATAAATCTTATCACCGTCATAAACTAAGCTCTATAGTTAGTATAGATATGGGTATATAGAATTTGTGTGAAAGTAGGGAGGGGTGTGTGTATGGATGCTGGGTTTTCCTTTGGAGGGGTTGAACTTGATGGACTTTGTCTTCTTTCAACCCAATGTAACTATGTAACTATAAACATAGAGGTTGTTCAAATAAATAGAATAGCTGACCAAAATAGTATGATTTTAGATTAGCATGTGTTTTGATAGGAAAAAGAAGGTTGTACTCATATTGTTTCTGAAATGTTTGTTGAATGTCATATAGTCAAAGTTTTAGAGCTGCAACAATAAGTGTAATCTTTTTATAGAACAGTTCGGTTATTCCAAATGATTAGGTAAAATGTTATAGCTGGTTAAACAACTCCATTGGAAGTTTCATTAAGTGTATCCATGTCATCCTAGCATTAATACTTGGTCTACAGTATATTTCTCCGTTAGAATTTGTGCTATAAGCACCTCCCCCCAACTTCTGCTCTCATTTGATTTACATCTATAAGGTAAAGCTTTTCTCAGCTGTATGTGGGGAGGTTTGAAAGAAAGAAAGAAAGAATAATTTTTTACTTTTCAATAGTAATGAAATCAGTATTATATTAGTCTCTTATAACATGTTATATATATATTGTATATTCTTTGTCATTTTATAGGGTTTTCTGTTCCCAACTGCACTTAACCAAGTTATTTCATGAAACAGGATGTATCTGTAGCTCCCTAGCTTCCTGTTTTTTCTTTTCACTGATTTCAGCTTTCAGCTGCACTTCTGTATTGGTGCTGCCACGACAGTTGAACTGTAACTCACAACAGCGTACACCACTGTCCCATTTATAATAGACCTCCCTTGTTCCTGGGGGTCCTCTCAGCACTCTTACTGTGCCTGTAATTACTAATGTGAAACATATTTAATGTTTCAAGAGAGGTAATGACAGTGAAATTTATAGCTGGAACGGTCCAAATCCTAAGACGGACGAATGGCTAGTGTCAGAGGGTTGATAGTTGTCACCCCCGCCCTCTATGACGCCATAACGCTATAGGGCCTAAGGCAGGATGGACTTTAAGGGCTAATGGTCTACTGTGGACAATGGTCACTCATATAACTTATACTAGGCCATACAAATAAATGATCCCCACTCTGTTACTTAGATTCCAGAGTGTCAGCATAGTGTCAGCATGTCTCTTATGCCCTTTTGCAGAAGTGTTGCTCAATAGTTGTCTGTACCACAATGGCTATGTTTAGCCAATAGATGTTTACGAGACTGTGGACAGTTGGAACCAGAAATCTCTTATGTTGCAAAACTGCACATCTTACAGGAATGTACAAATATATGCCAGTAAGTCTCCTCGCCAGACCATGTATGGTATTTCCGTGAACCCCTTGTCACAATTACTGTAAATGCCTTCTGAAAGCTATATAACGCCTGGACCAAGAGGTGGGTCTTTGGTAAGTCCTTGGCTGACATTCTGTGTGTTACTCCAACAGCTTACCCAGACAAAACTGTTATGATGTATGAATAAATTGCCTGACTATTACTAAAGGTTTTCCTTTACTGAGTTTTGTCTTACACAAGGTCAAAATGGCACTACTAAAAATACCATCACTGGTTAAGGAAGACCAATGAGCCAGTCTAGGCCCAATTTGGCTGATCAAATTGTTGGCCCTCTGGCTGATAAGGGCTGCATTAATACAGTGCTCATTGGATGGTAAAATCAAACTTGCCCAGTTGATATCTGGCTGTTTTGTGTCTAGATATAAGCCAGACAGGTCTGCCCACTCTGTACACAGGTCAATAACCTGCTGACTTGGTCCGAATGGATGGATTTTATTGGCTTATGTATGGCCACCTTAATGGAACAGTAACACCAAATACTGAAAGTGTGTCAAATTAATTAAATATTATGTACTGTTGCCCTGCACCTTTTCTCCAAAAAAGGAGAAAAGGCACAGATTACATAGCAAATAACAGATAAAATACCATTGTATTGGACAGGGCTTATCTGTTATGTGCTATGTAACCTGTGCCTTTCTCCTTTTTTTCCAGCTCGAATGGTTGCCCCCATGGCTACACAGAAGCTTATTTATATAAACTATAGCAGTCTTTCTGAAGCAAACACACCAGTTGTACCAGTGCATGCTAATAGTATTTTATATGTTAATTACTTTAAACAGCTTTTATTTTTTGGTGTTACTGTTCCTTTAACTGGTCTGAAAGGCATATCCAACTGGGATTTAGGTGTAGCTAGAAAAAACGAAATTGCACATCGCCATAAAACAAGCATCTCCCACTTCTGACTGTACACCTGACACGTCAAAAATGCATTCTAATTTTAGGGAAGTATGACAATTTCAAATACATGCTTAGACTTTGAAACAAAGGACATGAAAGAAAAGCTTTCCAAACAATTAAAAGGGTATACGCTATGTATCACATTCATTTATTTTTTTAGCTGACTGGGGCTACTTGAGGGTGTCAAATGAGCAGCAGCCAGTTCCCCAAAGCACAGAAGTAATGAATAATAGCCCTTCCCATACTGTAAAACCTGTAATCCCTTGCACCATGACACACTTCTACAATGTTTCTTTAAACACAACAGGCATTCAGCTATCTATACAACTGCTGAGTTCACCATTCCCAATCTTGCTCTATGATATGTATATGCAGTCATAATTCTTTTAATAGTCCTCTTAATTCTTTGGAGTTTTGTTTATCATTGGTTGAGCTTTCAAAGTAGCAACTTACTTTTAATATATGCCTTATGGAAACAGTAATATTTCAGCAGTGACATAAAGTTTATTGGATTAACAGAAAATATGCAATACTGTATGCAGCATAATAAATTTAGACAGATGCATAAATTTGGGCACCCCAACAGAGATATTACATCAATACTTAGTTGAGCCTCCTTTTGCAAATGTATCAGCCTATTGACACCTCCCATAGCATTTGATGAGTGTCTGGATACAGGATGTCGGTATTTTTGACCATTCGTCCATACAAAATCTCTCCAGTTCAGTTAAATTTTATGGCTGCCGAGCATGGAGACCCTGCTTCAAATCATCCCATAGATTTTCCATGATAAGTCAGAGGACTGTGACGTCCATTCCAGAATATTGTACTTCTCCCTCTGCATAAATGCCTTTGTAGATTTCAAAGTGTGTTTAGGGCTCTTACACACGGCCGTTCCGACCTGCGCTCCCCTGCGTTCAGTTTTTTGGCGTTCAGCCGCAGGGGAGCGCAGGAATAGACGCAAGTCATTATGTGAAATGGGCCTGTACTCACTAAGGCGCGTGTAGGCGCCGAACGCAGGAAAAATGCAGCATGTTGCGTCTGAACCTGCGTTCGGCGCCTACACGCGCCTGAGTGAGTACAGCCCCATTTCAAATAATGACTTGCGTCTATTCCTGCGCTCCCCTGCGGCTGAACGCCAAAAAACGGAATGCAGGGGAGCGCAGGTCGGAACGGCCGTGTGTGAGAGCCCTTAGAGTCATTGTCTTGTTGGACTGATGCTTGAACATTATCCTGAAGAATTTGTTGATATTGGGTTGAATTCATCCGACCCTCGACTTTAACAAGGGCTCCAGTCCCTGAACTAGCCACACAGCCCCACAGCATGATGGAAACTCCACCAGGTAGGTAGCAGGTGTTTTTCTTGGAATGCGGTGTTCTTCTTTCGACGTGCAAAGCGTTTTCTATTATGACCAAAGGCTCAATTTTTTGTCTGATTAGTTTTTCTCAATTTTCCCAAAATGATTGTGGCTTCTCTAAATGAGCTTTTGCATACAAGAAGTGACTCTGCTTGTGGCGTGAGTGCAGAAAGGGCTTCTTTCTTATCCACCTGCCATACAGATGTTCTTTGTGTAAATTGCACTGAATTGTAGAACGATATACAGATACACCATCTTGCAGGTCTCTGGAGGTAATCTTTGGTTTGTCTGTAACCATTCTCACAATCCTCCGCATATGCCGCTCCTGTATTTTTCTTGGCCTGACAGACCTGGGTTTTACAGCAACTGTGCCTGTGTCCTTCCATTTCTTGATTACATTCCTTACAGTTGAAACTGACAGTTTAAACCTGACAGCTTTTTGTAGCTTTCCCCTAAACCATGATACTGAACAATCTTGGTTTTCAGATCTTCTGAGAGTTGCTTTGAGGATCCCATGATGTCACTCTTTAGAGGAGAGTCAAACAGAAGCACAATTTGCAATTGGCCACCTTAAATACCTTTTCTCATGATTGGACACACCTGCCTATGAAGTTCAAGGCGTAACGAGCTAATCCAACCAATTTGGTGTTGCCAGTAATCAGTATTGAGAAGTTACATGCATTTAATTTAGCAAAATTACAAGGGTACCCACATTTTTGCACAGCCAGTTTTTCACATTTGATTACATTTCATACAACTGAATACTGCTTCACTAGAAATCTTTGTTCAGAAAACACCCCAGAACTCAGATGTTCCTGGGAAATGATAGAAATACCACTGTTATCTTTTTTTATTGAACATGGAGTAAATTATTATTCAGGCTGAGGGGTTCCCAAACTTTTTCATATGACTGTATATACAGTACATACAATATGATTGAATGTTACAATATCCAGCAAAGATGCATTTAAAAACAAACACAAAGCATAGACAAGCTGGATTCTTCATATCCACATACCTGAATACTCCACTTCCACATCAGCCAGGACCTTTAGTGTGTTGTCATAGGTGACACTGCTCAGGTCTAGGCTCCCAACCTGGTCATAAACTCTCTTTGTTTGCTCAATGACCTCACCAGTCAGTATCTCAATCTGTTTCGGAGTCAGATCCCATCTGAGACGGTTTCCATCATTCTTAAACTGGGGATTCATCGTGTGATCTGCAGTGCAGAGCAATGTTACAGTGTTCAATAAATGAGCTCACTAGAGTATCTGAATGTCACTTATTTATGTGAAGTAAAAATTAGGTCATTGTGATTAGTACTCATGGAATCTTTACAAGCAGCCTCCTAAAGAAGTTGAGTCATAATGTTGAGTCATTTCTGGAACTGGCAATATGTGGATTTTGACATATGCAAGATGCCATAGACAGTCAATATATGTTGTACTGGTGGGGGCTGTTTCGGCCTCTATGTACTTGAAATGCCAGGGCCTATTTTGATTCTCAGTCCAGACCTGCTTATGCCAGTTTATCTCTGCTGATACATAATATGCAAATATTATAAAAAATAAAAACAACTATATTTTTTTTCTTTACAAAAAAAACAAACTTGAATTATAGTCAGAGCTCCACTGATTGCTTGCAAGTCGGCTGCTGCTGGTTCCATGCAAGTAGCAGGGAGATGAGTGATTGTACTAAACAAACATGTTTTTTAAATATACTTTTTAATTAAGGTATACTGGAGAAAGGCTTATTTTTAATTTTTAAAGCTGAATTTAATATTGTTATATGTTCAATTTCAATGTTTGAATCAACAATGATATAGCTATCATGGTGCTTGGATGCTTTCTTCCAATCAATTTTAATGTATGCAATAGCTACATGGCAGCATTTTTATCTTGTGGCCCAGTCACTAAGTCTTTATGTTCTCTCACTATGACAGGATACACCCACACACAATACAAAGAGTTAACAAATATGTATTAAACCAGCCCTACACAAGGGTATGTTAAACAAATAGTTCACATTTTAAAAATGAATTATCGTTTTATCTGTAAAAAAAAAAACAGTACCTTGTACTTGATCCCAACTCAGATATAGTTATCATTATTGGAGGCAAAACAATCATAGTGGGTATAATTAATAATCAAATTATTTTTTAGTAAGGTATGGTGATCCAAATTACTTAAAAAAAATCAATACCTTTAACCTGCTGACAACATTTAAATAGCAAATAACCCCACTAGGATTGTTTTTTCACCACTATAAATTCATGAAGCTTAGTTACCATCAAGTACAAGGCAGTTTTATTCAGGGAAAATAAAAATAAAATCAATCGCCAAAAATTTACTCTATGGGACACAGCTTTCTGAAATTTCCAAGCTTTCTAGTTGTCAGATTCCCAGATATGAGATCGCACCATACCTGTAACATATGTGCACAAAGTGTGCTGCTCTGTATTGTACTGTATTGTGAACAGATGAATTAATATTTACTGTATGCACCTAGAGCAGATCAGCTATGCAGTCTGGTGCATCTCCATTTGAGTAATGATTATGCAGTGTCCCCTTGTTTGTGCACAACGTGATCTGAACCGCACCAGATAAAAATACTCAGCAGCCTTCAGCCCGTGCAAATCCCGGAGCCTCCTCCTGCTGGAGCTGCCAGGCAGTAATCACATGCCTCATTATGTGCTAGCCCACAGACAGGCAGGGCTGTAGCCCACAGAGGGAGGAACAATTAACAATCACGGCCACTAGGCTAGCAGCAGCAGTCTACAACTGCAGCAAGGGGGAAGCTATTCCTGAAACACAGGGGGAGGTGATAGATTTACAGTGTGACAGCGGTGGAGTTTATGGGGCAAGCGCATTGATACAGGTGTCAGACACTGAGGACTGGACCATCAGTGAAACACCTGTTCCCTCTCACTAATGTCACCTGTGCGGGGAAGGGGTCAGTTTATGTGGCTACAGCTTCTGGCCTATCCCCCATTAGCACATAAACAGCTGTATATATAGATTGTATACATTGTGCCCCCCCCCCCGCCAGTTACATTCCACTCACCTTCACCCTGTCTAAATTAGTGTACTCACCCCACCACCATCACAGAAAAAGGCCTAAAATCAACAAAATATCACATAGGTGAGAAGGGGATGGAGCGCGATTAAAGGCATGGCCAACACACACCTGAGAAATAGATGGTATAGAAATAAACCCCAAGGACTATGATAATATTGGAGAGCAGGAGACATGACTGGTCACTGCATTTCGGGTGAACAATATGACTGCTGTCTATTTATGATGGATACCTATAGTAACAGTAGGATAATAGTCTCTGGGAAGGGAGTGTGACTGTGGGATAGCATGTATAGTAGGGAGAGATGGGGCCTATAGTAACAGTGGGGATAATAGTCTCTGGGAAGGGAGTGTGACTGTGGGACAGCAGGTATAGTAGGGAGAGATGGTGCCTATAGTAGCAGTTGGATAATAGTCTCTGGGAAGGGAGTGTGGCTGTTGGATAGCAGGTATAGTAGGGAGAGACGGTGCCTATAGTAACAGTGGGTATAATAGTCTCTGGGAAGGGAGTGTGACTGTGGGACAGCAGGTATAGTAGGGAGAGATGGTGCCTAAAGTAGCAGTGGGATAATAGTCTCTGGAAAGGGAGTGTGACTGTGGGATAGCAGGTATAGTAGGGAGAGATGGTGCCTATAGTAACAGTGGGGATAATAGTCTCTGGGAAGGGAGTGTGACTGTGGGATAGTAGGGAGAGATGGTGCATATAGTAACAGTGGGATAATATTCTCTGTGAAGGGAGTGTGACTGTGGGATAGCAGGTATAGTAGGGAGAGATGGTGCCTATAGTAACAGTGGGGATAATAGTCTTTGGAAAGGGAGTGTGACTGTGGGATAGCATGTATAGTAGGGAGAGATGGTGCCTATAGTAGCAGTTGGATAATAGTCTCTGGGAAGGGAGTGTGGCTGTTGGATAGCAGGTATAGTAGGGAGAGATGGTGCCTATAGTAACAGTGGGGATAATAGTCTCTGGGAAGGGAGTGTGGCTGTTTGATAGCAGGTATAGTATGGAGAGATGGTGCCTATAGTAACAGTGGGGATAATAGTCTCTGGAAAGCGAGTGTGACTGTGGGATAGCAGGTATAGTAGGGAGAGATGGTGCCTATAGTAACAGTGGGGATAATAGTCTCTTGGAAGGGAGTGTGACTGTGGGATAGCAGGTATAGTAGGGAGAGATGGTGCCTATAGTAACAGTGGGGATAATAGTCTCTGGGAAGGGAGTGTGACTGTGCGATAGTAGGGAGAGATGGTGCATATAGTAACAGTGGGATAATATTCTCTGTGAAGGGAGTGTGACTGTGGGATAGCAGGTATAGTAGGGAGAGATGGTGCCTATAGTAACAGTAGGGATAATAGTCTCTGGGAAGGGAGTGTGGCTGTTGGATAGCAGGTATAGTAGGGAGAGATGGTGCCTATAGTAACAGTGGGGATAATAGTCTCTGGAAAGGGAGTGTGACTGTGGGATAGCAGGTATAGTAGGGAGAGATGGTGCCTATAGTAACAGTGGGGATAATAGTCTCTGGGAAGGGAGTGTGACTGTGGGACAGCAGGTATAGTAGGGAGAGATGGTGCCTATAGTAACAGTGGGGATAATAGTCTCTGGGAAGGGAGTGTGACTGTGGGACAGCAGGTATAGTAGGGAGAGATGGTGCCTATAGTAACAGTGGGGATAATAGTCTCTGGAAAGCGAGTGTGACTGTGGGATAGCAGGTATAGTAGGGAGAGATGGTGCCTATGGTAACAGTGGGGATAATAGTCTCTGGAAAGGGAGTGTGACTGTGGGATAGTAGGGAGAGATGGTGCCTATAGTAACAGTGGGGATAATAGTCTCTGGGAAGGGAGTGTGACTGTGGGACAGCAGGTATAGTAGGGAGAGATGGTGCCTATAGTAACAGTGGGGATAATAGTCTCTGGAAAGTGAGTGTGACTGTGGGATAGCAGGTATAGTAGGGAGAGATGGTGCCTATAGTAACAGTGCGGATAATAGTCTCTGGGAAGGGAGTGTGACTGTGGGACAGCAGGTATAGTAGGGAGAGATGGTGCCTATAGTAACAGTGGGGATAATAGTCTCTGGAAAGCGAGTGTGACTGTGGGATAGCAGGTATAGTAGAGAGAGATTGTGCCTATAGTAACAGTGGGGATAATAGTCTCTGGGAAGGGAGTGTGACTGTGGGATAGTAGGGAGAGATGGTGCATATAGTAACAGTGGGATAATATTCTCTGGGAAGGGAGTGTGACTGTGGGATAGCAGGTATAGTAGGGAGAGATGGTGCATAAAGTAGCAGTGGGATAATAGTCTCTGGAAAGGGAGTGTGACTGTAGGATAGCAGGTATAGTAGGGAGAGATGGTGCCTATAGTAACAGTGGGGATAATAGTCTCTGGGAAGGGAGTGTGACTGTGGGATAGTAGGGAGAGATGGTGCATATAGTAACAGTGGGATAATATTCTCTGTGAAGGGAGTGTGACTGTGGGATACCAGGTATAGTAGGGAGAGATGGTGCATATAGTAACAGTGGGATAATATTCTCTGTGAAGGGAGTGTGACTGTGGGATAGCAGGTATAGTAGGGAGAGATGGTGCCTATAGTAACAGTGGGGATAATAGTCTCTGGAAAGGGAGTGTGACTGTGGGATAGCATGTATAGTAGGGAGAGATGGTGCCTATAGTAACAGTAGGGATAATAGTCTCTGGGAAGGGAGTGTGGCTGTTGGATAGCAGGTATAGTAGGGAGAGATGGTGCCTATAGTAACAGTGGGGATAATAGTCTCTGGAAAGGGAGTGTGACTGTGGGATAGCAGGTATAGTAGGGAGAGATGGTGCCTATAGTAACAGTGGGGATAATAGTCTCTGGGAAGGGAGTGTGACTGTGGGACAGCACGTATAGTAGGGAGAGATGGTGCCTATAGTAACAGTGGGGATAATAGTCTCTGGGAAGGGAGTGTGACTGTGGGACAGCAGGTATAGTAGGGAGAGATGGTGCCTATAGTAACAGTGGGGATAATAGTCTCTGGAAAGCGATTGTGACTGTGGGATAGCAGGTATAGTAGGGAGAGATGGTGCCTATAGTAACAGTGGGGATAATAGTCTCTGGAAAGGGAGTGTGACTGTGGGATAGTAGGGAGAGATGGTGCCTATAGTAACAGTGGGGATAATAGTCTCTGGGAAGGGAGTGTGACTGTGGGACAGCAGGTATAGTAGGGAGAGATGGTGCCTATAGTAACAGTGGGGATAATAGTCTCTGGAAAGTGAGTGTGACTGTGGGATAGCAGGTATAGTAGGGAGAGATGGTGCCTATAGTAACAGTGGGGATAATAGTCTCTGGGAAGGGAGTGTGACTGTGGGACAGCAGGTATAGTAGGGAGAGATGGTGCCTATAGTAACAGTGGGGATAATAGTCTCTGGAAAGCGAGTGTGACTGTGGGATAGCAGGTATAGTAGGGAGAGATGGTGCCTATAGTAACAGTGGGGATAATAGTCTCTGGGAAGGGAGTGTGACTGTGGGATAGTAGGGAGAGATGGTGCATATAGTAACAGTGGGATAATATTCTCTGGGAAGGGAGTGTGACTGTGGGATAGCAGGTATAGTAGGGAGAGATGGTGCCTATAGTAACAGTGGGGATAACAGTCTCTGGGAAGGGAGTGTGACTGTGGGATAGCAGGTATAGTAGGGAGAGATGGTGCCTATAGTAACAGTGGGGATAACAGTCTCTGGGAAGGGAGTGTGGCTGTTGGATAGCAGGTATAGTAGGGAGAGATGGTGCCTATAGTAACAGTGGGGATAATAGTCTCTGGGAAGGGAGTGTGACTGTGGGATAGTAGGGAGAGATGGTGCATATAGTAACAGTGGGATAATATTCTCTGAAACATCAAAAGCAGAAGGCGCACACTCCTTAGTTATAAAGCAAAAAAATACAGAAAATCAAATATATGCGAGGTGCTAATCCTAAAGGAGGTTGCCCATCTGAAGTCTCCACATAAATCATGCATGAAACAAAAAATAAGGATCGCACACTCTATTAAATCAAAAAAAGAAAATATATTACATGCTAATTACACCACATGGCAACAGCATGTGGCCCTACGCGTTTCGACCTAAAAAGGTCTTCATCAGGGGCACAAAAATAATAAAAAAGAGTTATACAAACATCTTGGTTAAATACCTTGTGTAATGTAAAGCATATCATTAGGGAACAAGCACGCATCAGCGCGTGTGATGTCACTTCCACTCTCCACAATGATCAAATGGATCTATAAGACTCCATCACACACACCCCCCTGGTATGTATGACTGCCCTTGTGGATATAATGGTTGTGGTACATATTGTCTTATATACTTTTGAGTAATACATTTTTCTTTCTGTTTTAGGGGATATTCTTTCCCCCGAAATGCGCTACAAATTCTCTGCGCTATATATTCTCTGGAATTTTCTGTTCAAGATGATGGACCAAAGGGGCGATATATATAGTTTTTCTTAGTGTGGACATTACATATATGACGTTTTTCATGCTTTCTATATTCATGCAATGTTTGATCATAGCCCAGTAGCTCCAATTAGACGGATACTTCTGCATTGTGGAAACGCATTTGCGTTCCAGATTATATCCCATAATGCTATTTGATGTCTAAACTTTTCTTTGGAACCGAAGTGATGTCATATATGTTGGAGCAATCGTGATGTGTTCACTAATGGACAGGACACATCAGTAGATTTCCATTCAAGCGCATTAGCAATTTAGTATTAAAGCCTTACATCTACTTAGATATCTTTCCCCCTGGTGATGGCCTTGTAGCGTTTAAGGAACAATCACTTCCGGTTATTGGAACGCATTTGCGTTCCGGAAGTGTTCCCACAAGTGTTGATCATTGTGGAAAGTGGAAGTGACGTCACACGCGCTGATGCGTGCTTGTTCCCTTATGATATGCTTTACATTACACAAGGTATTTAACCAAGATGTTTGTATATCTTTCTGCCTTTTTTATTATTTTTGTGCCCCTGATGAAGACCTTTTTAAGTCGAAACGCATAGGGCCACATGCTGTTGCCATGTGGTGTAACTAGCATGTAATAAATTTTCTTTTTTTTTTAGTGTGCGATCCTTATTTTTTGTTTCATGGATCATATTCTCTGGGAAGGGAGTGTGACTGTGGGATAGCAGGTATAGTAGGGAGAGATGGTGCCTAAAGTAGCAGTGGGATAATAGTCTCTGGAAAGGGAGCGTGACTGTGGGATAGCAGGTATAGTAGGGAGAGATGGTGCCTATAGTAACAGTGGATAATAGTCTCTGGGAAGGGAGTGTGACTGTGGGATAGCAGGTATAGTAGGGAGAGATGGTGCCTAAAGTAGCAGTGGGATAATAGTCTCTGGAAAGGGAGCGTGACTGTGGGATAGCAGGTATAGTAGGGAGAGATGGTGCCTATAGTAACAGTGGATAATAGTCTCTGGGAAGGGACATGTGGGCTGCTTTGAATTTTTTGCCCGGGCTGCTTTTTACCCCCAGTCCAGCCCTGTTATGCACTACCCAACCCATGAGCATCAATGGGAATGTCTAGCCAGTTTGACAGAGGACAGGTACATACGCCACACTGTATACAAGAACTATGCTAGGTTGGCAACCTATGGACCCAGCCGCTCACAGCAAGCGAGAAAACACCAGAAAAGTTCATGGGATTTTGTTAAGCCAAAAGATTCTGCTACCTGTAGGCACCATGTGATTTGTTTTGTCTTCTGCGGTGCAGCGTGGGAAGAGAGAGAATGGCGCATATTATGAATGACAGTAATTGTGGACAGGCTTTCAATTTTAAGATATTGTCGCTTCTTGTTTCAGATTACATTCTGACGTGACACTGAATAATAGGCCCTTATTGACAGAACAATATTGTTTGTGTTCACCTATTGGTAATCCAGCTATAGATCAACTGCAACTCCCACAACCATCTTCAGGGCCATCTTTGGGACCCTGCACAAGTTATTTATATGTGTGCCCCCCCCCCCCGGTGAACACAAAAGTGCAGTATTAACATTTTTGGCCACATCGCTTGCATGCAATACACAAATTATTAACTAGCAGGTCGGTTTTGTGGGACAAAAGGTTAAACTTGGATGCACTTTTTGAACCACAGCTACTATGATACCAATTATTTTACTGAAACAAATGCAAAGGTGTAACTATAAAGGAAACAATGCAACTGCTGGGCACCCAAGAACTATAGAGGGCTCATAGGACTGATTAGCAGCTGCAGTATATGTTCAGTGTAAATGTCTTGTTCCCAAAGTTAGGGGCTGAATTATGTTGCTGTGGTGCCTAATAACTGTTCTTCCCCTGCTGAAAAAATTGTGTAGGAGACACTCATATTATTTAGTAAATTTATCCCAATATAAAAAGCTGGTGTTACTATAAATAGTTCATATAAAGTGTTACATTCATTAATGTGTTAATTAGTCTATAAGTTCATTGGGGGTCAGTGGAATTGGCCCTAAATTTAAACCCTACACTATTGTCTGCCCCTGCTCACCACTGCCATTGCTTGATGAACAAGTTGCATACATTTTTGCATTAGTTGCGTAAACTATGTAAGTTAAGGCTCCCCATGTGCAAGTCAGTTCATTGGGGGTCAGCAAAGTTAGCCCAAAGTTTATACCTAACAGCCCTGTCACGCTGCTTTGCCTTGTTGTTGCTTGATACATAAAATAATGTACTTACGTTTCTTTATAGGCAGCATAGGGGCCCATTTACTAAGGGTCAAAGTGAATTCGAAGTGAATTTTCGAATTCAGAAAGTTCGAATTTCTAAGTAATTTTTGGGTACTTCGACCACTGAATAGGCCAAAATTCGAATTGAAAAGACTTTGAATATTCGACCATTGGAAAATCGAAGTACTGTCTCTTTAAAAAACTTCGACACTTCGCCACCTTAAACCTACCGAATTGCTATGTTAGCCTATGGGGACCTCCTAGAACCTATAGCCAGTATTTGGCTAAGTTTTTAGAAGTCGAAGTTTTTATTTGGAAAATCGTTCGATCGATCCATTAAATCGTTCGATTCTAATGATTTAAACGATCGATCGAACGATTGAATTAGATCGAAAACAGCTAAATTTACACACACAAAAAACTACGACTATCGAATTTCTACAATTTCGATGGTCGAATTTCGAAGTTTTACCACTTTGAAATTCGACCCTTAGTAAATGTGCCCCATAGAGTTTGCATAAATTACATAAATTGTGCATGTGTAGGGGCCCAGTGCTGTTGCTGTGGAGAATTTGCTCCTGTTACACTTCTCTACCCTGCCTTTGCTTGATATAACATAAGTTTTGTATGCTTCGATGTAAGTTACATACGTTTCTAGGCAAGGCACAGAAGTTTTTCGTGACAAGGCAAACCACTTCTTCACTGAAACATTTCTACAGACCCAGAAACAGACCCAGAACAACAGTCCCCACTCTGTGCCACTGATAGTGGCCCTCATCTGTATAGCTGTGGCAGGCAAGGAACTGTAGTTCAGTCACAGCTCTTGCTACATAACACCTCCATCCTTTTGTACAGCGCTGCAGAATATGTGACACTTTAGAAATGGATAATGAAATGACACCTACAGTAACATATCACTTTTCCTGGCCAGAGCATTCATTTCATTTAATTTATTTATAACATTTTACTGTGATGTTTCTAAAATCGGCATTCTAATGTAGGGCCTGAACTAGGGGTCGGCAGAAGAGGCACATGCATATGGCATAATGGTGGGGGGGGCACCACTAGGCGCTTATCTCTTCTGTCCACCTCCCCCACTTCTGGATCTTTTGTAACTTCAATCGACCACCTGCTTAGGGAATGACCGCACAGAGTATTTTCATAATGCACACATTGATAATGTCAGAATTAACGTGGTTACAGCTCTTTGCCTTGGGCATCCTTGACACCCAGCCAAGCACTGTTATAATAATACCAGCAATAAGAACACATCAACTGGCGTTAATGCCATACAGCACAATCAACGGCTACCATCCCCACTGATTGTCTGCAGTGATGGGGTGCAGACTTGCCAACGACAACATACTATAATGATCCAGTGCAGGTTGTAGCAGAACTAGAATAATCCAGACATAGATGCAAGACTGAAGGCTTTATTCCTTATTTTTCTCCCCACATGCCCTGCTTCCCCTTCCTTTTTCCATAACCTTTCTCATTACTCCACCCAAGCTACTAATGCATATTGAATGAATGGAACTACATTACACATTCTATGCAGACCTGTTCTACGGCATGTAACCAGGATATTATATCACTCAGGTAGGTGGAACAACCTGGCACAGAAAATTAAGTTTGTTTATTTTTTTTTACACACCAGAGACACCCTCAGCATTAAATAAGCAAATACATGCAATTCCTGCATATTAATGAATATTAACAGTTTACATTTCAGTTTACATTTCTAGTACTGAACTCTAACTCTTGCATTGGGCAATGCGGTAGAACAGGGCTCCTCCTGCCTAAAACATGTGCAGGTTAGGGTATTGGTAAAGGGGACACCAACATAACTCAGCCTGCCCACCCCTTTTTAGCACTTTGGCATGCATCAAAGCTGTCTATACCTACCCCTAATAACCTGCTTGCACCTGCCCACTACAGAACTATAGTTCACATTGGGCATGAAAAATTTTAGGAGCTAGAGAGCAGTAAATGAGGGATATAGCCCTGTTCCTCGGTTCCTTGCTTCCTCTATATTTACGCCACTGGATTTCTTCCTTACTGCAAGGTGTTAGGGTTCAAGTTTGAATTAGAGGTGGCTAAGAAAAGACTAGGATGAGAATTAGGGACTGCATGGGATAATGCAAACAGGGTCTAGAGTGAAAGGAGATGTTAAAGGACAAGGAAAGGCAAAAAAATAAAATCCCATTTTTACTTTCTTTAATGAAAAAGAAATCTATCTCCAATATACTTTAATTAAAAAATGTGTACCGTTTTTATAAGAAACCTGACTGTATGCAGTGAAATTCTCCCTTCATTTACTGCTGTGGATAGGAATTGTCAGATGGTCCCTAACTGCTGAGCAGGGAAACAATCATACTTATGAACAGCAGGGGGAGCCCCCACCTTACTTACCAGCCATGCAGAATTCAAGCAGCTTTGTTTATGACAATCCCTAAGCAGCGCAGACCACACTGAGCATGTGCAGGGTCAAGGTCAGGCAAAGATGTTTAACAAAGTTACAAAATGACAGCCAAAATGAAAGCATAAATCATTTGTTTGATTAGGCTTTGTGGTGCAGTAAGTTTATGTTTATGTTTAGTATACAAAATACAGCATTTCTAGCCTTATTCTATTTTAGACTTTCCTTGTGCTTTAAGTATTGAAGCACCTTATTTAACGTAGAGGAGTAATTGACTCCTCAAATATTACTTGTAGTGTGGATTGCAAAAGGCAGGACTGACAGTAAGAAGCTGGCGATCAAATGAGTCAGTGACTACAAGTTTGCACTGTGTGGGTCAACACATGTATGTAGTCCTCATTCCTCTTAGAGCAACTGCTTGGTCACACCACCCCCTAGCATTGCTGTTTCTGGCCTTAAACCATTCCTTTTTGCTGCCACACATTTGGAAAGCCATCCCTGAATTCTTCCAGACTAAATTTTCTTTCAGGTCTTTTCAAAAATAAACTTAAATACTACCTCTAGCATAACATATACAGTGACATCATACAGTATGCATACAGTACTAAAACCAGAAGTGAACTTAGGACCCCCAGCACTGCAAGACAGCAGTAGTACAAAATGAGCCACCGTGCTGCCTATTAATGTTTTAATCTGCTGTACATTTGTGCTGTACACTAGTAGTGCTCTATAGATAAAAATATACATATGTAGCTAAGTGGGCACTGTGCTGGTCAACAAATGATTTGATCAGGACTACAAAAAGATGTTCTAGGTGTGCATATGCAAGCAAATGGAAATGGGTTTGAAGACTTTATACTGGTGGACCGCCTCTTGATAAATACAAGAAGCTTCTTTATTTTGAGTGGGATCAAGGAAGGCAGTGGGATCCTATGGGAGAAAATCTGTTTTGTAAAATATTTTCTTACATAAAGAATGTATTTATGCATATAGCAGCTATGATTACTGTGGTGATATGAACTTATTCACCAGCTATGACAAAACAGCAACCTCAGTTGGAAAAATATTTGAAAAAAATTTCAATTCTAATATGCCTTTAGCTGTGCACCCTGCCCAATCCTGTGAGCCGTTTCTGCTTATTCAGTGTCCTTAGATACAGCCCTCTGCATTCCTACAAACTGAAAAGTTGTGTGGCTATTGAGAACTATAATTGAATAGCAAATGCAGACAAATTAGAGCTACGTGCTTCCTATGGAATACACAGCCTGCATGGCTAATTAGCATTTCATGGGTGGCAACCCCTAACATTACCACTTCTGTTTAGGTATCATGCTGCTGTTACTGCACCACCACTTCTGTTGTTGTTACACTTTCAGCCATCTGAATACTTAATTAAAGGGATACTGTAGGGGGAAAACATGTTTTTTTTACAAAATGCATCAGTTAATAGTGCTACTCCAGCAGAATCCTGCATTGAAATCCGTTTTTCAAAAGAGCAAACTGATTTTTTTATATTTAATTTTGAAATTTGCTGTGGGGCTAGACATTTTGACATTTTCCCAGCTGCCCCCAGTCATGTGACTTGTGCTTCAGGCACTTTACTGCTGCACTGCAAGTTGGAGTGATTTCACCCCCTCCCTCCTACCAGCCGATGTAATGTAAACAGAGCCTTGTCTGCTCAGCCTGTCAATTGAACAATAGACAGGTATCAAGATAACAGCTCTCGCTGACAACTCTTCAGAAGGATTCTGCTGATTGGACTGAGAGGAGTTCTGTAGCTGCCTGCTGTTACCAGTGCTTTGCTTTGACTAAAACAAGGCTGCAGACGGAGTTATACAAGGAACTCTGAGTATCACTCGTGTTTTATAAGGGATAATGTACCCCCTTCTGTAAATAAGGATATTAGAAGTCACTGAGGGGTTCTGTGACCATATAAAGACTGATGATAGGGAACAGAACAATGAAAAAATAAGGACATGGTTAAATAGTTCAGGGTTGCTTTCTATAGTTCATAAATGGAGAGAGAAGGCAGTAGGAAATTAATAAAAAAATAAAAATTGCAGGCATGGAGTGAGGTCTTTGTGGGGGTGGGATAGCAGAGGGAACACAGTCACAGTTCTATCACCTTATCTTGTAACCAGCCTCACACAAACAAATGAAGGCAGCAACAAGTAAAATTTCCCCCTCCCAACTCTGCAAAGGTCACTTTAAAGGAATGCAGAGAGTAAATTTACCAGAGGGCAGGATCTGTTATAGTCATATGTGTGAGAAGGGCTGCTCGTGGACGCTGGACAGCAGACAGGAAGTGGGAAAGTGAAAGCAGTAGCTGCTCTGCAGACCATGTGACTGCTCTCCTCATGACATCACACACATGGGCAGAGAGGGGAGGGGGAATACACAGAAGGATCCTTATGTTGCAGTGCGACTTGGCTTTATAACAGAGTCTGGCTGCCTCCAAGCACACAGGCAATGCAGTGCCTGCTGTTAGTGCAGCACTTGAAGAATGTATAATGAGCAAATATGGAAGCCCCCATGACAAAATAAAAACTGTAATAACTTGTGTATGAATTTGTGAATTAACATTTTAGTTGCCAGACAGTGTTTATTGAGGTGTACTTTTTATAAAAAGGCAAAAAAAAAAAAGTTTAAAATGATGACAGATTCCCTTTAAATCAGTGTTACTGTGCAAAACAAGTTGCCAACTTTCAGCAATCTAAATTAAGGTATTTTTTTGCTTATCATTCAAACCACATATGCAGATTGCAAGTGGTTACAGTGTTTGTTATCAAAACCATGCAATGATTTAATTTGAAGAAAGTTACCATAAAGCAGAAAGGTTGTGTTAGTTGTTAACAGTAAAACATTCTTTATTAAAACACCTTGATAATACAATTGGCTGGAGGATTATGCTCTTATTTAGGAGCATTTTATTTACTAAATTACCTTTGAGATCTTTAAATTTGATTTGCATTATTCCAAGGAGACTGCAAAGTGCTTGCAGAAAAAGGATGTCTAAAATTTGAATATGATAGGTCTGATTTTCCCCATAGAGCCCATGTCAAATACACACTATTAGAGACCACAAATCATTTTATTGTTTCATTGACAGACCCGGAAGATTGATTCTCCATCTAACAGGTTTCTTATTTAACTACAGGAAATGTCTCTTGATCCAGTTGTAACATTCCGGTTATCACACTGATGTTAAAGGGCACCAAACCCAAGACATACACCACTGTTCAAACCAAATGCAGACAGTAATAGCCATGGACGAGAAGAAAACAACAACATATTGTGGTTTTTCTTTTCTTCAACAGGAGCAGAAAGACTAACTGTTCATACTGGATCAGCCCTTTGTGCTACCCTGTGGCAAGTGACACTTAATGGATCTTTGAAAATGGTAGTAAGGAAGTGGTAATGAGGTAAGAAAAAAAGTTTCTTCCAACAAAATATGCCAAGAGTAACTGTTCACATAAACCGCCGAGGAAGACAGACCCTATTGTAGTCACTCAAGTACTTTCTGCCCATATTCCAATAAAGTATTACAATATCCTTCAGCCTGCCAGCGCTGCTCATTCATGTTGCTCATCATGACTTGAACTTGGGGGTCGACTTCGTATCTGACTACGCAATTGTTCTATCAGCTCTGGATTTTGCTGTTGCATCTGCTGAGCAAACTGTTGCCCTCTAAAAAATACAAAAAACGCATGTTGGTTTAAAATTACTCTTACAACCTGCTTAACCTTGATTAGGTACTCATTCTTGCTTACAACAACTTTAAAATAAAAGTGTTCCCTATGTGTACATTGAGAAAAGAACAATAAAGCTGGAGAGAGTATGCAGGGTTGTATAATATATATATAGCAATTATTTTTCTAGATTTAGAGGGTCCTAAATAAAAATAGCCATACTAAAGATTTTTTGGCAAGATCCCGACAAGCAGAACAGTCATTAATGTTTCATATACAGGGATGTTGGGTTGATGCAGTTATTTTTAAACCTGTTTAAATGTATCTGTCCAGGGATCCCAAGGTCACCAGCCATTTGCTTATTTAGTTTGTGAATCAGCTTCAAAGCCACATATATTTTAGGATCCTCCTGCATCTCCAATAAAAATTTGGAGGTGTGCCCACACTTCACTGCTCCTAACTGCAAGGTACATGATGCACATAGGCACTGGTATGCTTCACCATGGGATGCATGTACTGTACCCTATTAGAGAAGGCAGTGGAGGGCTATGCTGGCAAAATTAGAAATGTAAATTAGGGTTATGGCAGGGTTCAGCATGCTGTCTGTGTTCAGGGGTACAACAACTCAATGTACTATGATAAACTGAACAATGGTCACAAGCTGACAGAATTAACATTAGACATACGCTTGTATAAGACCGGCCAAATCATTCGGAGGATTGTTTCCTGCAGCTGCAGCTCCAGCTCCAGCCATGGGTGTGTGGCCACCAGAAATCATTCCTGACATTCTGAAAAACAATGATAATGAGAGCATGATCTTTTCAATTTCAGGATATTCATTGCTCTGTGGTTATAAAATTGCAGTTGATTTCTTCTGCTCTACACACAACTACTAAATGTGTGGTTAAATAAAGGATACCAAGTACAGGGGTCCTGATTCTACTGCCTGAAAAGAACATAAGCAATATTATATCAAGTGTGGATAAATGAAGAGGATGGTTTATGATTAATACTGTGTCAGAATAATTGAAATAAAAACAAAAAACCTTTCAAGGGCATTTGGGATAATGTACAATTGAACACATAGTTAAAGTATGTACTGTACATTGCAGCTTCACTATATATTAATAACTTTATAAGCAGTGGGGGGGGTGACTTTTGTTAATGTGTTCCACTGCACCACAAAATAAGTCAGCAATGATCCTTTAGTTACTGTATGCCCTTCGATGAACTTGTTACAATAAATGGATGTAATACTGATAATGACAAATATAGCACCAAACCTACATATTTCACTATTGCTTGCTAAAGAATGTGGCCTAGCATTAATAATCAGCCCTACAGTGTCAGTGTGTGCAGGAGTGGAGTGAAGCTAAGACTTTTCTGTGGACTCTAAATCAAGAATTGCCTACCAACATTATATCTGTAAAAATAAGTCAAATCAACTGGACCGTGTTTTTTTTTTTTTGAAGATGTTAAAACAGTCATCCAACTGGCTTTCTCAATTCAGAATGACTTGTAAATAAGCTCTTTCTGGAAGAAATACCCTGCAATGTTGCTCCAATCAGCATAATCTGTTTTTCATAATCCGCAAGGATGTCATGACGTCAGGTGTTGACTGTATTAGCAAGATTGGAGCCTTGAGGTGTTATTAAACCTTCCAAGGGGGAGGTGCCAAAACAGCATTGTATGTGGCAGACAATATGAGGCACATTTACTTAGCTCGAGTGAAGGAATAGAAGAAAAAAAACTTAGAATTTCGAATGGTTTTTTTGGCTACTTCGCCCATCGAATTGGCTACTTCGACTTTGAATTGAACGATTCAAACTAAAAATCGTTCGACTATTCGATCATTCAATAGTTGAAGGACTGTCTCTTTAGAAAAAAACTTCGACCAAGTACTTTGCCACCTAAAACCTACCGAACATCAATGTTAGCCTATGGGGAAGGTCCCCATAGGCTTCCCAACAATTTTCTGATGGAAGGAAAATCGTTTGATCGTAGGAAATGCGGTAAATCCTCAGACTTCGATATTCGAAGTATTTTACTTTGAAGGTCGAATATCGAGGGTTAATTAAACCTCGATATTCGACCCTAAGTAAATGTGGCCCTATATGTCGCCCCCCGCCTCTATTGAAACTTGGTGTTTTAATTTTTACATATATGGCTTCTTAACACCTCTTTTGAACCGGTCATCCTCACAGTCTAGAATCTGGACATGAAAGTCTTCAAACATGTGTCCTTTTCTTTTTGAGGTAGGTTCACGGCAGACCTGACCAGAGGAGCTGGTTCTTCTGTGCTGCGCCATACTCTGGTGTAACTGTTGTTTGGTTACTCCCATGTACAAATCAGAGCACTCCTCACTGCACTGCACTGCATACACAATGTTACTCTTCTTGTGCTTTGGGGTTGGGTCTTTTGGGGGAACTAGATGCTGTCTCAATCTGTTGCTGGGTTTAAAGCAGATAGGGATGTAAGTTTTTCCGACACCCCAGCTACATATGGGAGGACCAAGTTCTTTTTCCTGTTCTGTTTTCCACCTTCACTGGTAGTCTTGCAATAACACCAACCATTTGTTGAATTTGAGTATTCGCCACCTAAAACCTTCCACCTAAAACATGCTGTTAAAGTCAATGGGAGAGGTCCAGGGATCAAATTGGAAATATTTGCAGCCTTCCTGAAATAGAGTTTGATCGAGTTTCAAAATATTTGATTTAAATAATAAACTATATTTGGCCAAATTTAGAATTTATGGGAGTTATGTATGTATGTATGTATATTTTTATTTGTAAAGCGCTCCTTGAGGGCAAAGCACTGTACAGCAAAACAATAAATCAGTAGAAACAAATAAGGGGTCATTGGAATAAAAAGTAACAATAAGTGCATTATTAGAATACAATTCACAAAAATATAAAATATAATTACAATGCAGATTAAGTGCTCAGTGTCAAGGAAACAAAAGGCTAGAGGACCCTACCCCGTAGGGCTTAGTCTAAATGTTATGGGAAGTTTTAAAAAAACTCACATGAATTTGAAACTTTGATAAATGTGCCTCCCAGTGTCTACACTAAACGTAACACAGTCTACACTAACTGTAACAGTAAATGTACGGTTTAATTTATGTAAAGACTTTAAATACAATGTGATGAAACTTACAATTGTTGAACTTGGGGGTTATTCATGAGATTTGAAGCCTATAGTGAATGGAAAAAATGAAATAAAATGTTGTTTTACATACATAAAGTTTTTTCAGGACATGGATAGCAGAGAGATAATACTAAAATCATTTAATCACTAAATAAACCAAATAGGATTGTTTTTATTCCAGTAAGGACTGATTATATTTTATTTGGGATCAAGTTCAAGGTACTGCTTTTTTTATTATTACAGAGAAAAAGGAAATCTATTATAAAAATAATAATTATTTGATTAATATGGAGTCTAATGGGCGATGGCCTTTCTGTAATTTGAAGCTTTCTGGACAACAGGTTTCCAGATAACAGATCCCATACTAGTACTAACATATATCATCTAGCTTCCATATTACTTCCCTATTCTTAAATCAAGAGAATAATATACAATACTAATATAACAATATACAATACAGATAAAAACACTAAATAGGTGATACATACCATATTCATAAAGCCTGGGTTATTGAGCAAGCCAGCCAAATCCAAACCTCCAGGAGCAGCCATCTAGGCAAAATTAAAGATCTTGTTAAATTACAAACAAAAACAAAATTCCCCTCCCCCCCCGCACCACAGGATAAGAATACTCACTGGGCTAGGCAACTCTTTCATTTTCTGTTCTGCGATCTTTAGATTTGATTTGTAGGTTTCATTGTCTGGGTCCAGCACAAGGGCTTGTTTGTAAAATCCTACAGCTTCTGCATGTTTATTCAAACTTGAAAGTGCTAGTCTGAAAATACGAAAAAATAATCATTCAAAGGCTTTTCTTTCTTAATTGAAGGGTGAACTAATTCGAACAGGAACTTACCCCATTCTGCCATATGCTTTGCTGTAGTTAGGGTCGATTGTAATAGCCGCTTCACAGTCCCTCACAGCTCCAGCATAATTGCCAAGTTTGCTGTAAGCCGCAGCCCTGTGTAAAAAAAAACAAGCAATTCTGTATATGGAGTACACGATTCATACGGTTTTATTTTGTTACAGGTACATGACATGAAACCAGGTGTACATCAATTATTCAGAGTTACTAAAAAGAAGTAATGTGTGCGTGTATGTGAAACATGGTGGTGGGAGTTTTCAGGTTTGGGCCTGTTTTGCTGCATCTGGCACTTGACTGCTTGCTATCAATGATGGAACAATGAATTCTGAACTATACCAAAGAATGGTTGAGAAGAATAAAGTAAATGTGCTGGAATGGGGTGGTTTACCTTTAAGTTAACTATTAGTATGATATAAAATTAGAATAGGAACTTCTTTTTATAGTTTTTAAATTATTAGCTTTTTTCTTCTGTCTGACTTTTCAGCTTCCAAATGGGGGTTACTGATCCCATCTAAAACACATATGCTGTGTAAGGCTACACATATATTGTTATTGCTCCTTTTTTTTTTGCTCAAGAATGTTTTTATTTAAAGATTTTCAAGCATGAACATAGACATGGACGATTGAGTTTATAACCATTTAACAGGTGCTGACATGTTTACACTGGATTTTGCTGTAACTTAGTAGATATAGCCACATTTAACACTTATCACCAATGTTACCTTGTTAACAACTAGCAATTCAACAATTTTTTAATCACCACCTGGGGGAGGTGGGCCAATTGAGTGTTGGCTTTCTGCTCAGCAATGCCAGGTTTGGTTATACTGCGCATTAGTCCTTTTTTGTCCATTATAGTTCTCTCCAGTGTTGCTAGTTCATAGCTTTATACCATTCCTGGACTGTTGGTGAAGAGACGTTCTTCCAATGTAAGGGGAGTAGCCTCCTGGCTTGGAACATCGCTTTGTTATGACAATTTTAGTGTTATAGTCCATATTAATGTTCAAGTCTAGTGTTAGGAGACAAGATCTGGCATTGCAGTCGCTCCACCCCTGGATGGATTTTGTCAACCAGTCACACACACCATTCCAGTATTGCTGGAGCTTTTCGCAGCTCCACAGGCTATGTTCTAGGGTGGCTATCTCCTTGTTATACCTTAGACACAATGGGGATTGTAGGACTTTCATGGCATATATTCTCTGAACTGTATAGTATGCTCTGTGTACCAAGTATATTTGCAACAGACTGTGCTTGAGGGACATGGAGACTAATAGTGGTGTAGCCAAAGCCCAGTCCAATTGGTCATCTGTGATAAGGTCCCAATGTCCCCCATCCATGCCTCCCTGGAGGGAATAGTAGAATCCCTGTACCATGGCTTATGCATAAGCTTATACATGTTGGACAGCTTGGCTAGTAAGTGCAGTTCCCATCCTGTGATGAATTAGCCACTGAGTTTGAGGAAGTTGCCTAGTGCTGTGGAGGGATTTCAGGGACATTACCTGATTTCCCCTCCCAGACATCCTCTAGAGTAGTGAGGCTCAGCACACGCCAGATACCTGGGGGGGTTATTGGGACCAACCCCCGGGAATTCACCATTTCCTCAGATGGCTGTCTGTGGCAGGCAGTGTTTGTACTTGATTGCTTTGTGCACTAAGTACAGGATTTTGGCTTTAGTGCAACCAGTGGTGGAGTGTTTCTACTGGGCTTTCTAACTAGCAGGGCTTGCCATAGGGATTCTACATAGTCCGTTACTGCTGCCCATAGGCTATATAGAGGTGGAGAAATACCTTGGTGCATCATAGGGGAGATAGGGGTCATATGAAAAAGTTTGGGAACCCCTCTTAATTCTTTGGAGTTTTTTTTATCATTGGCTGAGCTTACAAAGTAGCAACTTATTTTTAATATATAACACGCCTTATGGAAACAGTAGTATTTCAGCAGTGACATAAAGTTTATTGGATTAACAGAAAATATGCAATATGCATCATAACAAAATTAGACATGTGCATAAATTTGGGCACCACAACAGAGACATTACATCAATACTTAGTTGAGCCTCCTTTTGCAAATGTAACAGCCTCTAGATGCCTCCTATAGCCTTTGATGAGTGTCTGGATATCAGGCTTACTGCTGGAGTCTGGAACCAATTAGCTGATGAAAGGCCGCTCTTACAGTACCCCACGAGGTGTATCCTCAATATGCACAGAGGAGAAACTTGTAGGGGAAGGTATGAGAGCCGAAATAATGATGAAGAATGAAGGACGACTCTTTCACCGTAGAGAAGAAGTAGAATGGTCAGGCAGGCCGAGTCAGGGATGGTAGAAATCAGCGTAGTCGGGGACAGGCAAGGTCAAAACCAGAATGTAGCAGAGTTCCAGGCGTCAAAGCAGGAAGGAGGTTCAATAGACGTGGTCAAACACAATCAGGATTTTCCAAAAAGTTTTAGGTATTAGCCAAGACGATGTCTGAGCAAAGTTCTGAACTTGAAGGCAGGTTTAAATAGGCCTCAGCGTCCAATGGCGACGCCTGCGTCACGCCGCTTGCGTCACGACGCCGGCGTCGAATGCAGACGCGATGCGTCACAACGTGGATTCTGCCGTCTGTGCCGAAGAGTAGCGCCAGCACCCTTGGAATCCTGACACTGGATTCTGGATGGCGGTATTTTTGATCATTCGTCCATACAAAATCTCTCCAGTTCAGTTAAATTTGATGGCTGCTCAGCATGGCCAGCCTGCTTCAAATCATCCTATAGATTTTCGATGATATTCAAGTCGGGGGACTGTGACAGCCATTCCAGAATATTGTACTTCTCCCTCTGTATAAATGCCATAAATGTAGTTTTCGAAGAGTGTTTAGGGTCATTGTCTTGGAATATTCAACCCCTGCGTAACTTCAACTTTGTGACTGATGCTTGAACATTATCCTGAAGAATTTGTTGATATTGGGTTAAATTTATTCGACCCTCAACTTTAACAAGGGCCCCAAGTCCCCCCCTTTAACAAGGGCCCCACACAGCATGATGGAACCTCAACCAGATTTGACAGTAGGTAGCAGGTGTTTTTCTTGGATGCGGTGTTCTTCTTCCGCCATGCAAAGTGCTTTTTGTTATGACCAAATAACTAAATTTTTTTCATCAGTCCAAAGCACTTTGTTCCAAAATGACTGTGGATTGTCTAAATTAACTTTTGCATACAACAAGCGACTCTGTTTGTGGCGTGAGTGCAGAAAGGGCTCCTTTCTCATTACCCTGCCATTACAGATGTTATTTGTGCAAATTGCGATGAATAGTAGAACGATGTACAGATACACCATCTGCAGCAAAATTTTCTTGCAGGATCTTTTGGTTTGTCTGTAACCACTCACAATCCTCTGCATATGCCGCTTCTGTATTTTCTCCTGACCTGCCAGACCTGGGTTTTACAACAACTATAACCATTTCCTGGTTATATTTCTTAAAGTTGAAACTGACAGTTTAAACCTCTGAAATACTGTAGCTTTTTGTAGCCTTCCCCTAAACCATGATACTGAACAATGTTTGTTTTCAGATTGAAAAATAAAAACCAATTGCAAATAGTCTCAGAATATCACTCTCTATATCATACTAAAAGTTAACTCAAAGGTGATCGACCCCTTTAATCCAATTGAAATGTTGTGGAAAGACCTAAAGCTAGCAGTTCATGTGAGGAAACCCACCAATATACAAGAGCTGAAGCTGTTCTGTATAGAGGAATGGGTTAAAATTATTTCGAGTCAATGTGCAGGACTGATCAACAGTTACTGCACAAGGGATATGATTTACTTACATTTGGCGCACACAGATGTTATTGGATCATTTTTTTTCAATAAATACATGACCAAATATAATAATTATTGTTTCATTTGTTTAACTAGATTTTCTTCATCTAATTTTAGGACTTGTTTGAAAATCAGATGATGGTTTAGGTCACATTCATATAAAAATGTATAGAAAATGTTAAAGGGTTCACAAAACTTCATGCATGACTGTATACCATTCTCAGTTTCATTTCTTGTGTGCACTTACATACCTATTGCAGTAATATACAGCATTTGCTGGGTTCAGTTCAAGAGCTTTTGTGTAGTAGGAAATGGCGCTTTCAAAATTTTCTACCTTCATTTGCTCATTGCCTAAGGAAAGTAAAACAAGATTCTCTGCTCAACTAATAACACATACATCCAACATAAGGGCAATACAAGGGCCACAGATAAAGGCTTAAGCAAACAAAGCAATAAAATTGCAATAATTCTGAAACTACAACGGAAAACCTATATCTATTAATGAAGCAATGTCAAGTTGCCTTGAGTCTGCAAACTCAATTTCAAACCAAAGCATTAGCAATGGCTGGATACATAAATGTATCAAGGCAGGTGATAAAGCTGATTAAAAGACCTGAAAAGAAAGGGATAAACAAACAACGCTTTTGACGACTATTACATTTACACAACTTTAAATCCATTGAAAATGTTCAGTTAATGTATAGTGGAAATATGCTTATAACTAAAAATCAGTTTTTGGGTGGAGGACCCTTTAAGAAGAGAAAGTGTAAAAGTCAGAGTGGAAAGGCACAAATAAATAAAAAGGAGAAAGGTCACGTGTGGTATAGTTACATCAGATAGATAGAACAGTCAGACCCCGAGTAATGGGAAATTAAATTGAGAAATCAGTAAAGGTAGTGGGGAAAAGAAGGTTGAATGGAGTGTGGAAGGTAAAGAAAGAGGGTGATATATATATCTATATATATCAAAATAGTAGGTGTATAGGAAAACAGTCAAGAAGTGAATTTAGATGAATGCAGATTATATTAAAGCTTTTAAATCAAATGTCCACATACTGCCTCCCAGTGACGCTTTTTGGGGTTGCAAGAAATCAGACTGAATAACTTGCTTTATTGAAAAGAAGAAAATTAACTCTTAAAAATAGATAGATAGGCTCTTCAGCCACTGAAGGAGTGTTATTCAATTTAAAATGAGAAAAGAAAGAAAAGAACCTTGTTTGTGACTGTATACAATTTACCAGACCTCTTATATTTGATACACACTTCCCTTAATAACTGTTTGTCACAGTGATAATGGTTACTTCGTTTCTATTTATTATATTAAATTAAACAAGCAACCTTATGTGCTTCAAGTACCCAAATAGATACTTTGTTGTATGTCTCGAGGGTAAACTGATAACACCGGGTTATATGAATTGTGGAATATACACAATGCTGCTTATTATCAAGATAAGGTTAATTAAGCTAGAGCCAGCTGTATAATAAATGAATATAAAGTGCCACGTGCAATATTCACCATAGGAATCTCCAATAAAATGTTTTGAAAAAAATCTCAATTGTTTGGTTGTTTATTTACTTATTTACTTAAACGGAATAACTTGCTGGCACGATTATTTAATATAATAAAAGTTTTTTCAATAACCTCATAGCCAAGAACCATAATAGGAGGGGCAGTTTGAGTACACACGCAATATTTAAAACATAACATCTAACCTTCTGTCTTCAATCTTTCAGCTTCTGCTAGATCCTCATCTGAAGGAGAGGCTAGCCCAGAATTTACTTCCGGAGAATTCTGAATAGAGAAAGAATGCGTTGAATAACAATGCATTAAAGGGTGGTTCACCTTTCTGTTCACTTTTAGTATGTTATAGAATGGCCCATTCTAAGCAACTTTTCAGTTGGTTGTCATTACTTATTTTTTATTGTTTTTAAATGATGTCTTTTTCTTCTGATACTTTCCAGCTTTCAAATGGGGGATCCCTTCTAATAATAAATGCTCTGTAAGGCTACAAATTTAATTTTGTTGCTTCTTTTAACTACTTGTCTTTCTATTCAATTGCAAAAATTTTCTCGGAATATCACTCTGTACATCATACTAAAAGTTAATTTGAAGGGGAACAACACCGAACATTTCCCAAAAATACTTGGGTATAGGCTAGGTAGCAAACCCAGATTTCTTCAGTTACCAGTTTTAAGTTACAGTTTCTGCAGTTCATAATACAGTGAGAAAGCTCAGAATGTACATTTACCAAGCCTTCTACTCAATAAATTACTGAGCTTCTAAGAAAGATGAAACATGATGTATAGACTTCTAGAGGGGTAGAACCAGAGTCAGACTGGGCCAGCGGGACACCGAGAAAAAAACCCGGCAGGCCCCCTGCTTGCCCGGACCTGGTCCCCCAGCTGCCTCAGAAAAGAAAGCTAGTGGCGTGGCGCATCTTTTTCGCATCCTCACGGCGCGTTGATGGAGGTGGCCGGGAAAAGAAAATTAACGCCGCGGCGTGTCTTCTGCACAGGGTGCCCCGGTGACAAACACTACATGTTTCAGTAAAAACTCTTTTTTTCTCCCAAAACATAGTATAGAATACATACTGTCTAGTTCATGCTAGAAAATAACATATTACAAAACAGGACTACCTGAAATGTGGCCTCTGTAAATATCTCTTGGAGAGTCTGTGGGACAGCCAAACTACTGTCTTCAATGGAAACATCGAAGGCTGTCTCTAGGCACTGAATGGCAACTGTAACATTTAAATAACATGAATCTTCCATCAACCAATTACAGACACAAATACATTACGAGTGATGCAATAGTTCCAGCAGCCACCAGAGAAAGACCAGAAGACTTTCCTTGGAGGAAACACTATTAGAAATATCTCAAAGGATGCTCAACCTGGCATTTTCCTAAATTGAGTTTTCAAGAAGGGACAGAACACAGTGCAACATTTTAATCAAACATTTGTGCAAAACATAAACAATACTAATTGTTTCAGTTTCATTTGCAGTTTCTATAACAATGATTCACTTGCTAGGATGTTTTCATATTATATCGTCATTAAATCAACAAATCAGAGTGTAATTGACACTGATCAACAGAAACAGACTATCATCTTTTTACGGATTTGCTTGGAGTGTTTAATTATTTGATATATTTCTCAGCAGCATGTTAGCAACTATTGCATCAATTAGAACAGCTGACTTTAATGAAACTACAGGGATTATGCTCAGCAGGGCTAAAATCAGAACTGAATCAAATAATGTCTAAAAAAAGAACAGTTTACAAAAGTCAGATTGTGTGGCATTAAGAGGTAGCTTTTCTTAAAACCATGGACACTCTGCAATAAACAACAATTTTTTTTATATTTTTGCCATTCAATTTATATTTTTACTCTGCACTTCAGGCTTCAAATTTCACACTACTAGATTGTTGCTATAGTTTAATCACCCTAGTAACCAGGACCAGAAAAAAGACTATCATATCATCATCATACTACAAGAATAAAACTGAGCCCTCACAGTCAACCTATTTTTAGATGGTAGGAGGATTAGTGACCTTCAACAACCAGATAGCATTATTTTAGTTGCAGGCTGAAAATTGATACACTAAATGTAAAAAAACATGCATCCATAGAGCATATAAAATGTATATTTTCCTTTACCTCATATACTACTCTACATAAAAAAAAGTTAATATTTTTCTTTTACCCCCCCCCCAATTTGAATAATTATAAGAATGCATATACTGTAGAAATCTGATTTTAGACTACTGGATTTCATGTTTTTACAGAACTGATGCTATTTTTTGAGGTCCAATACAGGCAAGCTGTGCTTGGACCACCACCAGTTGCTGAACTTACACTCTAACATCTGTTAGTATTGGATATAATAAATTTAGCAGATTTAAGAAGGTAAATATGTTTAAAGGGACGAAAGAAGATTTGGGAGCATAAAAGTCTTAACACTTCCTCCAACTATCAAACAAAAAGATTGAATATGAAGTAACAACCAGACCTTCCAGACTCTCCTGTGCATCAGAGGAAAGCCCACCATTGTGTAACTGGTCATGTAAATGCCGAATGATTGAAAAAGCTAAGCGTTTCTTGTCAGCCATTGGATTTGTGAATACTTCACAAGGTCAGATTCTGTAACGAAATTGGTATTAAAATATAAAAGAAGTCAATGGATAGGAATGCATTTTTAAATCATCTAGAAAAAATGTTTCTCCGTGTCACAACTTAAAGGAACAGTAACACCGAAAACAGAAAGGGTTTTAAAATAATGACAATATAATTTAGTGTTGCCCTGCACTGGTAAAACTGGTATATTTGCTTCAGAAACTCTACAAAGCAAGCACACTTGCAGAGCAACACTAGATTATATTGTCATTTTTTTTTTAACACTTATTTTTTGTGTTACTGTCTTTGCCACTTTCTCATTTAGAACATATTCATGGGTATGCATACAAGGTCACCTACAAACCATATATCTAGAGTCACACTTGTATCTTGTTCCAAAGGTGGACTTTTTACCCAGTATTCTGATCAATATAATATGGCACTTTAAGCAGCTGATTTAGGAAACTCTGGGAGTCATTAGCATCAGTAGGCAAATTTGCACCTAGGCATTAACCCTTGACAAACAATCACATTTTTGTCTTTCACCGACTAGATGCTAAGGGTTAAAGGTGCATATGTGTCCAAGGTTGATAAATGAGCCTCTGACCCTTCAGTTGCATCAGTGATTAGGGTTGCCACCTTTTCTGGTAAAAAATACCGGCCTTCCTATATATTTATCTTTTTCCCCTATTAATAACATTGGGATCAACAATCATTTTTACCGGCCAGGTGGCAACCCTATCAGTGATTGATCAGGTGAAGTCATTTGTTTAAGAAAAAGGCTAGTTTAAACACACTGGTGCTCTGAGACATTAAAGGGGAGGTTAACCTTTGAGTTCACTTTTAGTATGTTATAGAATGGTCAATTCTAATCAACTTTTCAATTGGTTTTCATTATTTATTTTTTTATAGTTTCTTAATTATTTGAGTTTTTCTTCTTCTCTTTCCCGCTTTCGAAAGGGGGGTCGCTGACCCCCATCTAAACAGAAATGCTCTGTAAGGCTACACATCTATTGTTATGGCTACTTTTTATTACTCAGGCCTCTCCTATTCATACTCCAGGCCTCTCCTATTCATACTCCAGGCCTCTCCTATTCGTACTCCAGGCCTCTCCTATTCGTACTCCAGGCCTCTCCTATTCGTACTCCAGGCCTCTCCTATTCGTACTCCAGGCCTCTCCTATTCGTACTCCAGGCCTCTCCTATTCGTACTCCAGTCTCTTGTTCAAATCAATGCATGGTTGCTAGCGTAATTTGGACCCTAGCAACCAGATTGCTGAAATAAATGATTTAATAATGATTTTCACAAATAATGAAAACCAAGTGCAAATTGTCTCAGAATATCACTCTCTACATCATACTAAAAGTTCACTCAAAGGTGAACAACCCCTTTAATATAAGGCAATGACAAACGGATGTAGATACGTGAATATTGCTGCTGTCAGCACATACAGCATTCTGAAGTCGAGCAACGTCTTAGCTGTCGCAAACAGGACACCCCTGACCCTGACCTACACAGTCACCTCCTACACTTATGAGAAGCCGATGCAGAATTGGGACAAACTCGTGTAAATAAACTGAAGTACAGGTTCGGGCTAGCACTCTGATAGTTATATAAATCTATGAGCCTCTAGATCCCGCTCCCCGACTCCCCTAGTACGAACAATTACCAACGTGTTCTGTTATATGCCGGTTTCTTCAATTACCACAATGTACCTGCATCAAACCTCCCATGCACAAAGCCCCCCAAAAATCCCTCTGACCCAGTCTTACCAGACACCACTACTCACATGCGAAAGCCTGGAACCGGAACCGGATTCGGAATCGCCTGTCAGCTGTTGTGCCGGAAGTGGCGTCACGAGACAGCTTGGTGTTGATTGAATGTAGCTCAGAGTCTCTGGACTGCTGCGTTCTCCTTCCTGCTATGGTGGTTTCGCTTCAGAAACAAATGGCCATGCCCCTGGAGCCAGGTAGATAGAGTCTGTGAGGGTTAGGCCGAACCGGATATGTGCGTGAATTATATGTATATGTATGTCTGTGTATTTAGGAATACCTACAATGTATAGTAACCTTCATATAAGTTGTGAGAAATATTACAGTATTGTTGCACCGTATGATTAGGTAAAGATACCTCTAAATGGCAATTATAAGGATATGTACTTAATGGCCTCCCCACGAAAATATGCTACTCTGCAGTTACGCCGACTAGCTCCCTTTGGTTCATATTGCTTTATTTTGTTATCATTTAATTCATGGGGGCAACTATCCGATGTATAAAGATGATTCTGCCCTAATTTATATTTATATTTTCATGCTTCTAAGAACAGATATCAAATACCAAACACAGAATGGGGGTGGTTGTTATTGGCAACAGTAAACACTAATATTTGTAAGCTTCCCCCCCCCAGTAATGGAGTAGTCTGCATCCTAATGATGTTAAGATCAATCAAATTAATAATGTGTGGGGAAAAACTCAACCCGCACCAGACCTTAACCCGCATCTGACCCTATCCAACAAAATGTAGTCATTGTATGACCTGCATCTTTCCAGCTCTGTGCACTACTTCTGCACATGCCTCTGATTCTAAAGCTGGCCATAGACGCAAAGATCCGATCCTACGAATCAACGTACGATCGGACTTTCCCATCTCCCGACCCTCCACTAACCATTCAGATCAAAGTCTTACCATTCCGATCAAATAAAGTAGTAAAAGAACAGATCAGCCGATGTTCTGCCCCTGACAGCAATCGTACGATAGTTATGTCTGACAAAGCTAGTGACAGTCTCCCACTGAAAATCGTACGATCGGCAATACATGCAGAGATATCATCGGCAGCCGACAAAAATTTTCTAACCTGTCCGATCGACCAAACGACCGATCTCCGCCGGACGAAATATGTCTGGACTCTCCACACACGGTCCGAAAAGCGTACGAATCCACAATTCGTACGATCGGATCGTTGCGTCTATGGCCAGCTTAAGACAGGGAACAAATGTACTTACCCAGTCTGACCCACAACCTGCACATCACTACAGTATTTTATCACACTGCCCTCTACTTTTGCACTGAATAAGCTTTACAGTTTTTACCCAAATATTGGTGGTGCACAGTATGTATCTCTCCCTGTCAGTTCAGACCTTTTATGGCCTTTATAATATAATATAAACATGTGATAGAACTGCTTTATTAGAAGATAAACCAAAGGGATCCTTTGATTACTTTTTTTCTATGCCAGCACAAAAGTCATTAAGTTTTTTTCAAGTTAAAGATTTTTTCCAAAATGCTAATTAAAATTTTTTTCAATTCAGTTGTTTTTAGATTGTTCCCCAGAAATAAAGACTTTTTTCAATTACTTTCCATTATTTATTTTTTATGTTTTTTCCAAAATCTAAGTTTAAAGTTGAATGTTCGTGTCTCTGGTGTTTGTGTCTGGCAGCTCAGTAATTCAGGCGCAGACTCTAAACTGTTACAATTTTGCAACATTTAGTTGATATAGTTCTCTGCAGCGTCTCTAGAGTGTCTCTAGAGTATTAGCAACTATTGTATCAAGTCTAACAGCTGCCTGTAATGAAACCCAGAGATTCTGCTCAGCAGGGACAAAGATAAAAAATGTATCAACTAAATGTATCCATTTTAGAACAGTTTACAGGATCGGCAGCCCCCCCTCCCAGAGCTGCTTTAGAAGGAGAGAAATGGCACTTTCCACTTCAATATTAGAAAAACCGTCGCACATAGAAAATAGAAAGTCATTGGAAAAAGTCATTATTTCTGGTGATTTATCTGAAACCAACTAGTTGTTTGAAGGTGAACAACCCCTTTAAACAGCACAAAGGTACATCTTCCCATAGACCCTATATAGTGTTCAGCCTTTCCTTGTCCTTTAATAACCATCTTAGACAGTAACCAGAATTTCCAATTATTCCAACTTCAGGGAAATGTATTGCACTCTGGTAAGCTAACCTACAGGTAAATTATAGGGGATGTACGGTCAAAAATGGTAATCCCTGTTTGCCTTTTGGGAGTGAATATAAGCATTTTTCAAATTGCAAATAATTTTTTATGAGCCGATTTTGAGTTACTTGCAGCGTAATCATATCCCCCACATACCTGCTCGTTTCAGCAGCTCGCAAAACCTTCACGACACGTGGCCGTCTCTGTAGGCAGCTATGTTTGCAGACGCCTGCTCGATGTACGCGCACCTCTCCATCACTTCCACCGTTGCTTGACTGCTTACTCGTTTTTCATTGGTAGAAGGGCAGGACTAGTAGAAGAGGCAGGAGGGCCAAGCAGCAGAAATGGCCACAGGCCGTGAAGGTTTTGCAAGCTGCTAAAATTAACAGGTATGTGGGGGATATGCAATATAACGAAGTACTGAGAGAAAGCAATCAGGGCAGAGCTTGCTGCTAAATATCTTTTATTGAACACGACATGTTTCGGGCGGGTGCCCTTTATCAAGTGGGGGATATGATTGCTATGCAAGCAAATCAAAATTGGCTAATAAAAAATAATTATTTGCAATTTGAAAAATGCTTATATTCACTCCACAAGGGCAAAGGGGGATTATAATTTTTGTTCCAAGAAAATCACTGGCACTCACAGCTGATTCAAGCAGGGAAAAACCCTTGCGTGTTTATTTGCAGTTGTGCAACGTTTTGAGGTAGTACCCCCTTTGTCAACCATCACCGTGCACCAGGCGATATCTGCAGAAGGCCAGGGTGTGCGAGCAGGCCATACATTCCAGGATTATAATTTTTGACCATACATCCCCTTTAAATTTAGCATAATTGACAAAATAGGAAATATACCAAGTCTACATTTCCTCTTTTATTGGGCCTTCGTCTGTTGTTGTTAAAAGAACACTGTTACTTGGGGGTTAAAAATCAGTCATCGCTGTAAAGAGTCCTGTGCTCTAAGGGATCAAAAAGTTGAGTGGTTGTAACCAAGATCAATACAAATGAAGAGCTGCCTACCAAAACAGTTTATCTTGTTTGGTTCTTCCAGAGCACCTCAGATTGTAGAATGACTTCAAACCTTGGGGACAGAAGTTACAGTAGACAAAGCCCTGAGTGGATCTGTTGTCACACACCACATGGCCTAGACTAATAACCATGTTATATTATGGAAAGTACAAAATTCCTTTACTGCATCAGTGTCTAACTGCATAAAGAAGTGTGTGGTATGTTTGCTTCAGTCTTCATTTACATTTAATTGAAATATCTTTATGACTTTTGTGTTGTATTCATAAACTCCAGCTTATTTCAGTGTTGTCATATAACTCTCTTTTTTATGTGTAGGTTCTGACATACCATGTGACATTACCATTTCTACTTGAGTCCTTCACATAAAGCTTTCATAAACCTTCCAGCCTGATATCTGTGACCTGCTTTATATGCGAGAAATATAGTCCATCCTCAGAATGAATCTTATTTTGGCCAAGTTGCTGTGCCTGCTGGCAATATTTGTGCTGATGATGTTGGGGTCACTTATACCTGTCAAGATAACAGAGCCGGATTTTGATAAAGCTTCTCGTTCTCGGAAAATCCTTGCACTGTCAAATTCATTTGCTGGCGGTGTGTTCTTGGCTACCTGCTTTAATGCTTTGCTTCCTGCAGTGAGAGAAAAGGTATCAGAGAACATTAATATCTGTCTTTACTGTCTTTAAAGGAAGATATCACAGGAAAGATGTATTGCTGATGTTGAAATGCATGTTTTATTCCTGAAACATGTTTTCGTAGCTAATTTTTTATAGCAGAAAACAAAAATAAGCTGTATTTGCATAAAAACAAATAGTGCACATTCTGGTAAACAGGCAGGAAGGACTTCTAAAGATTGGTTTAGGGATAAAAGATATATCACTGAATGCAGCAAACATATAATTACTGCTTATGGTGTTTGTTTCAATAAGAAACAATCAATTAAAAATTCTGTACCGTTTCTGAATTAATCAAGTTTATCTTCACTATTCTCTTCTCAGCAGCTGTTTCTCTTCATTCTGTCTTCATTAAGGAGTTGGGTGTCAGATAATCATTGACAGTTAGATCCATTATATCTTATAGGGGGGCAGCTTTTGCCAATAAGATGTATTAGAGCTCACTCTATTAAAATAACCAGAAATCCTTACCTGAGATACCCAAGATCTATCCAACACCTATGCCAAACCTATGAACATTTACACTCATACCATGTACTTTCTTTTTTATCTTATCTTTTTTTCTTTTCTTTTTCAGTTGTTTGTTTTAAAATGTTTTAGCGTTGCAGTTATTTTGTTAGATTTTGTTTGTACTGGAATCAGTTATTTGAGTGAGCTCTAATTCATCTGCTAGGAAAGGGAGCCCCCTATAAGATATATTGGATTTAACTGTCAATGAATATCTGACACAAAACTCCTGCATGAAGAGAGAATGAAGAGAAACAGATTCTGAGAAAGGGATAGTGAAGATAAACTTGATTATTTCAGAAACGAGGCAGCATTTTTAATTGATTGTATTTAGGAATTTTCATATTTCAGTATTATGAAGTTTATATTAACTTTTCATTTTAACAATTGTTCCCTTTTAAGAAAATCTCCAATACGGGGGCTCAGGCATACATGGATTCTATATAGTTCAGCAACACTTTTTATGGCACTATACTTTTTTGCCCAGTCAGTGCTGTATGAGATTGATGTTAATTCTAAGTATTCATCAACAAGAAAACAAGGCCTAGAACAGGCAGATTATTTCCATAGAATGCACTGCCATAAGATTTTACAAAACAATTAGGACAGAAGGTAATCGTTTTTTATTTTCTTACCCATTGCCCATCTTACCCTTAACTCTTGCTCTGCCTTCCAGCTTGACATTTAGACTGTATGCAGCATGGAAGGCAGCATGGTGGTTCAGTGGGTATCATTCTGCCTTGCAGTGCTGGGGTCCATAATTCAAGCCCAGGCATGGCACTATCTGCAACAAGTTTGTATATTCTTCCTGTGTCTGTATTTAGATACTTGTGTTTCTTTCCACACTCTAAGAAACATATAGGTTAATAGGCTTCTGATGAAAATGTGTGATTATGCTATGTACCTTAAATAGTAAGCTCCACTGATGTAAATGAATCTCTGTAAAGCACTGTGGAGGTATGTTGTCACAATATAAATTATAGTAAATATGGGTTTGCACACCAAAGAAATAATTTACAACAAGGTGGTATTGCAGTCAAAAATCTCTTTATAAGCAAGTAGTTAATTACTCTGCTACTGCATGCATGACTCATATATCTGCCTTTTAAAAGACAAGGAAAGTTAAACTAAAGAAGTAGACTAGAAATGTTGTAAATTATATTTTGGGCTTCTGTACCAGCCCAAGGCAACCACAGTCCTTTAGCAGTAAATATCTGTGTCTCCAAAGATACCCCAGTAGCTCCCCATCTTCTTTTCTGCTGATTCACTGCACATGCTCTGTGCTGCTGTCACTTTCTGATCTTAGAGACCAACTCAAAATATACAGAACACATAGAATATAAATGTCACAGTATAAGGCTGATTAGTAATTAATGCAGCTAATTACTACATGGCAGCACAGAAACCAGTGCAATAAGCATCAGAATTTAATAATCAGCCCTGTAGCATCAGCTTATATAACAGACAAACCTTATTTTCTGCTTGATAATTTGCGACAACCCCTTTGCGACAAAGCTTAGCCTCTCAACAACCGCTCAGAGCCCACTGAGCATGTGAGTGTTGCAGACATTTTCCAAGATGGTGACCCCCTGTGACAAGTTTGAAGTCCTGGATCATTGCTGCTATTGACAAGCTGAAACTTTAGGCTGGTGCAATTGGTTCAGTATATAAAACATGGCATTTTTAGCCCAGTTCATTTTTAGGGTTTAGTTCTCTCTCTGAGGGTATAATGGTCAATAACTGGGCCCCTTCTGCTTCTTCTAATAGTTTGCCTGTGTTGTGCATGTAAATTCTGCAAGATATTATATATATATGTTTTTTTTTTTTCATTCTATTGACCGTTCACCTTGCTGGTTTAATATGTTTTTCATCTTTGAAAATATCTTTCTTTAGCCACAAGCATACTTCACCTCCATACACAGAATGTTTCCTTCAAAAACAACACCTGTGTTATGCTTCATAGGAGACGCATGGTTGTAAAATTCTAATAAAAAATCTTTTTATTCCTTGCAGTTTTTTGAACTTCTGAAAATGGGAAACATTTCTACAGATTACCCCTTGGCAGAGACTATTATGGTGGTCGGGTTCTTTCTCACAGTTTTTGTGGAACAGACTGTTTTGACATTCCGTAAGGAAAAACCTTCTTTTATTGACATGGAGACATTTAATGCTGGATCAGATATTGGCAGTGACTCTGAATTTGAAAGCCCTTTTATATCAGCCAATCACGGCCATAATCTGTATGAAGGAGGTCATAGCCATCACTCTCACAGCCTCAATATTAAAGAACTATCCAGCTCAAGTCCTGTGCGGCTCTTCAGTTTAGTGTTTGCTTTGTCTGCTCACTCTGTATTTGAAGGGCTTGCTCTAGGCTTACAGGAGGATGGGAATAAGCTGCTTAGCCTTTTTATTGGCGTTGTTATTCATGAAACTTTGGTGGCTGTGGCACTTGGTGTCAGCATGGCAAAAGTAAACATTCACCTGAAAGATGCAGTAAAAATGGCAGTCTTGGTGAGCACAATGATCCCTATTGGTATTGTAGTTGGAATGGCAATACAGAGTGCTCAGAACATGGCCAGCAGCATTGCGTCAGCTCTGTTGCAAGGCATTGCTGGAGGCACCTTTCTCTTTGTTACCTTTTTTGAAATTTTGGTTAAGGAACTGGAGGAAAAAAATGATAGGTTGCTAAAAGTGCTCTTCTTGGTTTTAGGATACACTGTTTTAGCAGTGCTTGTCTTATTTAAATGGTAATGCAAAAATAGAGACTCGCTGATATGTTCTGTGTGTTTATAATGGATAAAATACCACATATTATTATTTATAAAGTCATTAGAATTTTCGAAGTGGTTCCATGACAATATAAATGCAGGGATGCTTTTATACAGGTTATAGAACTGTGAGATCAATTTTAGTAGGGGTACATTTTTCCATTATAAGTCTGAGGTGTGACAACATTTGCAGCTGTTCTGTCAGCACTGTCGATTCTGCTGTTTAATTGTCTGAAATATATAAGTGCATAAGCTATAGGCAAGTAACAGCCTCCAGCTTTTGATGAACTACCAGCACATTACTATAGACTGAAAATTACACCTGAGGGGTTGAAGGTTAGCTACTGCTTATACATACACGTATCCTCCCAGCAACAATAGCAGGAGGCTGAAAGTTGCATCTGAAGGGTGGGTTTGTTATTGTTTACATATTTTAATTGTGAATTGCTTAAATGCATAAGCCCATTCAGATGAATAATACATTCTAACCATCTATAATCAAGAGGGTGGGTGCTGGGTGACGCAGGTTAGCTACAACTGTGTTTTGTAAATTTAGTAGTTGAAGCTGTGGTTGTGCATCTGCTTCATCCTCCTATTCTACTTGCTTTCTCTTTATGAGGGCACAATTTAAGGCTGAGAGTGCATAATGGGAGACAGTCAAACCAGAAACTTGGGTTAGATGGCTGACTACTCTTCTGTTATTTTCCAAGGTTGGTTTTGGTTAGGGTGTTGCTGAACTACCATCAAAACCAACACATATTTCCACTGGTCAAATAACTATAGGCAAATTCCAGGACTTTCTTTAGGCGCATATTTCCACCGGTAAAACTTGCACTGCTGTAGGCACAGATTTTCAGTTGTAACAACCAGTGTTGCTATGGGCTCACAGAGGTAGCTGTGTCTGTAAAAGCACTCTTAGGTAATGGCTGTGCTGGCAGAGCTGCTGTTGGTGCTGCTTTCGTAGCCTGGCCAGAGCATTGCTTGTAATTTTAAGTTATAAACAGCACCTCCTGATGTTTATGCTGTTTATTATTATGTCATTTACAAGACGTGCATAGTACAATACCCATTTGGGCATGTCATTTTGAGGGCTGTTTTATTATTATTTTTATATTTTTTTTAATGGATTTTAAAATAAAATGTTTACTTCTTTGTTTTTGATAGACTAACACAATAGCTCTGCTGTTCATTTGCATGGAGGATACCTTAACCAAAGCAAGCACCATAGCAGATCACTTCATCATAAAGTATATGCAGGTGTAGATGGAAAGAATGTTCTCTGCACAGCAGTCCAACATAATACTTTTCTGTGACTGTTTACAAAAAAATAAGCATTGTGGAAAGCTTATTTGCTTTTAAAGTGGCAATCAAAGCTTAAAGTAAATACAGATATGGGATCTGTTATCCGGAAACCAGTTATCCAGAGAGCTCGGTATTACAGAAAGGCCATCTCCCATAGACTCCAAATAATCCAAATTTTTAAAAATAATTTCCCCTTTCTCTGTAAAAAATAAAACAGTACATTGTAATTGATTCAAACTAAGATATTCATCCTTATTGGAAGCAGAACCAGTCTTTTGGGTTTATTTAATGTTTGAATGATTTTCTAGTGGGCTTAAGGTATGAAGACCCAAATTACGGAAAGAACCGTTCCTCAGGTCCCAAGCATTTTGGATAATAGATCCCATACCTGTATCTATTCATTTTACAGTAGCCCAGTGGCATTTTATTGTTTGGTTGCACTATGCTGCTCCCCATATGGATGTAAAATGTATTTATTTCACATATAGACCTGGGGTTTTCCGAATAAGGGATCTTTTCTGTAATTGGATCACCATACCTTAAAATCATTTAAACATTAAATTAACCCAGAAAAGATTCATTATTTCTTTGTTGGGATCAAGTACAAGGTACTGTTTTTGTTATTACAGAGAAAAAGGAAATTGTCTTTAAATACAAGTATAGGATCAGTTATCCAGAAACTCATTATCCGGAAACCTGATACCCAGAAAGTTCTGAATTACGGAAAGGCTGTCTCCCATAGATTTCATTTTATCAAAATAATCCAAATTTTCTAAAATAATTTCCTTTTTCTCTGTAATAATAAACCAGTACCTTGTATTTTATCCAAACTATGATATAATTAATTCTTATTGAAAGCAAAACCAGCCTATTGGGTTCATTTAATGTTTCCACGATTTTCTAGTAGACTCAAGGTATGAAGATCAAAGTTACGGAAAGATCAGTTATCCGCAAAACCCCAGGTCCTGAGCATTTTGGATAACAGGTCCCATACCTGTATTAGATTTATTTGATTAGAATTGATTCTAGGGAACATAGCCTCCCCATAATTCGTAACTTTTTAGATAACAAGTTTTTGGATAAGGGATCCCATACCCTTACTAAACATCCATAGTATATATATTTATAGTAATAACAGTAACCCTTTATGGTAGAGCCCTTCAAACTAACTTACCCATCCAGTTACCTTTTCATGGCACGTCTTCTCCAAGCTCAGAATATGGTTAGTGAGAGTCGTACCACCTAGATTGCAGGGTATGGGTGAACACCATCTGGCTTACACCACAGGGAGGAACACTTTTCATGCAACATGCCCCACAAGAATTGGAGGAAGAAGATCCTTCATATGGAACCCAGAAAGTAATCTAAGTTAGCACAGAAAGCTATAAATTACATGGTATAGGGATGTTGGCCTTGGGAAGCAGTAGGCATGTTGCTTAAGAGCTAGCATTTTATTTATTTGGTTAGCCATATAAGTCATAAATTCAATGCCATAGCAATATATGCAAATGTGGATCAGAGCGTGTCAGTTGAGGAATCCTAACAACAGATCTTGTGCCATTATTTCTGCTTAGTTTGTTTACTGCATACGGCACTTTCTGGTTTCCTAAGCTATATCTTGTTTGAGTCTTCCTTTCTCAAAAAAAAATGAATTTCAGTTTTAATATTCATGAAGGGTCTTATTTTGTAAAGTAAGTTTTCCTTTTTTTTTTTATTTACTTATTTTGCTTTGTGTCAAACTATTTTCATCTATTTATTTGTATATTTAATTTTCATTGTACTGTGTAACTGAGTCAGATCTATTATGTTAAAAATTGCTTATTTAAATTCTGTATAATTGGTTTAAGCCATGAAAACTTTCAGAACTGTAAGAATACCATTGTGTTTTTAGGAATGCTATTTATGCAAACCTTAATAAAAGAAGGGTTCGGCTACATTAATAATTTGATCTCAAGTTTTGTGCCCTTTCTATTTTTTTTTTACACAAAGCCTAGACCCATTAGGGTATTGCTAGTTGTAATCCAACTTGTAGTAGACTACTAAATGCTGATTGGTTGCTATTGGCAGTTTAGCACCTATGTTCCTATATCAGCCCAGGATGTTTAGTTTGTAGGGTTTAGAAGGTCAGCAATGGAAATTCTTATGTATTATTGTTTTTGGGGTCTTTTTTTGCATTTAGGAGAAAAGTTGCTGTGAAGTCTATATTCAGAGAATGTTCTTACTGTTAGATACATTTATAACACATAAACCTTAGTGAAAGTCAGAAGCACTATTTGCATTTGCAGAAGCACTCCTGTGCGTCTCATATCCTTTTACAGAAGTGATTTGCACACAGATGCCCCCAGGAGATTTGCCCTGAAATAAAAAAGAATACACTTTTGAACATATAATTAGCAAGCACAATGCAATATGAAAAATCATCTGGCAGCAGGGTTAATGTTGTTTCCATGCTAGGTTTTATTTTACTTTCACAGTTATTCCCCTTTTCACCTTTAGAATCCTTGAGCATCATGTGCTTTTCCTGGTTCCCCCTATACTTCTCTTCCATGGTATAGTGGCCTTTTCCCTCTTGTGATATGATCTCAGTAGCCTCAGTTGCAGTTTTGCCATTTACTAACAGACTTAACAAGCTCACACTTCTGATTGTGCATGCTTCTTACGTCTGCTCGCTTTCTTTTCGCTTCCTGTTTCTGCTTACTGATGCTTTGAATTTTCTGCCTGCCTTTTCCAGTTTTCATTTATGCTTGGTTGTCCATGTCTTCCTGTGTCAGTTAGTCTGTACATGCACTATGCCCCAGAAGAATAAGAGGAAGAAGATCCTTCAGACAGAACCCAATTTATATGGCATAGGACAGAAGTGCTATGCATTAAACTGTATAAGGCATCTTTATTTTGGACTTAAGCAGCCATTTAAGAGCTAGCATTTCTTTTTCCACATTTCTTTAACAATAAGGGGCAGATTGGAATTGTATTTATCAATGGGTGAAATTTTGAAATCACCATTTGATAAATACAGTTCTAAAAATCCCATAGGAATGAATAGAATGTGAGTTTTTATTTATTATGCTCTAAACTCGCATTTGGATAAATCTGCCTTGTGGTCATATACATTAAATGCCATGTCAATATATACAAGCATACTGTATATATGAGTGTGTCTGTAACGCAGGGGATCCCAAACTCAGAACAGACTCCAAGTACCCGGTCACGTCTCACCCATACATTTATAACAGCAGCCTTTGACTTCAGGACTAGCCCTCCGCTACTTGAATACCACCAGATTCTTAATGAGAGAGGCCCAAGAAGGGAGTTCTGAGCGAGCAAGAGAACCGAGAGTGAGGTAGTAGAACGGGAAACAAGAAGCATAGTCGAAAGCCAAGCCTGGTCTGTAATAGTCAGACAATGCGGTACAAATCCAGGAAACCAAGTAGTCCTAGTGGTCCTAGGTAAAATTCAAGCAATTTTTGCGTTTTTTTTAGCAAAATTTAAGTTGCTTGAGTTTTTGAGCCTGTAAACTCGCAAATTCTAATTTTTTTTGAGTTTTTCACAAATGGATTCAATCAAAGGTTTTTATGCTTGAATTTTTTAATAAATGAACAGATATTTGAGGTTTTTTTTTAAATTGTGAGTTTATTCGAAGTAGAAAAAAAGTCAAACCTCACAAATGTCAATTTTTCTCCTCTCCATCCAATTTTTAACATGTTGCACTGATGTCAAAACGCTAGTACCACTGTAAAAAAAAGATCCCATCTTACTGGCCAGCAAGCACTCTCAAAATAGTTAATATAGCATTTATTTAGTCAGTTCCATTTTTTAATTGTGATGACATTCAGATTTCTTTATTGTAAATGCTGGAAACCTACTTGTGCATATCGTGAAACTTAAAGACCCAAAGTCTGACTTGGATAGGGAAATTCCTCTGAATGCTAAAACCAGAAGTGAAAAGGGGAGAGAGAGGAATGATGAAGACAGTTAGAGCACTTATATTGCTTTAGCACCCTTAAAGGAACAGTAACACCAAACATTTATGAAAATATCATGTACTGATTCCCTGCACTGGTAAAACGGATCTGTTTGCTTCAGAAACACTATTATAGGTAATATAAACAAGCTGCTGTGTATCAATGGCAGAAATTAAAAAAAGACTATGTGGCACAAGTTAAATAGTGGATAACAGATAACACCTTTATGTTCTACAGAGCTTATCTGCTGTGTACCAGGGGCTTTTCTCATTTGAATGGCTGCCCCTATTGCTACACAGCAATTTATTTATATATACAATAGTAGTGTTTCTGAAGCAAACACACTAGTTGACCAGTGCAGAGCAACACTGCATTATATTTTTATTAATTTAAAACACTTTTGTATACTTTGATGTTACTGTCCCTTTAAAAATGGTCAAACTTTTCACAAAAAAATGTATCTTATTTCGGTCAATATTTTACAATCTGTTCACTGGGACTAAATAATTACAGTCTACTAAAGTAGTGAGAGTAGCCTGTACTTCAACATTTGTGAAAGTGACATATGAGAGGCACAACAGTGTACTGCCAGCAGACACATCTGTTCATAACCCAAATTGACCAATAGGTGGCAATATATCACACATAATTTGATAGAACACATGACCCATGCATCCGCCTACACTCACTCCTCTGACACATAATAACCAGTGACAAATATCATTATTTGGAATGATCATGGCCACAGCTTTTATTAATACATAACAATGCATAACATCAATACAAATGTAAGCATGAATAGTTCATCCATAACATCCATTTATATAACATTACAACAATTCCATTGGATAATAACAATGAGTAACCCAAACTTGTCTGCCTGAGCCCATTGTCAGTCTACCCCTTCCAAAGCAAACCAGGATATCCTCTAGCCGCCCAATCCCTAGCTGAGAGGATCCCTGCTGCCTCTCCCGGGGCTTCCTATTGCCCCCCTTTAGTACTCCATCTGTTAACCGTGGTCACCCACCTTAAGGGGTTAAACCACCTAGTTGGCCTGATCTGTCATCCCATAACAGATCACCTCCCCGGCAGACTGACAAAAAGACCCGCCACAGTATGCAGAGCTGGACTCCTTCAGCTCAGCATACAACGCCATGCCCTCCATGCTAATGTAATGGCCTCCTGTAAACTGAAATTAAATAGATCCAGGCCTAAATCATTTAAATGAACCCCATCCGGTCGAAAATAACCCCGATCTTTTTCGAGATCCATGTGCCTCACAACTATCCCTCCATTGCCCTGCACAAATTTTGAGACTGCTCTGTTGATCTTAATTCTAGACCTGTTTACGGCTTGATGTGAATGGGCCCCTCTCCAAAGGGCTCTAGGGATGATCTCCGACCATATTAGCACGGCCTCAGGGAAAAGGGACCACAACCTGAGACAATCCCTCCTAATGTCTTTTATTAGAAACTTCATGGGACATTGCCCTACATCAGGGGTCCCCAACCTTTTTTACCCATGAGCCACATTCAAATGTAAAAAGAGTTGAGGAGCAACACAAGCATGAACAAGTCCCTTGGATGCTAAATAAGTGCTGTGCTTGGCTATTTGGTAGCACCTATGTGGAATGGCAGCCTACATAAGGCTCTACTTGGTACTATACTTAGTTTTTATGCAATTAAAACTTGCTTCCAAGCCTGGAATTCAAAAATAAGCTCCTGCTTTGAGGACACTGAGAGCAACATCCAAGGGGTTGGAGAGCAACATGTTGCTCACGAGCTACTGGTTGGGGATCACTGCCCTACATCATTGCCCCCCGCATGTAAGACAATAATGTCAGGTGGGCCGAATTCTTTTGCCTTTTGCACAACCAAGGGTACGATTTCCTCCCACTTAAGCCCCCTCCTGCTGACCCACCGCAACTGCACCTGTGTTTGTTGAAAACCCAACTGGCCATCCGCCCGGGCCGGGTACCTGAAAGAGATACAAGTCACTACCATTTTAATTAACCCCAAAAAAAATTTTTTTTTGTAACGTTCAATTCTACTTGGTCTAATATAAGACTGGAACCTGTTAGACTCCCATCTACCAATCAGTCTAATGACTGTTTCGTCCAAACCCCATCTGGCTGCTTCTGTGGCGGCCCCTATTCTAAACGAATGGCTCCCGTATTCGGCCACCGCTAGCTGTAAACCCTCCAGGGACCTCCTCAGCGCCGCTACAAATTTAAATTTTGATAAGGCCGAACCATCCTGGTGAATAAGAAAAATGCCCGCTTGTTCATTCCTGACCCTGCAATATTCATCAAAACATTTTACTGGGCAAGCGTCAAATCCCTCTACCCCATGCAGCTCCACCATAAGACCTTTCCCGCTTTTGTCGGTTTTCGCCTCTCTAATCCTAATCGACAAACTCTGCACTTCCCTCTTTATGTCCTCTCGCAAAACCACCCCTGCTCCTGCCCTGTTGGGACTCACCAACTCGGATATTCTAAATGCCCCAAAGAAAGCCCAGGAAAAGGCCAATCTGCAACAGTACAAATGGTGAATGTGAAATGCCACCCAGTTGACCAAATATTCCCTCCAAAATGTTCAAGGTGATGGGCCTCCTAATGTCTGTTGCCCTCCTTCCCCTCTTGAACCCCTTAACTGCTTGTTTAATAGCAAAATCCTTTGTGACATCTGTCCAGCCCTGAAATTTGAACAAAAAAGCCAAAGCCGATAACTTCCTTTCAATCACACTGACGGACATGTTACTGTCAAAATCCTTTTACAGTTGCCACGCCAGGAGCCCCAGCCTGTCATCACTGTTGTCCAACACCCCCATCTCTTGCTCTAAGTGAGCCCAGTCACACAATACTTTACTGTAGCTGCTCCAAGTGCTTGGGGCTAATGACCTTCGTACCCACTCCATCATACCTGATGCACCAGCTCCCAAATCCGGTCTGGGCACCGCTCTCCCTCCTGCTCTGCTTCGGGCGCCAGCCCCCGGAATCTGATCCACTGTGAGCGAGACAAAGCATCAGCAATTTCATTAACTTCACCTGGTATGTGCTTTGCCCTAAAGTGTATATTGCGTTGCAAGCACCGCAGCACCATGTGTCGCAGAAGAGCTAGCACTGGGCGAGAGGATGAAGTCAAATTATTGACCGCTGCCACAGCTGCTGTATTGTCTGATCGAAACGGCACAGATCTGTTCGCCAACAATCGACCCCACAGCTCCACTGCCGCCACAATTGGAAAAAGCTCCAAAAAAGCCAAATTGCCAGTAAGTTTACTGCTTGCCCATTCCAACGGCCATTGTCCCGCACACCATCTCCCTTGAAAATATGCCCCAAAGCCAATTGACCCTGAAGCATCCGTGAATAGGGCAATTTCCGAATTTTCGACTGTGGTCCCCAGCCAATATACTTTACCATTAAAATCTCGGAGAAAAGCACTCCATACCGCTAAGTCTGCTTTGTGCCCCGAATTAAGCCTAACGAATTGGTGTGGTTGAGTAACACCTGCCGTTGCCAAGGCCAAACCTCTGGAAAAAACCCTTCCCATGGGAATAATTCGGCAAGCAAAGTTCAGTTTACCCAATAGGGACTGGAGCTGTCTTAGTGTTATCTTTTTCGCCCGCCTTGCATAGCCTATGTCCTCCGCCAGTATGAACACCTTATCCTCCGGTAACCTACACTCCTACCGTATGGTGTCGATCTCTATTCCCAAAAATTTTAGACATGTTGTTGGCCCTTCAGTTCTTTCCTCCGCTAGTGGGACCCCAAATTGTACAGCCACATCCTGCAATGTCTGGAGGAGCACTGCGCATAAGTTAGACTGAGAAGGGCCCACATCCAAATAATGAATGACTGACCCCACACCTGCCTTAGTGCGCACCACCCACTCCAGAAATGTACTGAAGGCTTCAAAATATGAGCATGAAATTGAGCACCCCATGGGAAGACTCCTGTCAACATAGTAATGACCCTCGAATTGGCACCCCAATCTATGCAGTGACTCGGGATGTACTGGCAAAAGCCGGAAGGCAGATTCCACATCGACCTTAGCCAACAATGCCCCTTTTCCCGCTTGCCTTGCCAACTGCATTGCTTCATCAAAAGAAGTATAAGACACTCGTACCAAACCCTTATCAATTTCATCGTTAACCGAACTTCCCTTCGGGTAAGAAAGATGGTGTATCAGCCTAAACTTTCCAGCCTCTTTCTTGGGCACCAGCCCCAATGGAGATGTCCTAAGTTTCGGTAAAGGAGGTTCTTTAAAAGGGCCTGCCATGCGCCCCAAATCCACTTTCTTTCTCAGTTTTTCCAACACCAACTCTGGGTTCTCCCGGGCTGATTTCAAATTTTTGCTGGCCCCCCCTTTTTATCTATCCCGCCGGGAATTTGAAAACCCTCGGAAAATCCTCCCCGTAGTAATTTTGCTTTTTCTCGATTGGGATAATTATTTAGCCACGGGAGCATCGCCTCTATTCTCATTGGCGTCCAACACTTTTCCAGGACCCCTCCTGAAATCGCTCCCTTCTCTTTTCCCTTTCTTAAAGCATCTGCTAAGTGGGTGGTTCCCAGCACACAGTGAACATTCATGCCGGAAACGACAGGATGCCCCCCATTTGCAGTGGCTGTCATTAAACAGCCAACATGTTCCTTTTTTGTGCGCTCCAGCTGGGCTGGAAGGCTGCCCGCTGGAGCTGCCCTGAAAGGGCTGCTGTCCTGATGTTCCCTGCGTGCCGTAAACTTGATAGCCCTTATTGTTCATTAACCTCATCCACAAACCAATGTCTCTGTGATCCCAATTTAAATCCTTCCTTATTGACATTCTCTGTCTGAACTGCTCATCATACCGGAGCCAGGCGAGGCCCCGGTACACTCGATTGGCTTCGCAAATGTTATCCAAGTAACAAAACAATGCCGAACACTGTTCGGGATGTTTTTCTCCCACTATGCTGGCTAAAATCGAGAGCGCCTGCAACCAGTTCCCGAATGTCCTAGGGATGAGTCTAAAGCGCCTCCTGTCCTCATCTTCCTCCTTCCTATGCTCCTTACCTTTTTCAAATTTGTCAATGTAAAACCTTTCCAGGGGCAATAACGTGAAAATGTCTACATACTCGCGTTTCCATATTTTTTCCCGCACATCCGGTTTTAAGTGCGCCCCCATAGGACCCTCGAAGTAAATATACGCATGCCCATTTGCTGCATCGGACATAGGTATTGGCTTGTCCCCTGTTTTTGTGGTTGTTGTCTCCGTCGTACCCTTTTTCTTCCCACTGACCTAACAACTGACGTAGCCCCGCCATGAACCCTGCCAAAGACTCCCCCCCCCCCTAAATGGGAAGTGCCTGGCATAGCAAGGCTGAACCTGTGTGCCAGGCAGCCGTCCGGGGGTCGCCATCCGGCCCCCCCATCCCTCCTGCTCTGTTCTGTGCCAACCCTGCTGTAAGTTGCCTGGGCCCCCCCATCCAAATCCCTCCTCTGTCTTCCATCTGTGGCCTCACTGGTGTTTGAACGCATGCCCTGCTTACTTGATTCATCCCTCCTGCCGGTTTGCTGCCTATGCGCATGCTCCCTTAATATGCCGGCAGCTCCCGCATGTCCCTCATTACTCGCCTGACTGTCGACGTGAGCGGACGTCTCCCTCTCCTCCTCCGAAAGCTGTTGGAGCTGGAACTCTGCATTCAGCTGGGGGTGCCGACTGCCTCCTCCGCTGCTTCCATGGGCTGCTCCACTCCCCCTTCCGCTTGGCTGGCGGCTTCTCCTGCTGCCCCTCTGTGCCGTGGATGGACCGGCAGTGGGGGTGCTGCGCCGCTCCTGCGACAAGCGGCTGTCTCTGCCTGGTGCTCTGGGCTGCCCATTCCCCTTACCGCTCGTGGTCACTGCCTGCGGGCTCCGCGACGGGACCCTCCGTCGCTGGATTGGGGGTGAAGGGCTGAGTCGGGTTAGAGGCCTGGATCTGCGGGTCCTCATTCCTGATGTCGCTGACAGTTGCGGCTGTTCATCTGGCAGTAGCTGCCGGAGCCAGTCATCTCCCCTGCGCTCTGCCTCAGTCCTGATGCGGGCCAAAAGGGCATCAATATTGACAGCCATCTGTACTTGGTAAGTACACTTTTTCCTCTTACTGGTAACTGAACCTTTTCCCTCACTGCCCACACAAAATGGTGGTTAGCCCAGCCTACCCTGTCTCCTTTTGTTTCCCTCTCTCTAGCCCAGTGATCCCCAACCAGTAGCTCGTGAGCAACATGTTGCTCTCCGACCCCTTAGATGTTGCTCCCAGTGGCCTCAAAGCAGGAGCTTATTTTTGAATTCAAGGCTTGGAGGCAAGTTTTGGTGCATAAAAACCAGTTGCACTGCCAAACAGAGCCTCAATGTAGGTTGACAATCCACATAGGGGCTACAAAATGGCCAATCGCAGCCCTTATTTGGCACCCCAGGAACATTTTTCATGCTTTTGTTGCTCCCCAACTTCTTTTACTTCTGAATGTTGCTCACGGGTTCTAAAGGTTGGGGATCCCTGCTCTAGCCTGTTGCTATGCCCCTTTCCCTCCAACTTCTGCCTATCACCCGCTGGCATGCAGAGCTGGGTCATGCAGCCCCTCCTCTGACTTCGCTGCTATGGGTCTCTCAAAATGCCTGCACCATCAACACATTTTGACAATTTAGAATAAGGGGCAGATTTATCAAGAGTTGAAGTGAATTCGAGGGAATTTTCAAAGCAAAAAAATTCAAAGTAATTTTTTGGATACTTTCGACCATCGAATAGGATACTATGACTTCGAATTTACTTCGACTTCAATTCGAAGTTAAAATTGTTCAATTCGACCATTCGATAATCGAAGTACTGTTTCTTTAAAAAAAACTTCGACTTCAATACTTCGCCAAATTAAACCTGCCGAAGTGCTATGTTAGCCTATGGGGACCTTCTACAACCATTTTCTAAGTCTTTACACATTGAAGGAAAATTGTTCGATCATTCTAATCATTCTCCTTCGATCGCAGGATGGCCAATTTTGATGAAAAATACTTCGACTTCGATATTGAAGTCAAAGTATTTCAATTCGATTGTCGAATTTCGAAGTATTTTCTACTTCGAAATTCGACCCTTAATAAATCTGCCCCTAATTGTAAATTAGCTGTTAGTAATATGTCCAAACATGAAAACATTTCTCGATGCGTAAAATGAACATGAATAGCTTTTCATAAAAACATTCATTTAACTTTTTATCAATGAATTAAAGGAACAGTAACACCAAAAAATATAAGTGTTTTAAAGTAATAAAAATATCATGTAGTGTTGCCCTGCACTGGTAAAATGAATCTGTTTGCTTCAGAACCACTACTATAGTTCATAAAAACAAGCTACTGTGTAGCAATGGCGGAAATTGAAAAAAGGCACATATGGCACAGGTTAAATTATAGATAACAGATAACATTATGTTCTACAGAGCTTATCTGCTATCTGCTGTGTAACTTGAGCCTTTTCATGTATAGATGCCCCCATTGCTACACAGCAGCTTATTTATATAAACAATGGTAGTGTTTCTGAAGCAAACAAAGCAGTTTTACTAGTGCAAGGCAACACTGCATTATATTTTTATTACTTTAAAACAATTACATTTTTTTATGTAACTGGTGCTTTAAAGGAGAAGTCAACCTGTACGGGGAAAAAAAATTTATACAGATCATGGAACTCTGGGAAGACTTCTAATAAATAACTACAGGGGGGTATTATTTTTCATAACATACGTTTTAGCGAGTCATTTGACATTAATTAAACTGAGCAACATTTATAAGAGTACCATTTATTGATATTCATTAATTGTACAATTTAAGGATATTACACCAAGCTCCATGACCATATAAAGGCATGAGGCTAAGTAATTTTATACAGGTCATGGAACTCCAAGATGCCTTTTAAAATCCATATTTTATTACAGGAGGGTACATTTTTTTTCTAATAGACGAACACTGATTATAACTGATAACATCACTATGCACCATTTATATAGTGAATAATATACCTTCTGTTGTAAAATATAAGCATATTCTAATTAACTGAAGAGTTCCATGACCATGTAAATGCACGAAACCGAAGGAGAGTTTTTTTTTATGCAGGTCACAAAACTCCAAAGTGACTTCTAATAATCCTTATATTATGATGATGATATTATTAATGACAAGCACCGTTTATCAAGATATAATTCATTAAAGATTAAAGGCACTTGTATATATATGTGTATATATAATATATATATATATATATATATATATATATATGTATATATATATGTATATATATATATATATATGTATATATATATGTATATATATATATATATGTATATATATGTATATATATATATATATGTATATATATATGTATATATATATATATATATATGTATATATATATATGTATATATATAGACAAATACAAGATTCCTCTGCACTCAACCCATTATCAATATATTTAAGACAGAGACATTTTGTGCATACTGCTACTGAAAAATGCCTTACCCTTTAAACAAAACAGGGATTGTTTGTCCATATATTGCAATATATTTAAGCTGGCCAACTACGTCAAAGTCATCCCATATCTGGCCAGTCCTATGCTCAATTTTCATTTGATTCATTAAGAATTCTATGGTTTCATTATACATTTTATAAAAGGGACGAATGCGTTTTACCTGCAACTTACTAGCTGCTTTCAAAGTAAAACTCCCAAACTTGGCTGCCCTTTTATTAGACACCAGTGGGATCACCTGACTATAGTTGGAGGGGGTGGGAGCTACAACATGGAGCTGGTCACTGCTCTTGTAGAACTATAACAAACAGGGGAAAGTTGTGCTCACCACTAGTTTTTAAAATCATTAGGCGGGGGTGCAATGAGGGTGTGACCACAAAATACATATAGACAAATACAAGATTCCTCTGCACTCAACCCATTATCAATATATTTAAGACAGAGACATTTTGTGCATACTGCTACTGAAAAATGCCTTACCCTTTAAACAAAACAGGGATTGTTTGTCCATATATTGCAATATATTTAAGCTGGCCAACTACGTCAAAGTCATCCCATATCTGGCCAGTCCTATGCTCAATTTTCATTTGATTCATTAAGAATTCTATGGTTTCATTATACATTTTATAAAAGGGACGAATGCGTTTTACCTGCAACTTACTAGCTGCTTTCAAAGTAAAACTCCCAAACTTGGCTGCCCTTTTATTAGACACCAGTGGGATCACCTGACTATAGTTGGAGGGGGTGGGAGCTACAACATGGAGCTGGTCACTGCTCTTGTAGAACTATAACAAACAGGGGAAAGTTGTGCTCACCACTAGTTTTTAAAATCATTAGGCGGGGGTGCAATGAGGGTGTGACCACAAAATACATATAGACAAATACAAGATTCCTCTGCACTCAACCCATTATCAATATATTTAAGACAGAGACATTTTGTGCATACTGCTACTGAAAAATGCCTTACCCTTTAAACAAAACAGGGATTGTTTGTCCATATATTGCAATATATTTAAGCTGGCCAACTACGTCAAAGTCATCCCATATCTGGCCAGTCCTATGCTCAATTTTCATTTGATTCATTAAGAATTCTATGGTTTCATTATACATTTTATAAAAGGGACGAATGCGTTTTACCTGCAACTTACTAGCTGCTTTCAAAGTAAAACTCCCAAACTTGGCTGCCCTTTTATTAGACACCAGTGGGATCACCTGACTATAGTTGGAGGGGGTGGGAGCTACAACATGGAGCTGGTCACTGCTCTTGTAGAACTATAACAAACAGGGGAAAGTTGTGCTCACCACTAGTTTTTAAAATCATTAGGCGGGGGTGCAATGAGGGTGTGACCACAAAATACATATAGACAAATACAAGATTCCTCTGCACTCAACCCATTATCAATATATTTAAGACAGAGACATTTTGTGCATACTGCTACTGAAAAATGCCTTACCCTTTAAACAAAACAGGGATTGTTTGTCCATATATTGCAATATATTTAAGCTGGCCAACTACGTCAAAGTCATCCCATATCTGGCCAGTCCTATGCTCAATTTTCATTTGATTCATTAAGAATTCTATGGTTTCATTATACATTTTATAAAAGGGACGAATGCGTTTTACCTGCAACTTACTAGCTGCTTTCAAAGTAAAACTCCCAAACTTGGCTGCCCTTTTATTAGACACCAGTGGGATCACCTGACTATAGTTGGAGGGGTGGGAGCTACAACATGGAGCTGGTCACTGCTCTTGTAGAACTATAACAAACAGGGGAAAGTTGTGCTCACCACTAGTTTTTAAAATCATTAGGCGGGGGTGCAATGAGGGTGTGACCACAAAATACATATAGACAAATACAAGATTCCTCTGCACTCAACCCATTATCAATATATTTAAGACAGAGACATTTTGTGCATACTGCTACTGAAAAATGCCTTACCCTTTAAACAAAACAGGGATTGTTTGTCCATATATTGCAATATATTTAAGCTGGCCAACTACGTCAAAGTCATCCCATATCTGGCCAGTCCTATGCTCAATTTTCATTTGATTCATTAAGAATTCTATGGTTTCATTATACATTTTATAAAAGGGACGAATGCGTTTTACCTGCAACTTACTAGCTGCTTTCAAAGTAAAACTCCCAAACTTGGCTGCCCTTTTATTAGACACCAGTGGGATCACCTGACTATAGTTGGAGGGGGTGGGAGCTACAACATGGAGCTGGTCACTGCTCTTGTAGAACTATAACAAACAGGGGAAAGTTGTGCTCACCACTAGTTTTTAAAATCATTAGGCGGGGGTGCAATGAGGGTGTGACCACAAAATACATATAGACAAATACAAGATTCCTCTGCACTCAACCCATTATCAATATATTTAAGACAGAGACATTTTGTGCATACTGCTACTGAAAAATGCCTTACCCTTTAAACAAAACAGGGATTGTTTGTCCATATATTGCAATATATTTAAGCTGGCCAACTACGTCAAAGTCATCCCATATCTGGCCAGTCCTATGCTCAATTTTCATTTGATTCATTAAGAATTCTATGGTTTCATTATACATTTTATAAAAGGGACGAATGCGTTTTACCTGCAACTTACTAGCTGCTTTCAAAGTAAAACTCCCAAACTTGGCTGCCCTT